>NW_027041078.1:0-625833 GCF_037179485.1 Ochlerotatus camptorhynchus
AACACTACTACTGGATTGTACTAGCATTTTCACCAAATGTATTAGAATGTTTTGGTTCTATCTCTTTCACTCTATTCAAAACTGAAATGCATAAAAAAATGACAAAATGATACGCACTCTTTGCACACTGTCAAAGAATCATTGTACACAAAATCAACTTTGTTCAAATCAAAACAAAAAAACTAACCCATCTGGTGGATGATGGCACAAGCTTCCAAGAAAATTCTATTACAGTGAACCACATTATTTAAATTGATTTCTTCGCCAGTTAGTCGTCTGTCACTTCGTTTGTGCTCATATCGTTAACGTATGAATGTCGGATCGGGTTCAAACGGACGTTTTTTTTTTCAGACCTTGTTACGTTTTAGATTTGGGTTGTAATTTTTTCCTGTGTTTGGTAAAAAACGAGTAATTTTACACAATTGCTGCTTAAACACATTCGAACGTGCATAAACAAAAGATGCTGCAGAGGTCACATCGCTTGACAAGGAACGAGCAACGCAAATTGTTTTGACGAATAATGATTCAGCATTGAGTCTGCTGACTGTGCTTCCGCACGCACACACACATCCACATCAGCCTGTACCGGATCCGTCGAACACAGCGAAAGGCAGAAGTGAAAAGATTCCCGTGCAAACAGCACGCAAAAGAGCGTGGGTTGGAAAAGAACCCGAAAATATTCGTTTCTTTGGTTGTCGCGAGTGCGAGTAGAGTGCGTGGTGAAAATTGTTCTTCGTCGGCGCGCGGGCTGCAATTTCGGCGGTGAGTGGTGCCAAAACGACCGCCTTTCGATCCGACGGATATCGGAAGATTGCGGCAGTGTCCAAAAGATCCGAAACGAAGAGATCTGCAAACGGCCCGCTTGGAAACGGCGCGGCAATCAAAAGATTTTCGCCACACAAAGCGTACATACCGGCAGCGAGAAGAGGTACCATAATTTCGGTACATAAAATAACACACGTGGAGAATTGACGACGATCAGCAGCACGAGATCCGATCGCACGGACAGCGCCCGGCCGCGGTGGATCGTGGCATCGAAAGACGAAGCCTTCAAAAGAAGTGAGTGATTTAAGACGAAAGGGTCGTCGCATTGAAGCTAATGGAAGTCGTTCCAGGGCTTTTGTTCCATACTTTCAGCACCTCATTGGATCGGATTGTCTCGTGATCGTGACACGTGGTCAGTGTCGAAGCCCGCATCACCTGCGGAACCCTCAGGCGAGGTTTATTCTCCTCGGAGTGCTTGCGACATCGAAGCGACGGGGCACGCCGCTAGCAACTAGTGGTCTCGACGGAAGCGACGTCCAACGTGGAGGGAAACGAACCCGCGAGCACTTACGTTGATATGATCGACGGTGTTTCGAGGAGTGAATCCCCACCCAGAGCGACGGCAGGAGCGCAGGTGTGTTGTGCGTGTGGAGCCGAACAGACGTGCGAATAGCAGCATCATCGAGACGGCGTTTGTGCGACGGTAAGGGTGCACCCGACTGGCAAAGTGAGTACTCATAAGAAGAAAAATTGACATAGTTGGAAAGATGATAGGAGGCACAAGGTTGCCGGAAAAGTACGAAGGATAGAGAGAGGAAGAAGAGGAAGTAGGAATCAGGAGTAGGAATGTGGGAGAATGGGTGCGTATGAATAAATGTTAAACCGTTATTCGACACTCTTTTGCTTTGGTTGGAGCAAATGCCGATTAGTGTTTGTGTTTTGTTGGCCCTACGGTAGTTCTGCTCTACCGCTACCGGGGAACTTGTAACAACCTATCCGCAGCATTTTTTTTTTAATCTTTATTTTAGAGATTTTTAGCCTTAGACTAGTTCATCTCTATCTATCCGCAGCATTCGACAAGTTGAACCATGCTATTGCGATTGCTAAACTCGACAGGGTCGGTGTAAGTTGCTGAGTTGGTTTCGATCGTATCTTACTGGTCGACAACTAATAATTGCCATAGGAGATTGTAGTTCAACTAGCTTCTTCGCCACATCAGGTATACCGCAGGGAAGTTACCTGGGACCGTTGATTTTTCTACTGTATTTCAACGACGTGCATCTGGTCATCGAAGCTTCGAAGTAACTGGCTATAAGATCTATGTTTTTTTGTGTTATGACTAGAGAGTTATGACCATTTTTTTCCTTGATTTGTTTTCCGTCGATCTTGTTTTCCGTGCTGAGCACCAATGCTACCGACGCCAGGGAGGCAGCTCCCACACCTGGACTCTACCTATCGACCCATCAACTCATGAACCGGGGACCAACGGCTTTACTTCCCTTCCGAAGGAAGGCGTGATCGAGATGTTATGCCTCAGAACATCCCGGCGGCGCCGACTGGGATTGAACCCAAGCTTCCTGGGGTGAGAGGCAATCACGCTTACCACTACACCACCGGCGCCGCTAGAGCTATGACCAAGCTTGAATGTATTTTTTTCTTACTATAGTTGATAAAGTTAACAGTATTGGCACAAACGAAGTGACAGACGAAGAAATCAATTTAAATAATGTGGTTCACTGTAATAGAATTTTCTTGGAAGCTTGTGCCATCATCCACCAGATGGGTTAGTTTTTTTGTTTTGATTTGAACAAAGTTGATTTTGTGTACAATGATTCTTTGACAGTGTGCAAAGAGTGCGTATCATTTTGTCATTTTTTTATGCATTTCAGTTTTGAATAGAGTGAAAGAGATAGAACCAAAACATTCTAATACATTTGGTGAAAATGCTAGTACAATCCAGTAGTAGTGTTGCCATGTGGTACAATCCAGTAGTAGTGGTGTTGCCATGTGGTACACTGAAAAATTGAAATAGCAGGTTAGTCACCAAAGTTTTCGAGCCGCTCCGTCTGTCACTTCGTTTGTGGTATTGGGGCTTCATCCAGCCTGCTGATGTACTTACCTTACCAATCAGGCTAAGGCAATGTTGTCCTCTGCTGTCCGAAGAAGTCGTCTCCACTCTACTCGATCCATGGCCACACTCCGCCAGCCTCGTAGTCTGCGAAGGGTCCGCAGGTCGCCTTCTACTTGGTCAATCCACCTTGCCCGCTGCGCGCCTCTTGTTCCTGTTGGGTAGAACCATTTTCACTGGGTCGTCGTGCGGCATTCTAACGACGTGCCCAGCCCACCGTAGTCACCCAATTTTTGCCATGTGGACGATGGATGGTTCTCCCAGCAGCTGGTGCAATCTGTGGTACATTCAGCTCCTCCACGTTCCGTCATCCATCTACACTCCACGCAACACCTTCCGTTCGAAAACACCAAGGGCGCGTTGGTCCTTCACGAGCATACCCGCATAAACGCGAACCATAAATTGACCTTACCTAAAATGGGTAAAAATTGTTTATAATCCCTGCTAAACTTTAACTGAAATGGTTATGGAACTTTACATGAACGTTTAATGATAAAGTTTCAACCTTATGTATTATGGTTTTTTAGAACTGGACCTTACAAATAATGGGTTGTTAAGAACCATTACCGTTCCAAATTCTTGTTTTCTCCATACATTTTCGGAAAGAGAACTATATTAGAACCTTTTAACTTATGGTTTGAGAACTTTAATGGTAATGGTTATGGTAGTCAGTAAGGTCCACGAATGGTTTTGTAACATCGATCAACTTTATGTGGAATATATCGCGAATTGGTTGCCTGTAATTTACTGATTACCAATTCACGATATATTCCACGTAAAGTTGAGCGATAATACAAAACCATTAATGGACCTTACTGACTACCATAACCATTACCATTAATGTTCTCAAATCATAAGTAAAAACGTTCTTATATAGTTCTCTTTCTGAAAATGTATGGAGAAAACAAGAATTTGGAATGGTAATGGTTCTTAACAACCCATTATTTGTAAGGTCCAGTTCCAAAAAACCATAATACATAAGGTTGAAACTTTATCATTAAACGTTCATGTAAAGTTCCATAACCATTTCAGTTAAAGTTTAGCAGGGATTATAAACAATTTTTAACCATTTTAGGTAAGGTCAATTTATGGTTCGCGTTTATGCGGGTAGTCCAGTTCTCGTGGCCGTAGAGGACCACCGGTCTAATCAGCGTCTTGTAGACAGTCAACTTCGTGCTTCGGCGAATTTTATTCGATCGGAGCGTTCTCCGGAGTCCAAAGTAGGCACGATTCCCTGCCATAATGCGTCTTTGAACTTCTCTGCTGGTATCATTTTCGGCGGTCACCAGTGAGCCCAAATAGACGAACTCATCGACCACCTCGATTTCGTCACCGTCAATCTGAACTCGGGGTGGGAGGCTAACATTGTCTTCCCTAGAACCGCTTCCTTTCATGTATTTTGTCTTTGATGCGTTGATGGCAAGCTGAGCCTGTTGATGTAAAACAACAATAAAAACTCACTCGACTGTCTGTTCCAAAAGTCTTGGGGTCTCCTCGGGGATCTCATTTCGCAAGTTGAACCGACACTTTTTCATACAAGCGTTAATAAAAAACAAAAATCCTTCGTTTCGAATTGCGCAATTAGGTCCCTGTTTCTGTTTCTGTCGAAATTGCAATCGAAACGAAAAAAAAGCCTTTATTTCGCTGTAGCTAGGATTTGCTACTGCTGTCAGCTCTCGACCCACCAGGAAATTGGCTCCATAGCAGGCATTGTATTAATTATTTTAAATCGACTTTTGTAGAATATATCAGTTAACAACTTCCTAGCAAGGACGTCGTTTTTAAAAATTAAAACTAAGATGTGAATCGGTTGAAGACCAAAACTAGAACTCTTTATTCCCCTATCAAAACAGTTTTATATTAAGAGCTATTGCATCATAATTTCGCAATGTTCCATCATGAAAGCAACCTCGATGTTCTCGATGTTTCCACGATGCGCTTCTGTGACTTCGATGTGCTTTTGTCGGCTCTGCAGATTATGATTGTTTATGCAAACATTTCCTGTTGATGCTTGGATGGTTGAAGTTGCGTCGTTCGCTGATCGTTGATTCGTGTTGTTTCAAGTTCAATGTTGATCGTGTGATCTGGATAGTGCGTATTAATGATGGTTTATGTTTGGTGATACAGGATCAGTCAAGTTCGCTGCTGCTTTTTTAAGTTCAATGTTGCGGGTGCGATCTGGACGATGCGTATTGATGATGATTCATACTTTCTTAAGAGGTATGAGCTGTTTGATGATTCTTATTTCCTTAGGAGGAGGATGTTGATACTTTGAGAGTTGGAAACGTGACCAACAATGGCAATTTATGGGAAGATACTGATGATGAGTCACCCTTTGTATAGGATGATGTTGATAACTTATCGACAGTGAGTATGCATAAGGGCGTAAACGCGATGATCGATTCTCTTCGTCATTTTTTTCTTTTATTAATAACTCGCTAGATTTAACGTTTCTCGGTGAGTTTGATGATGCTTTTGATAGCCAATGCAACCTTTTACAACTCTGCATTGAACAAATTCTAGAAAATTGTTTCGCTTAGGTGCAGCAATGCAAAGGGAAAATCGATGAAGAGAATCGATCATCGCGTATACGCCCTTATGCATGCTCATTGTCGATATATTCAACTCAGTTGTCCCACAGCTGTCTACAGCAGCAGTTAATTTTTTATTTCGGTGTGAATCACGCGATAGCCTGTTTTCGAGACTCACTATTGGCGTTGACGACGACTCTGTAGCTCTTTACTCCTATGAGAAAATCCATAAGCAAACGTCAGACTGTGCGTGAAACATGGCGAACTGTGTACTATCCATTCACTCCACCGAAAATTCTCATAAGAAACTGTCTATATTTGCTGGAAGAGAAAATTTTTCGACGGTGCCGTCAACGCGAATTATATAGTTGCTCTTTGTTCGTTGCTAGCAGTTCGATGCCTTTTGTTGCTACGGTGTGTGAAATGAAAAACACAGAAGATTTGGCGCTTTCTGAGTTGTTTGATTTTTTTTAATCCCCGACCAGATATTTCTGGCATCGCGAGTGATAATTTGTAATTTCATTTCATATACGCGCTGCAAGGTGCGTGATAGAGCTTGGCACGATCGGTGTTGATGTTGGTTCACTTGCAACTATTTTTGCAAAAAAAAAAAATTAAGTTTTTTCGAAAGAAATTGATATCGAAAGTGTACCAAAAGTGCTTCTGAACGTGTTTCGCAGTTAGATGGTGAAATTCGCGGTTGTTTTCAGTGAAAATTCCGTATCACAAATTTTCTCACCGAGTTCCCTTCTTTTGCCGTTTGACGACATCAGGAATGCCCTCCCTGATATATTGATTTGGTGAGTACGTTCCAGTTGAGGATTGTTCTTGTACATTCCTCGATTGCATTTTCGAGGGGACGTGTCTGCTTTTGTGGGCAGTGCGTTTGATGGTCGGTTTGGTAGTATCCTTTTAAATCTCATGTCCAAATAACCTCGATTTTCGGTCTATTGATTCAATACTTCAGTATTATATTTTCAAAACATACAATTATGCATTATGTCATTTCATGGCACACAAAACAAAAAGTGTGTGTATAGGACCCAATAATCTAGGTTATTTGTATTTTGTAAAACATCTTTATTTTTTATTATATTTTTCATTTTACTATATATTTTATATTCATTATATATTACATGATTATATATAAATTCATAATGTAAATTCCAATAAATACTGGGAGGGGAGGGAGCATCAGGGCATCATTGAAGTTGTAACTGGACAATGGAGTGGAGTGCCAACCGGAGTCTAGGAGGGAATGTGTACTGTCATTTTAGATAGTTACATTTCACTCCAACAGTTGCAATGAATTTGACGCGCTCTTCTTTAACAAACCACCCGTGGAAAGCTTAACATGTATTGCGAATTTCGTTATTCATTTTGTTGGATCATATTGTTGGAAGGAGATTCTCTTATTCCCGCGGGTTTCGCGTAAGTGCCTCTGCTTACGGGCCCGTCCAACCCTTTTTGGCCCTTCATACAGCAGTATGTTGAATTCAGAATGATGACGGAATTTGATCTTGCTGTTGAGTGGAGCCGCATGCAGGGCAAGACCCAAGCTAGGATGGTGGCTACTTACATACATACGGTGTGTGAAATGAAAAACACCATGAAGTTTAGCTTCAGCCATGGTGATGCTAAACCAAACAACGAAGAGATTGTAAATTTCGCCAAAGCACTCGACGCGGATCCGGCTGAAATGGAAGCTGTTTATCGCATTGGTGAGGAAAGGGCAGTCTTCATGAAGTTCAAATCAGAGGAAGCGATGCTCCATGCTCTGACATACTATTCGGAGGGTTTAATCAACCGGTGAACACTCGTGTTTATTTCAGTTACCGTGGGGACGTAATTTGTGATTAGCACCGGTCCCTTTCAAATTGTATCATTATTTATGTACGGTCCTTATATTTGACATGACGTTTCACATGCATCTAGTGATGGCCGATTTTCTTACGAATAATTGATTAATCGATTAACGAACCGAAAAGTAAAATATTTGTAATCGGTTATATCGTGCCGATATAAGGATTAACATCTCCAGAGGATCCTCACCGATCGTTTCAAACATGTGCTGCACTCTCATTGGTGGAAAAATGGCAGTACAGCGAACAAAAAATAATCGATAAGTTGTTAATCGAGTAATTGAAAAATGGGACATCTCTGATTTAGGTGTGTTTGTTTTGATAAAAATGAGCGCAAAATTTCATCTGTGCCGAGGGGGCAGCAAAACCACAAAATTACCTTGAATACGGGGGGTATCCATTGGATGAAAGGGACCGTGAAAGAGGATACTAAAATAGAAAGTTTTTCTTCCGACAGTTTCATCTTAGTATTTATCTTTGGTTTAATCTTCCATTATGCGAATGGAACGACGACAAAGGTACGCACACGAAACGAAAATAAATGTTTTTATCCATGTGTTTCACTTATAAATTTTTCCAAAACATCAGCCTTATACCATAGAGGTAACTCTAAGACTAGAAGATCCCGAAATAACGTGCTCAACATTTGGGCTCAGTTCTGGTACTCTCTTCGGTCCCAAGCTAATCGATTCTTCTCTCGAAACATAAGAAAAACCAATAACCCCTCATTTTATCTGTCAAACTTTCATAGCGAATGAAAACAAACATTGCGTAGTACTAGAATTTTGACTAGAATAGGGTACGTTAATCGTTTGCTTGGGACCAATAGGCTAGTCAAGTAGTGAGCCAATTTACAATCGTTAGTTTCGTATTGATTGTTGCTTATACATTCCAAAAGACAAACCACATAGGTCCTATAAGAATGCATAAAAAGTATGTGTGAACGCTTATACATTTCATTTGACACATGATCTTCATTAACTTTTTGCGTCTGCTTATTAGTTGACTTATACATTTTATGAATAATCAGCAATATAAATTTGCCAAAAGGTATAAGGAGATTTCTATCCGTGCATGTCGCATACTGGTGAATTCATCCAATATGTGAGTGTGTATGACTTGCCACCAGAGGTATCCGACAATGAGCTGGATAAAGTGCTGGGGAAATATGGAAAAATTAAACGCATCATCCGGGAGAAATTTCCAACTGATCTGTGCTTTGAGGTATATACAGGGATACATGGATATATATGGATGTGAAGAAGGAAATCCCCACTTCATTACATTTCTTCAATCGCAAAGGAAATATATTTTATGATGGCAACAAAGATAAATGTTTTCTGTGCAAGGCAAACGGACACCGGAAGCTTTCCTGCCCCAAGCGGAAGGCTCGGAAGGAACCGGAGAAGCAACTTAAGGAAAAAGGAAAGCAGTAAAGTGAAAGAAAACAAAACAGTAGCAGTATGTATACTGCAGGGCTGTTACAAGATTTTCTAAATTCGATCCGCGAAATCCGCGATTTCTCAAAAGAAATCCGCGACTTCAAATGCTAATCCGCGAAAAAAAAACTGTTTTCATTGCCTAAAAATAGCATTTGTGTACTACTACATACATGGCATTTCAAGCTTATTGCTTCATATTAGATTTTTGCCTGCACTCAAATTAGTGTTCGTTGAACTACTTTCACATTTTAATCGAGAAATTTCTATGCCTGTACCATCCTATGCCCAAGAAAGTAGAGAAATTTTGCAACCCGAAAAATTAATAGACCGGACGGGAATCGAACTCAGTCACCTCCAGCATGAACTTGCTTTGTAGCTGCGCCTTTACCGACTGTGCTTAAGGAATATCGTGTGTAACCCTTGAAAAAATAACAATGAATCATCTTCAGTTATTTATGTATAGTATAAATTCTGAGTAATTAGTGAACATAATAAAACACCCTTACTTTATGAGATTCTATTATCGGCCTAGATTTGATGAAACATTATTTTAAAAAAAATAATGTATTTTCAATTGAAATGCAAATTTTCTTGAAAGTTAACCTTTGCGTCTCTGACGTATTTTGCTGTCCTAAATGTTGTAGTTAATTTGGCTCTAGTTTTCTCAATTTTTTACCGATTCAAACCAAACACCCAGCACATAATCGAGAAATTACCAGAGTTTCATAAGTCGCACTTGTTGGTCACGTCGCGGTTGTGTATTTACACGGATATTCCTTGGGTTCTGTGCAATGGTGAGACATTTTCATGATATTTTTTTTTATTTCTAATATGAACCTAGCACATTTCGTTGTTAAATCTTAACCGAATCGTATATATGTGACTTTGTGGTTCATGCACGACTTATTACTATGTATACCGGAAATTATAGGTTTTCCAAATCGTCCAGGACATCAGTTGATTTGTTCTGCTAGACCAACCAAGACTGCAATAATGTCTGTAGTATGGAAAACAAGTGTCTATGTGGATCATGCATGATCTATTTCCGAGTAATCCAGATGTTCAAGGTTCTTCTACTAGATCAACCGAGATTGGTACAATGTCTTAAGTATCGAAATATTTCCAGACAGATGCACAGTGTCTATGTGGATCATGCATGAACTATTGCCATGTATACCAGATGTTTTAAGTTCCCATATCGTTCTGGAGTTCAGATGATTTATTCTACTAGATCAACCATGACTGTGATAAAGTCTGTAGTATCGAAATATGTTCAAACAGATTCATAGTGTCTATATGGATAATGTTTAATTATTTTCACATATACCAGATGCTCTAGGTTCTCCAAATCGTTCTGCAGTTCAGATGATTTGTTTTACTAGATCAACAAAGACTAGGATAATATCTGCAGTATCGAAATATCGATTTGGAAATCCTAGAACATTTGGCATACACGGAAATAGGTTGGCATGGTCCACATAGACACTGCAAATTTGTTTGGGCATATTTCGATACTACAGATACTGAATTAGTCTTGGGCAAGGAATCAAAAATATCTCCAAATGACAAAATAACAAGCGATCAACGAACCGAATAATAACGCTATGTCAGAAGTGAAAAGCAATAATGATATAATCTTCACCGTTCTTTTTCATGACAAACAGCCCGTGCGACACAACTCATTCGGGGCGGTAGAAGGAAACGAGCAAATTGTTGGTAAGCTGCTTCACGAAGTAAAGCCGAAGATGATACACGTGTGTTAATGGGAATTTTTTTGTGATGTCTTTTCCGATTCATATCAAGCTATGTCTTCATCCGTGTATATTGCAACAAAGCAGGCAAGCAATATATCATTATCCTTCTACCACTCGGATCGAGCTTTGTTACTGAGTGAGTTTGTCATGGTAGTTTTAGCAACCGTTTTGTCTGTATCGTTGGTTGCTTTATGTGTTTGGATTCGCTGGTCTTGGGTGATCTAGTAGAAAAATAATCTCATCTCCAGAACGATTTCAGAACCTATAACATCTTGTATACGTAGCAATAGGTCGGGTACAATCCACATAGACACTTTGAATCTGTTTGGACATATTTCGATACTACAGACATTATTGGAGTCTTGGTTGATATAGTAGAACAAATCAACTGAACTCCAGGACGATTTGGTGAACCTAGAATATTCGGTATACATGGCAATTACTCGCATATAGACGATTCGTTTTTGATTTGACAACAAAAGATGCTATGTTCACATTGGAAAAAAAGGAAAATGTCTCACATTGGACAGACCTCAGGGAATTTCCGTGTAAATCCGGTGTGACTTATGGAATTGAGATCATTTGACTGAAAGTTCAAATCCGCGACAAATCCGCGAAATTCGCGAAATCCGCGCCTGTTGTAACAGCCCTGATACTGGTATAGTGGTGGAAGGTGCAAACAAATTCGGGAAAGAAAGAAGTTGCGTGCATGGGAGAAGATCGCTTTGTCGCCGCATCGATCGCCACCCAGGAAAACCTGTAATAAAATGCATTTTTATATCTTTCTTTTTTTTGTATTTTGAGTACCAAAATTGGTATTCCATGTTACTCGGCTCCGCTAAGTTATTTTTATAACATTTAAGCCTGCCAAATAAACGAAATGAAAAAAAAAAATATATTCAACTGAATAGAGTTCTCCAGATGCACAAAAGTGTGCGTGAGACCGCGCGCTACCTTTTTAAGTAGTTGTGATAGCGCGATACCTTTTTGTTTCTTCTTCTTCTTCGTTTTTACGTATGGATGTTGGATTTTAGTGTTCGTGAGATTGCGCTTGGAGATCTCTATAAAGTAATATTATTTGATCTTTCGGCTTGTTTGTTTTGGGTTCCTCAAAACTTACGTTCAGATCAGTAATATTTTAGGCTTGATTTTAGGATTTCTATAGTACTTTTGTAACAAGTTAAAAACTCGAGGCCCTTTTCACATATTACGCGAGAAACGTCAAAAAGCTTAAACGTCATGTTTGAAAACACTCTGGCAACGCTGTCATGGCTCATGATGCGGATCACGACCAATGAGCTGGATTACCGAGGTAAAGCAATCGGTTAAGTTGTGTGAGTAAAACCCCTGTACGATACAAGCAATTAGTGACGTCACTACTTGCGTTTACGTTGATTTTTTGGTTTACTAATACAACCATATTTCACGATCTGCTTCACCTCTCTCTGTACTCCTTGGATCACGACAAGAACAAAATCAAACAAAACCGTGATGTTAGAGTGTTATCGCGAATCGTAAATTTTACCAATAAACCAGATTAATCAACCGTCTGACCATCATGGACTTGATCTGCCGCATTTGCCAGCAATCGAAAGTGGAGGAGTTGATTCTTATCTCGTCCACGGCCGCCAGACAGCGGGAGCGAATTTGCGACATGATTGGTGCGGTGATCGGTTCGAGCGTAAGTTGATATTAGGGTGGTTCCTAAAATCGTGATTAGTTTGTTTAATAACGGATGAAACTAGATTTAAAAATACAGGTGGAAGAATACGACCGTTTGCCTCAGCACGTGTGCAGCGCCTGCTTCGGGCAATTGGAACGAACGTATCGTTTATGGAAGCTATGCCGGGGTGTCGCGAGAAGGGAAGTAGCACATCAGAAGGTACAAAATGAAAATAGGTGCCGCACTTGCTGCGCGTTGACCGATGGTGAATCCTGTAAGAAATGGGACACGGATATTGATGATATGTTTCAGCACCTGAGTGGCGCACTAATCGAAATCAACGATAACCGCCATTCGTGGCTTTTATGCAAAAGCTGCCTAGTGGAAATGGATGCGGCATACGAGTTCAAGGGTAAATGTATCGAATCGGAGGCAAGTTTGCTGGAAAGTATGTCTTTTATGTGGGAAAAGATGGAGGTGGATGCTTGCAATTGGGAGCAGTTGGTGATAGACCTATACGCGGAAGCAGTGCAGGAACAAGGAAGATTGCATTGTTCAGTTTGTTTGCTGGAAGTTGAAATGCAACAGCTTGGAAAGAAATGCGAGGGTTGCATGTTGCAGTTTCGGAATTATGATGAAATTCAATCGGTTCAAGCATCCGTGCGTGCTGAGGAGAATCATAGCACCAGTCCTGTTGAAATAGATAGTGTTTGGGTAGAGGTAATTTACAATGCCATGTGCATGGACCCTTGATGGTTGTGTTTGTTTTTCACAGGAAAACTTATCTCATGAGTTCATAGATGAACGGGATGAGGAATACTTGATCGAGGACGACGTCAGCTGTGAGACCAATTCTGAAGTGGTAAGTATCCACATGCTATTTATTAGCTAGTTTAATGCATCTTCATTAATGTTGTATGTAGGACATTGATAATGACATCGAAATAACTGAATTGAACAACAAATGTTTCGTATATATTGGAAATTCCAAAACTCGGTATGAAATTTTCGAGAAGTATCCTGATGATCCATTCCCGAAAGCACGACGGACGGAACCATTTTGCTGTAAATGTATGATGTTTTTCGATACCAAACTTGATTTGGAAGCGCACACGAAACGAAGCCACCAAAAATCTACCGGCAGGGGAGAGTTTTCCTGTGATGTGTGTCTCTCTCTTTTTACCGATCCACAATCATTGGAGTTTCACAAAACAAAGTTACAAACTTTCTTTTATGACTTTTGTAAATCTTGTAAAATAGTATTGAGCTCTCCGTACCTGTTACTGCAGCATAAAAAGAAATTTCATGTGGAGTTGGAAACAGTGATGTCTACCAGCGAGCAAAATACAAGGGCAGCAAAAGAGAGTGACTTGACGGAAGTCGAAATCAATTGCAAAACGGAGGTCCTTGTAAGATACGACTGTTGTGTGCGAAATTGTTGCAATCGTTATTCATCGGAAGAGCAACTATTGAAACACTTGAACACAGCTCATTTTCATTCGCAACAGATACTGGGGAATGCTTGCCAATACTGTAAAGTGAAGTTTCCCAACGAAACCGCTCTGCTGGAGCATTGCAACCGTAAGGTCGAAAGTCAAAAGCCTCACATAAGATCTTCTAATAAACATAATAAAAAGCCATCAACAAAAAGTCTACCACTGGATTTGAAACATTTTAGCGTAGTCAGTAAAATGGATAAGAATACGGACATTTTGAAGCGTAAATGTGAGCTTTGTTGCAAGTGTTTTCTTTTGTTCGATTCCAAAGAAGAGTTAACAGCACATTGCCAGCAACATAGCACCAAAGGTAATTGAGCATTCCGAGTTCGAAAAATTCAATACCTTCAAACAGTGTGTATTTTCGTTCCAGGAGGACAGCCATTCCATTGTCAGGTTTGTGGCCGAGGCTTTCTCAACCAATCTGCCTACACAAGTCACAGAGATCTAACCGAAAAGCCCATTCACTATTTTTGCCGGGTTTGCGAAAAAATGCTGTGGACAAAATTCGACTGCATAATCCATAGAGCGGCGGTCCATTTTCCGGAGGATATGAACGCTCAAATTGCAAGCATGGTAGATGCTTTTTTCACATGCTGTGGCTGTAAGAAACCATTTGGAACTGAAGCAGAGCTTGTTGAACATCGACGGACGAAGCACCAACCTCCACCAGCTTCCTCGTCAAAGCCAGTCCTAAAAGTTCCGAAATGTGATCATTGCCACATGTGTTTCACCAAACCTAAGGACCACGAGAAGCATATCACTCTTTATGAAAGTAAGATGACATATAGATGCAAGGTAAGTTATGACCTACATTAGGTAGGGGAAAAGACGGCTTCGGAACTTCTTTGCTTCGTCAGAAGGGAAAATAGAGTTCTTGAGTACTGACCCCCTAACGATAGTAGGATAAGACGTGCCAAAGCCGACATTTTCCCTATGGGTGAATGAGTTTCTACAATTTTGTCTTGTTGCAGTTGGCTTCATGTGCTTTCAAAACCAATGACATAGAACGGATAAGGCAACATATTTTTGGAACCAGACATCAGGATGCCATAAGAACTATCGTACGCAGTGCTGATCCAAGCGAATATGCTTGCTGTATTTTGGACTGTGAATTTCGATGTCATGATTACGACGCGATGATCAAGCATGGCAGAGCGACCCATGCTCAGAAGCGTGAATATTTCTCTGTTCTACACAGCGATCGTAAATTTAAATGTCCAGTTTGCGGAAAAGGATTCGTATTGGAAATTTTATTGATAAACCATAAGAACAGTAGACAAACATATCACTGTCGAGGTTGTGAGTTGAACGTCCCACGAGAAGAGCGCTCTTCACATGTGCAGTGTGTTGAAAAACCGAAAGTAAAATGTGAGATTTGTGAAAAGTTGGTGGCATCCGAAAAAGGCCTTCGGTACCACGTCAAAACGGTGCATTCTAATGAAAGTGAAAAACACGTTTGTAAAATATGCGGGAAAAAATTTGTGCGCCTGGCCGTGCACATGCAAAGTCATAAAAATGAGCGAAATTGGGTTTGTAAGATATGCGCTGCACGGTTCAATCACATAAACCTGCTCCGAAATCACCGTCGAGTCCACATGAATGAGAGTGTCTACACTTGCCGGCATGGTTGTAAGAAGCACTACAAGACACCCGGCGATCGGGACCGACACGAAAGATTAGTTCATCTTGGAATCACACCCTTCCGTTGCGAGTTTTGCGAAGCTTCTTTCATTCGGCTGAAGGATCTTCGACTACACCAAAGGAAACATACTGGATTGCAGTTGTATCCCTGCCCACACTGTGATGCCGGTTTCAACAAGAAGAGCGAATACGATGACCACTGCAAGCAGTGCAAGAACAGCGTTCTGTAGATTTATTTTCTAGAGCAAAAAAAAGAAATGTTGACAAATCGATGCTTGTTTTTTTTTTCTTGAAAAACCCAACGAGAAATTTCCGACATTTATTATTCTAAAATGATAATAAATCTTTCGACGAAGCGCATCACGCGAGAGATGAAACTCTGTTGAATACTCTCTGAAGTCCGCAAATCGCACCGTATGCTCCATAATTTGTGCGACGTAGAGCATAAGGTTACTATGCAGCGGTCGGGGTTGAACATTCAGGTCCATTTGCCATGAGAGGTACTCTAATACGGGTAGTAATCAATTGGAACAACTGTTTCACTTTTATCAAAACGGAGTCATTTTCTACTCAGTTTGACTGTGTTCAAAGGAAGTTCCCTGAGATTCCAGGTCATAAATTGAATTTCCTGATGTTGCACGTAGTCAACACCCTGCTACCAAAACGAAAACCAGACAATTACGCAACAGATCTTTTTCAATGTAAATTTATTTGCATCTTAAATCCAAAACTAGGAAACTAAGGTTAACTAAAACAAAAAGAAAATCGTAACTGTGAATTCTTCGTCTCCTTCATTCGAGAGTCATCTTCGTGTCATCATGTTTTTTGTTCAAATGTTCGTCCATACGTTTGGCTATGTTCGTCGAATAGTCACAGTTTGCCACTGGGCATTTAAAGAACTTCTCCTTGGTGTGCCTGGTCATGTGCAGTCTTAAATCCCGTTCACGGATGAAGCTCGCCTCACACACGTCGCATACGAAGGGCCTATTGTTCAAGTGAACGGCGTCTTCGTGTCGTTTGGCGTCGCTCTGGTGGCGATAGGTGTTGTCGCAGTATGAACACTTGAACGGACGTTCATTGGAATGGGTGATCATGTGCCTCTGCAGGAGGACCTTCGCTCCAAAATCACGCGAACAAACGGTACACTTGTAGGGCCGAGTTTCCAAGTGCTTGTTCACAATGTGGTACTTGAGGGCACTTTTACTGGCGAAGCTTTTCCCGCACGTGTTGCACAGGTCTGTGAAAATCAGGTCGTGTATTTTCTTCTTATGTATAGCCAAGCTGTATTTGTTTGAGTAGCTGGAATCGCACTGATCACACTGGAACACTACCTTAACCTGTGAATGACTCTTTTCGTGCTTGGAAAGATAGTCACGGGTTGCACATTTGCGGCCACATATTGGGCAGATGTACTTTCGATCGTACTGCGACCGTAGATGCCCTTCGAAGGCACTAGTTGATGGAAAATGGCGGATACAAAGTGGACAAACGTTTTCCGTTATATTCTCCGTAAAATTACTATTCGTAATACGCTGTTCTGCGTGGTCGTTTATACAATGCTGCTCCAGAGAATCACGACTTTCGAATGTTTCATAGCACACGTAGAAGCAACAGAAGAACTCTGTTAATTCCGGTTCCGGTTTTGGCGCGGGGAGCATACCAACGTTCAAGTGTAATCCGGCTTCGATATGTTTCTTCATAACAGAGCGTTGATTCGAACGGAATTCACACTCCGGTGCACGGCACTCGTAGGTTGTAGTGCCAATGGAAGCCAGCTGATGTTTGAGCAAAGATTGTTTGTCTGAAAAACTGTTGTAGCAAATCATACACTGAAACATGGGATGTTCTTCCCGATCCGGATAGTGCATCAGCTGGGTGTGACTGAGAAGAGATTCGCCATTTTCGAATTCTTCGTAACAGCCACAGCAATTACCAAGTGATTCGTACTTTGTCTCGACTTTTTCATCGAAACTTAATCGATCTGTCTCGGATTCATCTAGGAAAGGGTGGAACCGGGTGAACTCGAAGTGACGCTGCAAGGTTCGTTTGTCCTTTGTCAGAATGTTACAAATCTTACAACGATAGAATAGCTTCTTGTCCCGATTTTCTAGATGCTCTGTCAGATCCGAAGCATATTGGAAACGTCTAAGACATTCGTCGCATTTGTGTCTGTAGCTTCCTGCCACATCCTTAGTTGTATGAACAACCGCACGATGTTCTTCCCATTCGCGATCGTCCTCCATCAGTTTTCCACAGCAACAAATAATACCGAAGAATATCAACTGTTCATAATATTCCGCTTCTTCGGTGGAAAAGAACAGTGGCATCAGTCGTTCCGCTTCTACTTCCGTGGCTTCCAAATAGATAAATGGGTCCATATCCTCATCATACCGTGGAACAACTTTCGGTTGCGGTAGCGGTGGTGGCAATTTATGCCTTTTCTTCGATCCAGGAACGACCCAACCGTCTTCCTCCTGCTTCATCAACTTTTCCGTGTTCAGCTCTACTCCATTATCTACCACCTCTACCTTTACCATGTTCTTTCTGATCGTAAAATCCGATTTTAGAATCATATCCCGAAGGGTGTACGTCGTAGACAGTATTTCGAAACACTCTCCACAAATATTCTGAGGCAGACCATCGTCCTCTGCCGGGCGTATTAAGCCGCAGGCTTCCTTCATCATATCAGCAACCAGCTTATCTTCGCCACCGCTAACGCAAAACACTGAAATCAATTCATCCACATCATTCCGCTGACAAACTCGGCAGCACACACCACCATGCTCGGCTTCGACATTCTCGAACAGCATCCGTTTGAAAGACCGTTCTGCATTTCGGGACTTCTGTTGGAAGGAATAGGCCGTGTCCAGCCGGATGAGGCATCGATCGCATATGTGCTGTGGTAACTTGTCATTTTCCTGCGGAGGGCCCAATCGTACCAAATCGTTTATCATTTCCACTACCAGTTTGTCCTGCGTATCGCACCGGCAGTACAGGGATATCAACTCCTCCACCTCATCCTCGAGACAAAGTCTGCACCGGAGCATATTCTCCTGCTCCCAGTGAGCAGCTGCCATCTTGCTGGGAAATGTAAACAATGTAAATCGATTAGAAAGGGATCAAATAAATCGACTTCCAATGGTACTACCTATATAATCGTAGCGAATAGTCTCACAAGCAAGTAGGATTCAGTTGCTAGATGTTATTGATTGAAAAAACAATTAAAAATGTTACCTGTAAAACGCACAACTTTACAGACTTTGACCTAAGAGAAGAGCAGAAGAGGTGACAATACAAGGGCGAAAACAGATATTAGTGACGTTTAACGCACGCACACTGGTGCACCGCCGTGTAAAGTTGTTTATTATTTTCCTCTAGCTAACCTAAAAAATGTATGAAATTAGATCTGCCAAAATGAGTTTGACAGCGATTTGATGTATTTTCTCGGATTTTCACTAACCGCTCTCACATATCAACCGGTCTATACAAGGTGTGGAATTGTAGGCATAAATGTATTGGTGCACTTCGTTTTTCACCTCGGCTTTCATTCCGCTTCGCACGATTCGTTTCTTTCGTTCACTCAATCATCCTTGTAGTGACGTCTAGCGTTTGTTTCGAATCGGCGCTTGCATAGGAAAATTAATTTGGATTATAGAATTTATTTTATGCTACCAAATTTATGAATGGTCTGCCACTAAATGGTGAGATAATTTATTGATTAATAAATTATCACACTTTGTACCATGAAAAAGCAGCCTGTTTGTGAGTTTTTGCCTGTTTTCAAGTAAGGAGTTATCATAAAATAAAGATAGCCAGCTGATATTTTGGGGTGACTTTACAAAAGAATACAATCAAGCAAAATCATCATGCAATAATAGCTAGGATTTGTTTTACTTCTTATTTCGCAAATTTCCTTTCGAGTGTTATCACGTCGTCACCATCGTCTCCCGCAAAGTTTACATTTTTCCCTCTACCAACACAAACGTCAGGGCTAGATCTCCACATAGACCAGGTTGCTCACATATCGCACCAATACAATCGGACGTGAAAATCTCTATGAACCACTTTTCTGTCAAACGTGAACCAGCTCCTGATTGGCCGATTTCATGTGCGTAAGATACAATGACGTTTATATAAGGTCTGGGCCAAAGGGGTTATTGGTGTTAGTGAAATGTGCAATTGTTTAGTGGTGTTCGTATTTTATTGCAATGTTTATCTTTTTACACGAAACAGCTGTTGGCAGTGACGTATTTCTATCTGTTCTCAGGCTGTGTCCATTTGGTGAATTTTCACTTAAATTGACACTTCGAAACTAAATTATAATGTTCGAAAATCCCTCTGTTGTTGATCGGCCAATTTTCGAGAAGGTGTGTGTCAAAATTGATTCCTTGTCTGTCAGATATAAGTCTGCTGGAATAGCAGGTTAATTTGGAAATTTTCCATCTGTCAAGTTTAAGTGAAAATTCGCCAAATGGAACACAGCCTCAGCATGTTGGCAGTGACGTATTTCTATCTGTTCTCAGCATGTTGGCAGTGACGTATTTCTATCTGTTCGCAGATGTTCAGAAATGTTTACAACATTTTTGCTTCTAATACCAGCAAGCTGCCTGTTGGCTCAGACCTTATATAAATGTCATTGAGCGTATAGGGCTTTTCACAGGATGAAAATAAAACACAAACCGCTGCCAGGTCGAATCGGTCGAATAACAGATGATTTTCTGCAGCTATTTTGAAAAGTTGTCGAGAGTTACTGCAGCCCGTTCTAGAAAAAATCTGTAAAATTCAGTTTTACAGGTAACATCTAGCAACTGAATCCTACTACTTGCTCGTGATAGAATATTCGCTACGATTATATAGGTAGTACCGTTGGTAGTCGACTCATTTGATCCCTTAATTTTAATCGATTTACATTGTTTACATTTCCCAGCAAGATGGCAGCTGCTCACTGGGAGCAGGAGAATATGCTCCGGTGCAGACTTTGTCTCGAGGATGAGGTGGAGGAGTTGATATCCCTGTACTGCCGGTGCGATACGCAGGACAAGCTGGTAGTAGAAATGGTAAACGATTTGGTACGATTGGACCCTCCGCAGGAAACTGACAAGTTGCCACAGCACATATGCGATCGATGCCTCATCCGGCTGGACACGGCCTATTCCTTCCAACAGAAGTCCCGAAATGCAGAACAGGCTTTTAAACGGATGTTGTTCGAGAATGTCGGCGCCGAGCATGGTGGTGTGTGCTGCCGAGTTTGTCAGCGGAATGATGTGGATGAATTGATTTCAGTGTTTTGCGTTAGCGGTGGCGAAGATAAGCTGGTTGCTGATATGATGAAGGAAGCCTGCGGCTTAATACGCCCGGCAGAGGACGATGGTCTGCCTCAGAATATTTGTGGAGAGTGTTTCGAAATACTGTCTACGACGTACACCTTTCGGGATACGATTCTAAAATCGGATTTTACGATCAGAAAGAACATGGTAAAGGTAGAGGTGGTAGATAATGGAACAGAGCTGAACACGGAAAAGTTGATTAAGCAAGAGGAAGACGTTCCTGGGTCGAAGAAAAGGCATAAATTGCCACCACCGCTACCGCAACCGAAAGTTGTTCCACAGAATGATGAGGATAAGGACCCATTTATCTATTTGGATGCCACGGAAGTAGAAGCGGAACGACTGATGCCACTGTTCCTTTCCACCGAAGATGCGGAATATTATGAACAGTTGATATTCTTCGGTATTATTTGTTGCTGTGGAAAACTGATGGAGGACGATCGCGAATGGGGTGAACATCGCGCGGCTGTTCATACAACTAAAGATGGTGCAGGAAGTTACAGACACAAATGCAACGACTGTCTTAGGCGTTTCCAATATGCTTCGGATCTGATAGAGCATCTAGAAAATCGGGACAAGAAGCTATTCTATCGTTGTAAGATTTGTAACATTCTGACAAAGGACAAACGAACCTTGCAGAGTCACTTCGAGTTCACCCGGTTCCATCCTTTCCTAGATGAATCCGAGACAGATCGATTAAGTTTCGATGAAAAAGTCGAGACAATGTATGAATCACTTGGTAATTGCTGTGGCTGTTACGAAGAATTCGAAAATGGCGAATCTCTTCTCAGTCACACCCAGCTGATGCACTTTCCGGATCGGGAAGACCATCCCATGTTTCAGTGTATGATTTGCTACAACAGTTTTTCAGACAAACAATCTTTGCTCAAACATCAGCTGGCTTCCATTGGCACTACAACCTACGAGTGCCGTGCACCGGAGTGTGAATTCCGTTCGAAACAACGCTCTGTTATGAAGAAACATATCGAAGCCGGATTACACTTGAACGTTGGTATGCTCCCCGCGCCAGAACCAGAACCGGAATTAACAGAGTTCTTCTGTTGCTTCCACGTGTGCAATAAAACTTTCGAAAGTCGCGATTCTCTTGAACTGCATTGTATAAACGACCACGCAGAACAGCGTATAAGGAATAGTAATTTTACAGAGAATAACACGAAAAACGTTTGTCCACTCTGTATCCGCCATTTTCCATCGAATAGTGCATTCAAAAAGCATCTACGGTTGCAGTATGATCGAAAGTACATCTGTCCAACATGTGGCCGCAAATGTGTAACCCGTGATTATCTTTCCAAGCACGAAAAGAGCCATTCACAGGTTAAGATAGTGTTCCAGTGTGATCAGTGCGATTCCAGCTTCTCTAACAAGCACAGCTTGGTTGTGCATAAGAAGAAAATACACGCCCTAGTTTTTACAAACCTGTGCAACACGTGCGGGAAAAGCTTCGCCCTTAAAAGTTCCCTCAAGTACCACATTGCAAACAAGCACTTGGAGACTCGGCCCTACAAGTGTACCATTTGCTCGCGTGACTTCGGAGTGAAGCCCCTCCTGGACAAGCACATGACTACCCACTCCACTGAACGTCCGTTCAAGTGTTCATACTGCGACAACACCTATCGCCACCAGAGTGATATCAAACGGCACGAAGACTCCGTCCATTTGAACAATAGGCCCTTCGTGTGCGACGTGTGTGAGGCGAGTTTCATCCGTGAACGGGATTTACGAGTGCACATGACCAGGCACACCAATGAGAGATTCTTCAAATGCACGGTGGCAAACTGTGACTATTCGACGAACATAGCCAAACGCTTGGAGGATCATTTGAACGCAAAACATGATGACACGAAGATGACTCTCGAATGAGGGAGGCGAAGAATTCACAGTGATCGGATTTTAGCTAGTTTTAGTTTCGTAGTTTTAAAATTATTTGAGTAATATGCGAATAAATTTACATTGAATCAGATTCACTTGTGCAATCATATCACTAACACGACATTTTTAAAACTCGCCCAACTCAGCGTATTCTTTTAAAACAATTTGCAGTGTATTGTGAAATTTTCTAAATTTATCCCAAGCAACACATCTTCATGGGATTTTATTGAGTGAACTTCTATACAACCCAGACCAGTCATACAAAGGTTAAATAAACTGTTATAGAACTTGTGTGTTGTTTGGGATCCCTCAATACATAATACCCTCTATACAAATTTGGCTTGAATTTTTCAAAAATGCGTAAAAAATTAAGGACTCATGGATTTCTTTTCGTTCCACGCACCGAGGTTAATATTCAAAAAAGTGATTGTAAATAAATCATACATTTTCCTGATAGGTAAGTAAGAAAGGTAGGTATGGGAAATGATAAAAAAATAATAGTTAGTTCCGACTTACATGAAAATCCACACATCGGGTCTTACATTCCTAGCAGAACGCTGGTAGCACTCGGAGCCACCAGGCTAGGGTTGGGTGAGCATGCCTGACGAACGGACATCTCCCACGTGTCTAGCAGGTGAGAGAGTGAGAACATTTCCGGTAGCTTACAGATTCGGGCCAGGAACGCTTTCTGCACCTGTATGAGGAACGGTGTAGCATTATATTCCTGTTCGATCAGCGTGCAGCTTGGTGATGTGGATGGATAGTCCTCCGGGATGGTCACTGCGACTGGTGGTACGCACGGTAGATGTTTGTCGTCTAGCCAGCAAATCAGTTTGATTGTTTTGGTGTCGCCAATGGCGCATTGGTCAAGGGAAACTTTGAACTTCTGATCTAAGCGAGCAATTTCCCCCTGAAGGATGTGTGGAATCTCTTGACCCCCCGAAGGACCCAAGGTTGACGGTTCGTCTGCAGCAAGTCGCGGTTGTTTGGCTGGTGTTGGTAGATTCTTTATATCCGGACCGAAGAGCGCTTCCAAACATGGCCGGAAAGTGCGTTGTAGAGTGTGGTTTCCCAGCGAGCTTTGCAAGTTGGCGGAGACGGCTTCTACTAGTGGATTGTTGAGTGAAGTCTCACGAATAGATCCTAGCTGACTGGTTAATGCTGCTTCGCACTTATAGAGTGTCTCCAATGGAATACGACAAGTGGGATTGCACAGTATGTCCAACAAACGTTTCATTTTGGCCATCTTATCTATGTCGTCGTTTTCCATTTTGGCAATCATGCGTTTCAATGGCTCAATGTATTTAGTCAGCGAACGATACTTCTCACGGTAGAGTTGTTCTTCCTGTGGATTGAGTGGGCTAGGAGCTGCTCCCCCCGGTTGTCCTGGAGTGTTCAAGTTTGCTCCAGGAGATTGGCCAATATTTCTCGGTGGAATGCTGGCCACCTGAGGGCTTGGGGATGGAATGAGCGCTGGACTCGGTATCATTTGGCCTGGATGGGACTGTGGACCCAAAGATCCCGGTCCTGCTGGTGATGGAACCGATGGTGACGGCGATTGGCGTAGGAATTGGTTCGGAGTTACACTACGAACTGCTCCTCCCGGATAAACTTGTCCCCCACTCATCATTTCCTGAGGCTTTCTCACCATAGGATTCGCTCCAATAGGGACAAAGTTTCCTTGGTTATTCATTTGTTGCATATTACCACCAGGTCCACCTCCTTGATTCATTTGAACAGGGCCAGCATTAGGTCCACCCTGTGCTTGTTGAGGATTATTCGCTTGCTGTAAATTTCCAGGCCCACCTGGTCCCATGCCAGCCATTCCTACCTGACCCGACTGCTGCTGTTGCTGCACTTGACTCAAATTCCCTCCTGGTCCACCGACGCCTTGATTCATTGGATTCATTTGTCCTCCAGCCATTCCAAGCTGCTGCTGCTGACTCATTCCTGGAGGCATTTGCTGACGAATAACTTGATTGGGAGCTATTCCCATATTTCCGGGATTCATCGGACTATTTCCACTGATATTTCCCATCTGACCAGTGCCTGGATTCATTCCAACCGAGTTCAACTGTTGATTTAATGCATTCTGATTAATATGCCCTCCAGGATTAACCTGCATTCCTCCCATCCCACCCATCGGATTCATCTGGTTTGGACCTCCCGGGCCAACCTGCTGCCCAGAAGGTTGCTGCTGAGACTGCTGCTGCCCTACACCCTGCGGCATTCCACTTCCACCCATTTGCATCGGATTCATTTGGCCTTGGCCCATACCAACAATTTTTCCACCGCTCATACCTCCGGGTCCCATAACTCCGCCAATCTGATTCGGCATACCTGGCATTCCCGGTTGCCCGGGTTGCATTTGTCCTGGCATCATTCCGCCCATCTGATTTGCTCCTACCATGGCACCGACACGACCTTGCATTGCAGCCATGCCTCCGGTCATGGGCATTTGTGGACGATTCAAAGTATTAAGCAAATTGGATGCATTTCCACCGCCCATTTGGTTGCCCATGGGACCTCCCGGACCCATCTGGCCACCCATCATTGGCGGACGTGTGCCTTGTGTTGCCAGCGTTTGTAAAGCATTTATCGGATCCGGCATACCACCCTGTTGATTGGGATTTCCACCATCTTGAGCTCCTCCGGCAGCATTCTGCTGATTTTTGTTCTTGGTATCTTTGGAATAAAAATAACATCCTGACTCACACCGGCATGTTTATAAATATAATTATGGGTACATACTCATCTCGCGGACATGCAAGATCAGCCGAGCCACGTAACCCAGATATTCGTCCTTGTTGCGAGCCTTCTGGAAGACGTGGTTCTCCATTTCCAAACCGTTTTTGCTGGATGTCATCCCCGATTGTTGGATAGCTTCGTTACTATCAAGAGTTCAAAATAGAAAATTGAAGAAAATTCCATGAAGTTTCATCACCTAAACAAAATGGATGTAGGTCTAAGCTAAATACTTACATTTTGTTCACGACGCTTTGTCGAAAGCTGTTCGTTTTCCATGAATTATCCTCAGCCATTTTCAGTATCAATGACTATTTCACCAAACTGTGATATAATGCGAATTATGATTCACTATTCAAATGATTTTTTCCGGAAATTATCCAGAATCAAGAAAGAACTCGTATTACAAACCGTATATCAAACCATTGAAACATTTGACAGTACAGTACCTGTTAATGTTGTTGTTGTTGTTGCAAGTTTAGCGGTTCATGTGCGCCGTTGAAACATGGGATCAAGAAAGGCGGGCTTTAAATTAAACGTACACGGAGAAACGAAATAACTTAAAATTAAGTCTTTTAAAGTCCTCTATACACGGAGATGAAAAACTCCCCAAATTTAAGTACTTTTCCCTCAATTCAGCCCAACAACCCAAATTTGAGTAAATCGCATATAGTAGTTTCCATTCAACACCAGCAAAAAACATTACCTACTTTTAGGTATATTCTATCCAAAATAGAGTTTAATTCACGTAAATTTGAGAATATGCAATTTACTCAAAAGTAACTCATTGCACACTTAAATGTTTCCGCCGAGATTCCAACAGCCGAGTAGTTCTGCAATTTATTTTGCTGAGATTCAGTTAAACAATTGTCGAGACTCAGCTAACAACTAACATTTTGCTGAAATATCAGCTAACAAACAGATATTTTGCAGAGATATCAGCAAAAGTTACTGCCGAAG
Source organism: Ochlerotatus camptorhynchus (assembly GCF_037179485.1). Taxonomy (NCBI): domain Eukaryota; kingdom Metazoa; phylum Arthropoda; class Insecta; order Diptera; family Culicidae; genus Ochlerotatus; species Ochlerotatus camptorhynchus. Next base: position 26,208 of record NW_027041078.1, read on the forward strand.
TAATCGGCTGTTGGAGATTTTACCGAGCTAGATTAAGTGTGTGGGCTGAACTAGAGTCGGTGTATAATGAGTCACGCCAAGGGAAACACAGTTAAACGCGCATCACGGTTTTCGAAAGATTCTCTTTCTATTCACTTGGCAACAAAAGACTTATACATCAACTTCAAATGACTTCTAGCGAGAAAAAAAAATAGCGGCTGTAGTAAATCATAATATAAGTGATTTTGTCAAATAATCTTCGCAAAAATAAGTACACATTATCAATACTGATCAGTACCAAACGTATCCCATGACAATTTAATGCTCATTGCGTGTTTATGAGCATTTCATCGATTATATTTTATATTTTATTGCAATACCTTTCGTGGACCTTTCATAGCATCGTAACATTTGTTTACTTTGCACGATAGGTAGCCGGTTTGACCCGAGGTTTGACCATAGAGGTAACTCTAAGACTAATAGGTCCCGAAAAAACGTGCTCAACTTTTTGGCTCAGCTCTGGTACTATCTTCGGTCCCAAGCTAATCGATTCACCCCTCGAAACTAACTCCTCATTTTATCTGTCAAACTTTCATAGCGAATCAAAACAAACATTGTGTAGTACTATAATTTTGACTAGAATAGGGTACGTTAACCGTTTGCTTGGGACCAATAGGCTAGTCAAGTCGTGAGCCATTTTAAAATCGTTAGTTTCGTATTGATTGTTGGTTTGACTGTTCAATAGGTAGACTTGGCTTCACTCTTGGCGTGACTCATTATACACCGACTCTAGGCTGAACTATATACCACAGACAAACAGACATAACACATTGAATGTTGTTTAACATAAAACATCGTCAGTAAAACACTACCGCCATCTGTTGAGTATACTGTGATGGGTAGTAGGCTGAACAGATGGCGGTAGTGTGTAAACGTCAAACGCAAGGGTTATTGACTATGTGCGCCACAGGCGGCGGTACTACCAACTAAAAACATTTAAATTGACCGTTAAATGCGTGTTCGATGAACAAATTGTCAGTGTTATGTCTGTTTGTCTGTGTATATACTATATGCTTTTCATGTTTAAAATAAACAAAAATATTTTGAAATTATTTTAGCATTTGAATGCGGGATAAAACAAAATAAAATTAATAGCAAATAAATGGAAATCTGCAGACAGGGCATCTAAATTCCTGCGATTAAGGAAGGTCTGTTGGTGTTTGGATCCGGGTCCGAGATCCGAGCGGCCGTCGGGGTGGGTGTCCGGGGGTTCCAGTTCAGTAAAACCGGTGATATTAGCGTCGTTTCGTCGTTTCTGACACTGGTCATCATACCGGCCTCTTTCTACGTTTGGTGTTGGGGGATGATTTGTTTTTCTTTCGACGTCGGGTGGGGGTGAGGATGATATGGGCATCGACATCAGAAACGACGGAGTGACGTTGATATTGTGGGGTTCCACCGGTTTTGTCGAGCTTGGAACACTTCCGGGTGGGTGCGTGGGTTTCCGGATCCTCTCCTTCGGTTTCGCCGCTTGCAGAGTTTGCCGAATGCAAACAAGAAGGAAAAAAAGGACACGCTAAACATTGTTTGGTCAGATTATGTATTGGTGAAATAAACATGCTTTTGAGTTTAATTCAAACATACTAATTTTTTGTTCAAAGCATGATTTTTATTTACTTTAAACACTATTCATATTTTTATTTAATAAACATATATATTTTTGATTTAAATGCAGGGTTGCTTCTGTTGGCTCGACTGCCAACGTGATGTTTGACTTGAATCTAAAACGGCTGCTCGTTGGGCCTTGCCAACAGATGACGACAAATTCCAGCTGCACCAGCTGCGAGCCGACATCGCTTACTCGGAATCGGTAGTTCTTAAAAGAACACCGCGAAAGTAAAACTCTTTTTAGAGCAGCGACGGCAACAAGCAACGGTGGGAACAGCAACTCTCCATTTCGGAAGTAGAGGGAACAGGAACTCCACTGAGCAGGACCATCGACAAAACTAGGACGGTAACAGAGACCCCTTGCATCGATATCGAATCGACGGGAAAACTGGAATTTTCTTTCTTGGATAGGATAACTTCAGCTTCTTCACTTTATCTCTATATTGCTTGGCAATTCGGAAACGACTGACAATGTGAATGCGTGATTCGCTTGGTTTTATACTTTTTTGAATCAGAGAGAAATTAAATGACGATGATGATTGGTCTAACAATCTACTACGCAAAACGGAATGAACGTGTACAATGTCATAAAAGCTAGATTCTTATTGTATGTTTACACTTATTTCTGTTCTTATTGCTAGTGTTAGTAAGGGAAGCCGTTTGACCGCGGCGTTCTCGGGGTTAGTAAAACAAAATGCAAGGAAGGGAAAAAAGGATAGGGAAATATTTCTGCTGTGCTGATTTCTGCGGCCAACATCGGAAACGTGGAGTGGTTAGCGGTGGCGGTGTAATCGATACACGGCAGTGGTACCAATCTATTCGCTGTTGCGAACATCCTCCCCGGCGCAAAGAGATGGGTTGCCAGAAGTCGTAGATTGATCAGCGAGGTGTTGTTTATCTTAACGTCAACAACACGCACCAAACCGTCTTCCCCAGGATATGTGTGGACTATTTTTCCCAACTTCCACTGCTGTGGTGGCAGATTTTTCTCTTCAACCAAAACGACGGTGCCGGGGGCGACATTCTCTAGACGAATCCGATTTTTCCCTCTAGGCTGTAAGTTTACGAGATAGTCATGAGCCCATGACTTCCAAAAATGTTCCCTCATCTGTTGTAGGTGTTGCCACCTTGACAAACGATTTTCGTTCAAACCTTCATAAGAAGGCTCAGGGACAGCGGTCAATGGCCTTCCAATGAGGAAATGTGCAGGAGTTATAACTTCACCCTCAGTTGGGTCATCAGAATGCGAAAACAGCGGTCGGGAATTGAGAATGGCCACAATTTGTGTGAGCAATGTGTAAAACTCCTCAAAAGTCAAATGTGTTTGCTTCAGAATACGCTTAAGGTGGTATTTCGTACTTTTGACCGCAGCTTCCCACAAACCACCAAATTCCGGAGCTTCTGGGGGAATAAAATGCCAAACAATCTCTTTAGTTCGGCAGAAGGCTTCAATATCGTGGACAACAATGTGGTCACGGAATAAGAGGAAAAGGTCATGTAGTTCTGCCTGGGCACCCCGGAAATTGCTACCATTATCCGAGTGTAGCTCTCGAATCAACCCTCTTCGACTTACAAACCGCTGCAGAGCAGCAATAAAGGCAACAGACGTCATATCAGACACGAGTTCGAGATGGATAGATTTCGTCACCAAACAAACAAACACCGCTATATATGCCTTAACGAGAGTCGGTTTTCGGGATCCTTGTTTGATCAGAAACGGTCCTGCATAATCTACCCCGGAAACTTCAAAAGGAGCGGCAGGCGTTACGCGGCTTTCTGGCAAACTACCCATATACTGGGCAGTTCCTCTAGGCTTCACACGGAAGCATCGAACACATCGTCGTGTTATCTTTCGTACTGCAGATCGGGCACCGAGTAACCAGAAGCGTTGGCGTAGCGTGGACAAAAGACCAGATGGTCCCACATGAAGGTGTTCTACATGATATGCTTGAATAATGAGATCGGTCAAAGGATGATTAGGCAAAATATACTGATGTTTCGTATAGAAAGGGACACGAGAATGTTGGATCCGACCTCCTACGCGTAGAACACCATCCTTCAGAAAGGGTCCTAGCATACCAATCCTTCGACAGGGTTCCTGATCCTCAACTCTCTGAATTTCATCAAGAAGTGTTTCATGCTGGATGACCTTTACGATTGTGTGAAGTGCAGATCTTAGTTCTTGGATGGTAGGTAGAGGTTCCTTAACACGAGCTTCAACTTCTTTTGTTCGACAATTGGTAATGAATCGTTGTACATAGGCAAGCACCCGTTGCAATTTGCGAAAGAAGCTAAATCTCTTGAAAACGGGTAGGTCATCTGAATTCAACACGATCATTACAACGAGTGGAGTGGCTTTTACGTCCGGAAGTTGATTTTCTGGAACTTCCTCAATATCGGGTTGATCGAAAGAAACGGATCTAAGAAACTATGGGCCATTCCACCATAATGAGTTTGACTTCAACGAATCAGGCAATTGACCACGAGAGACAACATCTGCGGGGTTTTCCCTCGATCGAACATAGTTCCACTGCTTGTGATTATTGTCATTGGTGATTTCTGCAACCCGATTGCGGACAAATGGTTGCAGCATTGAGGGAGGCTTTCGAAGCCATGCGATGACGATTTGACTATCTGACCAGAGAAATATTGACGAAAATTCAACTTGCATCGCGGGAACAGTCCTTTTGACTAACTTGGAAAGGAGTAAGGCAGCACAGAGTTCTTTGCGTGGAATTGTCAATTCCTGAAGCGGAGCTATTCTAGATTTGCTGCATAACAGCCTTACTGAGACTGAACCATTAGCTTGGATACAACGAACGTAAAGACAGGCACCGTAAGCCATACCAGAAGCATCTGCAAACCCATGCAGTTCGACGTACTCGTATTGAGGTACCATCACATGTCTCGGAATATGAATATCCTTGACTTGTATCAATGAGGAACGAAATTTTACCCAGGATTGCAAAATGTCTCCGTCGAGAGGTGTGTCCCACCCAATCTTCAGACTCCAAGTTGTCTGCATCAGATGCTTTGCAAGTACGATAACGGGTGAAACGAGGCCGATTGGATCAAACAGCTTTGCGATTTCTGAGAACATCTTTCGTTTGGTGACAGGTGTTGCATCTGACAGATTCGGATGGATTGAGAAAAGAAATTCATCATCGTGCGGATTCCAGAGAAGACCAAGGGTTTTGATTACTTCGTTGGCTGACATTTCATTCAGCTGGACTAAAGTTTCACGTTCGGACTCGGGAACTCCTTCCAAAATATCCGGATGGTTGGCACACCATTTGTGCACTGGAAATCCAGCCCTTTTCAGCATTTCCTGAATTTGCTGCCGACATTCGACTGCCCTTTGAATACTGTCTGTACCGGAAAGAATGTCATCAACATAGCAGTCTTCTCGGATAGCATGTGCTGCCAAAGGGAACTCATCTCCTTCATCAACACAAAGCTGAAGCAAAGTTCTGGTAGCAAGGAATGGAGCACAGGAAGTGCCGTATGTTACAGTAAGTAACTCCAAAACTCTGAGAGCGTCCGAAGGCTTCGAACGCCAGAAAATTCGAAGGAAAGCCGCCTGGAGGGGATCAACAAAAACCTGTCTGAACATTTTGGCAATGTCAGCAGTGAACACGTACGTTTGCTTACGGAATCTTAAAATCACAGTCTCAAGGCTGCTTTGGACAACTGCTCCGACCTGCAAAACATCATTTAGGGAGGTTCCAGAAGGAGGTTTCGCTGACGCGTCGAAAACAACTCTGAGTTTGGTACTAGAACTCGACGGTCTGATAACAGCATGGTGCGGAATGTAATATTTAATCATACCAGGGGGATCATTGGACTCTCGAACCTCTCTGCAATGTCCTACACGCAGAGAATTTTTGATGGTTTAAAACAAAAAATAATATTGTAGTGGTCAACGATCGCTTTATTATTGTTTGAATGTGGTATTTTTGTTCAAACATCTTTAATTTTTTTTAAAATCACAATATTATTTTTAGTTTTCTTGCTCAAATTTCCAAAGCATAAAAATTCTTGATTTAACAAAACGCATGGTTTATTTCAAGGGCAACATAAAATTAATTCAGATACCATGATTGTTGATTGAATTATATTTTTTTGTTCAGTGTGGAGAAGCTAGAAACCGAACCCGTCATTCGCCATTTTGTTCAAGTGCCAGTAAAGTTTTGCGTATCAAAATGTGTTCCGGTTCAGATAATTCAATAATTATTGAAGAACTGGATGTAGAAAAGGTGTCGGTTGAAGAAATCGAGTTGATAAGTTTATTGAATAGTTATGGAATGTCCGAACGAGTTATTGAAGCGTTTCTCGGTAGGTAGTATGCTTTTTTATTCAGTTACGGTATCCTAACATTATTATTGCAGTTAACAGTTACACCATCGAAACATTGAAAATTATACAAAGGAAGGAAATTGAGGAACTCCTTCCTTCGCCGTTTCTTGCTGAGCGAACCAGATTCATTCATGAATTGGACTCTTGGAGGGAGGCACAGGTAAATTATCATCAAATTATTCTTGTTTATTGCAACTAACTAGTTATTCCCTTTCATTACAGGGGCTTTCAAAAGTCAGCGAACAACCCGTTACTTGCAATTCATCTGCGACCCGAGACAACAACGCGTGGCCCTCTGAAGAGACTCAAGTGACACGAGAAGCCTGTACTGCCACCTTCTTATTGAACGCGTCATCGAAAGGGCAAGCCATCCTAAGGAAGTACAGCAAAACCGCATTCCTCTCCAGATCTGACAAAAAAAGTGTCACCCACATCGTTGTTGACGAGTTCAAAAACCGTTTTTCTAAGCTGTCATCGTCGGAACTACTGGATAGAGCTTGTGAGCTGAAGCAATTATTTCCCAGTGAGCCACAGGTAAACATTCAGTGATTATATTCAGTAACTACATCTGTAACCAGTTCACAATTCATTTATGTGTTTTCTTTTTATTTTTCATAGGAAACCTGGTACCAACCAACGTTTATCGCGGACAGCACAGGGAAAAGGAAGAAAATTCGCAAACAAGCAAAAGGTCGTTTGTACGATAGAAACATAAACTACAGGGAAATCGACTGGGACCGAAAGGAATCAAAAAGATCTGAAACATCCGCTAAAGCTTCCGTTGACGTCTCCGAAGAAGAAGGTAGTATAATAATAAAAAAAAAACAAAGTGTTTATGTACTTCCCTTACCTAATATGAATGTTTACATTATATTTTTCAGCTGCAGAGTACCATAAGGTAAAAGCTTGGCTGGAACATAACCAAGACGAATGGGAGGAACTCAAAGTCAAGTGGAAGCGATCTAGTCCGTGGCGACTGATCGAAATAACAAAAACAGAAAACCGAACGTGCGCTTCGATACTTGCTGAATATCCCACACTCAGGAACCACCGTGGCTATCAGCTTGTTCAGATAGATTTCCAGCAGAAGTTTTCCGGGAAGGAAGAAATCTTATTCGACCGTTGGATCGGGTTCGCTGCAGCTACTCAAGATATCTTGCAGGTTGAAGTGACAGATGCTAATGGCAAGGCCCTCCTTGCATGCTTAAATGCTGATGATATTTCAGAAGGTAAGCATTAACATGATAGAGACTGCTGAATATAAAACTGATTGTTTACTTGTGTTTCAGATGCCAGGAATTATGTAATCGTGTCTCTGCTGGCTCACATTCTTCCTCGTACACATGTTAAGTGTATCGGTAAAAAGATTTGGAAGCCATCGTACAGCGAAGCGCAGGAAGGAGTTGTGATTCATGTGAAACAACTGTCGGACTTAGAATCAACATTGTCTCGCTTGTTTAAAGGATGCCGGGATAGGGGCATTTCGTCTGCTCCGTTTATTATAGTTCGCGGGCCGGATTGGAGAAATCCCACCAGCTTTACAGTGTGGAACAACGTCGTGTCATATAAGCTGCCAAGCTTTTTGAAAGCGTTGGACGTGTGCATCAAGATCTACAAAGCGTATGATATCAATTTCCCGCCGCAGTCAGCAGTAATTTGGAACTTGTTATCATCGTACCTATTCGAAATTGATCCTGTTAAACAGGACGCCAGTGTTGAATCGTTGTGTTCTGCCATACGACTAAAGCTGTCATCAAAATGATCCATTGTATAGTAAAGGGGTGCTCCTGGAAGACTAGCTCAATCAACATACTTTACGAGCATCTGAATCGAATGCATAATTCGATATCAACTTATAGCTGCAATTATAGCGGCTGCATGCGAAATTACAATGTACGAGCATCGTTCTTTCGACATTTCAAAAAGCACTATGAGGATACAGCCAGCTGGAGGAACATAAACTCCACCCACGAGAGCAGAAATCTAAACGAAGTTCCACAATTTTGTTCCGAAAGTGACATGATAACCGTTGAGAAAAAACAAAATGTCAAAAATAAGCAGGAAAATAAAGATGAACTTGAAACAAAAAACAACCATGAAGAGAAAATAGATAACACGATAAATTTTAACGATTTGACATATCAGATGAAGAATTTAAGCATTAGCTTTAACCTGAAGTGGCTCAATATGAATACGTTACCACGGAAAACTGTTTTTGACATCCAAAATGATGTACGCACGAATATGCTTCAACCATTCAAAGAGGTGGTTGCAACGATGGAAGCAGTTGGTTTTATTACAACTGAAAGTAGTAGGATTTTCAAAAAAATGTTTGACATTTTTGGTGGTGTAGAGACGGAATATAAACTAATCCAAGCGTTGAAAAGTTTAGATTTGTATGCAGTTCCTAGAGAATTCATCATAAACAACGAACTGCGTGCCGGCGTTTCCAAGAATCAACAGCAATTGAGTAATGATCCAATCGGTGGTAAGTATCTATTTGTCTGTGTTAATCGCACCACATCATAGAAGTTTTTTTTTAGGTATTTTAATGCCCATAAAATTCCAATTGAGGAAGTATTTGGAATCGCTCAACGTACTTCAAATGATTTTGGATCACCTTCCTCCATCCGAAGATGGATATATTCGTAGTCTGGTAGATGGCTCCATCTGGAAAATGCGGACAAAAGGATCACCAAAAATCGTGATTCCTCTGAATCTATTCTTTGACGACTTCACCACCACAGATACAGTTTCACCACATGCGTCCAGAACATCAATATGCGCTATATATTATTATATACCATGTTTGCCAGCTTTTGTTCTAGCCAAGTTAGTTAATATTTTAGTGGCAGGATATATTTTGACGGAAGATCGAAAGCAATACGAAAACAAAGAACTTTTCAGTAATCTCGTAGATACATTGATTCACTTAGAGCAGGAAGGCATAGAAGTTTCATATGAAGGTAAAATTGTTGTAGTTCACTTTATGATTGGATTTATAACCGGTGACAACTTAGGAATATCTGGAATTTTAGATCTAGTAGAATCTGCCCGAGCAAATTTTTACTGTCGTGTATGCAAACGAAACCGTCAGCAAAGAGAAACAGATATTCGTGAATATTCAGAAACTTTCCGTAACGTAGAAAGTTATGAACGGGATTTAGAACTAGATGATGTTTCATTAACGGGTATTAAAAAAGATAGTATTTTTAATAGAATCCCTTCTTACCACGTTGCCTACAACATATACTTCGATTTAATGCATGACCTTTGGGAGGGAGTCTGTGTTTATGGTCTTTCACATTGCTTAAATTACTTCATTAATACAAAGAAGCTATTCACTCTCGAAGAACTAAATGCAAGGAAGAATCTTTTTGTTTTTGGAGATTTAAATTCATCAAACATACCCAACGACATCAAAGATGTGAACATAGCCAAAAGTAAAATTAAAATGACAGCAAGCGAAGTTAAAACATTAGTTACCTTTTTCCCTCTTATAATAGGCAAAATGATTCCGATTAGTGATCAAGTGTGGTGTTATTTCTGTAATCTTTTAAAAATTTGTCATATTCTCATGTTGCGAGAGGTACCACATTATTTAATTGAAACGTTACGACAATTGGTAGAAACTCATCATTCTCAATATCAAAAACTGTTTTGCGATACTCTTAAACCAAAACACCACAACCTTGTTCATTATGCATCATCTTTGTTAACTTCAGGGACACCACGCCATCAGTGGGCAATGCGAGGAGAAGGCAAACATAGGGAGGCAAAGCAGTACTGTAGAGTAAACAATAATAAGATCAATTTATGCAAATCTCTCAGCTTCAAAGCAGGATATAAATTTGCATTCAATCTACTAAACAATGCTTTCATACCTTCTGTATTGGATTATAGTGAGTCTAAAGTTACTTCACGATCACTATTACCAGGGCATGAGTTTTTGTTACGAGAGTATAGTATGGAAAGTTCAGCTGAATATGTTGAAAGCGTAATCAAGAAAGGATCGGTTTTCGTGAAAGGTACAATATTTTACGTATGGTATCATAATTGCATCATGCTCTATAGGCTAGAATACATCATCAGAATTAGAACTGAAGAGCTCATTTTCATCTGTTATCGTATTTATCATGAAACATTTAACGAGCATTTACAATCATTCGAAGTGTTCATATCAAATGAGCAGAGAATCATTCCAAATGCTGGGAAAGTAGATACTTTTGCAGTTAATTTGCATGAAGTAGATGAAAGAACATATTTTAGGCACTGTAACTTAGAATAAGTTTGGCGGTAAAATGTATGGCATAATATACGCATCAAAATAATTTCTCACTTATTTAAAAAAATAAAACAAGAAAATACCACGAATTATAAAAACAACCATATTCATTTATTGGGCTAAATAAATTTTTATTTAAACCAAGAAAAATAGCATTTTTGGTTCAAAAATTAACTCTGTTCCTTTTAAACACCAGATATTGTTGTTTCTCAAAAAATCATTTTTGCTTTAAAAAAAAATATTGTTACGCGGTCGTATCATCCCACTTTTGAATTCAACAATAAATATTGTTGAAACGAAAGCATGATTATTGTTGAATCAAAGATATTACTTTATAAGCCGGGAGATAATACAACTTTTTTGTTGAAACTATACTGAAAATTGCTGTTTTCAAACATATTTTCTCTGCGTGTAGTGACTCATATTCTTTAATGAAGTCAGAATACTGTGCATGTAGCTCCTGATCTCTGAAAAGACGTCTTTCAAGGAAGAAGAAACGACGCAGAGCCAAAGAGCGGTTGTCGTTCAGTTGAGATAAATTATCTCGGAATGGTAGCTTTACGACATATCTACCGGATGAATCACGACGATGAGTTTGAAGAAAGATTTTTTCACATTCTTCTTCTTCTACAGTGCGCTGAGAAGTGTTATTTACCTCCTCGATTTCCCAAAACCGTTTGACCATTTCATTAAGGGACTCAATAGAAACTGCGTTAACTTGTTGTGGACTCACAAACGCAACCGATTCATCCCGAATCTCACCTGAGACCACCCAACCCAGTTCGGTTTCTCGCGATTCTGGAAGACCGTCACCAAGTACTAGATGACCGGTTCGCAGAAGACTGAAGAAGTGATTCATTCCAATTAACAAATCAACATCGGAAGGTACATAGAACTGGGGGTCGGCCAGTTGAAATCCGGAAGGAATATTCCACTGTGAGATATCAACTTTCCTGCACGGAAGAGCATTGGTTATCTTTGGAGCTACCAGACACTTGAGAGAAACTTTGAAGTCACTGTAGAGGGACTGAAGGTTCACGGTTACGAGACGGTTAGACTTACTTTGAACATTACTGAATCCAACAATGTCAACATTCACTGGAGTGCCCTCGATACCCAACCTTTGGTACATTGAAGCAGACATCAGATTCGTCTGGGCCCCACAGTCGAGAAAGGCACGACATGGCACTGGTTAGTTATTTTTATTCACCAAATTCACCACAGCAGTGAGAAGCAAAACATTTGGTACCGTAGCAGTCAGAGAACAAGAAGACGAGACGAGTGTTGTGGATTCAGCAGAACGCTCGCTTTGGGATTGTGTAACAACTGGAAGAGAAGCGGGCCCATTATCACCCTTACTCTGATTGGACGAATTACCTGAAGGAACACTACTGTCGGTTTTGCTTGCATCATCATGCAAAAGGGAATGGTGACGCTTGTTGCACTTACTACAACTTTTCTTCGACAAACAGTTCATGGACCGATGTCCACGACGCAGACAATTGAAACATAGGTGGGCTTCTCTTACCTTGGCAGCTCGATCAGCCACTGATAACTTTGAGAAGTCGGGACATTGATAGTTGAAATGGCCCTTGCCACACAACTGACATGGTTCATTGTTAGTACTGGAAGTTGACGCATGAACCTTAACGCTGGTAGGTTTAACATATTGTTGGGATGGTTTCATTGGGTGCGCTTTCACGGTTGTATGAGTATCGGCTTCACAGCGTTCAAGGATACGGCACTGTTCCTTCAGAAAGGTCAGTGTCTTATTGAGATTCGGCAACTCATCATGAGAAAGGGATCGTTCCCACTGCTTACGAGTGGCAGCATCGAGACAGGAAGTCAAAATTTTGTTGATTATTAATCCCGTTGTACCCTCAACTGGTTGTTTCATGAACCTTAAGCCCTCAACGTGACGCGTGCACGTATCTACCAGAGCTCGAAGATCCTTATGGGATTCTTTTGACATCTTCTTCATTGTTAAAATCTCATCAATGTGAGTATCAATGATAATTCTGGGATTTTCATAACGATCAGTAAGAATTTCCCAAGCATGCTTGTAATTGTTGTCAGCAAGAGTTTTTGAATCAAGTATACCAGAGGCTTCACCAACTAGTGCTTTTTCTAGATGATGCAGTTTGATTGCATCGGAATCAGAGCTTCGACCAATTATATCTTCGAACATGGACTTAAAACGGGGCCAATTCTCATAGCGCCCGTCAAAGGTAGGGATTGGAGCTCTGAGCGGTTGTTGCTGCACGATTACATGTGTAGCACTAGTTGGTGTATTGGATGTAACAGGGGAAATCTTGGAAACTGACAACATTTCTATCAGAAGCTCCAACCGAATCAAAGATTCGGTGTGAAGCTTGTCAAACTCATTCAGCTTTTCATCCTGATCATTAGTTTTGTTAGGAGGGATGGAACAAAGAACTTCCTTGTGCAAGTTATTGTACTCATTGTAATGAGCTTCGAGCTTCTTCGCATAAACTTTGAGAATGGGTAGACTCACCTGAGTTGGATCGTCTTCGGCTCTTTCCAAGGCACTTGCAATCGCAGTGACCTTGGCCTTTACCTGACCACGTTGGTGGATGAGTGGCTTGATGTCCTCCATGGTCAACTTCACAGGTTTGATTGGGGTATAATCCACTGGCATCACGAAGGAAGGATGTTGTTACTTCGGAAGAGTAACTCTCGAGGAAAATGATACCAGTTAGGAACACTTCGTACTTTACTGCTTCACAGGAACATCACTTTTTGGATACTGGGAATCCAGCAAACTTCACAACTTGTTCTTTTTGCGTTCTAGCAATTCACTTTGCTCATGTTCATACGTGTTTGTTCATGTTCACGGTTAGGTCAATGGAAGCTATAACAATTCACTTTTTCTTCGGTACACTGTTCTTCTTCTTCCGTATTGACCACCGTGACACGGGAAAACAATTCACTCGTGGACTGTATGTTTCGCACTTTTATCCGGTTCGGAACGGACCACTATGTTGACTCGACTGCCAATGTGATGTTTGACTTGAATCTAAAACGTCATCTGTTGGCAAGGCCCAACGAGCAGCCGTTTTATAGCGAATTCGTTTATTATCGGGGTTGGAACCAGTTCCAACCCAGTGCGAAACCGAACTTTTTGTCAGTGCGAACCTCAACCTGAGCTAGGTTTTAAGAACAAACGAGCAAACTGACGTTTGTCAGAAAACAAGCAGACCCAATCCTGATACCCGATCCAGGTTGGAACTGAATAATAAACGAATTCGCTATTAGATTCAAGTCAAACATCACGTTGGCAGTCGAGCCAACAGCTTCCACTCACTTGCTATAAAACAATGGTTATCAAAATTATGAGATCATTAGATGATATAATTATATGTTGTACTTGTAACTAACAAGAAAAGGGTGAAAAGGATGTGTTTGACTCATAAAACCTGTCAATTTCGATTTCAGAGCGTCACAATCGACGATCTTATGATTCGCGAGCGTTCACTCTGAGTGAGCGCTCACGAATCGTTAAATCGCTGATTGTGATGCACTGAAAGCAATATTGACAGGTTTAATGTGGCAAATGCATACTTCACGACTTCTTCTTGTAACTTACAAGTACTAATTATCATACTATAACATCTAATGTTTTCATAATCCGGAAACACAATTTTTTATAGCAAGTGAGTGGAAGTAACCCTGTTTAAATGAACACAATTTGGTTCCGTGCGGGGTCGTCCCATAGATATTTATTCTCTTAGTTGTCCTCAAAACTACAATGTAAAGTTCAAAATTGCTGGAATTTACCTAGAAATGGTATATATTTTTTTACGAAAGACGGCAAAATTATACAGTTCTCGCGTAACATTTGAAAAGGGTCTATCCTCGTTGATCGATTCTCTTCATCGACTTTCTCTTGGTTTACCACGGTGTCGTGACCGGACCGAGGTTTCCAGCCTCAGTCACGGCTACACGAATCTCGGCTGATCTGCTTCCAGTACTGCTGTTTTATTACTGCTGCTGCTCCTACTACTGCTGCTCCTGCTGCTGCTGCTACTGCTGCTATTTGGTCACCGTTGCTTCCAAAGTTAGACAAAGTTAGTTACAAGAAACGGAGACCAAATAGCAGGAGTAGCAGCAGCAGCAGCAGCAGGAGCAGCAGTAGCAGGAGCAACAGCAGTAATAAAACAGCAGTACTGGAAGCAGATCAGCCGAGATTCGTGTAGCCGTGACCGAGGCTGGAAACATAAACGAATTTCTCGCTAAGCACAGTTAGACAGAAGATGATGTTAACTTGCGCCTGAAATAACACACTGAATGGGATATTCATTTGCAGTCGGTTTATTTACAAAAGATAAAATCGATTAAGATAATCGATCAACCATGATAGGCCCTTTTCTCGTGTTGCGCGAGAATTGAGATAAAACATGGTTTTGCTAGATCTTTGCCGAAGGCCCGGCTGTTGGATTCTCGACACATTATTTTATCGGCAAAATTAATCAAGTGTGTAGACCTGCGCACGGGTGAACTTTTGTTCATCTATACTGAAACAAGATTGACACCATTTGGTGGATTATTTTAAATTTTTGGTTAAAATTTGACAGATAGAAAGTTATCGATTAACCCTGCTATACGAGCATGGTTATTTCTGACAGACAGTAAACTATTTGTAAACTATCGGGAAGGGTAGAATGTTTCCTGTTGAACTGGAACTTTTCGTATCCCAAAAATTCAGTTCATTCAGTGGATCCTCTGGTTGAAGACGATATCAATTGATAGCCTTGGAATTCCCTAGAAACTTTTCTCAGAACCCCTTTGAAATTACCGTCGCAATTTTCATTGAATCAAAAAAAATATCTATTCACCATGATTCAAAAAATTGAGATACACTGCATGTGATCACAGGAAATTTATGTGAAATTCACATGGATTTCATCCATTAGAGTGTACTATCGTTTCATGTTTCAAATGCTTAAACGAAAAGTGGGCGGAAGCGGAACGGAAATGGAAACGGAAAGTTTGACAGTTCTCACAAATTACATCAAGATGCCTAACCGAAGGCAATTTGGTTCTAACTAGTTTTCAATCCGACAAGTAGCCTTATTCAGTTCGGGCTTTTCCACTTCCGCTGTCATTGCGCTTGGACCTTTAATCTAGCTCCTATACTAAGTCCCACCGAGGGACACTGAGATGCTGATTTTTTCTAATATAATCGCACTTAATTGAAATAGTTCTAGTGCTCCAAAATTGATGAAATTTTGGATTTCTGTTCCATTTTTAATACAGATTACGAATATGTATTTACCTCAATACCCCTAAACAAGTCAGCAGAAAAAATCAAAGTCGCATTATCATCATTATCAAAATCATGCCTACTTCGGACTCCGGAGGATGCTACGGACGAATAAACTTCGCTGCCGCACGAAGTTTACTATCTACAAGACGCTAATTAGACCGGTGGTCCTCTTCGGCCCCGAGACCTGCACGGATAGAGGTCCCCTTATGGCAAATGCATATTGCTGATTATTCATAATATGTATAAGTCAACTAATAAGCAGACGCCTTGCAAAAATTTAATGAAGATCATGTGTCAAAAGAAATGTATAAATGGTCACACATACCATCACATGTACACAATATTCGATAACTTTTTCAAAGGGACGTTTCAGCTTTTGTAAACAATGCATTTGATCGTCGATTTGGCGTAACTGGTAGCTCGCCCACGCATGCTAACACTACCATCAAATAGGGGAAATTTTCCCCTACCTGCTAGTGGTGTTAGTAAGCGTGTGCGAGTTACCAATTACGCCAAATCGACGATCAAATGCATTGCTTACAAAAAAATCCGCTCAGAAGTACACATGAAATTTATGAGTCAAATGAATAGTATGTGTGGTTACACATGAATTTTATATGTACACATAAAAACTATATGTCAGACACATATATATCATTTGTTTATCACATTGCAAAAATTCATGTGTGGGACAAATAAAATTAATCATTGAATTTTTATAAGTGTAGCGCTGCAAGGTATGGGAGAGAAGTTTCTAAAACGCTTATAATATAAGCCGAGTAGCCCTTGATTTTTCATCCCCCTTAGAATTATCGAAAAAATAATAATAAAAGCTTTATTTGTGAAATAGAAGCATTTTAAAATTTCAATCCCATACCCACCATGTAAAATTTTGACTTCTGCATCATCAAGCCTTTTTTCAAGATGGCCGTCCAGTTTTAGACGCCTATTGTAAGGGGCGTCGGAAGACTGATTTAAGGGGGATGTCAAAGTGAAGTTAGGTGTGCTGAAATTTTGCCGCACCGTATTTTGTCTTCGATGCATTAAGGACCTAAAAGGAAAAGGAGACAATACGTGGGCGAAAACGAAACAATTTTCTGTCAAATGCGAACCAGCTCGTGATTGGCCGATTTGAAGTGCGTAAGATATAGATAGAGATAGATAGAGATTAAAGAGTAAGAAGCCAGTTGTCTCCTCTTCCTCTTAGTTAAAGACAAGTTCAAGGTCTCAGTCTGATGTATGAACTTTCTGAAGATCGTACCACTTGTATCTATCCCCATTCTTCAAATTACAGATATTAAACAGCAAACACAAAAGACCATAACTTTGACGTAGCCCTCTCGAGATTCGAAAGTATAACTTTTATACTATAAATCTGTAAACGTTTCTTGCGTGTCAAAGGTAAAAAATTGCATCCTGAAATTCCCTTTCTATTTGTATTTAGTCCAAAAACAACCCAACTTCTCAGAAAGATCGCCGGAGAAAACAGATGGCGATTTAAGGGGGAATAAAACAAAGTAAATATTTTAAGCAGAAAAAGTCATTAAATTTACACGACCTCATCCAACGACACGACACCAGAAGAACCAGAACCAGGTAAACAAAATAAAGTCTCATACAGATACCCAAAACTACATAGGAACATGCCCAAGAGCTGTAGAAGATAACGGATCCCCATGCTATCATTCACATAATTAAAGCGGAGGGCCGAAATATTTCGCGAAAGAAGAACAAACAAGCTTACCGTGCAAAAAAAAAAGACCTTTCGCGAGCAACGAACGAGGGTCGAGCCAATGGAAGAATGCACGGGAATCAGACAGGATGTTTCACCTCTTCAACCATTCAATTCACAAATCCATCAAACCAAACTAGTGAATGGAAGCCACAAACCTTAACCACCATATATTGATTCCAGCGATTACACGCGTATCCCGTTCGCATATTTTATGGTTGATTGCGAGAAAATACACCAATAAGTTTCGCCAATGGGCCTGGTACAGTCGTTTCTCCATTTGTACTGGGCTACAGATGCATCTGCTACACATTTTATACAGGACATTGATTAATGAATCATGTGTATTTTGATTGCCTAGTCGAACAACAAGGTCCACCTTGGGTTATTAATCTTGGAATTAATTCTCCTGGATTCAACGTAGACTCTACGATTTTTTTTTTTATACAGTCACTATAACCGTTTTAGGTCATTCGTGATTTGTCCGGGCATAAGATTTGACTCGTGACCTTCAGCGTAAAAAGCATGGATGCTGGATGCTAACAACTACCCTAAGTGGAATCTGAATTTCTCGTTACCGCACAACTGGAAGGGCAACTGTTTGTGCTAGCAGACGCGAAATAAGCGCTTCATCATCACCAAAATCACGTTTCCCTCCCACACCTCTGGTGGGTCAGTTGCGGGATAGCTGCTTATAAAATGATCCATAGGGAGCAAATGATCTCTGCTGTAAGGTTCTGCATAGGTACATATTCCAGCGCAATTTGTAGAGCATCTGAAGTGGTATTTTACTTTTCCTGTTTTTGTTTTACGAATGATAAATACTTAAATAAATTTTGGTGTATTAATTTATGAAAGTAAATTATAGACAATTGCATAATCGAACATGGTAAAAATTGCATGTCATCATTTAAAATTTCGATGTGGCCAAGCATCAAAGTTCAAGATTCTATACTGCCCATTAATGAATAATTGTGCCATTTAATAACTAATTATTCTGACGTTCAACTAAAATGTGGTATTGAGTAAAGTTCTAGCAGAGAAAATTTTCTATACGGACAGATAGCAAGCTTACACGTAAATCATTATGGCGAAAGGCTAGGATGACGAGAACAAAAAGTTTATGAGCAGCAGTATGAGTTCTCAACGAAATGACCTCAAATTGTGCGAGAATGATCAGGACCTGATTGAGAATCGATTGAGCTTGGTGGAGCAAAATCGATATTTTGAACCACCCTATTAGACACTCATCGCAGTAGACCTGCCAACGTGCCGCCATGTTGTATCCAAAACGAACATTTTCTATTCGATTTGACAGTTCGTTTGGATACGTCAGCTCAAGGCGACTACATATAGGTGTTCTAATGTGTCAAATTCATGATTCAGCCATGTTGGATTTTTGTATGGGACAGCGACCGAGTTTGTTTACAATTTGCTCTAAAACCGCACTTTTCCCCCCGCGACCTCCTCGCCTATATAGTGACAAAGCTGTATCACCATGTATATATCCAACATGCGTCAGCTCACATTGGCAGGCAGTTTTCTGAATAACTCAAAAGTTCAAATCTCATGCGTGAGTCTATGCACCTATGAGTTTTGCCTAGCAAAATTCAACTGCGCGATGAGTTTTCAGGTTCAAAAATTCATTTTGCTTTATATTCTATATGTTACTACTGTTGTTTTTGGCATCAGTGGATGGAAAACTAACACAACATACATAAACATGCTATCAATTAACGTTTGAGCAGTTTTTATGAGTTTTAAGCTGGAATGATTTTTTGATGTTGTGAATGTGAGTGCGTGAAAATGCATTAGCATCTCAAGATTCGTGAGATTTGTTTGCCAGATTCACACCCGAATTTTTTCTATCAGGGAGGCTCAATGAGTTAGATTTGAGAATGATTTTCCGAGCACTGTTAGCAGGTCTATTACTACACTGAAGCAAAAGAACGTAAGGATTCCATAAGAAAGTGGTTCTTATAATGAATAAATTCATAATAAATTATGAATTTTAGCCACAAGAAATCAGTATGAATTTAATTGATTTGCCTTATGAAAAATAATGTCGACAAAACAATAATAAAACTGAGCAGACTGGAACCGAATCCGGACGTTGAGATTACGAGTCCTGTGTCTGGACCACTCGTCTGTCAACGCTTGGGAAAATAGAATGACTAATGGCGTAGAAGAGCTACCTCATGTAAGACGAATTTTTTTCATAAGTCGTGCTTATGAAATTCATATGTGTCGTTCATAAGTAGAGCCTTATGAAATTCTTAAGTCTATTTGCCTCAGTGTATGAATATCTATAGGCTAGCAACGCAGTGAGAGGGTGGCGAAAAAGGCCCCCGCCAAGGGTGACAAGCCAAATGGACGAATTCAAAGAGTTTCTATTTAATCCATCCAATTATTCAGTAACAAAATACAATTTCAGATTTTTGAAAATGTTTGTAAGTTTGAGAATATTGAAAAAAAAAATGTATGCTCCAAAATTGATCAAATTTTCTCTGGGATTTTCTCCGGGGTCAAGACTAATAAAAATATTTAAGTTGTCAGACTTTGAAAAATTTTCCGATCGCATATCTGAAAAATAAATCAAGATTTTCCACCTTTAAAAATAATAGGTCTAAAATTAATAGGAATAACGATGGGAATTGATATAGTTCTAAGGTTATTCTTAAGAAAAGTTTTAAACAGAATCCCATGGGCTTAATTCTGAAGAGAATTCCAAGATGATTATGAAATGTATTTCTATAGGCTTTGCGCGGAGAACTTCAGATGTATTCTATTGAAAATTCTATGGCAATTATAAGTAGAATTATATGACTATTTTGAGGAGGATTCCATAAGGATGGCAAGAAAAAATCCAGGAGAACTCAAAAGAAATACTGAGGAGAATCTAAAACTAATTTTAACGACAATTCCAAGGGAGTTCTAATTACAATTCTTAGAAAATTTTGACATGAACTTCAATATAATTCTGACATGAATTCCTCTATGAACTCTAAGGGAATCTTAAACTGACCGAGAATATCCATTTTATGATAGTATTCCAAGGATGGGAGAATACCATAGAGGTAACTCTAAGACCAGAAGGTCCCGAAGAAACGTGCTCAACTTTTTGGCTCAACTCTGGTACTCTCTTCGGTCCCAAGCTAATCGATACACCCCTCGAAACATAGGAAAATCCACGAACCCCTCATTTTGTCTGTCAAACTTTCAAAGCGAATCAAAACAAACATAGTGTGGTACTAGAATTTCGACTAGAATGGGGTACGTTAATCGATTTGCTTGGGACCAATAGGCTAGTCAAGTAGTTTACTTACTTACTTAAGTGTCCTGAGCGCCATCCCTGGCGCAAAGGGCCAACGTGAAAGATCTCCATCCTGGGCGATTGTTTGCTTTCGCCTTGACCTGGGCCCAGGTCAAATTCCGGTCGACTTGCTTAATCTCCTTGTTTAGGCTTCGCCGCCATGAGCCCCTGGGTCTGCCTCTGCTGCGATGTCCGGCTGGATTCCAATCCAGCGCTTGTTTGCAGATTTCATTTCCGCTCTTCCGTAGAGTGTGGCCAACCCACCTCCACTTACGTTCCCGAATTTCTGTCGATATCGGCTTCTGGTGACACCGTCGATGGAGCTCGGCATTCGAAATCCAGTTGTGAGGCCACCAAGCACGAATTATATACCGCAGGCATCGGTTGATGAACACCTGCAGCTTCTGTGTGATCTCCGCTGATACGCACCATGTTTCGCTAGCGTACAGCAGTACAGATTTCACGTTAGAGTTGAAAATTCGGATCTTCGTGCGGAGACTAATCTGATTTGACTTCCAGATGTTTCGTAAACTCGCAAAAGCAGCCCTTGCCTTCTTGATCCGTGCACCTATGTCACTCTTGGTTCCGCCGTCCGACGCTATCTGGCTGCCAAGATATTGGAAACTTTCAACCTTCTCCACTTCCTGACCAGCTACCGTAAAATTGGATGGATTTCCCGTGTTGATATCCAACGATTTAGTCTTGCTGACGTTGATGTTGAGACCTGCCGCTGAGGAGCGTTCGGCGAGATCGTCGAGCTTACTCTGCATGTCAGAACGCCGTTGTGATACTAAAGCAACGTCATCCGCCAAATCTAGGTCGTTTAGATGCTCCATTGTAATAGGCTGCCAGAGCAACCCACGGTTCGGCACACGGTCGATCGCACCAACCATTATCTCGTCGATTACGATGAGGAACAGTAGCGGTGATAGAATACATCCTTGCCTCACTCCAGCGACTACCCGAATAGGGTCAGATAGGGCTCCGTTGTGCAGCACCCTGCACGTGAAAGCCTCATACTGAGCTTCGATGAGGTTGACGATTTTATCCGGAACTCCCTTGCGCCTTAGGGCGCCCCACAGGTTTTCGTGGTTGAGTCGGTCGAAAGCTTTTTCGTAGTCAATGAAAACCAAGTAAAGGGACTCTTGGAATTCGTTGACCTGCTCCAAGATTATGCGGAGCGAGACAATATGGTCCACACAGGATCTTCCAGCACGGAATCCCGCCTGCTGCCGTCGGAGAGTCGCGTCGATCTTCTCCTGTATCCGGTTGAGGATAACTTTGCATAGAACTTTGAGAACACAACACAGTAACATAATGCCACGCCAGTTATCGCATACAGTTGGGTCCCCCTTCTTTGGGACCTTCACTAAGACGCCCTGCATCCAGTCAGCCGGAAAAGTCGCGGTGTCCCAGATATTGCAGAATAGTTGATGCAACATTTGTGCAGATAGCATGGGGTCAGCTTTGAGCATCTCTGCTGATATGCGATCGACCCCGGGAGCCTTGTTGGATTTCATGGTTCGGATAGCAGCTTCGATCTCCGGTAGGGATGGCGCCTCAGAATTGACGCGAGTGATGCGTCGCACTCTTGGCGGTTCATGCCGAGATGTTGATGGCTGGTTGACCGACGAAACTTGTAGAAGCTGTTCGAAGTGTTCAAACCAGCGTTTCAGCTGATCAGTGGGGTCGGTGAGCAACTGACCAGTCGCGTCCTTCACTGGCATCCTAGGATTCATCCTTGCTCCACTCAGGCGTCGTGAGATATCGTAGAGGAGACGGATATCGCCTGTTGCTGCGGCTTTCTCACCTTCATCGGCTAGGGAGTCCACCCACGCTCGCTTATCCCGCCTACACGAGCGCTTCACTTCCTTCTCGAGAGCCGAATACAGTTGGCGGGCCTGGTTCTTCGCTCCTCTGGTTCTCGCCCGCTCTATCGCGGCTTTTGCATTTCTCCGCTCCTCTATCTTCCTCCAGGTGTCATCCGTGATCCACTCCTTTCTCTGAGCGCGCAGCTCGCCCAGGTTGTTTTCACTCGTTTCAGTAAAGGCATCCTAGTCAAGTAGTGAGCCAATTTAAAATAGTTAGTTTTCACCGGTTGAGAATACTTACGAAGTGCTACGGACAATTATTAGGGAATAACAATACTAAAGAGTATCAGAATTTAAGTAAATTTTCGACGGAATTTTCAGAAATATTCAAAGGGAATTCCGAAAATAATTCATAGCAAATTCTGGAAACAATTCTGATGACCATTCCAAAGAAATTCCGATGAATATTCCAAGGCAATTCTGATAATAACTCAGAAGGTATCCTGACAAGAATCCCTAGTCAATTCTATTAACAAATCAAGGAGAGTCTGAATCTAAGGATAGTTCCAAAGGAATTCTAAAGCAAACTCCAATGCCGATGATAGGAATTACGAGGAAGATCCCAAGGGAATTCTAAGAAATCAAAGAACTTCTGGGAACCTTACAAGAGAATCTTGAAAAGAATTGCAAGGCAATTTTACGAGAATACTTAAGGAATGCTGAATGAATTCCTACACTGATAAAAAATCAAATTTTGTTTTTATGTTGCCACCAGTGTTTAGAAAACCATTCTCAAATCTCATTCATTGAGCCTTCCTGAGAAAATAAAATCACGTGCTAATCCGGCAAACAAATTTCACGCTTGAGATTATTATGCATTTTCACGCACTCACACTCACAGCGCCAAAAAAAATCATTACAGCCATGGTGGATATATAAATGGTGATACAGCTTTGTCATTATATGGGCGAGGAGGTCGCGGGGGGGAAAAGTGCGGTTTTAGAGCAAATTGTAAACAAACTCGGTCGCTGTCCCATACAAAAATCCAACATGGCTGAATCATGAATTTTACACATTAGAACACCTTTATGTAGTCACCTTGATTACAGCTTAAAAATCATAAAACCGCTCATACGTCAATTGATAGCATGTTGTGTTAGTTTTCCATGCATAGACGATTGCACGGATGGATTTGAGTTCACTCACTCGAAAAAAAGAGTGACACAACAGCGGGGCCCTGTTTACTAAAAATGAACACATGAATAATGCTCGCGTAGCTTTTGAAAAGGGCTTATCAACTTTTGCAAACAATTTGCTAGAACACTGCGCTACATCCGCTGGTCTAGGCTCTGCACCGAGTTCTGATCGTTTCCCGGTTACGTATTTCCAGTGGTCATCTCGGATCAGCAGGAGCTCGACTTTCGTTTTCCAGGTTGAATAATTGGATTAATGGATCCATGATAATTTCCAATCGTTCCATTTTGCTACGATATTTGAATTTCTTCAATCTTTATAGGATTTAATTAAAACGAATTTATTTGCTTCCGTATTCGATCGTAGCTAGCTTAACAATGTCTGCCTCGAGTGGGAGTCGCCTTCTCCGCGCTATTACTCAGACACTGAACTGAAATGTGTGAGGGGTATGAAAATGGAAATGAGGGGTAATAACTCCGTAATAACTACACTGAATGTTTTCTCTTCTACAGCTCGGCCATCCTGCGGAACTTTTCTCCCACTGATACCTAGTCCCTATGCTGCGTTACAAATGATTGTTTGATCTTCGTTTTCCAGTCGTTATGCTATTCAAATTCATGTTCGTCCTGAAATAGATAAAAGCTAGCGTTAATCCTCTCTATCACTGCTTTCGGATTCAACTTCTTGATCTACATCCGAACTACTACCAGCTTCATGTGACTTATACATTCGCATATTCTGTGGATCAAAAATTCCCTCAAAATGTTTCGTCGACACTTGATACCCATCTATATCTGACACAATATATCTATTCTGATCAAGAACCTTTTTCACTCGGTAAGGCCCTTTGAATCGAGGCCTTAGCTTTTTGTTTTTCCCGACTACTGGTACACTTCTAATAACTACCAAATCGTTCTCCTTGAATGTAGTCCTGATACTTCTACTATCATGACACTTCTTATTGTAATCCTGCACTTTTCGTATGCATTTGGCTGCCATGTTCCGTGCATCTTCCAGATTTAGCCGATCAGATGACTCCAGCAGGTCCTGGAAGTATTGAACGGCATCATGGTTAATTTTTCGGTGTTGTTGCACTCCATACAGCAGCTTAGATGGAATCGACCCAGTTCCTCGGTTGATCGAATTGTTGAGAAAATACTCAACATCGATGAGCACAGTATCCCAGGACGTCTTAGAGGACTCAGCAAGTTTAGCCAATACTGGAAGCAGTGTACGATTGTACCTCTCGACTTGGCCATTTGCCTGAGGACATGCTGTTGCTACAAGAGTATGCGAAAATCCATGGGAATCCGCAAATTGCTTGAACGGTTGCGATGTAAAACAAGATCCACGGTCAGTGATAAGGATTCTTGGAGTACTGTAGTTGATGAAATATGATTTCAGATGTTTCATTACTTCTTTGGAGTTGGTTGTTTTTGTTGGGTACAGCTTCACGAACTTTGTGAATCCATCTACCACCGCCAAAATATACTTGTTCTTCCCTTTCGTCATCTCTAGCGGACCCAAATGATCTGCATGTAAAGTCCAAAATGGTCGGTTTCCTTTGGCGATGTTTTGAAGCACACCATCATTTTTCCTTGCCTTTGGATTAAAAAGTATACAGGATATACACTTTTTACAGTGTTCAGCTATTTTTTCTGACATATTTGGAAACCAGAATGCTCGCTTAATCAATTCTATAACTTTATCCTTTCCGAAATGCCCCATTGAGTCGTGGAATCGGTATACAACAGAATCTTCCATTGCTTGAGGCACGTACAATAATAAACGGTTTTTCTCCTTTCTGAACAACAAGTTATCTCGAACCTCGTATTTTTTTAAGTCTCCATTTGTTGCTGCACGGGAAAAAAAGAGTTCCCATATTCGTGAACCACAGCCGTGAACCATAGTTCACGGTGTATATTTGAGAAAATTTTGTTCTGGATAGTTGGCCGTGATTTTTAGTTCACGGTCCGTTCCCGTTTTCGGGAACGGATTTTTTTCCGAGTGATGCTTTCAATGCGCAGATGACAGGATCTTGAATTTGAGCCACGTACAGAGCGTTCTCGAACGAATTATCTTCATTGATGTCCTTGGCCAAGTCAACTGTGTGAACGTACATCCTTGAAAGGGCGTCGACGTGCTGCATTTGCTCCCCAGAACGATGCACGACCTTGTAGTTGAACTCCTCGAGGAACATGGCCCATCTTGCAATTTTCGAGTTGATATCCTTTTTCTCCAGCGTTTGCTTCAGGGATTTACAGTCAGTTACTATTTCAAACGGAATACCAGTAACATAGTGTCTAAAGCGCTTCAACGCATATACTATTGCCAGGGTTTCTAGCTCAAAAGAATGGAGCTTGCTTTCTGCGGAATTTGTTTTACGACTGAAAAACATGACCGGGTGATATTTATTGTCAATCCGTTGACGCTGCATCAAAATACTTCCAAATCCTTGCGATGACGCATCTGTATGCAACTGCGTATCAGTATTTGGAGAATATATGCAAAGCACAGGACGCGATATCAACAACTTTTTAAGCTTTTCTACAGCTTCCAACTGCGGTGCTCCCAAAAAATACTCAGCATCTTTCTTAAGAAGATCGTAAAGAGGACTAGCTATCGTAGAAAATCCCTTGATAAATTTCCTGAAATAGCTCATCAATCCCAGAAAACGTTGCAAGCTCTTCGCGTTTTGAGGAACTGGTATTTCGCGAACTGCTTCCACATGCCGGTCACAAGGGCTGATTTGATTGAAGCTGATGCTGTATCCCAGGAAGTCAACACGAGTGACTAGAAAACGGCTTTTCTCCAGATTTAGTTTCACTCCGTTATCTTTGAGAGTAGCAAAAACTCGACGCAAAAGATCTAGATGCTGATGCACAGTTTTTGAGCAGAGCATTATGTCGTCCATAAACACTATCAGTTCTCCAGACTTGACAAAAGGATGCAGAATCTTAGCCACATAGCGCGAAAAAATGGCGGGTGCGTTTGTGTACCCAAATGGAAGCTTGTTGAACTCAAATTGTCCGTTTTCCGTGACAAAAGAAGTGTACTTTTTTGAATCCTCGGTAAGGTCCACATGGAAAAACCCATTTTTCATATCCATTGTAGAGAAATACTTCATTCCATCTAACTTTGCAATCTGGTCCTCGATTACCGGAAGAGGAAAATGATCTCGTTCAACTAACCGATTCAAAGATTTGAAATCGACGCACAGTCGGAAAGATCCGTTTTTCTTTTTCACCAGAACAATCCTACTGGAATAAGGAGAATCGCTTTCACGTATAATGCCTTTATCTAGCCATTCAGCCACTATTGACTCTACCACCTTTCGCTCTGCGTGACACAACCGTTGTGGTGAGACGTTATAATATTTCTCTTCCCGCAAACGAATTGATGCTGTAAATTGTACCGCTTTTCCGTAGTCCGACTTCTTGATGCAATAATTGGTCTGATAAGCACGCAAAATTTCTTCACGGAACTTCACAGTCTCCTCGTTATCACCAACAATCAAGCAAAGTTCTTCTTCGACCGACTGGTTTAGAGCATTCTCTCCGAATGCTGTGTTCATTAGTACACTGTCGTATTCACTTTTAGGTTTTTCTTCTGATTTCGAGAATCGTATAACCGATAGATTGTTTCGTTTCATAAAATCTCGACCTAGAATTGCACTAACTTCCATTGTCTCATCAGGAACAACATAGAAAGAAACGTCATAAACTAAGGACCTGAATAGAACTATTTTTGTTTTTAAACAACCTTCAACACATATTTTCGAACTATTCACACCTATTATTTCTCGATTGTTTGCTACCTCTTTATCCAATCTAACTAGAGCTGCCAGTGCTGAATGCTTAATTAGGCTTACCGCACTGCCGGAATCCACCAACAGCTTGAGTTGCTTGAGACGTCGTCCAATAATCGCTTCTCCTTCCATCATTCCGTCTTCATCCGTATCGATTCCTTCGTTTGCCGCCGGCTGATCCTGATTAGATGCAGAAATCATAGCGACTCTCAGTTTCGGTGCAAAAGTTGACGGCTTCTTGTCTGGACAAGTATCCTCCTGATGACCAACCTTGGAGCAGCAAGCACACCGAGAACGACGTTGCGGTTTGGGGCAGTTAACGGATTTGTGCCCTGGCGCGTTGCAATTGAAACAAACCCAATCACTAGACCCAGCTTGTGATGTTACTGGTACCAGTGCTGCTGTTCTTCCGTCGTTACCTGTCGGACGGCTTGCTTGCGAAATGCGAGCCACGTTGTAGTTTGGTTTCTTCATCCGGAAATTTGCTTCGCACCACTTCAAACGCTTCAAGAGATCCATAACTGTTCGGTATTCCGCCGATACTATTTGCTCGTAAAGCTTATCACGAGACAGCCCACTAATGATGTATTTGATGAGCGAAGACTGTGACATTTGTCCTTTACTCGCAATGTTCTGCATTCTGAAGACGTAACCTTCGTAGCTTTCCTGGTTGCTTTTCATGGCTGCCATCAGCTCTCGATGGATATCGGCATCATCGACGTAGTTTGGGAACGTTGCAGCTATCATCTCTTTGAAATCATGGAAATTGAAAATGTCCTCCTCCACAGAGTTGTACCACAGTTTTGCTGATCCAGTCAACCTTGTGGTAGCGTACAAAAGAGCAGCTGCATCGGTCCAATTGTAGAGTGTTTTGTAATGATCCAGTTTGCGTAGCCATGACGTAACAGCATTTTCGCCATTGAATTCGCTTATCAAAGCCTTCACTTCCTCCGGATGGAGCGGACGGGATTGAGCTTGCGGTGCGTTCCTCATCAGCCAGTTTTCTTCTTCCTCCTGTGAATCGTATTCTCGTTCGTCGACGCCATGTCGTCGTCTTCGTCTGGGCATCCTTCTCAGTCAGGTTTTTACGTCTTAGACAGAGAATTAGCCTCCTCGTAACCGCACACCGTTTAAAATCACGTAATCCAACTAGCGAATCGAAGCTCAACGTATAAAGCCGCGGTGTATCCCATTTCTGAAATTTCTATAGGATTTAATTAAAACGAATTTATTTGCTTCCGTATTCGATCGTAGCTAGCTTAACAATGTCTGCCTCGAGTGGGAGTCGCCTTCTCCGCGCTATTACCATAGAGGTAACTCTAAGACTAGAAGGTCCCGAAATAACGTGCTCAACTTTTTGGCTCTGCTCTGGTACTCTCTTCGGTCCCAAGCTAATCGATTCACCCCTCGAAACATAGGAAAAACCAATAACCCCTCATTTTATCTGTCAAACTTTCATAGCGAATCAAAACAAACATTGCGTAGTACTAGAATTTCGACTAGAATGGGGTACGTTAATCGTTTGCTTGGGACCAATAGGCTAGTCAAGTAGTGTGCCAATTTAAAATCGTTAGTTTCGTATTGATTGTTGCTATTACTCAGACACTGAACTGAAATGTGTGAGGGGTATGAAAATGGAAATGAGGGGTAATAACTCCGTAATAACTACACTGAATGTTTTCTCTTCTACATCTTCAATAGCGCGACGGAACGAGGAACGGAAAAATCTTGAAAAATTAGCTTGAAAATTTTCACTCTTCCGTCCAGTCAGCTTCGGTGGAACGGCTAACCTTGCGTCCCAGAATGGATGCGCTAATGGCAATGTCAGGCCTCGTTTTCACCGCAATATATAGTAAAGCACCTACTAAGTTTTGGAACTCCTCGTTCCGCGGCATCGGATCCTCCTCCATTTGTTATAGATTCGGATATCCGGGTACATTGGAATGTGAGACGGCTTCGCTTTGTCTTGTCCAAACTTAGCCGCTACCATCCGGATGTAAGCGCTCTGATTCAACAGGAACTGGCCACTTTGCGTTCTCTGAATCTGGATACCTGACTGGGCTGGTTATCGTGCGGACTGGAAAAGCAACACTGGATTCGTTTTCCGACTTGGCGGATCAATTTGCTGGACGGCTAGGAAGCAGCAGTGCGTCACACTTTCTTCAACCAAAGCGGAATATGTCGCCTTATCAGAAGCTGTGGTCTGAAGGAGGAAATAGCCGAACGAAGCACATTGACACAAGGTACAATTTCGTCAAGGAGTTGGTATGTACCGGTGTCATGGACGTCGTTTAGTGCCCTACAGAGCTGATGATTGCTGACGTACTCACGAAGCCGTTAGCAAGAGTGAAACTAGAGCAGTAGCGAAAGAAGATTGACCTTCAGTGCGTCGAGCTTAAGGAGGAGTGAAGAAGAAAACTGAAGCAACTCGACTGAAGGGTCCACAGTAGTCTAGAAAATAGTTTGATTTCAATAAACTCAGTTTGCATTAGTCACTCGACAAGTACAGTTGTTGGGCCGGCGCCGGTGGTGTAGTGTTAAGCGTGACTGCTTTCTAACACCCCGATGGGTCTGGGTTCAATCCTAGCCGAGGTCGGTGGGATTTTTCTGAGGTATAAAAATCTCTGTCCGTCGGTGATTGGCACTAGATTGCGGAACAGAGACCGACGTTAAATAAAGGAAAGAAGAAGTATAGTTTTTTTTCCCTCCAAGAAATAAGATCTCATTCAGCGTTCAATATTTGTTGGGTAAGACAAGAACTAAGACCCACAGTGATTCGTTGAGGAAAATCTGACAGGTAGAGAATCGCTTTGGCTGCCACTTTGCGGCAACACTTCACTAACGGGTTCAATGTACGTGAGCCTTTAGAGCTCATGTCCCGACAGTCAGAGGAAAATACAGCATTAAGAACAAGGCCGATAGAATCCACAAATGGCCGTTGTCATGTCGGATTTATCTTGTAAAATCAGCAATGATAGCGGTTATTGTGACTTCTAATTAATTAATTTATCTTTATTAGGGAGGCTTTCAGCCTGGGGCTGGTTCGCCTCCATGTGACTTCTATCAATATTGTCCTTAATTAACGTTAGTCGTGTCATCATTAGTCATTAGTGATTATTGCAATGAATAAATCGTACTTTTTCATTGGTATGAATAAATGTGGCCAGTCTTTAAAGATACAGTTGTTTTATTAGTTTACAATTTAATAAAAACGATAACATTTTTAGTGTTTATTCTAATACTTTATCTTAAGAATGAATCTGTTTAAGGGACGTATGTCCTGGTGTTGGTTCTGATCATTCCGCTTGAGCCACTTTTTCTCGAGTGAATGAACAGAAAAATTACCGAGTCGTGTTTTTGAACAAAAAATTACCCGCGTCGTGTTTTTTTTTCGATTTTTAGCGGAGGCACACTGCCACTAGATAACACTTCTCTAGAGAACTTCGCGAGTGCAAGCTTTTATGGCCGAACTAAGGATATTTTCAGATGCGTTTTCAACGGAATTCCGGTCGTGATTTGGGTTTCCGATGTTGTGAAGATTCGGACGGTGAGACCTTTCGATTATTGTTATGTTTAACATTATATATACCAATCACATGAGAGGGGGCAACCTCGGCGTAGTGGTTAACATCCATACCTCTCACGCCAAAGTCACGAGTTCAAACGTCACCCTCGAAGGACCCAAGACCCAATAACAAAAAAATCACATGATATATTATTATAATCTCATTGAAATATTTCGGAACGTTTGGTACGGTATATCCACGCATCCTAGCATCCCTGTAGATTCACGAAATGCATCATAGTTTGAATATTTTTATTTGAACTCGAATAATTTCACAGTATTATCATTGCGGCAAATACAACGCAGTTGGCCTGGATGTTTGTGTCATGTCTAAGATATTTTGCAAACATCAGTATTGATAAGAAAAATGATGAGGTGTCATCTAACCTAATCAGTTTCCAGGATGCTTTCTCGTACTGCGTTTGTATTAGATTAGATTAGATTAGACTAGATGCTTCCAACGACCAACTATTTGAATTATTTGTTTGAGAAACCGCATAAGCCACATCTTTATCGAAAGCGGCCTTTTAATCGTTCTTGGATCGGCTTATATTAATACACATCTCCTACAAATATCAGAAAAGTTGAATTCGAGCAACCACTTTAAATTATTGTTCAAAATATAAATTTGTTGAGCAACCACAAACACCTTGGTTCGGTTTTTGCTGTTTTCCAATGTTTGCATCGAATGGACTTATGCGGTTTCTCAAATAAATGATTAATTTATAAATAACAATACCATGAACCGTAGGTACAGTACAAGGTGTCAACATTTCATCGAGAGCTGCCAGTAATTTGTCAATTTGAATTGTAACGAAAATAAAAAAGAAACATGTTTACAGAGGTGCTTTTTTCAGCACCAAAAAGTACAATGAACAAAAAATCGCAGAGTAATTATTAAATGCCCAGGAAAATCCAGGTTTGCAGTTTTCCATCGCAAAAAGAAAACGTGTCAGTTATGGTTTATCAATCGGAAGAACGCACTCAGAAATAAATCATGTTCAATGTTCTTTGTGAATTATTATCGGTCATCGCGATTGCACACCACATCAATTATGCAATAAATGGATCCTTCCATATGAAAACCGTTTCCTGCTTTCAGCTTCATCTTGCACCACACGAAAGGTGACCCTCATCGCGATCTGCATTGGTCCATCGCTGCGTCGGTCGTCCATATCCAACCCGTTCTTGCACAACAGAAACAGCAGCCAACGGCGAATATATCGCGAAGAAAAGCCTTTCTTCAGCTCATTCTCAGTCCAGACCTTGACCGAACAACGTCTGCATCTTCCTCAGTGTTCGAAAACGAAAAGACGGAAAACCGTTCATTCTTCCCATCGCATCGAGTTCGTCGCTTGAAAGCTCGTTCAAGTCTCCCGCTCCAATCCGGGTACAAGAGGCACGTGGTTGAATAACTGCCCAGCAGCACACAGTGCGTGAGTGGGAACATAGTGACGACCACAAACAGGATTAGAGCACAGAGTCAAGTGCAAAAAAGTGACCGTTCCATTAATTGATTGTTAGTGAAAGAATGTAAACTGAGAACTACTGTTTATTCTGCTTAATTTGCGTGACTAGCATAAAAGTGTGAGATCAAGGTGAAAAAAGAAGAAGCATAAACTGTGGTGGTGCTCCAGCGTTAATTCATAAGCGACCAAAAAACAAGACATTTACCGAGCTCAATAGCCGTAGCGGATTGAAACAAATTGGATTAGCTTTGCGCGTGGGTAAATAGAGGAAAGCAGCAATAAGAGAAGATCGCTCATAAAACAGCATCGCATAAAAAGGTGTAACACATTAGCTGCAGCGGGGCGGAAAACAGGATAGTTGAGCAGTAAACGGATTATTGCTGAACAGTGCTGGGCGAATCCAGAGTCAACTCTATTTATTCGTACCGTCCTAACGAACAGTAAGGTATGTATTAGATAGATAGATTTGAATATTTTCCTGTGATTTGCTGAACCATAAAATAGGATTAAATTAAAGGTTTAGGTTAGCGTTGCCCCGCCTTCCCCCTGTGTTTCATCAGGGGAGCAACTCGTTCATGTTTTGACTTCACATCTTCATAATATTTGTACTTTTAATTACGAGCCTTAATTAGAAAGAATTAAAATAATTAAAATTATTTACGTTGACTACAACAAGGTACAGTGCAAAAAATATATCACATCGAAAAGGATGCACTACAATCACGTCGTAAATATGGTGTAATTTTAAATTAACACGAAAAGAAACCATTGGCTTGAATGACAGAAAAAGGAATGGAAATGAGCACATCAATGAAAATTTACTTACCATTCCTTCCGTCTGTTGCGTTATTGCTTTTGGTACATTATAGGATATTGCGATTGCTTTGTTGATTTTTTTTTCCTGCTGTGTTCAGGAAAATAATAAATGCATTTCAGGAAAATAATAAATGCTAACTCTAGGATTGAAAGTTGATGAAATTATTTTACCATTATTTATTTTTCTGAGGACTCTAAAGTACGTTGAGGAATTAAGTGACAACATATTTTGATATGGAAAATTGGTTTATTATTATCCATAAAGGGTGTCCACGATGAAATTGCCACACACAAAATTGATTCGCAA
This sequence comes from Ochlerotatus camptorhynchus, assembly GCF_037179485.1. Taxonomy (NCBI): domain Eukaryota; kingdom Metazoa; phylum Arthropoda; class Insecta; order Diptera; family Culicidae; genus Ochlerotatus; species Ochlerotatus camptorhynchus. The sequence continues at coordinate 59,798 of NW_027041078.1, forward strand.
AATTCGAGTTTTCATCCGATTGCCATCAAATTTTCAGGGATTGAGAAATAACTATTAAACTTCATTTTACCATTTTACTCGTATTTTATTTACAGTCCATACGCAAATGCCCGCACCTTGGCCTTAACCCCGGCCATAAGATTCTGCACAACCTGTGAATCAACCGTTTTTTGCATGTAAACCCATACTTTCTTCAGTTCCTCGACTGTCTTCTCTACCTTAGGTCGTTTAAGAAGGTGCTGCTTCATAATCGCCCAGTTCTTCTCGATGGGGCGGAGCTCCGGAGTGTTGGGAGGGTTGAGCATTTTCGGCACGAAATTGACCTTATTGTCCGCATACCACTTCAGCACGTCCTTGGAGTAGTGGCATGAGGCCATATCCGGCCAGAAGATTGTTGGGACGTTGTGGGCCTTCAGGAGAGGAAGCAGCCGCTTCTGGAGGCACTCTTTTATGTACACCTGTCCGTTCATCGTGTCCTGGGTCACGAAAGGTGCACTCCGCTTCCCGCACGTGCAGATGGCTTGCCAAACCAGGAATTTCTTCGCAAATTTGGACATCTTCTGAGTGCGGACATGCTCCGGAACGCTGAACTTATCCTTGGCCGTGAAAAACAGGTTGCCGGGGATCTGTTTGAAGTCGGCCTTCACATATGTTTCGTCGTCCATGATGCAGCATTCAACTTTCGTCAGCATGTTGAGGTACAACTTCCTGGCACGGGTTTTGGCGGACTTGTTCTGCTTCTCGTCGCGATTAGGGGCCTTTTGTACCTTGAACGTTCGAAGCCCAGCCTTAGTTTTGGCCTTCTGGACAAAACTTCGGCTTAGGTGCAGCTTCTTAGCCACATCCCTAACGGAGGCGTTCGGATTTTGGTTGAAGGCCCCAACTACGCGGTTGTGATTTTTGGTGTTGTACGGAATACTTTTTTCTTCACTTCTGGGCTTCCGATCGGTGGTCAACCGTTCCTCGAACCGCTTAATCACTCGCGACACCGTGGAATTCGCGATTCCCAACGTTTTAGCGATGGAACGATGCGAGAGATCCTTGTTCTCGTGATGTTCTTTCGACTCCATTTCCGCGAGTTTTGATCACAGGACTTTAAAACTTGCAGGATGTAAATAATGCACTATGAACTAAATCCACCCAAATTTTCATTAAATTCTACCCAACGGTTAAAAAGTTAGAGCAATTTCATAGTGTGGCAATTTCATCGTGGACACCCTTTAACATTTAAAAATTTACGGGAATTTTAGAACTAAACATTGACAAGCATTTCTTGTATTTTTCTTCTAAATTTATAACTTTTTATGACTGGATGAGGGTGTCTATTTAGTTTGCTGAAAAAAATTCCCTGAGTTTTCCAGGTTTTTAGAGGACTTTAACGAATCGAAATTCCAAGGTTTTTATTGCAACCTTTTACGTAGTTTGAATTATCATAATTTTAATTAGAAGTAATTTTTATTCTGATTTTTAAATGCTTTAATATTGAACAGAAATGCTGCTATTTTCAGGGGCTTCATTTTACAAAAAAAAAAACAAAACTCTTTTATTATGGTTTTCCGAGTGTAACTAATTTCCTATGGCAAAATATTATGTGAACAAAAAACATGTGTAATTTAGGGCGTAGAGAACTGCAAAATCATGAATGAACTGTTAATATACTGTTTTTCTGTGGTCGATTTATAGCTTTATTGCTAAACCTAGTTAAAGAAGATTTCAAAATCTTTATGTTTTAAAAAATAGTCTACGATTAAAATTTAAAAAAATTAAAGTGCCAGAAAGTCTCGGACACTTGATGTATTTAAAATTCGAAATGTTAGAAGCATTTCAAAGTTTAGCATTCAGAATATTTCTCTTAGTTTTGAATATTGAAAGCTTTTCATGGTCCAGATTGAAGATTTTTCATAATCCATCAGAATCAAGAGAACTTTTCTAAGCATGAGATGTCATTTAAAACAATTCTATGTCTCAGAATTGAGATTTGTTTTTAAATCTTATATCTTGATTTTTCTGCAGTGATCTCGAACAAAATTCTATGTTTTTAACAACTTGATACCCTTGCATCTCCACACAGGATTTCTTAAGAATTTTCTCAAGGATTTCCTTAGTATCATATCAATATTTCTTGAGAGTTTTAGATAACTCTCTGGTATTCCCTTACGATTTGTTCCATAATTATCAATAAATTCTCTACAGTCCGCTCTTTGATTCACTCTACAATTCCCTTAAAGTTCCTAATTCGTTCGCTCTACGAACTTTCCAAAGAATTCTCTTGAAATAAACTCTCCACTGATTATTCTTTTGAAATTCCCATGGCATTAGCCAAGGGGCAAGACAGCTCCTATTCACTAGCAATTTCAGAGTTGCATGTGAGGCACCTCGAGTAACTCACATTGCTCAGTGAGCAAGATCACTGTCATTTTCTTTATCATTTTTCGCATCACAGCAACATGTGGATATGCTAAGCAGAAAAGCTACTGTCAAACAAACCCACAAAAAAGGAATCATTTGGATGCAGTAGAAAAACTCGATCCACCTGACTAAACACTTCAGATCCGGAAAATTATATGTACCCCGCACGTCCTTCGATACTAGTCGAAACGATCCCGTTCCCATCGCTGCCGCTAGACGTTACTGCGAACCGAGCTCTGTATTACCATGGCGCCGCCGTACTGCTGCCAGCGGACATCCTCCCACTTCTGGAGCTACTGCTCTGCCTTTTGATCAGATTGGATGATCATCATGTGGAATTAACCTCAGAACTTTCATAAAATTCTTTACAAATGTCTTGGAATTCACAGAACTTTCTTGAAATTCTCTTTGAAATTACCAGGGATTTTTCGTATTTTTTTCTACTCAGAACTACCTTGGAATTCTTCTCCCGTTTCCTCTGGAATCTGGAGTTCAACATAACGAACTTGGAGTTCAACAAAACTAACTTGGAACTCCTCAGATTACACTTCCAGTTTTCCTAAAGGCCCAAGCGCAATATGGGCGGAAGCGGAACGGAAACGGAAAGTTTGACAGTTGTCACAAATGACATCAAAAAGCCTAACCGAAGTCGATTTGGTTCTAACTAGTTTTCAATCCGACAAGTAGGCTTACTCAGATCGGGCTTTTCCGCTGCCGCTGCCGTTCCGCTTGCGCTGTCATTGCGCTTGAGCTTTAACAATTCTTCCCTTGGAATTCTCCGCTTCTCACACCAAATTTATCTATTTATTTTATTTATTTATTTTATTTATTTATTTATTCGTTAATCAATCAAATCGTAGACTAGGGACAATGGGCACATACATAAATTCGGCAATCGACTAAATTTTCAATAGCGACCACAAATATCCATTAGTGCCGTCCCAATGACGGGTTCATCTAGATGGGCCGAATCTTAGATACATAGGCCAACATTAGAGCCATTTCCCCTACATATTAACATTAAGACTTATGTTGTACGACTTCGCAGGGTTCTGAAATATATTTTTAATCCTGTTGAGGGCATATTTAAGTCAATCATTTCACAATGATGATTATAAACAGTCATCATCTGATTTACCGGTCCAAATTTAGCGTAATTGGTACGATGGCGATCTACAGCGAACAAGTGTCGATTGCGTTGTCGGGAAGGTGCGTACAAATTTAATATTGACAATAGATCAGCTGAGTCAATGCGTTGCGAAATGATATTGTTTAATAAAGAAATATTTGCGTAATCCCGACGTTCTTTTAATGGATTGAATGCTGATCTACAAGCAACGTGCTTCATATGACGGAAGAGGAAAAGCCGTCCAAGCTAACTTACGTAGTACATATAATAAAAAATGCTTTTGGGTTTACTCTATTCCATCTTCATGCTTTTTCATAAAAGGTGACCAAACAATGCTGCAATATTCTAATATTGACCTCACATAAGCTATTTTTTTTATACAGAGGGGAACCTTACCCTGTGCTCTAGGCCCTTGCCCTCCCCGGAACCGCCCGAAAGCATTACATCATGAGAGGGGGCCGGTTGCGCTATGGCGCATCACTAGTGGTGTGTCAGACGTGACACTCGCTACTGCACAGTGAGCAGCTGTGCAAGGCCTTCCTCTTGTTGTTCGCTGTTAATTGTTCGCCTGAGTTCTAGAGCAGACGTGATAGCCAGCCAACTGTCCAGGGCCAAACAGGACAGATGTGACCGCTTACCAGCTGCGTGTGCTAAGCACTCTAAGTACTCCTGCCTTTGCACAACGAGGGTTTGTGCAGGGCTTATCAACCTCCTGGGACGAGCTGGATGGGGCTCCAGCGTCCTTACTCTGCTGTAGTTCGTTTAGCCGCAATATCTCTCCCTTGGGTTCGATAATTAACGTTTCCAGGGCACACCACGAGGAGGCGAACTACTTCATGCCCCTCACACATAAGCAATGTAAAGTGATTTTATTGTATAAGCACAGACAAACAGACGTAACTCTTTGAATACAATTATCTTCAAAACATAGCACCGCCAAACATAGGACTGCAGTAACGACATCTCGCGGGCTTCTCGCGGAAAACAAGCTTGCTCGCTGACAAACAATGTTGCATGCAAGAAACACTGAATATATAGAAACGTCAAAGTGATCCGATGCCAGCGCTGCGGCGAGTAGTTCGCGGAAACGATAACATTCAAACCAATCGTTAAATGCGCAAACGATGATCCAGAATGAAGTGTTACGTCTGTTTGTCTGTGGTATAAGTATCTTTAAAGTCGAAACCGAAACGTTATATAAAATTAAGCATATTGCGTGCTCTATGTATTATTGTGTTGTAATGGTCTTAGTGTAATACGAAGATTTTGTTTGTTTAGTTTTCTACTGTACATTTTTTATAGTCCATAAGCTGTAAAAGTTATGCAAGGTTCTTATTTTTTAATCAGGATTCTTGGATAATATTCAATGTCCGACGTCTTGAATATATATTTTCCTTCGAGATTCTTCAAAATCAAGCCTGATTTTATTCAAAAAAATTGTCCAAGCTATAAATTTGTAGAAATTATCAATGTTTCAGCATTGTAAAAAAACAATTCAAGTTTTAGAATTTATGTGATGTGATGTGAATCGAACCCACCATCAGTGCAAGGATTACCAATGTCTGCAGATACTTTACCGGTTGTAAAGTTCTGCCTGATGGTTTGTTGCAGCAGGGTGAATCAGCTTCATTGAAGACCTTTGGAAGACAAAATTACCAGATGGCCATCTGTAATCACGTGACAAGGGACTGGCAAATCCACGAACCCTCGTCCAGTCAACAAACCCTTTGCCCCCCAACTCAGTATATAATATAATATTTTAACATATATGATTTAAAGTAATGTTCCACCACATGCTGAAAAATGTGCATACAATCCATTTGGCGTTCAGTGATGATTTCAAAGACATACAAAATAGGATGCGTGGAGAAAACTCTATTAAGAATTTGTCAAATTTAAGAGAACCATGTAAATTTAGTTTAAATATATAAAATCAGATACGATCTCACCAAGTAAGTCCAAATGAATCCACAGGAAGCGTCCGTGCTATTGTTGCATTGTAGTTCCAATCAAAGACGGTTCGCTTGATGGGGATCAACATAGTCCCGTCCTATGTAGAACCAGTTTGAAGTGTCCAAATGTAGTGATCCTCCGGCTTGGGATAAAAGATAATCGGCTGTAGTCGATTGCTGGATCCGAGTGAAGTTAGCCAAGTATCAGTTCCATGAACTTGCAATTTCTTGACGCGAATACGACGAATAATGGAATATCTTGGTTCCAATAAAGGTTCCTCTTCATTTTCGAAACCGCATGTCAACGGAAAATCACAGTCAGTACAGCAGCATAACGTACAGCCAATATCCCTTGGGGATGGGATGCAGTTCTCGCAGGGCTTCTTCTGCATAGATGGTTTGATTCCTTTTGAAACGGATAATCGCGATCTTGGCCATCTTCGAAAATGTTAACCGGATTAATAACCAAATAAGCACAAAAAACTCCGGGGGAAAAAAACGAACGTCATGTTCGTTCACACGCGCAGCCTACTCCGTGTTCAAGTTTCAAAATTTATGTTGTTACTAATGATAAATCCACTCCCAAATTATTATGTTTAATACCCCGTTCACATTACAGCCTATATCACGTAATATAGGCTATCTTGCAATGAGCACTCATACATAGGATTTCCAGTGAAAACTAGATGTATGAGTGCTCATTGCAAGACATCGTATATCACGTGATATACGATGTAATGTGAACGGGGTATAATGAGTAATGTGTATGAGTATCGATCGAATTTGTGGCTCGATTATACTCGTGGAAAGGTACACAAGGCTTTCTCCCATCGTTTCATTGGGCAAGATACTCTCCGTATTCTTGATGCTGGAATTTTTCATATCATTATTCAACTGGACATGCTGCTAAAATTTTGAATAAAAGAAATCAAAATCAAAGCCAATGCTATTTTCCCACCTTCATTTCCGAGTGTATCGACATAATTGCAATCTTCACTTGATGATGTGTGATCCAATATAAATGTAATCATACCACAGCAAGTAATAAACGAGCGGTCCGATCAAGATTTATAGGTGAACCATACAAAATAGATGGGAGGATGCTGTGCGACTTGTATAGTCAAGATCCATCGAACCACCAGCCTTGGTCCAGGTAATGCCATTGAATTTATGCCTGCTCAGTGCTCGGCTAAAGAGGATAGATAACATACCTCAGATAAATGTGGATTCCACCTCACCACGGGGTCAGGCCTGCGTATGTTGCAGCCTCAAAACGGAAAGAAACACAATCGACAGCCGGTCCCGGTGGTTGCTGTGGCAGTAGCGTATAGTTTAGCAATTGAGCACGCGCCGGCGGCCTATTATTTGTTATGCTCTACACTATGCACTCCCCCCATGTAAAGGAGGAGGTTGGTGCAACGCATGATAGCGCATAGAAATTATTGTGTTCTATATTTTTTTCTTATTTATTGATTACTCGTAGGAGAGAGCGAACCGTAGTAGCAAAGATAGACAAAGCTGCGGCACTATCGTTAGCAACGCTAACGATCCAGCGAATGGAATGGATATAGCAGGAAAGCGTAATGGTCATATTTAGTAGCAGTACGCGAATCTTCTTCCGAGCGTGCACGGTACCACCCTCTTTCGAATACGATCCCGGGTGCCTCATATGGAACGGCCAATTCGATTTGATATAAACTAGCCCACCACTCTGCTGTTCAGCAGAGTTCAATGTATTGCCGAAGGGTTTGTTGACCTTAAACTGCACAGCCGGGAGCGAGATATTATGCAAGCGGTTCCGTTGTCGGCTTTTGCACATTGGAGCACTTAGTCCATCACATAAGATCAAAATGATTTTGATATATTTTTCCATCACCAATGACCCAAGACTCTATAACGAATAATATAGGACGATTTGAAAAGAGTATTTCGACAGTGAGCATGCATAAGGGCGTATACGCGATGATCGATTATCTTCATCGATTTTCTCTTTGCATTGCTACAGTTAAGCGAAACCATTTTCCAGAATTTGTTCAATGCAGAGTTGTAACAGGTTGTATTGAGTATCAAAAGCAACAGCAAACGCACCGAGAAACGATAATTCTAGCGAGTTATTAACAAAAGAGAAAATCGACGAAGAGAATCGATCATCGCGTTTACGCCCTTATGCATGCTCACTGTCGATTTGTACAGATTAATCCATCCCATAGCGATATCATACTTTCCTTATGGTTCCTGCAGGATACTTTTTTTTTTCCTTTATTAGAGAGATTTTTAGCCTAAGGCTAGTTCATCTCTTTTAAAAATTACAAAAAAGAATTGGGACCTCAAAAGGAGGATCCCAATCTTGGCAAGTGGACATTTAGCTTAATTATATAAAATATTGTAAAAACACTACCAAAAGGGCCAACGAATTCAAAAGCACAAACAGAAAACACTCAAATGTTGTAAAAAAGATTCGCCTCCTTCAGGAAGGCGATGAGGGCGTCTGCTGCCGGGGACTCGTCGCCAAGCAGACTTTGTATGCTGGTTCCCTCCAGACCGAAGGCAACCTGAAGGTCCTCGAGCTCCACACAGTTGATGAGGATGTGTTCTACGGAGGCTGGCACTCCGCAGGTTTCGCAGGTTCTCCGGAACGGTGTTCCTCCGAAATTATGGGAGGCCCTGCTATGCCCGGTGCGCAGCCTGGACACCACTTGCTGCTCCTTGAGGCTCGGTCGATCCTTCCAGGGATCGGTGGTCGCCTTGATTTTTCGTAGTTGGTGAGTTCGATTGTTCCTCCACTCGTTGTCCCACGCTCTCCGAACCGTCCGCTTGATCCATTTCTTGATGTCCTGGAACGGAACATTGTCAGAGAACGTGGGTCCGATGGGGCCTGAGCCGGCGAGGTGGTCGGCGATCACGTTCCCCTGGATGCCACAGTGCCCGGGTACCCACATGTATACGGTGTTGGGCGGCGCATGCGTTACCGTCCCTTGTATCCACGGATGCTTTGGTGCTTCATCGGTTAGGGCCATTATTGCGCTTTGTGAGTCGGTAACGATGAGGATCGGCCGATTGGCCGGAAGGGTGGTTGCGTGAAAGACGGCCGCTGCCTCAGCGGAAAACACCGAGCACTGGGCCGGAAGTGAATTGCTGACGACCAAACTATCTCCTGAAACCCCCATTCCCACTCCGCTGCTGGAGAGCGAGCCATCAGTGTACCTGATTTCGTGATCTTGATAGTGCGCCCCGAGAGTTTCGACGACTGTCCGGCGCAAGCCAGTGAGTTGTCTCCTGCCCTGAAGCGGTCCTTGATTCGGCTGTCGATTCTGATCTGATGTGATTGCCAACTTTTGTCTCCGTGCCAGTGGACCCTGGCCACAGGAGGGAGATCTACGTCGGCGACCGTGCGGAGGAGTCGGTTCGCCTCGTCGAGGAGAAAGATCCTGCTGTTTCCCGACGTTTTAGCGAGGAAGGCAGCGGCTTTGGTAGCGGTAGCTGCGGTGTAGACGAGCCGAAAAGGCAGAATACCGGCTTCAACGCACGCGGCGTCGGCCGGGGTGGAGGGCAGGAGACCGGAGACTGTTCTTACTTATCCGTTGTAGACCGGTTCCAAGATTTGGACGGCTTTCTCGGCGGCAAGGCACGTTAGTTCTACGCCGTACAATAGGCGACTGTCGATGATGGCTCGGGCTACTCGGAAGCGGATTTCACGGTTGTTGGATCGGTGGGGGCGGGAGATGGTCTTCATCAGGTTGGATCGACTACGACAGTCCTTCTTCACCTGTTGGAAGTGCGGCTCGAGGGATAGGTTCCGATCGAGGAGCACTCCCAGGACCCTTATTGTGTTTTTGGTCGGTATCGCTAGCTGTTTGGTCATGATGGGCTGTCCGTTGTTCCGATGCCGGGTGGTGCATATATGGCAGCGCACGCTCTTGCCGGCGGAAAGCTGGAACCCAACGGAGTCAGCCCATCTGACCACCGAGGAGACTGCCGCTTGCGCCCTTAATTTCGTCCTCTGCAGGGTGGGGCCCACCGTTACAATGAGGACGTCATCCGCGTAGACGAAAATATATATGTTCTTGGGTAGCTTGTCGAAGACCCCGTTCATGGCCACCAGGAAGAGGGTGACCGCGATCACCGAACCCTGTGGTACTCCGGTTTCTTCGCTGAACCTTCTGGATTGGACGTTTCCGACCGACACCCGAAAAGATCGGTCGGTCAGAAAGTTTCGGACGAAGTGTAGGATGCGTCCTTTTAGTCCCCATTCGGCTAACTTCTTCATTACTGCTGGTGTCCACGTTCTGTTGAATGCTTTGGAGATGTCCAGCGAGACGATCTTCGTATGATGGCCTTGGTCCTGTGCCTCCTTCAGGACTTCTCCAAGAGTGGCGAAGTAGGTGGAGGTACCGTACCCTTGCCTGAAGGCGTGCTGTCGATGGTCAAGCAGTCCCTTAGACTCCAGGTATTGCTTGAGCCTTCTGTTGACCATCCGCTCCAAGACTTTGGCCATGCAGCAGGTCAGCGCGATGGGGCGGAATCCTGTGACGTCCTTGGTCCCTATATTTGTTTTGGGGATCGGGATCACGAGACTTTCCCTCCATTTGTCCGGGTATTCTTCGTTGGTCCATAGCTGGTTGTAGAGTTCGAGCAATTGTGTTTTCCCTTCGAGCGGTAGATGCTTCAGCAGTGGGTATCCGATGTCATCCGGTCCGGCCGAGTTTCCGTTGCTCCGGCTAAGAGCGAACGAGAATTCTTCCCAGGAGAATGGTTGGTTGATCGGTAGGTCGTCGTTGTCTGTGTGAATTCCGAAAGTGGGCACCGAGGACAGCGAAGGACCGACTCGTCGTTGGAAACTTTCGCTGTACTCCGCGATTCCTGATAGTTTGGCGAAGTATTTTCCCAGTTCATCTGCTACGGCGTTTGGTTCGGTGATGGTAACGGTGTCGGCTTGCACTTGTAGCGGCGATGATCGCCGCTTGCCGCTGAGGGCATTGATGCGGCTCCACAGTTCTGCTGACGATTGTTCGGCGTTGATGCTTTCCAGGAAATCCGACCAGCTATTTTGCTTCGCCGTCCGGATTTCCTGTCGGCATTTGTTGTGCTGCTGGCGGTAGTTTGCGAGGATTTCCTCTCTCGCAGGGTCGTTCGTAGAGGTTCGCTTGAGTTTACGGAGTGCCTTCCGCCTGGCTTTTACAGCACTTTTCGTGTCTTCATTCCACCATCGGAGTGCCCTCCGCCCGGGAATACTGCCTGTTCTTGGGATGTTGGTGCTGGCTGCTTTGTGGATGACTCCCGTGATACTTGGGATGTCCGTAGGTTCTTCAGTCTGCGCGAGAGTTCGGTAAGAGAGCTGATAGCCTTCCCAGTCGGCTTCTCCATACCCCCACCGTGGTCTTCTGGTGTTCTCCGGTGCCATTGCAGTGGATAACCGGATCTGTACCGGATAGTGGTCGCTGCCGTGCAGATCCGGGTTGATGCCCCATAGCATTTTGCCCGCTAAGAAGCGGCTAACTGCGGACACGTCGATGGCGGTGGTGTGCCGTCCGTTAAAGAACGTCGGGCCCCGTCATTTAGGATGACTAAATCTTCCTCCTCAAAAATATCGCAGATGGTGACCCCTCGTGGGTCAGCTCTTGGACAACCCCAGGCCAGGTGATGGCCGTTCAGGTCCCCAATGAACATTTTGGGTTCTGGTAACTGCCGAAGTATTCTGCGAATCTCGGTTCCTAGATTGGGTAGTCTTCCGCAGGGCAGATAGGCGCAGGCGATGTAGATACTAGTTGGGTCTTGGATCCGAATGCCGACAATAGGGAGGTCGGTATCGAGATCAACCATTTGATGGGGGACTCCTATGGCCACAGATCTCCGAAGGTTAGATCCTTGTTTAATGGACCATAAGTAATCGCCGCCAAGTGTCTTATTCATCCGGTCCACCGTGACGTTGTTGACCTCTTGCAGGGCAATCACCAGGGGGGACGCACCGCTGCAGAGGAGTTCCAAGTGGAGAAAGTAGCCGCTGATATTCCATTGGAGCATAAGATTCACCGGAACCGGTAGAGCGGGGGTAGGAAACCCCCGCTCCGATCCGCTGGTTGAAGGTCGTTCGATTGAGTGGTGATGGCTCATTGCGTAGTAACTGGAATTTGGGGGTGTTCCAGTCGGACTTGCTGCGGCAGAACTTTGTGCCGAATGAGACGGATCCCCACCAGGGGCAGGTGGAGTCGTTCCACCCACCCGGGGCAGGGGCGTCCCAATGGTGGTGAAGAAATCTATCGTTGTATTTGAGCTTGGAACTATGTTTGAGGGTGAGCTACTGGTTTGGGACTTGAATCCCTCTTTGTCCTTCGGGGAATGGGAACAACTGCCCTTATCCGTCCCGATATTATGCTGTGCCTTGAATCCCGCGTTGTCCGCAGGGGAATGGGGGCCGAGGCCGCCCTTGTCCGTCCCTCTTCCAGGTTCGCCGCAGCGCCGGGGGGTTGTCGCCGGTTCCGGTGTGGGGAAGACGTCCGCACCGACGGGGCCCCGGCTACTGTGGGCTAGTACTGGGTTCTTCGCTATTTGCATCTTCGTCCGAGGGTCCCAGAGGTTACCCGACAGTTCCGGTTGGGGTATATCTTCCGCACTGCCGGTGCCCTGAGTACCCAAGGCACAGATATTTTCATTCGGTTGGCTCGGACACCGAGGGGGGTCCGAGGATTCCGGTTGGGGCAGGATATTTTTAGGTCATCTCAGTGATGCGTTTAAGATTTTGCTAATAAATCAACTACTTTAATATTTGAATCACACAATCCATTGAACATTTAGAACAATCGTCTATCTATGGACATACATACTACATACTTCATACCAAAAACTGTGCGTGCTATTATGAGCATAGTAGGCAGTGATAATTAATATTTAACCCTCTACTTCCCATAGGAGCACAGGTGATCCACAACTTTTCAACCCATCTCATATTTATCAATCTACCAATAGTTAGATTCTAGAAGAACAGAACTTAGAGATGAACTAGCCTAAGGCTAAAAATCTCTTAAATAAAGAATTAAAAAAAAAATTCTAGAAGAACAAAAATTTCATGAACTTTGGAGAACTTTGGATAAATTCAGGGAAGATCAGAGAACCTTAGGACAGTTCCATTAGTTTCGAGCAGTTTCGAGAACTTCATGAAAATGTGTAAGACTTTATGACGTTCCTAGAATTTCAGAATTTTTCATCATCAGAGTTTTTTTTCAAAAACTTTAGAAGAGCTTCCAGGGAGTTCCATTAACTTCAGGAAAATTGTGTAGCTTTTAAGAAGTTCTAAGGACTTTCAGTGATTTTCAAGGAAGTCCAAAGAATGTAAGAGAATCTTAAGCACTTTGAGGAAGTCTAGATAATTTCACAAGTGTTTAGGGCAGTTACGTAAACTTCAACTTAGTTCCGAGAACTACGTCTGGGCTAGTTTTATGATGAACTGAATCAGACAAGTTTTACTCATATCTCAGTGTCAGTTTGAGGGAACTAAATTGTATGTACATGCAGATATACATAAATTCCTATATAAGAATTAAGGGAACTCCTAAATGGGGCGTATGACTTCGAGGTGGGTGAAGCGCACGCGTCTAGGAAATCAATGAATAACCAGCTCTAAATTTACCATTTCAGTACTGTAAATTTTTTATATGAAAAAAAATCAAACTACTGAAACTTTTTCCATCGCATAAAAATTTAAACTGTTCAAAAAATCAATGCTTCGACTACCAATGAGCAACAAATCTATTAATTGTACTTCATGAAATAGAAATTTCTAAAAGGGTACTCTAAGAAGGTGCGTTACACTAAAACTTCTACAAATGCTGAATACTCAGTACAATACTGACTGAGACTGATACAAAATTATAACTTTTCATTCCACACTGCTCAAACGGTTTCATATCGGGTCATGATGAGCCTCCCATAATGTGAACGCCTTTTGGTTAGAACCTGGATTACCACAAACTATTTTAGGTTTACATGGAAATCAATCAAGCCCATAACTATACTGATAACTATCAAATAGTTGACTAACCAGCACCCAAGATTTCATTCCAATGTTGATGCACATCATGAAAAGTTAAACATCTGAACTGAAAATTCACGATGTTACCTGTACACTTTTTTTTTATTATGGTCACTTTAACGCTCGTGGCTTGTCCGGGGTGAGATTTGAACTCGTGACTTTGGCGTGAGGGGTATGGATGCTAACCACTGTCTGGTACCGTACCAGAACCAAATGTCGCTTCTCTAAATATAATTAACATCAAGATGCTTCATGAGTTCCCTTTTGAAAAATAATAAAACTGAGACAAGCAATACCCATGCATAGTAGGCATTTTAAGTGGAATTCAACCTGGAATCTCACAGGAAAATTGAGAAGAACGGGGTCTTCCTTGAAAATATCACAGGACTTGCAATCGGACCACTATTTAGGTTTAGAAAACTTTTTTGGAATATTCTGCTGGCTTGTAATCCAAGAAATGCTTCCGTTAGATTTCCTCCGGACCTGTGAAGTTTTGCAGCAGCAAAAAAAGAGCACAGGAGAAGATACACAACGCAACCGCTTAGCTCGCTGGTTCAATCAGCACCTATAATCGCATATCAGTATACGGGTTCGGTAGCTTAGAAGTTACTGTTTGTGCCCATCCCCTTCCTTGAAAGTTTTCAATATGCCTTATTCTATCCCAATTGCTATTATAAATCAGAAAGCAACGTTTACAGAACGTATCCTATGGCTTTAACCATCCCGACTTACCTTTAAACTCCTGTGGCCACTAGGTCATAGAGTAACTTACTCTGCATTACTCTTAAGTAAGTGTCCTTCCCCAGCAGTTGCAAGGACGTGGGCAGGACAATTCTCGATAGTTGGAGATAGTGCTACTTCCATCTAAGAGGCCGAGATCAATCCCAAAATCTCGGTCAATACGGTATCCGATGGAGGTGGCAGTACTCTCAAACAATGGTCTAGGACTTGTACCAACCGGTAGAAACTAACGATTTTAAATTGGCTCACTACTTGACTAGCCTATTGGTCCCAAGCAAATCGATTAAAGTTTCCCATTCTAGTCAAAATTCTAGTACTACACTATGAAAGTTTGACAGATAAAATGAGAGGTACGTGGATTTTCCTATGTTTCGAGGGGTGCATCGATTAGCTTGGGACCAAAGAGAGTACCAGAGCTGAGCCAAAAAGTTGAGCACGTGTCTTCGGGACCTTCTGGTCTGGTCTACCTCTATGGCACTTCTGTAGATCCAGCAACCCATTTCAGAATGCTTGGTAATTTACTTTCATTCCGAGATCACTTTCACATACCGTTATCATAAGGATAATGGTATTGCAAACACACTACATAGATTTCGAAACGTGAAGTTTTGAAAACCAGCACGTATTTAGTAATATCTGGAAATAAAGGGTGTAACACATCAAATTGTAACACGGTAAAAACCGCTGTAGAAAATTACCTAGTTGACCGATCCTTTTCAAACGTTCAAACAATAAAATATAACCCTTTAGTAAGCTTTTAGCATATTTATTTCATTCAACTTCAATACCATAACCGTACGCTCGCACCTTACGCTTAACTCCACTCATTAGCTGCAGCTTCTTCTGTACGGAAACCCACTTTTTTCATGTCTTCCTCAGATTTGACCTTCTTGGGATATTTCCATTGTGCCTGCTTCATAATAGCCCAGTATTTGTTATGGGCCTTAGTTCCAGTGCGTTGGGAGGGGGTTCATGTCCTTGGGGCTTTGTACTACTCCAGGACAACATTTGAATAGTGGCATGAAGCTAGATCCGGCCAGAAGGAGAGGAAGCAGACGCTCCTATAGACACTCCTTGAGGTAGATCCATAGAGGTAACTCTAAGACCACTGGGTCCCGAAGAAAATCTGTATTATTTTTGGCTCACTCAGTACCAGAACAACGGTCCCAAGCAGTCCCAAGCTATTTCACTCACCCCTGCATGTTCTGCATGAATCCACACACCCCTGATGTTATCTGTCAAACTTTCATAGCGAATCAAAACAAACATAGTGTAGTAATAGAATTTCAACTAGAATAGGGTACGTTAATCGTTTGCTTGGGACCAATAGGCTACTAAAGTGGTGAGCCAATTTAAAATCGTTAGTTTCGTATTGATTGTTGGTAGATCTCCCCGTTTACAGTCCCGATAGTCACGAACGGCACACTCCGTTTGCCACATGAACAGATCGCTTGCCAAATCATGTATTTCTTGACAAACTTCTGCTTCCTTACTTCCCCAGGAACATTAAACTTGTGCTGGGCGGTGAAAAACAGTAGCCCCGGAAGCTGCCGGAAGTCCGCCTTACGTAAGTTTCATCATCCATGATGAGACAATGGGGCTTCGTCAGCATCTGGGTGTACAGTTTCCAGGACCGTGACTTACCCACCGTATTTTGCCGTTCGTCACGATTTGAAGCCTTCTGCATTTTGTACGTATGGAGTCGCTACCGGTTCTTGGCTCTCTGAACGAAAGACTTGGACAGATTCAAATTTTTGGCCACATCCCTGACCGAAGCATTGGGATTCCGCTTAAACGTTTTCACGACACGCTTGTGATACTGATCTCTAATAGAACATCCATGCTGACCGCATTTCTCCTTCACTTTAATCACACGGCTCACCGTTGACTTTCCGATTCCGAGTTGTTTTCTGATGTCCGGATGAGAGAGTTGATATTTGTGCTTGCGCAAAATCAATTCATGGCGTTGCTTTTCGGGTGACGCCATTTTTTCCAAATTTCGAAAAACTGACAGCGTTAAAAATACAGTGTAAACAACATGCTCTAAACTCTTCTTCTTTTTCTTTGCATTTCAAGCTTTATTGCATATCGCATATTAGCTTATTGCGTGCTCTCAACTTAGTGTTCTAGATGCACTTCCACAGTTATTAATTGAGAGCTTTCGATGCCTGTACCATTTTTGCATTGGTATAATTCTGTGGCAAGTCCAATCATACTTCTATGCCCAGGACAGTCGAGATATTTTCCAACCCGAAAAATTCCTAGACCGGACCGGGAATTGAACCCAGCCACCTCCAGCATGGTCTTGCTTTGTAGCTGCGCCTTTACCGACTGAGCTAAGGGAGGCCCATGCTCTAAACTACTTCTACCCAAATTTTCAAGAGAAAATACCCAATGGGTAACATTCTACAGCGTTTTTCCGTAATGCAATTTGATCTGGGACACCCTTTAGGCATTTATAAGTGATTTATAATCAGATAGATCTCACCAAATTCCACCTCCAAAATAGCACCACTCACGGTAATCTAAAAATCCTTTCGTTCCTATTTATAAGCAAACGCGACCTTTACATTTATAAGCACACATGAAATTATTGAAAATGTTTTCGTTCGTCAAATATCCACCAGCTGAAAGAGTTTTACATTTTTCTCACTAAGTGTTCACTAAACACTCAGCAAAATAAGCGAAAAATAAAGCAGCAGCAGTTAAAACAAAACACGTCAGTTTCAATGCACGGCCTGCCTCGATCCTTTTTTTTAAATGGATATGCACTTAAATTAACAGCAAAAATCTATTAATGTATTGATAATCCTAAAAAATACTGTTTCAGAACATTCTTATCAGAGTTCAAATAAAATTTGGGTGCATGAACTGAGTGAATTAAAAATGTGGACGCTGTAGACAGTGTAGTAATAGACTTGCCGATTAATGTCACCGATGTATACAAACAAGCATTACCACCAACAATCAATACGAAACTAACGATCTTAAATTGGCTCACCACTTTAGTAGCCTATTGGTCCCAAGCAAACGATTAACGTACCCTATTCTAGTTGAAATTCTATTACTACACTATGTTTGTTTTGATTCGCTATGAAAGTTTGACAGATAACATCAGGGGTGTGTGGATTCATGCAGAACATGCAGGGGTGAGTGAAATAGCTTGGGACTGCTTGGGACCGTTGTTCTGGTACTGAGTGAGCCAAAAATAATAATGATTTTCTTCGGGACCCAGTGGTCTTAGAGTTACCTCTATGGTTTTAGTGTGTATTCTGCAACTTTATCGAATGTAAACATTGTGTCTTTTTGCCATTTAGTGCTCTTGAAGTTTTCGTGCTCAAAATTTCAGTTTTGTGTTCAAAAATGGAAGTTGTTTGTTTCAAAATGCCTAAAAGAGATCCAATTTCGATCAGAATCTGAAATTTGATTATTGAACATCACAAAACTCGCAAAAGCTACCGTGATATTGCCGATATTGTCCAGCTTCACAAAGATACGGTCGCTAGAATCGTGCAGATGTACAAAAAGCGTGGTTCTATCTCACCAGCTAAGCGATCGGGGCGTCCTTCAAATACAACTGGCCGAATTGACCGAGCTATCGTGAAGAAGGCGGAGCTGGACCGGGGACTATGAGCTCCGACAATTGCGAAACAGATTGAAAGCGAGTTTTCCATTCAACTGACATCACAATCCGTACGAGATCGTCTTCATAAAAAAAGTCTTAAGGGCAGAGTAGCTCTTAAGAAGCCATGGTTGTCCACAATATATATCAAAAAAAGATTGAAGTGGGCCCAGGACCACATTTCATGGACCATGACGAGACGAAAGTAATGCTATTTGGGTCTGATGGTATCAATGGTGACCCAAATAGCATTACTTTCGTCTCGACTGACCCGATCACCTTATTCCAGTCATCACTAGTCCATGAAATGTGGTCCTGGGCCCACTTCAATCTTTTTTTAAATTTTTTGCGGACAACCATGGCTTCTTAAGAGCTACTCTGCCCTTAAAACTTTTCTTATGAAGACGATTTCGTACGGATTGTGATGTCAGTTGAATGGAAAACTCGCTTTCAATCTGTTTCGCAATTTTTAGAGCTCATAGTCCCCGGTCTAGCTCTGCCTTCTTCACGATAGCTCTGTCAATTCGGCCAGTGGTCTTTGAAGGACTCCCCGATCGCTTAGCTGGTGAGATAGAACCACGCTTTTTGTACATCTGCACAATTCTAGCGACCGTATCTTTGTGAAGCTGGACAATATCGGCAATATCACGGTAGCTTTTGCGAGTTTTGTGATGTTCAATAATCAAATTTCAGATTCTGATCGAAATTGGATCTCTTTTAGGCATTTTGAAACAAACAACTTCCATTTTTTAACACAAAAACTGAAATTTTGAGCACGAAAACTTCAAGAGTACTAAATGACAGATAGACACAATGTTTACATTCGATAAAGTTGCAGAATACACACTAAAATTCTGTAAAACACACTTAAATCATAGTATCCGTTTGGGGGTGGATAAACTTTTTTTGCGTAATTTTTTACCATTTTTCATAATTTATCACATGAAATCTCAAGAAAAGATATAAACGCCGTATTTTCAATGGAAATGTGATAAATAACATAAATTGATAAATCATGGAGGAACACTTATAAAATTAAACTGATTTTCACCAGAAAAACAAAAAGAAATGTTAATTGGTAGGGGGGTGGATAAACTTTTTTTGCATACTGTAACAGCAAAATGCACGTTATGAACTCGTACTCCCGAATAAGGGTAATTGAACCTTTTGCATTACCTATTTCAATCAAATAATCTTCTTATTCTGAACAGTATCCACAAATAGCTCTTAATAGCATTGCAAAGTGGACCATAAACGCTATGTGCGTTCAAAACTAATTAGTTCTGTAATGTTCAGCCCAACCTCCAAAACCTTTCTGGTTTTCGTTGCTTGCTTTCATATCATCAACAATCCAAAGCAATCTGCAAATCCGTTTACCGACGTTAATGCCCTGAATAGGCAATCAAAATAAATGGTAGGTAATAAAAAGTTTTATCGATCGAGAAAGGAAATTACAAGTGATTTTTTCAGCAAGAATTCGCCCAGAAGCCCCTAAAACAATTACCCATTTTTTATGTCTTGACGTCAAATCAACATATGTGTTGTGGATCAAAAGAAATTCCTATAAATTGGATATGGTTTGTTTGATTTCAACCTAAGGGAGTGAATTTGTAGATATTTGGTAGATAATTTATTGTCAATTAAAAAAAAAATATATGCAACATAATGTACTAAATTAAAGTGAAAATTTAATCGTTTTGCACTGCTAACTGTTATTTTTCGATAAACGACAGACTCCTGACCGACACATGACTGACGTGCAGTGATGTACTTGAGACGCAAGTCTGTGTATACTTTTTCTCTCCCAATTACGGCTATTTTTACCATACCATTATGATTAAGTTAATTGAGATAAAAAATTGCACTCGCTGAATCTCGGCAAGAATCTGACATTTGCATCTCTGTACCTACGTACCTGCGTTGGGAATACACACACGCAAACCGATTAAATCTTGTCGTGAACGACGGAAAACGGGAACAAGTTTTGCAATCTGAAATTTGGTAACGGGTTTCGTTTCTTCCCTCTCGATGTCTTTAGCCCCAAATCGGTACCAGAACGGGCACACCACACCGTAGAGAAGAGGTCACCACGAGTGCAGCAAAATTATCGCCACGCTGGTTGCTGGCTACCAGTAATTATGTCTCAAATTGGATAAATTATCACGGTGAATCTGCACACTGTTTGCTGATCAACATACGACAATGCAAAGCAAAGGCATGCTTCTCAAGAACGGCTATTTTTACCAAACATTGAATAAACCAAAAGTCATGCAAGGTGATAGCATCTCGCCTACTGGATCTTGCGGTGAAAGTGCGGTGGCCCTGGCAATAATAAAGTCATCAGGAAGCAACAAATTAAACGGTCATTAGGAGAAAACAGTCCATAATGCACCCTGGAGTAAAATGGCCCCACGTGGATTTTCGTTACTTTCCCACTACTAATTCTGGTATTGGGTGTGTCAAACTGCTAGTTTGAGTACTGAACTAGCAATGATGTACGTTAAATTGCGCAGGGCCATCTTACTCAGGGGTGCGTTTTGGTCTATCCTACCCTACATGCGATCTTTGCCCGAGGTGAGACCTTCTTTTCGAGGTTTTCGGCTCGCCAGCCACGCGAACTTGGTTTGGATTTTGTGGTCTATGTCTATTCTTTTTATTACTTTTCACCAAAAAGAGAAGCGTCTTTAAGAGATAGTAGCGAACTAGATGTTTAGCCTTAGAGAGCTGCTAAATATTAATGACGGTTTCGAATGTACTTCTACTGCGGTTTTCATGGGATTTAATGTTCTGCTGAATGACCTGGGAACAGTTAGTCGGAGAAACGCGGTGAATGAAAATGGCCTCTATGTAGAACGTTCCTACTGATAATTATCCACTTTATATGCAGTTTAAGTGGTTCATGAGAGGAAATTAACCATTTTGAGGTTAGCATAGAAGATAATTCAACTTTGAAGCGTCCGTCTGTGAATAGTTAGAGTACAATCGGAATTGTATTGTACAGTTCTTTTACCATTTCCACTGGGTTACCGATACTATATCGCAATTTAATTTGACCTACTCCGCAGATAAATGAAAAGAATCAATCTTGCTTGTGGTAGGAACCTACACACACACACACACCGTGGAGTTATGTTTTCAAAGTCGCAGTCATGCTTCAAATTGTTTGAATAAACATCAAAGTAAATCGAGTGAACAGTCGCTTCGTATAAAATCTAAAACAGAATGTATGACTTCATTCTTCAAAATTATTTGAAGTTACTTTTCAATGTAACGTCATTGAAGCTTCACAGAAATAACCGTTATTCGATAACGGTTAACATTCTTATCGAACTCCGATCCCATTATTTTAGTTCACATACCAGGCTATAGTATTAATGTTGTATGGAAATGAAATCATCTAATAATGATTACAATTAGCTATCTTAATCAAATAAGCAGACAGCATATATTGAAGCCATAACAACTTTCCTCATTATTTTTCTTCATTTCTGCAGAACCTGCGATGAAGCGGTTGGAATTGGCCAGTAGCGTAGGAAAACTGGCAATTTTCCTGGTGCCGACTTTGATCTTGCTGCTCGATGTGAGCATAGCGGAAAGCGCGTCGATGAAATGGAATAAGTCGGACAAAAGAGAAGCCGGAGGTGGCGGCGGTGGCGGCGGTGGAAGACCCTCCCTAACCACCTACGACCAGCGGCAAACCGGCAAGTACAACATTCACGTCAACATCAAAGATGTGAAAATCATCTCCGTCGATGGTGAGAAGTTCGATGGCGAATTTGGGGTAAGAAAGAAACATACCGAAGATCGTTACCGTTGATTAGCAAGCATTTTGAGAAATTTGATGGATTTCATTTCAATTGGGGGTTCTTATTTTTTCTTCTTCCGTGCGTCGGACTGTAGGATGACACGATTTATGACTACGGAGACTACGATTATGACCCAGCGCATCTGACTGTTAGCCCACTTCCGATTTTCGGTGGTCCCACAACCTCAAAACCACCAAAGTCAACCACCAAAACACCAGTCTCGATTACCTCTACGAAGCGAACAACGACGACTACCGAAGCACCAATGGAAGAACCACCGAAGAAACCAGCCAGTGTCCCAATTAGGATCGAAGCCGATCCCACCAAAGACGATAACACCACTCATATCATGTCTGCACCGGGCACTACTACCCCTCCTCCCAGCAATATCTACATCTTCAAACCCACTCCCAACTACCACCCGAGCCCGGTTCATTACGATTACCAAGAAATTCCCGTCGAGGTCATCATCGAACCGGTTCTCAAACCGAAGTATCGAAACTCCAACTCTCGAATTATGGCCAACCGACGCAATCGCTACCGTAAAAATCCCGCCGAAGGAGGTATGGACATGGCCCGCCACGGTCATTCGGATATCGAAGCATTGCCGAGTGAGCAGACTGGTAACTCGCAACCGCTTGCGGCTACACCATGTGCCAGGGGTGAACACCGTGACAAGACGGGCAAATGTCGCGTGCGAAGGTCCGGAATGTAAGTTTAATACAGACCCAAATGATACATCCAATCAGCAAATGATAATTGTATACGCATCAGCAATACCTACAATTAACCAATTATGCTTTTGCTTCCTTTCCTACCGATTTCAAGACAGATTCAGGCTGCTTAATCTACTGGCTGCTCTCAAAGAGAAGGACGACTGATCAGTGCGGGCTCTTGTTGTAACAGGGATGGACTGCTGCTAATGGTGATTGTAGATTGATTGAATCCACTTGAAGACTATACTTTTTAAACGAACTACTAGTAATAAAGAAAATTGCATTTTTTACGGAAAAGTACACAACGGAGATAGCTGTAAGGAAAAAACGAGAGATAGTTAAGAATATTTATTGAACGAACCGAACGAGTTGTATATTTAATAATGAAAGAATTCCGTCTTATTGAATTTTGGAACAAAAAGGAGAAAAAGTAGGTTATTGGGAGTAGGCTGTACGTGTGATGTTTGATTTCCGTGGAGTTTTTTTTTCTATAATCGATTGCTGATCTGGTCAAAACCAGGTCCAGGATACAATTTCTAGCTCCTCACTTTTTTCACTAAGCCACTAAGACAGAAGAAGTCCTGCAAGAGCTGCATCTAATTCTATCTAGTTCTACGTCCCTGTTATTTGCCGCTGACAACCTGTTGCGAAGCCAAGCAGAACCTCTATGGGGCCCTCGACGTCCCATCATTCGTCTAATCGTATAGTTGCAGCGCTAAACCTGACCACCATTGGCTTGCCAATACACATCAAAAATTAACTACATCCGAACATCTTTATCTCAAATCTAGGGAAGACGTTCCGTGCAAACTCTACCACAAATCAGACTACATAGTTTATGTTGGTCTTTGTCAAGCAGACCGTCTACAATTCAGTGCCAACATTTCAAAGGTGCGTAATTGCTTTTGTAAACAATGACTTTAGCCGTCAATTTCACGCGAATGAAATCTTACCTCTCCAAAATAACAATGCTAGCTGGTAGAGGAGACATTCCTGGTGTCATTATTTTTCATGAGTGAGCTTTTATTTACGAGGAATCGACGGCTAAAGCCATTGTTTACAAATGCAATTACGCCCCTTTGAAATGTTGGCACTGAATTTATGCTTCTACATCAACAAATGTCAAGCCTTTAGGTTCAATTGGGTAAAGTTGGTCAGTTCGTTCCTTTTTGTCAATTTTCATCTTTTCAAACCAGTAACCCTGGAATATCACCTTTTCATGTTGCGTTACATGTATGCGAACCCTAGTCCTGAAAACTTAAAACTAGGGGATCAGGATTGTTCAGAAATCAAAGGAACACATTTTAGTCCTTCTTACTGTGTATGCCTTGTCAATAGTGACGAGATGTCCACGTTTCATTGTTTGGATTCTGAAGCATCGTGTTTAAATCTTCGATTTAGTTCCATGCTTAGAGATATTCCAAAAAGCACAATTTAGGCGTAGAACAGCATTTGTTCTACGATTTTTTTTGCCCCTGTAATATAAAATATGCACGTAACGGCATAATATCAACAATCAATACGAAACTAACGATTTTAAATTGGCTCACTACTTGACTAGCCTATTGGTCCCAAGCAAATCGACTAACGTACCCCCTCCTAGTATAAATTCCAGTACTACACTATGTTTGTTTTGATTCGCTATGAAAGGTTGACAGATAATATGAGGGGTTAGTGGATTTTCCTATGTTTCGAGGGGTGAATCGATTAGCTTGGGACCGAAGATAGTACCAGAGCTAAGCCAAAAAGTTGAGCACGTTTCTTCGGGACCTACTAGTCTTAGAGTTACCTCTATGATAATATTCCTTGCACCTTTTTCGACATTTCGTTCAAACACAGTTTTTATGTGTCTTTCACAGATTAATTGATCAAAATCTAAAAGGTGGTTTTAATGGATAACATCCACTGCACAACACAGTAAAAGCGGTAATCAGATTAACAGAAGTAGCATTGCTTTTCACTGATTATCTGACTAATGGGTCAAAATTGAAGCTCTCTAGTTAAAGTATGGACGACTATCACCACAAAACTGAAGAAAGCTATTCCAATCGAGCAAAGCGGCGCATTTTGACAGTTAGATTGGAACAACTTTTGACAGACGTCCATACTTTTACTGTAGGGCTTTAGTGAAAATAGCTTATTGCACCTTTATTTGAAATAAACCGAGAGATCGCAGTAAGCTGCGGTTAAAAATAGACGTTTTAATTTGTCCTGCATGTTATTTCTCCTCTAACTTAACGTTTTCCATACAAGTGATAATAGTGTATTGAACCTGAGCTCCAAATTATACACTTAGTTTGGAGTTGGAGTTGCGAAGGTTAAGAACAAGGGAACTGCTTTCAGGATCCACAATGAATTCCCGTTTGCTGGCCGAGCGGAACGAGCTACTGCAAATTAGCTACCATGCCACCAATTTAGCGCTTCTGAATCGTCACTATAATCGAATTTCAAGAATGGTCAATCAACGAACGTTGAAACTTTATCGGAAGTGCAGTAGAGGTATTTAAAATAAATTTTAAGAGAGTCTGGACCAGTTCATGTTGATCCCCGTGGATCGTCTTCAGTGGTACCATAGAGGTAACTCTAAGACCACTGGGTCCCGAAGAAAATCATTATTATTTTTGGCTCACTCAGTACCAGAACAACGGTCCCAAGCAGTCCCAAGCTATTTCACTCACCCCTGCATGTTCTGCATGAATCCACACACCCCTGATGTTACCTGTCAAACTTTCATAGCGAATCAAAACAAACATAGTGTAGTAATAGAATTTCAACTAGAATAGGGTACGTTAATCGTTTGCTTGGGACCAATAGGCTACTAAAGTGGTGAGCCAATTTAAAATCGTTAGTTTCGTATTGATTGTTGGTGGTACTGTTACGTCAAGAAAAAGGATGTTTTTAGGACAGTATATGCAAACACTACGAGGCAACAGGTCCACTTGATTCCTTCGGTAAGATCTTTCCTTTTTTTATCTATTTATACTTCATATCTATTAGTGTTTAAGGTACGTCATTATCAGCATGAGTTTATCAAAACGATCCATGTTGCAAACCTGTCGCCACATTCAACATACCAGTGATTTCTCTTGATTTTCTTCAAAATCTCTTCGATTTTTTTGTCATGACAGAACGTGACAGTGTTTTGATCATCGCAATTACTAGCTCGGTTGCTTGGTTAAATTCAACTAAATCAGTTAGAAATATAAGAATTATTCTCATGAGTGCTTGATCATTTGAAAATGACAAGAAAGCTAATGATAGGTAGTTTCATCTCGTAATAGTGAGAGGACCTGTTTCATCATTGTCACTCTACAAGACCGATAAAAGTAACTCAATTCCTGAGTCGAATTAAACTCTAGATTCTAGATTCTAGATAGATCTGAAATTAGGGCGTAGCAGCTTTTGTAAACAACCCAAGTAACAATTTTGGTTTTATGAGGATTTTGTTGACCATGATTTAGACTTGAAGAATGCTTTAAAACCTCGATAAAACTTGAAATGTTACAAGGGAATGACTTCTCTCGATGATTTCTAGAAACTCATTCTCGCCCAAGCAAATCAATATCACCAACAGGTATGGGAAGTCTTCCCCTACCCGATGGTTATGTTGGTTTGCGTTGGCGCGGCTTGAATTCCTAGAATTCATCGAGAAAAGTCATTGTTTACAAAAGCTGTCAGGCCCTAATTCCAGCTCTATCTAGATTTGCATTACATTACGTAGCGCCATTGGGCACAAATTCAAAGTGACCGCCGTTTAAATGCAATTTCACCTATTTCACGGGGTTCTACCAACAATCAATACGAAACTAACGATTTTAAATTGGCTCACCACTTTAGTAGCCTATTGGTCCCAAGCAAACGATTAACGTACCCTATTCTAGTTGAAATTCTATTACTACACTATGTTTGTTTTGATTCGCTATGAAAGTTTGACAGATAACATCAGGGGTGTGTGGATTCATGCAGAACATGCAGGGGTGAGTGAAATAGCTTGGGACTGCTTGGGACCGTTGTTCTGGTACTGAGTGAGCCAAAAATAATAATGATTTTCTTCGGGACCCAGTGGTCTTAGAGTTACCTCTATGGTTCTACCATAGAGGTAACTAGAAGAAGTTTTTCCTAGAAAATTGAGGAAAAATTTACTCATTCAGAGTTGGTTGGAAATGCTATCTAACATGAAGCTTTAGTGTGATAATTTATTAGCTAGATAAAGGTCTGAAGAGCGTAGGTTGATAGTTCCGCTAGAGTACGGCAGTATGACAATTGAATAGAAGTTGAAAATGAGCTAACTCATCAATGGATGAGAAGATTTGCAGTATTTCTTCAAATCTACAGGCAAAAAAGTGTGCGTTTGACTTGCTCATATACTGTTTGCGGCTGTGGAATAGTTCTAGCGACGTTTCATTCCTACCTAAAGCCCCACGTTGCCGAAAGCAAAATATTAGTTCTTTTTAAGTAGTTCTTATGGGTATTTAGTTCACAAACCCTCTAAATTTAGCGAACCGTTTCGGTATCTTGTCAAACAGGACATTTTATTTTTCATAATAAAAAAAGAAGATTTTCCATATGTTCAATCATTAAAACTTTATTTTGTTTTGCTTTCATTGTTTCATCTATTGATACATGCTGCACGCCAGCAGTTTGTTTCCACTTCATACAAATAAAAACTCTTTGAACTGCCTAAAACTACAATCCAACACAAGAAAAAAAATGACTGCCCTTAAATTAATATCCTATGAACAGGCAACGGTAGTGAAACGAGGGTGCACGTGACCATTTTCACCATGGTTCGGGTAAAATGTTTTAATCTCTTACCCAAGTTGGTTTCGGGAACCAGTCGATTAAATATAGGATTAATGAAAAAATCGCTCATCTAAGAGAACCCTCACGAAAATAAAATCACGTGCATGTCTCGGTTCACTACCTAAGCCTGCCTATAAATAGTCTCATGCATTGCAAACATGTTTTTTTTTTTGGATGCTCCTCTCAACAACTTCAACCCTAGTAGACTAATTAAAATAAGTACAAGTTGGGAGCTGCTGCCTTTCTTGAACTGAGCTACCGCAGTCAGAAGAACGAAACATTCACCTAACTCATTAAGGAATAACACAACTTTGAGCGTTCGGTTTACACAAATGCATTAACTTGAGTAATAATAGTACACTCAATTCTGTTTTTATGGGATTTTGATTTTATCGATTTTGGCCTCATTTAGGACGACTACACACATTTCAAGATTGTGCCACGTTTGGCCGCAACATATTAGCATACATATTGACTCACAAAATCAAAAACAGTAAAACTCGCCATTAAGCAATTACCGTTATGCCAATCGACCATTATGCCAAATGACCTACAACTAAATTTCAATACCACCTAATTTTTGCTTGATTATTTTTCAATTTTTTTAAAACAAGTTGGTTGAAATTTGAGATCACACCATCAAAAATACGAACGGAAAACAAAAATCGCGTAGAAGCAGAATTGAGTGTAGTACTTAAATATATGCTGCTGAATGGTAAGAATCTGCCGTAGTTTTAAGCTACCGAAAACAATGATAACCGTTGTCGTCCCTAAAATCGATTCTGTCTAAGGACAGTGTTTTGAACACAATTCCGAAACAGTTGTATATTTTTTTTTCATTATTATTATTATTTTTCGCCGTTTGCTCTGAGCTATTTACAATTGAATATATCTACCGCTGGAACAAACACTTGTTTTGATGTTGTTTCGAGGCTGAGAAATTTTGTTACGTTAAATTTCATAGCCTCGAATTCACGTTAAATACGCATTCAAACCCTTTCCATTAAGTATTATCAAATCCCAATCCTTTGTCCCGACCTTGCAGAGGTATTACAACTGAACCGATACACCCATGTTTCGAATGTTAAAAATAAAAGTGATTGCTAATTAAAAATATTTCAACAAACTTACTGGAACTCGTTCCCGAGAACCGTGCGTTCCTATATGTCTACTTATAAAATCAAGATGAGCTTGCTTGCAACAAAATCACAGTCGACACAAACAGAAAAGCAGTGGAATAAATGCTCCGATCGCTATGAACACCGGCAACATCATGGACGATTCGTCCAGTGAATACGGATTGGGTTGCTTCGGACCGCTGGTCTTGCGCTGTTTAGCTTTAGCATCGTTCTGGACATCCCCATCTCCGACGGAACTGGGTTCGTTTTGCGTGTCCCCATGCAGCTCCTGTGCCGGTTGTTCACTTGTCAACGATGCCAAGCGAGGCAAAGTCGCTTCATCATAGCCCTTAATCAGGACAATTGCGTTGACCTTCGGATTGTCTTTGTAACCCTTGAGGAATTCCAGTTTCACTTTGCCCCCTCGAATCTCCGAGTCTTCCTCTTTGAAATACAGTCTACCTCGAGAAACGGTGAAGTACACATACTCATCATGAGCAGTCCCCTTTCCAACCAATGAGAATATATCCAAATCCGTTATGGCCATGTGACGGCTGTTGAGTAACACATCGAACACTTTCATATTAGGAGCATTGAAGTATACTTCGCAGAACTTCAAAATCAGCACGTACTCTCCATCACCGGCGATGGGTAGCTCGTATCCAAAGGTGTCGTGGTGGTACCGTTCAGTTTGATACAGCAGTTCATCGTCCGGTTTGACACGATTAATCATCAGCAGTTGCTTGCCGTAGTCGGATTCCGTTCCTGTTTTTCCCATCAAAGGGTCTCGGGCGTACTTGATCCCGTGGGAGTCAATGTGTGATTCGCCACCGGCATTGATAGCGTAAATGACATCGTGTTGAGCTGCCAAAGTGAACGATCGAATGGCTAGGATGATTCCCAGCAGCGAGCTGACTATGCGATATAGCAGGGGCATCCTACTCACTGTTGCGTGAGTGTGTGATTAATACGTCAACTTCCTTAATATTGTGCGTGAGCTCTGTGGAAAGCAATCATCAATTGAGACTGAACTAATGTACATTTTGAATGGAAGGAATTAAATGGTCCGATTAAAGTAAACACAATACGTTCTCTGAAGAACGCTACGAAATTGAGGTTGCATTCCCTGAAATTGTTTTTTTTTTTAATTTCACATGTGGTGACTACATGTAATAATCTATTTTTAGTGCAAGCCTTTCTGGAAAATGTCTATATGTTTGTGCAAATTTCAATTTCATCACGGTTGGGCTCGATTTATGGTCACTTAGAATATATGGTCAATTAACAGAAATGTTGGACTTGAACAAAGGAACCCGTTAAAATATGGCACATACTACATATTGCTTTAATCTTTTCATGTTAGCGATATAAGCTGTATAAATTTGTCAAATCCAAAAACTTCAGTAAAGTGATCTATTTATCAATTTGTTATATCAAACAAATTAATAAATAGATATTTGTGAAACATTTTCTTTTGGAATGCTCTCTTTGAATGTAATCTTCAAGAGTTCCGTCCATACGACCAACACAAAACTAGAATAACTCTCCAATCTTTTGATGATACACATTGTAGCAAAAGAAATGTTTTACAATGCCCATGAGAATTTCACATGCATGAACATTACAGTTGAATAACATCTACTTATAATGCCGGTTCACAAACCGGTTTCAAACAGTCATTAAAAGCTTATCAATTGTAACGATATGCAGCTCCCAAATCGATCTGATTGTCCGCGGAGTCATCCAACAATTGTCATTTCGAAAAATATATTAAATGTCACACTTTTCCCATCCAGACATTATAAACAATTCTACTCGTCTAAACGAAAATCAATAGTGCTTCGGTTTCATCACTCCGCCTACAAGCTGCACCCATCCCCATCAGATACCGTCCAAAATTCCTTCCATTCTGACTCGCGTGTGCCGCACCATCACACGTCAGTGTGCGGAGGAATAATGCATTAATATAAGCGACTTACCTGCAGACCGCAGTGACTTTTCACTTAAAATCCTTCTTCCTAACGACTTCCTTTGAATAAACCGTATCTTGCGACGTCCTTATTGTTTTGCCTTCAATTCCTGTTCGATAGTAGCTGCATCCGCGTCATATCACAGTCCTCTGCTGTTGGTAACATTACGTGGCATGCTTATTGATTTATTATCTTCTCATCGCGAGCAGCGGAATTCGGATCCAGATCACCCCAAAAATGCAGGTCTTCTCTCCAGAAATGAATGGAACTGGCTATGAATTTCTTTCCAACATATGGTAACCACCGAGGTACACGGTTCGGGGTCGTGACTTTCCTAGGACTGCGTCTTGAGGTGCTACCGTGGAACGCTTCGGATAGGTGATGTATTTATCTTCACTGGCAGAAAATAAACTTGCGAGAAATTTTCAGCTGTATCAATCACCCAACTAACCAACACCGTCAGCCAGTACAAAAATACTACTAACGAAGCCCAAACGCATGCGGTATCTATGCTGCAATACGTACTTGCCAATGATACACATGTACGGCATGAACAAACCCATACAGAAATACAATATGAATGAATCTCCGGTTACACTGACATTTTTGTTTGAAACGACAGTGGAAGGAAGAACTGTCATTCATAGAATTCATTCAAGCCAATCGTAGTAATCACATAATTAGCATGGTAAGCACTCTGCCTCTGAGTATGTCATGAAACGATAATGTTATTTCAAATTTAAAAATTACAAACCATACAGCACTATAAATTGTTGAATATTACATCGAATTAGATGTTGTGGTATATTACGTTATACGATATAAATAAAACTAATACTACATCAAGGACCTTTTGACAACACGCAAGGGCCCTTTTTTAGAATGTGGGGCTCATGACAATTTTAACAGATTAAAATACCTAGCCAAGTGAAGCGATTAACAAATCCGTTTTCATTATTAGGTGCATTTATACTAACTTGTATTTATTATAATCCATATCACTTCATGCTTGAATAACTCTGTTACCGAGTCTTATGATGGTAAGCTCCAACTGGTATTATCCTCGGATTAAATCACGATCAAGACTGTCCGGCTGCTTTGATGTCGAAATCAGAGTTAATCAACGCGATTCCAAGCAAACACTTTGCTGATCATCTAAACAGGGGCGGGACTAAAATTTAATTCGAGTTGGAGCTTACCGTCATCAATGCTCGAAAATGCGTTATTCAGACTTCAGAGTTATATCATCAGGGTGGCCATGCAAATTTTAGGTTTCTCCCGGTTTTCCCAAATTTCAAATTTTTTTAACTCGATAGCACGTGTGAAATTTTTAAATTTATTTATGGAGACATCTTCAGAAGCAAAACTCAAGGAATCATTTTTAAGGCTAAATAAATGGGTCACTTTAAATACTAGTTTAAATATTTAAAAAGAAAACATACATTGTACAGTCATCCCACAATTTAAGGACAGATAAAAATACTTAGAAAAATCAATTGGTATCACTTTTTTAAGCTCCAGTCCATATATTTTCAAAGCCCTGTAATTTACTGTGAAACAGAGTCATTTGGCCTCAACATAGTGAATAGTAAATAGTGAAAGATTAATTGTTAAGAACTAAATGAAGAAATAGTTTTAGAAATTTTGAACATAATTACAAATGAGATCTAGGGGTAATTCTTGGAGACCTCTCGACAAGAAAATATGTTAACACTCTCTAGTCTGTAGTAATAGAAATCTTAGAACCTATGACATTTTGTCGAGATTTGTGACCACTACAAATCTTCGTGATCCTTGTTTGGGGGAAAGTTTTTGGCGTGGTTCAGACTAGCGATTTCTCGATGGTTGAGAAGAACTAAAATTGAACGCATCTGCTCGGTACAAGATTTATTTTACTAATAATTCAACTGAAAAGGTTTTTCATTTAACAGGTAACGCAAATACAACATTGTATGTGTAGACACTGAAATAAGTGGACTGTATTCTTCTTACTGAGCAATCATACACCCCCCGTTGGATCGTTAGAGTCAACATCCGGAAACAGACAGATTTTAGTCACTGCCCGTTTAAACTCGCTACTCGCCGTCCTGACGGTGACCACTCTCACCACCCTGTCCTCACCTGGATGTGTGGCAGTGATGCGGCCCAATTTCCACTGCTGTGGTGGAACGTTCTCCTCTCGCAGTAGCACCAAAGCACCTATTTTGATGTCCATTTCTGCCGTGTCTGCAGCGTGTGCAGGTAGTCAGCAGACCATCGCTTCCAAAAATGTTCTCTCATGTACTGCACATTAGACTGATGCAAAATTTGACTTTTTTGCTCCACAGTGCTTAAATGGTTTTAAATCGGGTCCTGATTAGCCTCCCAAAGTTACAACTCATTGGGTTAGAAACAGACTTCGCACAAGCCATTTGAAGTTTACATGTAAATTACTATGGGAAATCTCAACTTTGTGTTCATTGCCTTCTAGTCTTTTTCCATATTAAGCTGCGAAACAGTTCGATAGCCATTCTTATAGAAAATTTTCTCAGCTACAACTTTGCTCAAAATTGTTTCTATGTAAAACGAGACAGGAAAAAGTTATTAATTATTTAAGAGATTGGTAAACTTATGACATGATCAAGCAGCTGCTCTGTAGGCAACACTGTATTTTGCATGATTTTTGTGTCCTATTCAACGCCCCAGAAACACCAATGTTGCCTGCTGAGCAGTTGATTGAGCATGATCATAAGACATCAGCGCATTGAACCATTGATAACTTTCGATCCTTACATTTAATCAAAAAGTGGTGTTGAGAAAAGTTGTAGCTGGAAAAATTTCCTACAAGTACAGTTGAAAACTTTTGAAGCAGACCGATATGGTAAATTATTAGATAGACATGAACAAAAATCTTGGTTTTACCATAATAATTCCCACACAAACTTCAAATGGTTTGTGCCATCTCAGTTTCTCACCAAATGGGTTCAAATTTTCAGAGGTTAGTCAGGATCCGATTTGGAATCGTTTAAGTATTGTGGAGCGAAAATTTCAAATTTTGCATCACTCTACTGCACATGTTGCCACCTTGAAAGCCTGCCAATCTTCACTTGGTCGTACGACGGTTCGGGAATTGCTTGACCTGTGCGTCCAATCAGGAAATGCGAAGGGGTCAAAGCCTGGAAATCGTTGGGATCGTCTGATAAGGGGCACTTAGGACGAGAATTCATAATCGCTTCCGCTTCGGCCAGGAACGTCGTCATCTCTTCGAATGTTAACCTCGTTTCTCCCACAACGCGTTTGAGTAGGTACTTCATTGCCTTTACTCCGGCCTCCCAAACTCCGCCGAAGTGAGGACTACGCGGCGGGATGAAATGCCAGGTAATACCCTTTGTGGCACAGAACTCAGTCAGCTTATCCTTGTGCAACTGACTTTGGAAGAGTTCTCGTAGTTCAGCAAGTTCATTGGAAGCACCGATAAATGTTGTGGCATTTTCCGAATGAATGTTTGAAGGAATGCCACGTCGACTGGTGAATCTTTGCAATGCTGCCAAGAAAGTCTCTGAGCGCAGATCTTTGCATAGCTCCAAATGCACTACCTTCACTGCCATACACACAAATACAGCAACGTATGCTTTCAGAAACTTCGGTTTTTTACCACTTTCCTTGATTATGAATGGTCCAGCAAAATCTACACCAGTCGAAGCCGAGACGGCTAATACATAGGTGTAACAGTCGGAAGAAGTGTTAGTTTGTTTACTTAAATGAACCATGCCCATTTTGTTATGGCATGTTTGCTATAAGAAATGCGCCTCGTGTTTATTAGCGAATTTCACATCAAAGATTGATTAATTGAGTAGGAAATCAGTTTGGCACGGCATTTGTGACCAGCATACACCTTCCGGTAGTATGAAACAGGTCAAAAACTGTTCAAATCCGCAGATAAAATTTTTGTTTTGAATTTCTGTATAGCAAAATAGTGAACTTTTCGTGAACATTAACGGCAAAGAACTCACCAACACTGGGAGACTGTGAGTTCCTGCCCACCTGTCATTTTCCATCGTGAGTCGAAGCAAACACTGGTGCAGGTGTGACTCGGTAATTTGGCAACTCGCCCATAAACTGATTTAACTGTGGTGGTTTGTGCTTGAAGCACCTGAAACATCGACCGGTAATCCGTTTGACGGTTGTCTTCACTTTAACCGGCCAATACTGCTGACGAATTATCGAAATCAATGCGTTCTGTCCTACGTGCAGGTTCTTCTCATGTAGGTGGCGTACTAGCAACTCGACCACTGGATGCCTTTCTAGAGGCAGTAATTGGTGCTTGCCTTCGTAGGGAATGTTCGAATATTTTAGTCGACCACCGACTCTGATGATGCCTTCGCCGTCCACGAAAGGCGCCAAGCTGGACAGATTGTTCCGCTTCTTGTCCTCGGACTGCAACTGCTTGAGCGGCTCCTTAAACTCCTCCTGTTGAATGACCTTGAAGATGGTTTGAGTCGCCCTAGACAATTCGCTGGCTGATAACGGATTGCTGACAGGATTTCTCTTCTTCGTGTGGGTTGTTTCAACAGACCGCCACACATATGCCCAAGCACGTTGCAGACGGTTGAAGTTGCTTACCCGTTTCCAGTTACTACATGATTTTTCCACGGTTACAGCAAGAATGGTTTTTGTACTCCGAAGCTGCGGAAGTTCTTCATCTGCCAACACAGGAACTAATTGATCTTCTGCTTCACAACGTTGTCGCTGCTCTGATGCGGCTCTCCACCAAAGTTCATCCTCGATCAGCTGCTCTGGAAATAATCCTCGCGAAAGCACATCAGAGGGATTATTCTCGGACTTGACATAGCCCCATGCGTAGTTCTGCGTTAGTTCTATTATGGTGGCTACTCGGTTGTACACGAACTCGTTCAAGACCGCTGGGGACTTCTTCAGCCAACTCAAACAAAACATCGAGTCGAACTTCACCTTCAAAGATTTAATCGCCTTCTGAACCAGTTGTGCCAGTACTTATGCGCCGCACAGTTCAAGCCTAGGTATGGTCGTCGGGGCTACTCGGGATTTACTGCACACTAGTTGAATGTTTATTTTACCATCGCTGAGCTCGCTCCGAGCGTACAGGACAGCACCATATGCCCGTTTGGATGCATCGCAGTAACCAAGTAGCTCGATCTTCGTAGCATCGCAACTCATCGTCCCAACCCAGCTTCAAACGCCATAGCTCTTGCATTATCAGTTTTGCGGTGGTCACCACCGGTCCTAGGAAACCCAGTGGGTCGAAAAGCTTGCTAATTTCCGATAGAACCATCTTTTTCGTGAATCTGCCTCCATTCAGCTCCAGGTGTGGTACGTTGAAAGCGAAGTAGTCGTAATTAGGATTCCATATTAGCCCCAAAGTCTTGCTAGTGTCGTTGATATCAGACATCTCGAAGTCTACCTGCTTTTCCTGCAACTCGGCTGGGATGGACTGAAGAACTTCAGCGCTATTGGAGCAAAACCAGCCACCTCGGCTCAGCATGGCCTTTAACTGTTTGTAGATTTCCACGACGGCTGCAGCTGTTTTGCCTCCAGTGAGAAAATCATCTATGTAGCTATCCTCCTTGACAACGCCAGCTGCAACTGAAAAGTTTTCTGCTTCGTCCGAAGCCAGCTGTGTCATCGCCCTTGTGGCAAGGTAAGGGGCACTCGAACAGCCGTATGTGACCGTTGTTAATTCAAAGGTAGCCATTTCGTTCGCGTCGTTGAACCACACAATTCTCTGATACTTTCGATCGTCCGGGTGTTCTAGTACCTGCCGGTACATCTTAGGTACATCCGCTGTTAGCACTACCTGATGCGTACAGAAACGTAGCATGATAGTGACCAAGTCGCTTTGACGCCGCCGAGGCATCAAAAACCACTCGAACTTTTGTAGTCGAGCGGGTGGCCTTGTAGACTGCGTGGTGCGGTAAGAAGTAGCCTTCCTCCGGGTTGTGGCTTACCTCTTGCATATGGCCCAGAGTCGCATATTCTGTCATGAATTGCGTGTAGGCTTCTCGCTTGGATGGGTTTTTGGTAAGACTGACCATCAGCCTTCCAAGTCGGCGCTTCGCATTCTCATAAGAGTCGCCCAGTTGACCCTTGAGATTATTGAATGGCAGTCTAACAACGTGCCCCTCATTGTTTCGGCTGTGCGATTCATCGAAATGTTGTTCTACAGCACGTTCTGCTGCGGTCATCTTGCTGGTGTGATACCCTGCCTCCAGTTCCCAGAATCTGGAGAGAGTACGGTTGACATCTTCATACGTGGTTGCTAGCTGACAGTCTCGTCTTTGGACAGCCGATTGCTTGGTCCCCGCAGAACCGCTGACGAACACAGTTTCAGCCAGTGTCGGGAAGTCACTTCCTATCTTCACACGTCCCTTCATAAGAATGTCGTAGAATATTTCAGCGCCGATAATCACATCGACGACTTCCGGAACATCAAACGCTGGGTCTGCTAGCTCGATGCCAGCAGGGAGTGGCCAGTTTTTGATTTCTACCTTACCTGTCGGTAGCTCGGTGATTGATGGCGTCACTATAAAATCAAGAACAGTAGAAAACTCGCCATCTCGAGACGACACCTTCGTATGGACAACCTTGTTGGCCGTTGATTGGGAGGTGCCCAGATGAAGGAATTTATGTGGAGAAGAAAGGAAGTTTTGAATTCTTAGGTGATTCTGAGGAAAATTTTATGCGAATCGCCCGGAGAATAGCAAGTGATTCCAATAAATCTGATCAGAGTTGGAATTATAAGCTGAATTTAAAAGGTACATATTTTGAAGATAACAAAATGGGAATACTGAGGAGGATTCAGAAAATGAATTCAAAATAATACCGAGAAAAATATCAAAGGAATCATATTTTGAATATTATTCAATTAAAAAAGTAAGAGGTTGTATAAAAGACACGACCTTAGATTTGACGAAGGAGTACGTGCTTGGTATCAATATTCGGCGACTGTGTTAGGGAAATCACTTTTTTGCTGGCAATCGGTGATAATTTTGATCACCATTGCAACATTTGTGTAATTTTCAATAGTAACCTACTGAAAATTGATAAACTGTTTATTTTAGCAGATTCGTAGAAAAATTTCTTATCGATTAGCTTGTTTAGAATTAAAATCCATCCGCTATTGACAGAGTTATAAGTGATTGGAACCTGACCAATTTTCGTAACGCATGTAATCGCACTTATTTAAAATAGTTCCAGTGCTCCAAAATTGATGAAATTTTTAGATTTTGGATTAATGTGTAATGCAGATTACGAACATCCACTAACCTCAATACCCCTAAAGTACCCAATTCATAACTGTGAAAATGCATCTAGATGGAAAAGAAGAAGTTCAAGAAATACAAATGAGAAATCCAAGAAATCAAATTTACCAGTTTCTAGGTTTCTTTATTTAAGTTATCGTGAATTACACAGAACTTATTAAAATTGCTGGTGGACTACTGCAGTAGTACTGCAATTTATTTTGCAAGTAGTTCTGCAATTTATTTTGCTGAGATTCAGTAAAACAATTGCCGAGACTCAGCTGACAAATATCATTTTGCTGAGATATCAGCTAACAAACAGATATTTTGCAGATATATCAGCAAAAGTAAATGCCGAGGTAATCGGATGTTGGAGATTTTACTGAGCTAGTCTAGTCGACGGTGCCAATCTCGGAAAAAAAAACTTATTGTGTACCTACATAGAAACATTCCTATACTAATTTCAATATCTAACAACCTTTCCCCTGTACGATCCAACAATGTACTTGTCATAGGCAGGATGCCTTTCGACCACACATCTCCAGTACAGTTTCTCCGCACTAAATGCTAGCAGCGCCAGTCCATATCCGATCGCAAGTGCAATAAACGCAGCCGTCAGTTTCTTCAAATCTATCGTGGCTTCCTGGGGTGGCAGTTCAACGTTAGACTGGAAGTCTTCTATTGCGTCTGCCAGCCACTTCTTGGTTAGACCTGTTTCAACCAACGCTCGCACGTACTTATCCACCTTCGGTTTAAGCGGTGAGTTCTTCTCCATTCCTATCGATATCGGCATATGAACGGCGCAATCCTCCATGATGTGCAATGTTTCGCGGGCTTTTTCTGAGTTTTGCGTAGCACGGAGGTGTTTCAACATATACACATTGTCATAATAGGCGAAATTGCCTTCGACGACCCGCTCAACCGCTGCATCCGCTCTGGGAGTATGCTCAAGCTTGTCTCCGATCATCATCGATGCTTGATCCTGAGCGGTTTGGAAAAACAGTTTGTTTTGTTCACCCCATGCTCCACACCGGATGTGACTGTCGGCCAAATCTTTCAGTTTATCAATAGTAACCCTAGCCACGGGATTGGCCAGGATGGCAGTCAATGAGGCTCGGTAAGCTACCACCAAAAGAATACAATAAACCCAGTACCACCCAGTGAGAAGACGCAAAGGCCATCCTCTCGGAAGACGCGGCAGGGAGACTAGCAAAAGCATACTGTACGTATAGATGATACAGCCGGCAAAAGTATCAAAAATGTCACGGGGAGGCAGTGGATCCTTCCATGGAAGCGCTTGCCTCTTGAATGGGACCATTTTGAGCTTTTTCAATTTAGCTACATCAATATCATTTGCTTTCCTCTTGAGTTTCAGCCACTTCCTCTTACCTAGTTTCTGCTTATAGACATTCAGTAAGCCAATCATTTTGAACTGTACTTTCTTCTTTTTGTACTTCCTAGATCTTTTCGCGATCATATCCAAATCATGTTGATAGGACTTTTCATGCCGTACGTACATAAGCAACCTCGACAGCGCATAGAAAACCGTTCCTATTGAGAAAAGCGAAGTCAGAATGCCGGCCCACATACCACCGGTAAACGGAAGAATTAGCGTAGTCCAGGAATTATCAGTCAACGCCTCCGGAGTAAGGAACGTCAGACACTCGGTATTGTACGGGATGCTCAGGTCCATTATTTCCAAATGGTACTGCGTATGGTGAAGATCAGCCAGAGCAAAATCGGCGCGACCTTCATACTGAAAATGATAATTTGAGTGACATATTTACTAAAAGCGATCCCAAATTAAACATAATTTCGAAAATTAACCATACCATTTCACC
Organism: Ochlerotatus camptorhynchus; assembly: GCF_037179485.1. Taxonomy (NCBI): domain Eukaryota; kingdom Metazoa; phylum Arthropoda; class Insecta; order Diptera; family Culicidae; genus Ochlerotatus; species Ochlerotatus camptorhynchus. The sequence continues at coordinate 99,187 of NW_027041078.1, forward strand.
GAGTAATCCAGTAGCATTATCCTCGTCAGTGACTGTTCCCCACATCACAGTGGCTGCATCGTCCGATTCGTAGAAATCCATTTTAAACTTCATCGCTTCGGAGACTGCCTTTAGTAGCTCCACCTCCAAGCCGTAGTACTTCAGATGTGCGTCAGTATCGTTGTAGGATGTTCTGAATATGACTGGAGTATGTGCCAGCACTACGACCCTCATCGTTTGACCATCCAAATTGTTGGCTTTATCTGTAAACAATTTACGCCCCTTTCGGAACTTTCCGTTATGCCAAAAATCCAATCTTTTGGAAATGAAAATTCCCCTCATAGGAAGCGGAAACGGAACGGTACTGAGTTCATAATGTCGGCCGTTGTCCTTGACCTTGCTTCTTGCCTTGTCAATCACTAGTTCTCTGACGAAAACGACGTTCACTATTCGCTTCCACAAGAAATGCAGGTCAGGAACGAGCAAACGATAGTCGTGAAGAATGATGAATTTAGCGCGGGTATTGATAATCCGCGTTCTGAGAATATGTAAAAGAATTGCACTAATTGGCATTACATTTAAAAATAAAGCCCTACCTATCCCCGAAGCGTAACAACCGTTCCACCTGGATCCCATTGGCAAGCAGTATTACGTAAGCACCGCAACCAATTTTCCGAACTTCCTCGAGCATGCAACGGACACGTGGACCCGGGTCTAACGTGTCTTCATCGTCCGGAATACGAACTACATACCGCGGTTGGTTTTCGATCTCCAGGAAAAGTCTATCAGTAAGAACCACCTCGTAGATACGATCAGTGATGAAGGCATAGCAATGACCAGCTTTCATTTTAACTACCAGATCCACCAACAGCCGACCGAAATCGGTCAGGTCATTATCGTCTTCAAACGTAAAGATATCACTTTGATCCTTTCCAGCTGATTGGAAATTGCGAAACATCGACAGTGAAACTAAAAATGTGAAAAATTTACAATTATGGGCAAACATATCGTTTCACAGCTCGATCCGATAAACGTCCAATGAAGAACTGCAATATAACGGTATGCTGAATGAAGCTAAACGTAAGCCACAAACGGCTAATTTCTTATGCAAATGAGATATACATTTTTAATTTTTACTCTAGTTCTAGTGAGTTTTATGATGCAGCGATTCATGAATGGGCGGGTTCGGGAATTAAGAAGATATGGTTGAAAGCAGCAAGTTGTTGTCTTAATTTATTAAACACTTGATATAGACGGAACAGTAGACATATCCAAGGTTTTTGAAGTGTATTAAACGGTTGATTTCAATTTCACAGGCAGGTGTTAAATTGTTTTTAAACCTTCTAAGAGCCCTTCTAACATCTTTCTCAAAATTTTACATCAGTTTCAGGGAAATTGTTGCAGGGGATTTTTTTTTTCTTATTATTGGACAGGTTTGGGGTCTCAGAATTTTATGAAATTTTGACCACAGGTGCTTGGTTCATGAGTTATGAATTTTCAAAGTACGTGATGTCCGGGAAAATCCAAAAACTAAAATTTTCCGGGAAAATTAAACACACCAATTTGAAAAAAATGTCATATAACCATAAACTCTACCTACGAGGAATATTTCATAAAGTTCTGACACCCTGTTTGATTGGTAATAAAAGAAAATCCCAACAGCAAGTTGATTCGTATCTCATAAGCCGGAAATTTTTTCATCTTATCCAGGGTGGCCAGTGAATTTTCATTTTGAAATCCTCAGCTTTTTCCCGGTGGTAATTTGAAAAGAATCGCGGTTGACTATACTCAGCAAAAAACGAAGGAATTCAATGATTAAATGTTTTAAAATGTGAGCATGAGCATGAGCATTAGACTGATGCAAATTTTGACTTTTTCGCTCCACAGTGCTAAAATGGTTTCAAATCGGGTCCTGATAAGCCTATAAAAGTTACAACTCATTTGGTTAGAAACAGACTTCGCACAAGCCATTTGTAGTAATTGTTTACATGTAAATTACTATGGGAAATCTCAACTTTTTGTTCATTGCCTTCTAGTCTTTTTCCATATTGAGCTGCGGAACAGTTCTATAGCCATTCTTATAGAAAATTTTCTCAGCTACATCTTTGCTGAAGATTTTTTCTATGTAAACGAGACAGGAAAAAGTTATTAATTATTTAAGAGATTGGTAAACTTATGACATGATCAAGCAGCTGCTCTGTAGGCAACACTGTATTTTGCAGTGTGACATAGTAGCCATGATTTTTGTGTCCTATTCAACGCCCAAGAAACACCAATGTTGCCTGCTGAGCAGTTGATTGAGCATGATCGCATTGAACCATTGATAACTTTCGATTCTTGCATTTAATCAAAAAGTAGTCTTCAGCAAAGTTGTAGCTGGAAAAATTTCCTACAAGTACAGTTGAAGGCTTTTGAAGCAAACCGATATGGTGAATTATTAGATAGACATGAACAAAAATCTTGGTTTTACCATAGTAATTCCAATACAAACTTCAAATGGTTTGTGCCATCTCAGTTTCTCACCAAATGGGTTCAAATTTTGAGAGGTTAGTCAGGATCCGATTTGGAATCGTTTAAGTATTGTGGAGCGAAAATTTCAAATTTCGCATCACTCTAATGAGCATGTGCATGATTGACCGCCCACGGTTGCTACTCTGTTATTGCCAGACCAGCTGTAATTACACAGAGAACCAATAGACGATGCTTGGGACTAGCAATCATCCTCAATGTGTAAAAACTGGTGATCTCAAAGGGGTAGGAATGTGTTGACGTGACACTCGCTTTGTAATACTCGACTTAGACTCGTACCAATACAGAAATTTTCAAAATTGTAACAAAATTTCCAAAATTCATACGTATTTTTTTCGAGATGTGAGTTTTAAAAATCTTCGTGATCCTAGATTAAGAAAAAAAAACAAATTTGTATTTTTTACAACAATCATGATTTTGAAATAAATATCATTATTAGGAGTCCTGAAAATATTCAAGGTTCTTACAGCTTAAAGAATTTTCTGCAAATTTCTGACAAGAATACCGAGCATTTTTCATAGAATTCATAAAGGGTGAAGTGTTGAGGAGGAAGTCACATTAGATCCGGATCTGACACGTTGCGGCAAGTGACAGCTAAATCTATTGTTTAATTGTTACGTTTACGTCAACGCAACGCAAACGGATCTAATGTGGGATGTGGCCCTTAAGAAATTTTGAAGAATTTCAAGATATATCTAGGATGAAGTCCTGAGGAATTCTGATATAAATTCCAATTCTTATTCTTTCTTAGAACAGTTCCATAGGAATTGTAAGGTGTACTTTTTTTCCTTGATTTTTTTCCGTCGATCTTGTTTTCCGTACTGAGTACCTGGACCCTACTTATCGACCCATCAACTTATGGGTCGGGGAGCAACAGCTTTACTTTCCCGAAGGAAGGCGTGATCAGAGATTTTATGCCTCAGAAAATCTCGACGGCACCGACTGGGATTCAACCCAGGCCTTTTGGAGTGAGAGGCAGTCACGCTTACCACTACACCACCGGCACCGCTGAAATATTGTATGAATACTTCTGAAAATAGTTGTATGCATGTGAGGAGAATAGCAGGTGAATTTCAATTAACATTCCGAGAGTTCTTATAGGAATTGAAAAAGAATTACAAACAAAATATAAAGAGTATTCAGAAGAAAGAATATTGAAACAATACTAAGGAAGATTCATGACAGAACTTTAAGAAATTCAAAGGAAAGTTTCAAGAAAATTCAAAAGTGAATTCTAAGGATTTATGAGGAAAATTCCAAGGAGAATTTCGAAGGGTTTCTGAGAAGAGTTTTGCCTACAGTTCAAAGGATTCAAAAGAAATTATTAAGAGAGTTTCAATGGAATTTCAAAAAGAATTGTGAGGTAATAACGAGGAGAGTTTTCAGGTAATATAAAGAAGAAGTCCATGATAATTTTGAGCAGAAATCCAAGAATAATAATTCTTTAATTAATTCCGTGGAAATTTTGAAAAAAAAAACATTTGAAGTTTGATTTCAAATCGTTCAAAATTCAAGAATAATTTATAATTAAGTTTCAGAAAGAGCAAGGCTTTCTTTTGGTAGAAACTCGCTCTTTTCAAATAGTTGATTCTGAAACTGTGGCGTGAAAAAAATACTTTATGTTAAGGATTATTGATTTTCCCGATTTTCCCGGTTAGCTTATCACTATCAAAACATATGTAATTAAGTTTACGATGTAAGATTTGTTCAAATGGCTTGATAGTTTTGTAAAAATCATATGTTTTATCTACACGCTGCCCACTCGACCTGTTGGCACCTATTCCACATTGTTTGTTTTGTACCAAGCTACCGTGTCTTTCGAGTAGTGCATTGACACCAAATCAGACCAGTTCATCGTCTCCTTCGTCACAAATGGCTTTGACAACTTGCCACACTCACATGTCGCTTGCCAAACCAAGAAGGCCATTAAATGTTTCGGAAAAAAATTACTTATCGACAAAGTCAAGTTCCTGACCATCATGGACTGTGTAGTATTGGTCTCCTGAAAGAGTCTTGTAAAATTTGACGTATGTTTCATCGTCCATAACAACATGGGGGAATTTACGTATTCTCGGCAACCTAAGCTGCGGCCTTCTTTCTATAGCCTTTTTCTCTAAGGAACGCACACATATGCAGTATTGGTTTGTTTACAATCTTTTGCTGTCAGCTGCTCTAACAATTTTAGTCGAAAGAATTGTCAAAAACTGTTTTGAAACGCTTTTACAAAGCTCCAATCTTCTCTAGTGAGAGCGAGTATTGTCGGCAACCAGTTTTTCTTCGGCAACCGTTCCATTTGAACTGCATGTAAATCTGCTGTTCTATTATCGGCAACTTGAAATCAGCTACAATTTGTAGTGCGTGTGTTGCATTTCAAGAAAACCTTGCTAGATAACTTTTTCTCAGTGGTAAAAATATAGTCAAATTGAAGCTGAAAGCATAAAGAATCGTTTGCATGCATTCAGCGAAGTGTTTTCGTAAGAAAATCCAGTGAAAATAGTGTTTCAGTTTGGGTTGCCGAAAATAGTCTGTCATGCCGAAGCCGTCATATTTCCCCTACTAGTTGCGGCTTGTTTCTGACTCCGTTTCAGATTCTTCTGCTTCTTGAACGTTTTCAGCCCGTTTCTTGCCTTGGCACGTTTGACGTTACTCTTCGATGTTCTAAGTTTTTTGGCCAAATCTCGAACAGAGGCACTTTTCTTATTGAAGAAAGCTTGGGTGATGTTCTGGTCCAATTTTCGGTCTACCGGTCCCGTTTTACGGCCAGATTTCGGTGTGTCCTCGAAGGTAAATTCTTCACCGAACTTCCAGGTGGCGGTTTGAACTGCTGCGATACTTACTTCCTCCATTTTCGCCAACTTCCTTACTGATAGGTTGGGAATAGTGCACCATTTGTGCACGATCTGTTTGAGCTTTTCCGGGGAAATGCCTCGCATTATGATGATGTTGTAAAAAATGCATTTTGCGCACACAAACTTGTTGAGCAATAAGTAAACAACAACACACAACGATGAACAGCTGATAAACTTCATCGGGGTAGAAATGGCGGCGAGTTTAAAGTGTGCTTATTCTTTCTGGGCACCCTTTGAGTGTGCCCTAATAAACAAATACCATAAACGAACTGTATCCCGGATAGGTAAACTATCTCACAAATGGTTTGGATGATACCCCGAACACGTCGTTAAGCTCTCTTTTATGGTTATTTGTATTAGGGTGTATACTACACTCAAAATAATCTATACGTTTAAGCTAGGTGAAAAATCACGTAAGCTCTCAATTGTTCTCCTCCTCTCAGTTTTACGTGGCTCACGTAGAATGTATGTGATGTCCCTTGAATTTCACAGGAAGTTCTTTTTTAACACACCTACATAATCAATTAAATGTACGTGATTTTCACATAACACTGAGTCTATGTGCGTTTCACTTAAAGCTTATGTGATTTCCACATCTAAAAAAAATGGTACGTACACCTCGACGTACACTCAAAGCGGCGCAAATCATGGCGGCATCATGATATGCTTTTGATCGGTATTTTTGAAAGATATTGGCATTATTTTATTCTCTTTAACAAAAATTAACTGTCTATTTCATCGTGCTCAACATAATTATGTCAAGCTGTCCAGCGGTTTCTTCCTCTAAGGGAAACAGTACCTCGGCCCATCTCCCTGATCGTCCAGATTGTTTGTGCTGCGTATCGAATATTTAAAAAAAAAATCTTATGTGGAATATTTGAATATATTTAAGGAATATTATTTAATTATACAACTATGAAAGCAGTAAAGGTTCTATCTACATATTATTTGTATGTCAAAATATTGATACTAGAATCCTCCAATGAATGTCAACGACCAAATCACGTAACTTCTATGTGATAATCCGGTGACGGTTAAGTTTAATGAAATGAGTGCCTCTGCATGAAAATCACGTAGCTCTTATGTGAAAAGTACGATGGAAAAAATCTACGTATGTTTTCACGTAGCATTTACGTGAAAATTATTCTGAGTGTACACTGAAAAAAGTTTTCATATAGTTTCCATTGGGAACGCACATGATATTTTTCCAATAACAAAATTAATGATGTTTACCTGAAATTCACATAAGATTCATATGATCACATGAATTCTATGTGTTAAATCACATAAACTTCATTGGACATATAAGGTTCATGTGATTTCGTGGTGCGATTCCCAATTATGAGATCACATGAAAGTTATGTGAAATTCTAATGGATATTTTCCATCGGAAATGTGATTTATTTTTTGAGTGTAGTCCTCCACACATTACAAGATGGCTGTTTTTAAAGGAAAATAATTAATCTGACAATGACGTTTCCATGAGTCATTCAAAAAAATCGATTTTTCGTTTTTTTTTGTATACAAAATAAACATAAAATGATAAAACCTCGGATAAAACCTAAAACATGTTTTCAAAGAGAGAATTGTAGGAAATCGACTGATTTTTTTTTTAATATTAAAAATATAAAATTTCCATTCCTACACTGAATAAAAAAACTTACTATATAAGCAAAGGCGTGGCCCTAACCTCAATATACCACTCTCAACACGTAAACAAATAAAAAATATATTGCTTTTAATCGAAACAAATCAGTGAAACTAGAATTGGAGATGAACTAGCCAATGGCTAATAATCTCCCTAATAAAGATTAAAAAAAGAAAAGTGGAACTAGAAGACCACCAGCATTTTGGGACTGATTTGAATATAGATATGACTCTAAATTACGTTTCCAAAGTTATTGAAAAGATAATAAGTGAAGGGGCCCCCCTTAGCTCAGTCGGTAAAGGCGCAGCTACAAAGCAAGACCATGCTGGAGGTGGCTGGGTTCGATCCCCGGTCCGGTCGAGGTCTTTTTCGGGTTGGAAAATTTCTCAACTTCCCTGGGCATGAGTATGATTGTACTTGCTACACAATTATACAAATCCAAAAATGGTACAGGCATTGAAAGCTCTCAATTAATAATTGTGAAGTGCATCTAGAACACTAAGCTGAGAGCACGCAAAAAGCTTGAAATGCGAAGAAGAAGAAGAAGAAAAAGTGAGGTTACGCGACGCCATTGCTTTTAGTGGCTTTTCTCAAAATTATGATTTTATATTTTATCCCTAAGACAATTCAATTAGGGAGGAAAGGACTTCATGAGCATACGGGGTAATTCGAGCACCCCCTTTTTCTTCAATATTATACACTCTAAAAAATCTTCACGTCCGATTTACGTGAAATATCACGTAGCTGATTTGTATTTAGAAAATCTCAAATGTTACGTGACATTTGTAACTTTGACCTGCATTACACGTCATGTCCGCTAAAAATGTTGGTGAAATTTACCGTACATTCACGTAAACAGATTTAGTGTATTGGTGTTTGTGTGTTTGGAAATTTGATATTTCCGTGAACGAGATTTACGTGATTTTCAGGTACGCAAAAAAAAATCAATATAGCGTCACCGAGCGTGGTGGAAGACACAAACGTTTGTGGTGGAAGAACTCCTCAAAGATTCAAAATTCCTCAGCGCTTGCTTCAAATGTTGGACGGTAATTAGATTATTTTACATTAAGTTATTTATTATTATATGTAGCCTTTTTCAAGTTTTATAATTTCAGACGGTGACATCAGCATTTTGAGTCTGCAAACAAGTGTTAATATTTTGTCAGAAATAAAAAAAAACTCATACACGTTTCTACTTTATAATAATCAATTAGTCAATACAATTTTATGAGTAGATATGTATAAGTATTAATTTAAACACGTGAAATGTATACCTTCCCAATAAAATTGCATAATATTTACTGCTTCTATACATACTTCCATTATTCTCATTAAAAATTCACGTACAAATTACATGAAAAGCATTTTAAACAAAACGGAATGTCACGTAAAAGTTACCAGATGTCCAGTAGTATTCACCCCAATTTCATGTAAGCAGTACGTGGAAATCAGGTCTTATTTACCTGACTAATCACGTAGATAATTGAAGCTGAATTTTGATCGGCTACGTGCAATTCCGGTTAAAGTTACGTGAAAAATAGGGTGGACGAAAACCACCTATGTTTTCACGTCAATCGGTCGTGAAGATTTTTCAGAGTGTACGTTATTGGAAAAAAATACTACACAGTATTCTAGTGTACAGGGTGATACGGAATAATTGTCACTTTTAAAAATGGTCATAACGATTGAACGCTTGCATGATTTTTTGATACCAGTATATTCCAGATATAGGGTTAACTACCCCATTTCCGGCCTATTAAGCACAACCCGCACTTATTCTTTCTTAATCTAGAGCAGTGTAGCACCAAATGGAATGTTATTATTACAAAAAACCTGAAAACTTATCCATTGTGCGCCGGCCTTAACACTGCTTCTTGACGCCAAACTCGGTCTAACGCATTGAAACGCCATTGATATGCCAATGAATTCACTTCGGTCTATCGGATGAAGATAAAAATTGATTCGGTCGGAGCGCTTCTTTTGTTTTTGGGAATAATGGGTGCAAACCTTCATATCACGCGTTCTCATTGACTTCGTTCCGTAGCTTATTAACTAAAGTATCGTACCAAGCGCATAATTGGCTGGTTAACTCTGAAATCATGGATTTATTAGAAGTGTTCTGCTCAATAGGCCCAAAATGGGCGATTAGGCCGAAGTAGTTCTCTACCCTACTACATATAGAACCCTTTACCTTTAATTACCAGCCACATTTGCCACGAAAATGAACTACAGCTGGCACACACGTTTTAGTTCCAACACTTTTGGAGTCCTGGGTTGCTGGAACCAGTGTAATTTTTCTTTTTTAATTGCTTGATTTTACAGGCTTATTTTTTTTTGTTAATTACTTTATTTGTGCAGGCTCAATCGAATAAACTTTACAGAGCCAAGTTATCATTTTCTTTATAAATTATAAATGTCTTAAATCTAAAATTGAAGGATTTGAACCGATTACTCACGGTCTTCTCGAGGTTAGTGGATGACAATTGTTTGGATCGGGAGAGGGAAAAGGAGATTTGGAATATGATTTATGATTCAAAAATTTCACCATTTCCTTTTCATTTTCATTTTCATTTTATGATGTACAAGGGGGTCAGGGGCCATGCCACCGATGTGAATATTCACACCATCCATAATACACCAGGGAAGGGGAGAGGAGTGAGCAACACAGCATCTTTACCCATGGGGGTTAAAAAAGTTCTGCGAGGTACACTTATGGAGAACCAGCGGCTCAGGAATTGTAGAAAGGAAAAGGGTTGGGTAGGTTTAAAATGCAGAATTAGATGCCGTCACGATTGAATGCGCATGTTTAAACAACGTTGATCCAGGTACCTATCATATAAATTTGCATATAATCTAGTTATGATTATTGTCAATAATACTTACATTTCGATAAAGATGATGCTGCCTACTTTACCTGTTATGTGATACTTATCATCACAGAGTCCAACCTTGAATCGCAGACCAGGTCCACTAACAACACCCGTTCCGAGAAGGGGTTTATGGTCTTCTTCTTCAGGTTTACTCACCACCCGGAATGAAGGCTCGGTGCGGTTAGTAATATCAAACAGTGTTACATGCAAACGAAAAAACGAAAAAGAGATACAACCAGGATTAGTTTTTTAAAGTAATAGTTTCATCTGAATACCCAACTAACCATATCTCAGTGACATTGTACCACTCTGAACCCACACCTAAAGCTATTTTGTGATTATATGGTTACTTTGGTATTCACATGAAATGTTGTGCAAGTACCAGAAGTTCAACAACGCCCAACTATGGACAGCTCAATGTTAATACCATTTACTCTTTGAATCAGCTTACAAAAACATGATAATCTACTAAGAAACATCTAAGAATGTATAGAGATAAACACCCCTATTCTGCATCTCGTCTCGAACGAAATCCTCATACAAAAAAATATTTTTTTTGTATTAGAACCCCGTTCGAAACGAAACACAGAATAGGGGTGAAAGTTCAAAAATACAGTTTTAACTGATGGTACTTTATAAACGTCAAACTGTCCAATATTGGACCCTGCCAACACACGGCGCCTGCACGGCAATGTGGGCCGTCAGAATGGTTCATCGGTTGCGAAGTGAAGTGCTTCTTGAAGCGATACATTTCTCAATGTTTCAACGTTATCCTAACGTAAACTTAATATTATCACCCATATGCCTGTCCACGCCCGAAACCCATCCACCACACAAAACCAAATAAAAATGTTTCTGTATGGCAAACACGTCCAGACATAAACGAGAATATGGGTGTATATCTTCACTGTAACAACTACGGGCAATCATCGAAAATACTTGCATTTTACTCAGGCACTTTTGAGCAAACTGCAATCACTCTCTCATACTCGAAATGTGCCACGACCAAATTGGCACAACGACGCCCTATACGCTCTCTGACCAAAGCGCAGGAAGGTGATTCAAAAAAAAAAAAAAAAAATTTCAAAAATTTCACCATTTCTAAAATATATACTTAATTCTATCGACGTTATATCAACTCTGGAATTATACAATTATTACAGAAACAAATCTACAAAAAAAACACACACACACACACATACAAAATACAAACTAAACACAAGGTTAATCAAACTTACAATCTATGGTTAATATTCTTCAAGAAAACATATATGAGTTGCATAAACTCCAGATCTCGTCTAGCCAAAATATCCCGAACTGGAACATTAGGTTGTCTACCTCGAGCCCGAAGGGAATCGTACAACTCGGATCTGACTCCACGGTGCTCAGCACATGACCAAATAATGTGATCTGCGTCCTGGTAACCTTGTCCACATTCACAGAGATTGCTGTCTCCCAGCCCAACACGGAACAAGTGAGCGTTTAACGAGTAGTGATTGGACATGAGGCGAGACATCATACGAATGAAGTCTCGACCCACATCCAACCCCTTGAACCAAGGACACTTCGACACCTTAGGGATGATTGAATATAACCATCGTCCCAAACTCCCTTCACTCCATTTATTTTGCCAGCTGGCGAGTGACTGTTGACGATAAATGAAGAAAAATTCGTCGTAGGCGATTTGTCGATCGTAAATATCGCCTTCTATAGCGCCCACCTTTGCAAGCGAGTCCGCCTTCTCATTGCCCGGAATCGAGCAATGAGATGGGACCCATGCAAAGGTGATGACAAAAGATCTTTTTTTTTTTTGTTAATTACTTTATTTGTACAGGCTCAATCGAATAAACTTTACAGAGCCAAGTTATCATTTTGTTTATACATTATAAATGTCTTAAATCTAAAATTAAAGGATTGGAACCGATTCATCGCGGTCTTCTCGAGGTTAGTGGATGACAATTGTTTGGATCGGGAGAGGGAAAAGGAGATTTGGAATATGATTTATGATTCAAAAATTTCACTATTTCTAAAACATATACTTAATCCTATCGACGTTATATCAACTCTGTAATTATACAATTATTACAGAAACAAATCTACAAAAAAAAACACACACACATACAAAACACAAACTAAACACAAGGTTAATCAAACTTACAATCTATGGTTAATATTCTTCAAGAAAACATATATGAGTTGCATAAACTCCAGATCTCGTCTAGCCAAAATATCCCGAACTGGAACATTAGGTTGTCTACCTCGAGCCCGAAGGGAATCGTACAACTCGGATCTGACTCCACGGTGCTCAGCACATGACCAAATAATGTGATCTGCGTCCTGGTAACCTTGTCCACATTCACAGAGATTGCTGTCTCCCAGCCCAACACGGAACAAGTGAGCGTTTAACGAGTAGTGATTGGACATGAGGCGAGACATCATACGAATGAAGTCTCGACCCACATCCAACCCCTTGAACCAAGGACACTTCGACACCTTAGGGATGATTGAATATAACCATCGTCCCAAACTCCCTTCACTCCATTTATTTTGCCAGCTGGCGAGTGACTGTTGACGATAAATGAAGAAAAATTCGTCGTAGGCGATTTGTCGATCGTAAATATCGCCTTCTATAGCGCCCACCTTTGCAAGCGAGTCCGCCTTCTCATTGCCCGGAATCGAGCAATGAGATGGGACCCATGCAAAGGTGATGACAAAAGATCTTTTTTTTTTTTGTTAATTACTTTATTTGTACAGGCTCAATCGAATAAACTTTACAGAGCCAAGTTATCATTTTGTTTATACATTATAAATGTCTTAAATCTAAAATTAAAGGATTGGAACCGATTCATCGCGGTCTTCTCGAGGTTAGTGGATGACAATTGTTTGGATCGGGAGAGGGAAAAGGAGATTTGGAATATGATTTATGATTCAAAAATTTCACTATTTCTAAAACATATACTTAATCCTATCGACGTTATATCAACTCTGTAATTATACAATTATTACAGAAACAAATCTACAAAAAAAAACACACACACATACAAAACACAAACTAAACACAAGGTTAATCAAACTTACAATCTATGGTTAATATTCTTCAAGAAAACATATATGAGTTGCATAAACTCCAGATCTCGTCTAGCCAAAATATCCCGAACTGGAACATTAGGTTGTCTACCTCGAGCCCGAAGGGAATCGTACAACTCGGATCTGACTCCACGGTGCTCAGCACATGACCAAATAATGTGATCTGCGTCCTGGTAACCTTGTCCACATTCACAGAGATTGCTGTCTCCCAGCCCAACACGGAACAAGTGAGCGTTTAACGAGTAGTGATTGGACATGAGGCGAGACATCATACGAATGAAGTCTCGACCCACATCCAACCCCTTGAACCAAGGACACTTCGACACCTTAGGGATGATTGAATATAACCATCGTCCCAAACTCCCTTCACTCCATTTATTTTGCCAGCTGGCGAGTGACTGTTGACGATAAATGAAGAAAAATTCGTCGTAGGCGATTTGTCGATCGTAAATATCGCCTTCTATAGCGCCCACCTTTGCAAGCGAGTCCGCCTTCTCATTGCCCGGAATCGAGCAATGAGATGGGACCCATGCAAAGGTGATGACAAAAGATCTTAAAGATAAAGCACTTAGAATCTCTCGTATTTTCATGAGAAAATACGAGGAGTGCTTTACCGGCCTCATGGAGCGAATAGCCTCGATAGAACTGAGACTATCCGTAAAAATAAAATAATGATCTGGTGCAAGTGAGGCGATCGTTTCTAGCGTATAATGTATTGCCGCCAGCTCCGCAACATATACGGAACAAGGAGCATGAAGCATTCGAGAGGCGCTATGAAATTCGTTATAAATACCAAAACCAGCGGACGCCTCTATTAGTGATCCATCTGTGAAGAACGATCTTGAGGAATCAACTTGGCCAAACTTTGCAGCGAAAATTGACGGAGCAATCATGGAACGATGATGCTCTGGGATTCCGCGAATCTCTTGCGTCATTGATAAATCAAAATGAACAGAACTGTCGAAGTCGGAGAAGCAAACACGATAGGGATTATGCTGCGAAGGGCTGACATCCTGTGTTATGTACACGTAGTACAATGACATAAAACGAGTTTGAGGGTTTAGCTCAAGAAGCTTCTCAAAGTTTGCAATCACCAGTGGGTTCATAATTTCACAACGGGTGAGGAGCCTGAGGGATAATTCCGAAAATCGATCAGAGAGTGGCAACATGCCCGCTAACACTTCGAGACTCATCGTATGAGTCGAGTGCATGCATCCTAACGCGATACGAAGACAGCGATACTGGATCCGTTCCAGTTTGATGATGTGCGTTTTAGCCGCCGACTGGAAACAAAAACTACCGTACTCTAAAACCGATAAAATCGTTGTCCGGTACAACGTTAGAAGATCTTGCGGATGGGCTCCCCACCACGTTCCGGTAATTGTTCGGAGAAAATTGATCCTTTGTTGGCATTTCCGCTTCAGATACTCAATGTGGGATCTCCAGGTGCATTTTGAATCGAACCAGACCCCAAGATATTTGAAAGACATGGAATGAGTGATCGGCTTACCCAAAAGTTGAAGCTTCGGTTGTGCTGGGCTATGCTTCCTAGAAAAAACGACCAACTCAGTTTTCTCCGTGGAGAATTCGATACCTAGCTGGATAGCCCAAGTAGACAAATTGTCTAAGGTATCCTGTAAGGGTCCTTGCAGGTCGGCCTCTCTGGGTCCTGTCATAGACACTACTCCGTCATCTGCAAGTTGTCTCAACGTGCAGTTGTCCCTTAGACAATTGTCAATTTCTCTGACGTAGAAATTATACAGAAGGGGGCTTAAACATGAGCCCTGGGGGAGACCCATGTAGCTAAATCGTGAAGCTGTAGAGTTTCCATGAGAAAAGCTCATATGTTTCTCTGACAGCAAATTGTACAAAAAGTTATTAATTAATGGAGAAAGGCCACAAGCGTGGAGTTTGTCTGAAAGGACTTCAACCGATACTGAATCAAAAGCCCCCTTAATATCCAAGAAGACAGAAGCCATTTGCTCTTTATTAGCAAAAGCCAACTGAATTTCAGTGGAAAGCAACGCGAGACAGTCGTTCGTTCCCTTGCCCCTACGGAAACCAAATTGAGTATCTGAGAGTAGGTGGTTCAACTCAACCCATTTGTCCAGGCGAAAAAGGATCATTTTCTCCAACAATTTTCGAATACACGATAACATCGCAATGGGACGATACGAATTGTGATCTGACGCAGGTTTTCCAGGCTTTTTAATGGCTATAACTCTCACCCGCCTCCAATCATCCGGAACAATATTAAGCTCCAGGAACTGACCAAACAAGTTCAACATGCGCCTCTTAGCGACGTCTGGGAGGTTCTTCAACAAGTTGAACTTGATTCTATCAGCCCCCGGAGCCGAATTGCCACACGAAAGGAGCGCGAGTGAGAGCTCCAGCATTGAAAAAGGCTGGCTGATCTCGTCTACCGAATTCGTCGTTTCGCGAGGAATCATCTGTGCCGGCACAGAATCAGAACATACTTTTCGCGCGAACTTGAGAATCCAACTATCGGAGTACTCCTCGCTCTCGTTGTTTGAAGACCGGTTACGCATCCTTCGCGCCGCATTCCAAAGCGTATTCATCGACGTTTCGCGCGATAATCCGTCCACGAATTGCCGCCAGTATCCGCGTTTCTTGGCTTTGATGAGGCTCTTGAGTTCGCGTTCAAGAGCCGAGTACGCTTCGAAATGTACGGGTGTTCCACGTTTCCGGAAAAGCTTAAACGCGTCGGACTTTTTACGATAAACCTCAGTGCATTGCTGGTCCCACCAAGGGGAAGGAGGTTTCCTACGGAAAGACGTTCTTGGAACCGGCCGAGTTTGAGCTTGAAGCGCGCTGTCCAAGATCAGATTGGAGAGGAAGTTATATTCCTCCAACGGTGGAAGCCCTTCTACCGACGACACGGCTTCCTCTATCGCGGTCTTGAACGTTGTCCAATCGATATTACGGGTAAGATCGTACGCGACGTTAACGGGTTCCGACGGATTGAACCCACTGGCAACTGAAACTTTGATCGGCAAGTGATCACTACCGTGGGGATCTTGGATCACATTCCACGTGCAATCCAACGATAATGAGTTAGAGCAAAGTGTGAGGTCTAATCTACTTCCATTCGAGGATGGGCCAGCCAAACGTGTTACTTCTCCATTGTTAAGAATTGTCATATTAAAGTTGTCGCAGAGGTCATATATCAAAGTAGAACGGTTGTCATCATACAGTTCCCCCCAGCCTGTACCGTGGGAATTAAAATCTCCCATAATCAACCGTGGAGCAGGAAGTACCGAACAGATATCTGAAAGTTGTTTGCGATTAACAACGGCTCTAGGAGGAATATAAACAGAAGCAATACAAAGGCTCTTACCTTTAATAATAGCCTGACATGCAACAACTTCAATACCTGGAAATTGTGGAAGATTCACTCTATAGAAGGAATGGCACTTTTTGATCCCCAAAAGTACCCCTCCTCCACGCGAATCCTCACGATCCAGTCGAATAATGTTAAAATCATAAAAAGGAAGATCGATATCTGAAGAGAGCCAAGTTTCACAAGACAAAAGATCTTAAAGATTATAAAAAAATAAATCTCCCCCGTCTATTGTGGAAGTACAACACCGATGGGATTTCATTTTTTACATCCATGTAGAGTCCACGGACACCAGTAAATAAATCAAGCTTCGGGGGATAGTTCTCTCGAACACAGCGTTTGAAGAGCACCAGCGACAGATCGTGATCGGATACCTCCGGCGGTAGGTCAAACACTCGTACATATTGAATGTTACTACCGGCTACCGACATGTAAATATCCACCATTTCTCCATTAATGGAACGGCAGCTTCTTTTCGTTGAGCGCAAGCAAGGGCTTCTCTCATGCCCTCCTCGGACTTGTATTTTATAAACACCATCCTCTCCTCTACATTTTTGTAGGCTGTATCCATTGTTCGCTGGTTACCGGCGAGTCTTTTTACAACGCGGACCATCTCCACCAGTGTTGGCTGCGCAGCATTGTCCGGAAAAAGAAAACCAAGGGTGTTCGTAACCGAAATACCAACCGAAATTTTTCTGCGCTCGCACGAGTTATCACCACTAGCTCGAAACAACAACGCAGCAAGCAAACAATGCGTCTACTAGAAGATTTTTATCGTCAACTGTGAATGTAGCAATGTTTGCCCGTCATTGAACTCTTTATTAAGACTTTATTCTTTATCTTTTTTGTAGTCAAAATTAAAACGATGCATCCTTCCTTTTTTTTTTTCCTTTGATTTGTTTTTCCGTCGATCTTGTTTTCCGTGCTGAGCACCAATGCTACCGACGCCAGAGAGGCAGCTCCCACACCTGGACCCTACCTACATATCGACCCATCAACTCATGAACCGGGGACCAACGGCTTTACTTCCCTTCCGAAGGAAGGCGTGATCAGAGATGTTATGCCTCAGAACATCCCGGCGGCGCCGACTGGGATTGAACCCAGGCCTGCTGGGGTGAGAGGTAATCACGCTTACCACTACACCACCGGCGCCGCTTCATCCTTCCTCATAGGTTTATTATTCATTGTTTACTAACTTTTATGGATGTTTTAGTTGTGGTTTCTGGTGGTGATATATTGAGACAAACGGACAGCAAACAATTTGATACACATTTACTGCATTTTATTATCTGTATAGTTTAAATATTGTATTCTTTTCAATTTCGGATGTTTCCTTCCTTCCGACTCTCTAATCTCCTGCTTGGCTGAACGGGTTTATTTGCCCAAAGGTTTAAAAAAAAGAGGATTTTAAAGGACTTCTGTACTTATTGTGCTTGCATTCGTATTCTAGCAGTCAATCTGAAATGATTGCAGTATTTAATTCGCGCTTGCTCCAAATCAAATGTAGGCCATAGGATGATATCGAACGAATTTGGACTTGGCAAAACAAAATAAGCATTAGAATAGTCTGGTGCGAATTATCAGAAAAAAAGGGAACTTGTTTTCTTACTAATCAGATTTTACTCGTTACTCTGTTGGCTTTCAATTCGATTTTTACATATCACATTAATCCACGATTTTGTTTTCCATGCTCTAGTTAACAATCAGGCCTAATAATTACCTACTCATATTCTGCACGTGGTGAGCTGTTATGGTGCCCAGAATTTGCATACGTTTTCTAATTAACCGAACGGTTCCTTCTTTCATTAAGTAACGCTACGTGGTGCTACTTAGGTACAGATATGTTTAGGAATATTTACTGAAAATATACAACCTCGTAGTCTCCTCACTCTTAGCACGGCACAACACATATTTGTTGTCACATTTGCATACCTTCATTACTTCTATCTTTGTGTTTGAGATCACGCATTATTGATGACTTCAAATAATCAGTGGCATCAGTCTTTGAGAAATTTTTAATCACATCATGTTGTGCCGAGTGGAGGCATCCTGAAGCGAACCGTAATATTTTCAGAAAATACAACTTTTCATATTGTCTCAAAACAAAACTTGTAGGAGAAGGAACTAATAATGAAGAAGTGTTGAAAAGTCAATTGTACATTTTAAACTAAATCTGTAGTTACTAAATTTAACCTAGAATTGTCTGACGATTCACAATTTGTACATCATCATGCCAATAGAAAGAAAGAAAGACATTCGTTGAGCCATCAACTTTATTTTTTCACTTCTAATATGCAGCACTTTTAGAACTACCTACTTTTCAGAAGTAAGAACATCGTCCATCATTACATTACTGCATTACCACGCGCTGCCAATCATTTCACAGTACTTATTTTGTCCATTTGATCAAATTAATCCTATCCTGGATTATCCTGCTACAAAACAAACTTAATGAAGACGGCGACATCGCGTTTCAATTATAAATCCTATTTTTTTACTTCACTTAATTATCGTACTAATGTGGATAGCTTTCCTTCGGAACCGATAAAAAAAACCGGACAGAGGAATTGCTGATGAGCCTGCGGAAATATGTAGTAGGTATGTCCCCGTTTCCGGCTACGTCACGCAAGTCGATCCACAACGGCAACGCAAACCACGTGGGAACGGAAATTAGTCTATGTACTACCTGCGAGTGTTGTCCTGTTAGGTTCCAAGGATTTTTTTTTTGCAAATGCTCAACAAATTCCAACGACGAGATGGGGATCGAGGTTTCAAGTTAGAGAAAAGGATTATTGAAATAGCGACACACACGCAGGAGGTCGCATAAAATACAAATTGCCGACGGGAGTTTTCTAATTGTTTTCTTTTGTTTCAAGTTTGGAATTCTGATTTGTATTGAGTGTTTGCTACGTTTATTACTTCTTCTTTTAGATTATTAGTTGTAGTATGTTTCCTTCGTTATGGTTAGTTTTATAAATATTACTGATTTTCACATAAAAAATATACAGAACGTCGGATTTAGGAAATCACGTTGCATATCTGGAAGAGAAAACAAAATACACAAGGTAGAGTCAGAAACATGGATGATTAAAATAATGATCACTGCTTAATTTTGTTGCTAAGGAATCCAATTTTTACTGACAAAGGGAGGGTGCTCTCACTCTTCGAAGGGTATAAATAGCGGGACCTTTCAGTTAGAATCGATTCTTTGCGATGAAGGCAAGAATGACAACTGTATCAAAACCGAATACTTCATCATTTCTCAATAGTGATGGAGTAATACGACATGCGCTAAACTAAACACACGGGATATGCTACAATAGATCAAATTACTTGTCGCAATGGTGTTATATTCCGAACAGAAGAAAAAATGATTTCGTCAAGCTCCGAAAATTATTTCCGTTGGATATTTTATGTGGCAATCAGGTAGTTGCACTTTGCACATGTTCGATGTGGGAGAGGGAGCAAAATACAAAAAAATAAGGGGTTAGGTGTGGAGTTCTCGCATTTTCTTACATAAGATTCAATGGTTAGAAGAAAATAATATGAGCCCTAAATATATGCCAAATATATGCAAAAAAAAAAGCGAGTAGAAGCGAAGGGTATACAATCTCTCAAAAACGGTCTTCGTAGTTTATGAACAGTGAGTTCCGTGACAATAGTTCGAAGCAAAGGTTATTCAAAGAATTTGTCGGTGGAATCACCTATAAGACCTCTTCGAAAGTAAACAAAATAATTTAAAAAAAATAACAACTTTATTCGGATCAATATCACTTGAACCTATAGGCAGACGCTATATGTACTATAGGAATGAAGCAGTGTTTATCTCTTGTCTTCTTATGCCAGCGGTCAGCGGGATAATTTATTTTACAATCCATTCAGTATTACAACCCTCTCATATAGAAAACTATTGATCTTTGGAGTAGAACACTAAATGTGTAGCCATGATCAAGAACAAAAGTAAATAAGAACCCGAGCATTGTTGACCACTTTGCACATCTCCCAGTGTAAAAAAGACTTGAGTGTACGTGAAACTGCCTTGGGTGAGTAAACGCTCAAACCCGCAAAATAACACTGCCACCAGATATAGAGATAATGCCTCTGCCAGTTGGTATTGGTGCCGAATTGTCAGAGTTCAGATGTGTAAGAAGGGCCAGATCTCGCTATAGATGGATTAATTCTAACATTTGAAACTTCATACCTCTTAGTCCACAGGCGAGCAATCCGGTCATGCTCTTCCCGATTCTGCAGATATTGAGTGGCAATACTTCCAACCAATGGATCAGCTGTAAAAAAATAAATGATCACATTTAATTATCCTCTTTTCTAGCTGTTGCCATGCGCATCGAATCGTACCTGGATTGCAGTCTGTTAGTAGAGAACAAATGGAAAGCAGCACTTTCGAGATGGTCAGCGCCGGAGACCAATTATCCTTGAGGATATCGAGGCAGATCACACCTTGGCTGTTGATATTGCAATGATATATCCTCGTTCTGAATGTGACCTATTAAATAAACATTTAAATTTTTAATTTCACAATCTGTGTTACTCTGCGGCGAACTGACCTTGGGCGGTTTGAACGGATATTCCGGTGAGAAGTGAATATCCAGGAAAAACACACCTCCCTCGTACACGGATCCGGGCGGCCCCAGGATAGTCGAAACCCATTCGTATAGGTTATCTCCCTTGGGACCAGCGCTGCAGTTCGGTGGCGGATCAAGTGTGATTTCAGCCAACTCCTTCTGGATACGCTTGGCGGACGTTCCTAGTGCTTTGGAAATCTTCGGATTCGACTTGGTTTCCTTCGTCTCGGGCTTGGGCACAGCCGGTGCCTCCGGTGTGGTGTTTCCGCTGCCGTTTCCGTTTCCATTGCCATTGCGACGTCCACCGCCGGATCCAGTGCTGCTGCTTCCGCTACCGCCGCCACCACCGCTGCTACCTCCCGCGCTTCCAGCTGAACCACTACCAGCGGCCGTTGTTCCGGCAGCGCTACTCGAACCAGCACTGGTCGACATTTTTCCACTCAAGCTGCAAAATTGCACTCAATCCTGATCTGGAACGTAATAGATGATGGTAAACAAGTGACTATTGAAAATGACGTTTCGAAAGCATCGCAATCAGATCAACTTCGTATGTAATATGTATTTACTAATGAAAAGACTGACTTGCAAAAAGGATTATTTTTTCCTATTTAATCAGAACCAAAAAATTTCAAACAAAGCTTATATAACGAAAACTATCAAAGCAAGGTTCTGCTAGAACTACAGAGAAGAAGAATGAGACTTCCGAGAACGTTTGCCTTCTTTGTTTTCGGCTTTTTGCAGTTTGTTTCCACCACAGTATAAGCAAGGAGTAATATTTTTTTTTTTTCCTCTCGCAATCGATCCAAGAAACGTTCTGAAATGTAGCTACTTCCTGGATCTACAGGAACAGCATCCACGGGAATCAACTACATGATTTTCCGGGTATACGATATTCCATTCATTTCAAACTTTGCCATTAATAAACAAACATTATTTTTAGCAGAGATTGGAACGAAAAATTCCAAGTCCCTTTTTTCCAATAAATCAAAGCGGCCATTTTGAGACAAATTTTTCCAACTTGATTTGAATATTTCACCGAGAAATGGCACGATACGCACAGTTCTGTTGCTATTTTCGATATCCTGAAACCTAATCTACACCCACGAGATTGTTTCAATAGTTTCCAACAGATAAAAGCACCGGAAAATAGCTTCCTCCTACGGGCAGGAAATTTATCGCCTGCCTTCCTTCTATCACAGACTCGACTCTTTTGGTTTGGTTCGCCTCCTTTGCACCGTGTTCACCCAATTCATTCTTCATGTTTCACCCCCTGGGCTTCCTTTGGTTGGCTGTCGCACCAAAATACAAACACAAACACCACCCTGGCCAGAGTTCATCACCTCGCAGCAAAGGATGCCAAATTTTTGTTTACAAAGTAAAGTGACAAGTGAAAAATACCTTCTTACGAAAGTGATCGGAATAGACACATATAGGCGAAGTTTACACATGAAGTAAACTATTTTTCAATTTTCAGAATACAATGAAATAGCATGTTGCAGCTGAAAATGGAAGCAAAATCTATTAACAAACTTGCTAACTTATCCGGGTTCCCGGCAGCACGGACAGATCAAGCACCCACACCAATTCAACCCTCAAGCCATGTGCACTCACACTACCGCTCGCTCAATCCGATGGAACCTACTTTTCATTAAATCGCAATAAAGCACTTTAAAACCGGAAAATTCTTAATAACTCACCCACTTTTAACAGTACCACACCTCAAATCACCAAATACCTAACTGGTAATACCTTTTTCTGCTAATCGTACAATATTTCCGTTATGATTGACTGGAGAAAATGTCCACAAGAAAAGCCGCTTTCCAGACTGCAGTCCTTTCCCTTTCTCGTTCGGCCAGTTTCGTTTCGATGAGTTTGAGACAGCCGAGCAAAGCAGTAGCAATCTTCACTCACACACACACAAACAAACTGTTGTGGGGAGCTGAAAGCTGCCCCACTGCAAAGAAAATAAGTTATTATCCGATTGAGCGAGCATACACGCTAAAAACAGATTCAAGACCAACAATTGAAATGGCCTTAACTCCATTTTGTAAACAAACCTTGAAAGGCCATTTTCTCGCGAACCGAAGTCTTCAAAGGCAAACAAACATAATGAACAGGCAGGGGAAATTCTCCTCTACCCGATTATGGTTTAGGTTCACGAGAAAATGGCCTTACAAAGTTTGTTTACAAAATGGAGTTAAGGCCATTACACACACTCAGAAATTTTTACCGTACTCGGTAATTTTTTACCGAACTTTCAACAGCTGAACGTTCGGTAATCAGTTCGGTAAACGAAATGCCTACCGAACGTTCGGTAAACCAATTTTTTGATGAGCTGTCAAAATTACCGAACGATTCGGCACTTTTTTGCGAAGCGAATCGGTAATTTTTTACCGAACTGTTCTGTTAAACTGATTTTCCCAATATTTTTTTTTAATTTTACTACCGTTTTCAGTTAATTTGAATTAAAAACACTTGAAATAATATTTATCAGCTTTTATTTAATTTTAAAACCGTCACTGCACTTGTGATACGTGCAATAAAAAATGTATTTGACGCCGAAATGTGTTAGAGCCCGATGTTATGCGATGCAGTCCAGATAAATAACCTGCAATCAAATCATGCTATCGCTGAAAATGCCTGGAAAATAATTGGATTTGCTAAATAAACAGTTACTCACGAAATATGTCGGTGATCCATTGATCGTGGTCAAGAATTTTTATCCTTACCTGCTGCGCTTGATTCCGGATGCACTATTTACCATTCACTAGTAAATAAAGCCTCTCCAGATTTGACAGTTTGATAGTACAAAATTTCGGTAAAATTACTTGTGATTTACGGTTTGTTCGGTATTTTTTTACCGAATTCGGCGTTTTGGCTTATTTTACAGATCGTTCGGTATTTTTTTACAGAGTTCATCAAATTTATAATCAAACTACAGAAACTTCGTTAAAATTTTACCGAATATTGGTGAAATTATTTTTGTTTACCGAAAAATCTGTAATATACTAAATTTACCGATTATTTCCGGTAAAAAATTACCGAACAAGCAAAACTTAGCTGAGTGTGCAATTATTGGTCTTTAGATTACAGATTGGGACCGACATTGGGACTAAACCGGACAAACTCAAAATTAGGGGTAATACTAATAAATAATAAAATACTAATAATAATAATACTAATACAACAATGGGTAAATTGAAGTTAAATTTGCACTAAACTAACTCATATATGGATAATAGATACCCATATTATGATTACGAATATACCAATATTCAGAGTTTGTCCTGGGTAAACCAATCCTACATTATTTGGGTTATCTGTTCTTAGCGTGTTGCGTTTTTGCGCTGGGTTGCAGGCATTGCCAACTTTGCAGCACCAAATTGCATTGAGCTCTCAACTCAAAGCAATATTTCTCGTGTCACTTTTCAAAAGGTCCTAAGTAACAAATGTAAACAAATTGAGTTAAGCGATACAAACTATTGCTCTTCTATCATTGTATATGATGCAAAAACACCCATCCAAATTTGCTTTCATTTATTTAAGATAATCATAGGTTAAAAATTGTCCAATGTACAGTTTGAAATGATGGGTACATGTTTGATACTTCGGTCATTCGGAGTGCATAACATGCAATAACATGATTGGTGCTCATTTTCTAAAGGCGGGGCCAATCTAAAAATAAGTACTCTACTCTGAAGTCTGTGAAAGGGAATCAAGTATCATAGACAAAACCATGGTGGGTATACAAATGGTGATACAGCTTTGTCACTATATAGGCGAGGAGGTTGCGGGGAGGGGGTGGGGGGTGCGGTTTTAGAGCAAATTGTAAACAAACTCGGTCGCTGTCCCATACAAAAATCCAACATGGCTGAATCATGAATTTGGCACATTAGAACACCTATATGTAGTCACCTTGGACAAAACTAAGCATTATATGTATGGGTAACATTAGGTAAAAATTATTGTTCTAACGAAACAGGAGAGTTCAGTAATCACCTAGTTCTTACATCATTCTGGGAACTTAAGAGTAGGCCTGGAATAGATCATTATTTAACACTGTTTATTCTAAAAATCCTGAAAATTAATTTAAAATGTGCAAGTATAAGTAAATTTTGGGTGAAAATTGATTTCTATATTTATATCCACTAAACCAGGACTCCGCTATTTGGGTATTTTTTAACCACGGAACTGTTCGGTAAAAGTTTACAAATCATCAGTGAATAATTTAAAAATTTGGAAATTTATTCTGAAAATGCACAGATCTAGTTCACCCCATTTAATGATACAAAACAAATTTGTCGATTTTATTGATTTCCTTCGAGTAACGACTTCGGTGATCCGAATTCAGTGTGTAGCTAGTATTTTCAATACATACAGGTCCAGCAAACGTTTCTGTTTGGACCCGAATGCAAACATTAACTCTAAACACATTTTTTCCTGATCCATGTTTCTTGTGTGGAGAAATTGAGACAAGTAATATTGACTTTAATACATTGAGGTAAAAAGGCTTCTAACGTATTGCCATTAATATTGTCAATATTCGTTTATTGATGATATTGATGGCGAAGTGGACGAAATGGACTGAGTATTGACAAAGTGAAATTAGAATCAGCTTTTCGTCAATACTTGTCATCAATCATCGTCTTCAATATCACCTTTTCAATAATATTGTCAGTATGTCAATGTATTGTAAATATATTGATTTGTGTAAGGGGTGCTTTACATCGGTGGGAAGAATAACGTATATGTATTCGAGATATGTACATTCGAGCTACCCATATCACTGTTCGCCTTCTCCGCTTTCTCTCGGAGCCAGCTCCGGAAGCGCTGCCTTCCCATCACACGATGCGACCGACTCGACACTACTGACGACGCGAACAAATGCGCAGTGTGTCATCTACATGTACAACTACCCTACCCACTGTAGCTACTATACAAACGAATACAAATAAACAATAGACCAGTAGTTCGTATGCCTCCGCCATGGCATGACGGCCAAGCACATCGGTGTGTTTTATTTCACGGCGAATGAGAACGACCCAAATTTGAGTTTAGTTCACTCATAAAGGGTGATACGGTCAAAATTTGGTCAATATCAACTTGACGTATTTCTTTCAATTTTGCATTTAAAAAACCTGAACACCCCTCATTTTGAAGGTGTGTGTGTGTGTAGAATGTTGCTTTTTTTTTGATTTTGGAATTCACTCTTCAGTTGTCAAAATGCCGTCCAAGCAAGAAGAGCAGCGTATCAAAATTTTGCTCGCGCATCGCGAAAATCCGAGCTACTCGCACGCAAAGTTGGCAAAAAATTAAAAAAAAAATTAAAGTGTTTGGGGAACGTTTGTCGACAGCCAGGAAGTCTGGATCGGGGGGAATCGAAAACCGGAAGCCACTGAGATGACAAAGAGAGTTGCCGGTAGTTTCAAGCGAAACCCTAACCTCTCTCTCCGAGATGCCGCAAATAAGCTGGGTGTATCGTCTACAACCGTCCATCGAGCCAAAAAATGAGCCAGACTATCGACTTACAAGAAGGTAGTGACTCCAAATCGCGATGATAAACAAAATACGACGGCCAAAGCGCGATCCCGGAGGCTGTACACGACGATGCTGACGAAGTTTGACTGCGTGGTAATGGACGACGAAACCTACGTCAAAGCCGACTACAAGCAGCTTCCGGGACAGGAGTTTTATACGGCAAAAGGAAGGGGAAAGGTAGCAGATGTTTTCAAGCACATGAAACTGTCAAAGTTCGCAAAGAAATATCTGGTTTGGCAAGCCATCTGTACCTGTGGCTTGAAAAGCAGCATTTTCATAGCTTCCGGGACTGTCAACCAAGAAATTTACGTGAAAGAAGGTTTGAATAAACGTCTGCTGCCTTTCCTGAAGAAACACGGTTGTTCCGTACTGTTTTGGCCGGATTTGGCATCTTGCCATTACGGTAAAAAGGCCATGGAGTGGTACGCCGCCAACAACGTGCAGGTGGTTCCCAAGGACAAGAACCCTCCCAACACGCCAGAGCTCCGCCCAATTGAGAAATACTGGGCTATTGTCAAGAGGAACCTAAAGAAGACCAAAAAAACTGCTAAGGGCGAGCAGCAGTTCAAGGCAAACTGGCTTTCTGCGGCGAAGAAGGTGGACAAGGTGGCTGTACAAAATCTGATGGCATGGGTCAAGCGTAAGGCCCGGCAATTCGGATTTGGAAAAGCGGAAGCCTAACTGAATATTTTTCCTGAATTTTATACTAATTGAACTTGAAAAAGAAATTTAATTTGATTTTTTAAATAAACGATTTCACCGATTTACACGCGTTTTCCCTTGACCAAATTTTGACCGTATCACCCTTTAATCGCCAAAAGTGCAGGAACTCAACGATGAGTAAAATTTGTCTCATGGTTTCCTGTGGAAAACCTAAAAAATCTGCCGGAAAATGAGGAAATTGACGAAAATTTTATTCAGTCTCGGAGTAGTACCAATAGACTGTGTGAATCCAATCTTTACTTTTCTCAAATTCGGGAATTTTTCCCTGGAAAATCCTGGGAAAACATGAGGCAAATTTACTCATCGCTGAGTTCCTGCACTTTTGGCGATTATTAGTGAAATAAACTCAAATTTGGGTCGTTCTCATTCGCCGTGTTCATTTATTCGTTTCCGTACTTATCCGTATCAAAACACAACGCAGGGATCCCGCAGGGAGGGGGGGGGTCTAAGATTTTGTGACAAGCAATGCATTAGGTATAGGAAAAACGTCACGTTAGGAGGGGAGGGGGTGACATAATTAATGCATGGGCCCTTTGTTTTGATTTGTATTGTCCACAAAGACGTAGTCCTACGTCAACATGTTGCTAATCGACCAGCAAATTGATCTGACGCAAAATTGACAGCATTTAACTAGAAATTAGCAATATTAACTGATAATCCAGCACAACGGATATGCAATCTTTTTGCTGTATTTTCAGCAATTGGTTTGATCTGGAAAAGCTTTTTGAAATTAAAGCAATCTAATTTATATTTGAATTATTTCACTGCAAACACAACAGTTTCAAAAACAAGTCACACTAAAATGCTTTTAAGGTGTTGACTATCAGCTATCACGCAAAATATTTTAATTTACTGAACACTCAGTAAAATATGCTTTTAACTGGACGTTGTCCAGCAATTCGTTTTGCAGGAATTCGATTTGCATGGGGATGTGAAGTTTGCGAATAAAAAACAAAGATGTAAACTAGTTTTTCGATTTTTTCTCAATCTCATTTTTATATCTACATCAGCACTACCAGTTACTGTTATTTAACAAAAAAAAAACCTTGTCCTCTCTCATTCGTAGATTATAAAATTCCTATCGTAGAAATCAAGAAGAAACAACGTGTCTTCACTATATAAATGTTTTACTTGTTTATGCAAATTTCTCTCGCTTATCGTAAGCAAAAGACGCCAGTTTTTTTCAATAGGTTCAAACGTTGCATGTTTTTTTATAAACAATAGCTGCTTGTAACATTGTGTACGTTCCTAATTGCACTTTCGAACAGAATACTGCTCATAAAAGCATAGCTGTCCCATATGAATAGAAAATCGAGCAGAGATGGGACAGTAGTTATGCTTATATGGGCAGAAGTTATATGCACGTTTTTTTTTAATCTAACAATGTAGTTTTGTTTTATTTTTCCTGCAAGCTGTTTATGTATTCAGAGCGATAAATAATTATGCCATTGTTTCTGCTAACCGAGATTGAATGTATTCAGAATACCTCTACGTAGAAGTTGAATGGAGCAGTTCCATATAACTATGTAAGAATGCTTTTCCTCTCTGGGAGACACTCTTATAAATGTATAACTCTGTTTGAATAATCAACAGATAGGTAGTGTTCTTCGTCAACGGGCTCATAGTTTGCAATAATGGTTGAGACTTACATTGTAAATATCGATAACATATTGATTATGTAGGTTGTTCAGAGAGGAGTCACTTCCTACCATCCACGATTGAAACTATTATAAGAAATCTGTTATGCATGATTGGTAGATTCGTGTTAATTATTCTTACTGGTGGATCTCGATATATTTTTATATTACTTAGTATAGCTAATTATTGTCGCTCACTTCCCTAAGTCCCATTCATTCCAGCACAATAAAGTAGCACTGGTATCAATTTCGTTCGAGTCTAATACAAACTGGAATTTTTACCATTTCAGTTCCAGCTTACCAATCCAATGGCAATTAATCATATAATAATGATACAGAGGAAGTTCCTTAATTGTTAATTTTAAGTACGATCATTCATTTTGTTTGATTTTTTTTTTGTTCTTTTTGTTGTCGTTCGGGTGGGGTTTCACTTTTGGTTTAAATGGTTCTAGTGATCAAATATGTTCCGGTATTTGATATGTAGTTGCAACCCGAGCATTCAGAGGCAGCACCTCCCTTATTGGAACAGTCTTAATAAAACAAACAAAAACTGGAAGCAAAGAGTATTTAAACAACATTCGAATAACAAAATATCAACGTGGTTTATGCTATGCGAGCGTTCCTGATGTACTAAACTGTTTTGCTTTCCAAACAACAATTTTGGCAAGAGATTCTCTAATAAAGGTAAAGTGTGCTAGAGAGAACATTGGATTTTCAACGTAGGTACGTATATTCGACATGCACTTAGACGCAATCCCACGCTATTTATCCCTCAGTAGGGGGTGCTTTCACGCTCGGGTTTATTCAAACTAGGAATTGTTGTCTATATAAGGTGTGTATTCGGCGATGACCGTCTGACCCTCTGATTTTGTAATGTGTTCTGGGAAAGGAATAAACCGATTCTAAGAAGTAGATCAGGCAGTAGTAGCGAAATACTCCATCATTCAATCTAAAATGCCCTGAAAACAACCGATTACGATTCATTTATAGACTAATCAACAACTAGGCACAGGATATGTAATCTATAAAACATTGAAAATAGTTTAACTTGTCGTAAGAATAAATTATTAATAACTAGTGCGCATCTACTGTTGTGTCGATTTTGGGCACACGGACTAGAACGATGTTGACTGATCTTAATCGTGTTTGTTAAATATTGATGTCCTAAATGTCGGCCTAGCTGTCCCTAACATTGATCCCATACATAAATTGTAAAGGAAAAATATCCATTTGTATTGTCCAGATAACGCATTGTTCTAAGATAAATTGAAGAACAGGAGATTTTTATCGATGGGCCCAATCTTTAGATCCATAGGACAACATTAGAGCCATTTCCACTATATGGATTATTATTAGCTTTAACTATTTTTAAGTTTGAGGAGTAGCTCTGAAATCATATTGTTCTGACTAACAAATGTATTGTTATTGTGTTGTGTTGCGCCTTGCGCGTGTCGTGCATTAATGATATTAAAATATTTTCGATTCCATGGATCATAATGAATTGACAATAAGGAAACTATGGTAAAGTATTATCATTGACAGAAGTTATCGTCAGTGTCAGTAAATTCATCCAGTAGAAGTGAATAAAAAATCGCAGAGCTGGTCCGGGGCACAAACTGCATGTGATTTTTCCGAAGCATCAAATCGACACAACTCCCCAAAAATGTGTTCAAGCCAATTGACCAACAGTCAGCATCG
Source organism: Ochlerotatus camptorhynchus (assembly GCF_037179485.1). NCBI lineage: Eukaryota > Metazoa > Arthropoda > Insecta > Diptera > Culicidae > Ochlerotatus > Ochlerotatus camptorhynchus. Next base: position 129,689 of record NW_027041078.1, read on the forward strand.
TTCGACATCCCATGCCACCCCATTTGCCAAGAAAATTCAACACAACCAGCCTACCGCTGCGGTAGATCAGTATTAGGAGAACAGTATGGTAAAAACAGTCTTGAGTAAACGAAACTGAATCGGAATCGGTTTCACAAATGGGCGCATTTGTTCAGTACAGATTTGTTTTGCGGGCAGCGATTCTCGGTCGTCTGAAGTTGCGGTAACAATAAATAAATTTTTCAGAAGCGTGAATAAGTAACAGTATCCAGTGTGTTAGTATAGTAATTTAAGTAAAATATTTCAGAATTAAATAATTGTTTCAAAAATATTTGAAAAATAAGTCTTTGAAAGTATTTTTGCTAATAGAGTTTCAAACAAGTCATGCAATAAGTAAGACTTGTGTCGATAGAGAACGAAGTCAATTTGCAACCAGCGAATTTTTCTTGTTTGTGTGTAATTGACTGGGTTATGTCAGCATGCATACATAAACCCTCGTGGAACCACGCAAGCTACCAACCGGCCGATAATCGCTGCGAGTGTGACGTATCGAATATTCTATAAGTACGACGACAGCGGTGATCTCAGATCTTCTCACACCGGACATTTAAAACCTATCCTATTTTCTTGTGATGAACGGTAACTGTGAAGCGCAGAAGCAAGCCACAACGTACAGGATCCCGAAGAACAGATTCAGCTTAGCCGTTTGCCTGGGCACTCCGTGAAGGGTAGCTTCATTACGAAACTGTTTCTCAATTTTAAACGCCTGCGGAAGAGTGACCATAGGCAGCAGGAACGCACCGGAATACTTCACCCCCAGCACCACAAACATCACATACGGCGTGAACAATAGCAGTGCATACAGGATATAGGAGGCCGTTCTCCCTATCAGGATAGCCAGCGTGACGATTCCTACTTTCTTGTCGGATTCAGCATCACGAGTGTTATTACTGTGCAAAATGGCTTCCGTATTCAATGCCAGCGGAATAGCGTAGTAGATGGTCATCCATTCTACATGCCCGGTTTGGGCCATATAGGCGAATAAGACCGAAATCGGTCCAAAGATGATCAAAATTAACACATCACCAAGGGCAATGTATTTCAGTCCAATACCACCAGTGTACAAGAAACTGGAAGATAAACCACCAAAGTACACCAAAGCCAAATGTTCCAACTTTGCTGGCGATAGATAAACCAAGAAGATAAAGCCAAAGCAGCCAGCGCAGTAAAGCAGAGCTCCTAAGGTAACGACCTGCAATGGGATTAAATGCCATATATTGCACAACCGTATCATAAAGAGCACATCCATCCACAACATACCTCATCCTTACTCAGGATGTGATCCACCAGCGTTCGGTCGTCCGATTTGCGGTTGTCGATTCCCTTAACAAAGTCGAAGTACGTATTCACGACATTACCGGCGCAGTGTACCGTAACGACGGTGAAGATGGTAAAAAGAAACGTTAGAAAGTTGAACTCCTGGAAGCCAATCGTTCGGTAGGCGATCGCAGCTCCGAGTAGTGTCGGTACCAAACTGGCCGACAGGGACCAGGGCCTCAGCGCCGAGAGGTACGTTTTGATCTTCATCAGCGGTGCTGCAATGATGATGAAATGCACATACGCACCAATCGCAGGAGAAATTGCAACATTAATCAACTCTGAAATGTAAACAATTAAATTGCACGTAAATCTTACCCGCACCATTCCTTTTGCACTTGTCCTGCTGCTCATCGTTGGCCCTACTACCGTCGGCATTGGTGTAACTGCTATCCAACGAACTATTCTCCATTTCCAATCCTTTACAAAAATCTTATATGTAATCACTTTCGCTTTCTGTTTGAACAGCTTGTCGCCACCTCTCAAACTCAAAGTCCAATGCTGTCCCAATTTTGTAAATTCCAGCCCTTCGTCGCACTCGTCACCTCTTCGCTCTCGGACTTATCAGTCAGAAATCTGGCTTAGCTGATTGATACTTTTTGTCAGAGGAAAAACTGGTCCTGCAGCTTCTTTCTCCCAATATCGAAAGCCTCTGTGTTCTGAATTAGCATCAACGCATCAACTATTGGGCAAAGTTTAAGCACGTTCCTACGGTTCTACTTCCGCTTTGATGTCACTTTATTTTATCTGGTGCTGTTTCCACCTCCGGAATGATTGATAAACCGTCCCAGAAAGGTTCTTTCTCCGGCGGAATTTAAATATTTACGGCTTTTTCACAGACACCGAGTTCTTCTCGGATCTCTATCACTGTTTCTTGCGCTTGTCACGTCATCCAAAAACCGAGAAGCACAGCTGCTGTCATTTTTTGTACGATTTTTTTTTTATGATTGACATCAATCTCACTTTTTGCCGAGGGGTTCTCCGGTGTAGAAAATTATCTTAACGACGGTGTAAAATGGAAGGAGTACTAGAACTTGAAGAGATTATTTCCACATTGAGCATTCATAAGGGCCGATGTCACAAATGTAAACAATGGCTTCTTTTGTAAATATCTCGTAAATCTTGAGTCCTTTTTGCTTGGGTCGTTTGTAACATTTTTGTCAATTAGATAAACGAGATGTTTTGTTTTGGTGAACAAAAAAAGTGCTGCTATTAACCAATAACGTTGGTATATCACCCACCGACGAACCGACTGGAGCATTTCGTTTGTCCGCAATTGGGTTGTTTAACTTCGAAAAATATACCAATTTTTATACATCATCTAATAGATATTTTTATCGATTCCGTAGACATTAATCTCGATTTTTATATCAAAATTTAAATTTATGATCGTTGACAATAATTTATTCGTTGACCGCTCGCTCCCATACAAAGTCCCACCAAGGTTATGTGTTATTAAGTTTTGTGAGTTTTTGTATTAAAGTGTATTTAATTCATTATGAAACGTATTTTTCGTGAACAAAGTATTTTCATAGAGTTACCTCTAAGACTAGAAGGTTCCGAAGAAATGTGCTCAACTTTTTGGCTCAGCTCTGGTACCATAGAGGTAAAGGCCCAAGCGCAATGACGGCGGAAGTGGAACAGCAACGGCAGCGGAAAAGCCCGATCTGAGTAAGCCTACTTGTAGGATTGGAAACAAGTTAGATCCAAATCGACTTCGGTTAGGCATCTTGATGTCATTAGTGACAACTTTCAAACTTTCCGTTTCCGTTCCGCTTAACTTTAAGACTAGTAGGTCCCGAAGAAACGTGCTCAAATTTTTGGCTCAACTCTGGTACTATCTTCGGTCCCAAGCTAATCGATGCACCCCTCGAAACAAAGGAAAATCCTCGAACCCCTCATTTTATCTGTCAAACTTTCATAGCGAATCAAAACAAACGTAGTGTAGTACTAGAATTTATACTAGAATGTAGTTCGTTAATCGATTTGCTTGAGACCAATAGGCTAGTCAAGTGGTGAGCCAATTTAAAATCGTTAGTTTCGTATTGATTGTTGTTTTTAGTTTGCACTGCATGTAGATTAGCGGGGTCCAAAATAAAAAGTGCTCAGATCTGCTTAGATTAATACCGGTCAGATTACCGGAGGTCCACGGTATGTATTCTAGTACAGTTGTAAATTTTAATCATGTCGCGGTGCAAAGCATACGGTGTAATTCGGTCATACCCCTACTGACACTGTAGCATGTTTTTGTTTATGTTTACTTTAAGCCCGACGGCCGACGGCGGCGAGTTCTCGCAACGGGCATGCTGCTTGATTACTACGCACAATTTGATTCCTTTAACATGTGTTCAACAGTTTCGTAACTTTATAATATTTTCAAAACGATGGATAGTGATAATAACAACTCACAAATCGTGTGCCGTTTCTGCCTGCAGTACAGCCACCATATGATGCCTCTGGAAACAGTCTACAACAGGGAGAAATCGTTTCTGGAGAAAGTCTACCAATGTGCCCAGATAAATGTAAGGAAGATTGCTTTTAATCAATCGGAATCGTTAATCACAAGACTTTTCCCCCTTCAAAGATAATAGATCTGGACGAGCTGCGTACGTGGGTATGTGAAGGCTGTTTAGAAAACATTGGTAAGTTCTACAACTTCCGGAACATGCTGCAACAAAATTTGACGGACTTTAACGAGCGGTTTCGGGCGGAACAAAAGGAACATCAGCACGCGGCCGAATGGAACGATAACCAACAGCTGGAGGTGGTTTATAGTGATTTCAGCGACTGCGACGATTGCTACGAAGTTCCACCGACAGATTCCGAGTACGACACGGAGGGCGATGCCGGGTTGCGCGATAGGAAACCTGTTGATTATGCGATGACAGGAGCATGCGAGGCAGCGGAAATTGAGGCCGAATTTGCGGAAATAGTTACGGACGAGTGCGTGGGACCTTTGGTGAACTTTGAAATTCCGTCTAACAGCAGTAAGCACGTAGGAGAACAGATGAAGCAATCACATTGTGCATATTCTAGAAGAAGGAGATGAATTTATTGTTCGATTGTTGAATTATTGTGGTAACTAGAAATTGTTTGTTGTTTTCTTTCTCTTGGAATTGCAACTCGTTAGAATTATGTTTACGAAAATCTATTATACTTCATTATACATATAATGTAATAAATCACGAATGCCGCTGGATTTTACTTTTGTTCTCCTCCTATTGCGATTTTCGATTTGAAAACACGTACCGAGTTATCCGAGCCTCCCGAGAGGATGAATTTCGGATTTGACCAATCGCAGGCGAGTACCTTATCTTCGTGACCGATCAGCTCGAAGATGGGAGCCTTAGGACTGCGGTAATCCCACAACTTGACATGATTATCGTACGCACCCGAAACAAACAGGTACTCGTTGGTGGTGCTCCAGCATACCGATTGAACCCACTGGGTGTGACCGAAATAGGTGTTCTTCACGATGGTACCCTCTGTAAAAAAAAATGAAATTAGAAACGGAGTGGATACGCTAGTCTTTTCTATCGACTTACGGTTTGATTTAGGATCGTACAGTCTCAAGTTCTTGTCTGGGGAAGCGGCGATGATCAATCCATTTAAATGGGAATAGCTCAAATCGAAGAATGATTTGTGTCCGCAGATTTCCGATTTCACTCCACCCAGTGCCAAGTCCCATATTTTGATAGTGTGATCCCACGAAGATGTTACTAGTGTGTTGTCGTCAATCCACTGTACACCCGAAACGCATTCGCGATGTCCGGCGAGGGTAAGAATCGGCGTCCTTGCATTCCCCTGGTCCAATTTCTGTCTCTTACTGGTAGAAGGCTGCGCTTCGCCTTCGCCTTCTAGGTCCGTCGACCACAGCTTCAACATTGTGTCCCAACTTCCGGTGGCCATTCGAGTTTTGCTCCGGTTCACCGCAATACAATCCACTCCTCGTTCGTGTCCCTTGCAAACGTGTACACATTCTACCGAATTGGCCGCCACATTCCATTCCCACATCATCACCGTTTGATCCTGCGATGCACTGGCGAATACACCCTTCTCTTCATCCAAAGATATCCATGTCACACCTTTTACCGGTGCAATGTGGCCCGGAATGGTGAGCTTATGCTTTCCCTTCGCGGTCCAGATATTCACCGTATTGTCGTAACAACCGGTCAGGATCCAGTTACCCTTGGCTTCGACAGCTGAAACCCAGTCGTCATGAAGCAGACAGTCCTGCGGCTCCGGTGCCGGGTATCGTTCCACATATTCCAGTTCAACGGTGTCTTCAAACGATATATCCCTCTCCTTCAAGTGCTGTCCCAGTGGAATTTTGACAAACTCTCCATTCAGCAAGAAATCGAATTCCACCTTGCCAGCTTCGGAATTTCCGGAATCCTTCAGCAACGTATTGATCAATACGTTCAGCTCTTTGTTGCTCACATTGGCACGGATCGAGTACGGAACATCCGGAACGGCAAATCTGAAGAAGAAGGTAAACAACACGCTTAACCTCTCAGCGAATAGAACTCACTGAGGGGAGGGGCGAAGATACTCACTGTTTCTGCTTGGTGTAGAGGTGCAACTGCAGCTGTCCTTCGGACTTTCCTGTGATTTTTAGCGACATACTTGACGTTGAGCACTATCGGTGCCTACCGTGAACAATGTTGAGCTGGTTTTAGATAAATTTGTGTGAACTTTACGCGTTAAACAATACAAAAACTCCCGATGAAACACTGCACTCCGCGCTTTGACCACGCTGTGAAAATCGATCTTTGTTTTGACAGTTTGTCGGTCGGCGGAGCATTTACGAGAGGGTGTGTGTGCGTGTGTGAACTCCGGGAAACATTTCACTGGTTGTTTGATAATGCTGAAATATTTCCAGCGATCTGCGCATTCCTTTCCCTCGGAACAACATTTTTTGTTACCACTCGCTTGTTTGACGTTTACGGAATTTTTCTTATTACGTCTTTGAATCTCGGCAGTAAAACAAGTGGAACAAATTATTCATCCTGCGAAAAGTAACGAAAACATGTAAATTTGCACCTGAAAGCGGCAGAAAAGTAGTGTCCCCGTCTCAATCTTCAGCGGAAGATTGTAAATTGCACCGCCCAAGATGTTGCAGTTCCTGAAAAAGTCTGGTAAGTGTTTCACCAATGCCAAATCGTGATCGTCATCATCATCATCTTATAAAGAGTATGAAAAAGGGGGTCTAGTTCCGCTCCTCCTCCTCAGCTCCACCGAACAAGTGGCATTTCTCCTGTCCCAACCTCCCTCACCTGTTCCAGTAGTCATGTTTTTGTTATTTTATCCAATCATCACATCAACGAAAACGATCCAATTCGATGCTGACGATGGTGGTGGTCGTAGTGCAATGGGAGAAAATGATCAAACTTTCTAATTTCCTTCTCTCTTCTCAGCTGTGCGGAAAAAATCCGGCAGCAGTTTGGCGCAGGAGGAAAATGTAAACAACAAATCATCATCGACGACGGCCGATGATGTCATTGGTAGTGCAAATGGCTGTGGACCGGTAAGCGATGAGGAAGCATTGCTAGAAGCAGAATGCTACTGGTTGGAAAGGTGGAAAAATTTGCCGGAGGTGAGGTCTCGGTTGTCCCGGCAATTGTTGGACATTCTGGCCGAGCAGAGCTGTATATGCTACTTTGTACAGTTTTTGGAAACGAAGAATGCCCTTCCGTTCGTCAAGTTCTGGTTGGACGTGGAGAGTTTTAAGGCAGCTGCAGTGGAAAGCGCAAGATTGGAAGGACGGAATGGGATTTGTAAAACGGGTGCACATCAGGGTTTGCAGAGGAGTGTTTCCTCGGATGGGTACGATAGTTTGTCTTATTTGAGTGTGGATTGCGATTCGATTTCTACCTTTTCGGATAATGCTTTCGATGATGGAGGAACGACAACGGATGACGGAGATCCGGGTTGTCGAACGTCGCGAAGCTGCACTCCGGTGCCTGGCCCTCCTTTGGAAGTCGTTATAGAAGAAGAGAAGAAGCCAGATCATCCACTGGAAGACGACCGGAAGCAGATGATGGATGCCTGTGATCTGACAATGCGTCAATCGCTGACTGACGACGAAAAGACACAGATTTGCGAATCGAACAAGCTGAAGGAACAGCCAGCACTAACCAGGGAGAACGGATTCAACTCACTGGTCAACTCGGACGCCGTTCGAATATATAGGAAGTATTTGGTCAGCAATTCACTGTGCCACATAGAAGTGCCTGCGACGATTCTGTCCAATATTTCGTTGGCACTTTGCGGGGGAAGCTGCAGCGAACGTATCTTCGACGATGTACAACAGTATTTGCTGGAAGTGATGGAGAAAAATTACCTGAATGCATTTTTGGAAAGCAGCTTCTACTGTAAATATACCTTCGAGGTAAGTCTCCCATAGGTATTATTCAAGCAAAAGCATTTCCTCCATTGACCCGTTTCAGGTGCTGTCAAGTGATAGCCTCAACCTCAAGGACATACTCTGCAGCGAGATGGCTCTGTTCTACTTCATGGAATACCTGGAACAGAAAGAAAAACGACACATTCTGGAGTTTTGCGTATCGGCTAGCCACTTTCGCAAGAGCGCCGAAAATAGCCAAGCTCAAGCTGACGCCGTGGTGCTGTATGAAAAGTATTTCTCGTTACAAGCGACCTGTCCACTGAACGTTAGTGATAAAATTCGATTTCTTGTCGAAGAGGGAATCTGCTCGCCGGACACGAGTTCCATCAAAAACTGTTTCGAGTTGCCTTCGAGAATAATTGAACGGTTCCTGGAGAGGCGGTACTTTCAAGGCTTCTTGAAATCACAACTCTACACACAATACCTATCAGAGCTACTGGGTAAGATCAAAACCACCCCAGCCGGAGAATCCACCGCAAGTAGTTTGGGAATTCTGGCGGGACGAAAGCAAATCTTTTTCGCCGACCGCAACCGAGCGAACAATCAACGACGTGGCCATCGGAAAACGTTCTCGGACGTGACGAGTGAAAGCACCGGTAGGGCAAACCACTTCATTTCCTCTCAAAACACGCTGCTGGCGATGTCCGATACGAGCTTTCATCGCAAGCGAACGAATACGGTTGGGGCCGCCACCGGCAGCGACATAATGCAAATCGATTCACGTCAACTGTACAATCCGGACTTGCTGTGGAGAAGAAATTCGGTAGCTGGGCTGACGTTCGGCCGAGTGGATGCCCTGGGGCGGTACGAGCGAGATTTCGACATCGTTGAACCCCCGCAGGATGACGACCGCTGGAGCAAGAATCGACTGAAGAAGGCGATGCGAAAGTTGGTAAATTTACAGGAGGACAAAGCGCAGGAGGAACTGGCTTGGCAGGTGGCGGAGATGATTGTAAAGGACATCACTAGTGTCACGATGAGCGGCAGCGAGGGAAGCCAAACGTGATTGTGGAGCAGGCTCTCTTTCTTTTTTTGTCCAATTTGCGAGTATTTCGAATCGTACGTATTTTAGTCCCTACCTTTACCCACACATATGTACTAGTTGTATCGTTTGTATTGAAATTTGTTTTAGAACGAGTCTGTTTTGTTTTTTCAAAGATCTATATAGTATAAGTATAAGTTCTTTCTTGATTTTTTGAAGATTTTATCTCTTTGTTTTCTCTCTAAGATGGTTTTCATATTATATTAATTTATCATTCGAGCTAACGTACAATTAAAAGATAAAAGACAATTTATGGAACTTTTCGAGAGGAACCGGTAGGATTGATTAAACAAACAACCGTCCCCATCCTCTTAAACTCACTCTCTCTCTCTACTTATAACCCTTATATAGAAAACACATCTGAAACTTTATGGTGCTTGATAACATTCGGAAACAGAAATGATTAGACTATAGTTGGTAGTTCATACTCTGCTTCATCATTGAGCAAGAATAACCCTTTATATAGGTACCTATGTATGTTTTTGTTCTTGTCCGCAAACCAATAATAAGTTTCGTAAGTTATCGAACTTTTTTTTTTAATCCTAAAATCAAAACGAAATAGAATGGAATATGAATGAGCTAAATTGAGTTGAAAAATGCGTGCCAATCTGCGGGTGATTTTCGTACTGATTTATATGGAAAGAGCATGAACAAAGTCATCCGGATTTTATTTCGGGAGTGCAAAATTTCTAGTGAAAACGGAAGAATTAGGAAATGGTACAGCAAAAGGTGGTCACACCGAGGTGTTACTAATTAATGTAGACTGGCAGAGGAGGAATGTTCGCCTGAACGAAATCAAATGTAATATTATTTTTTTGCGTAAATTACCATTATGGTAATGATGAGTTTAGAATCTAAATAAAAAGTACTCGAATATCAAGGTTGGAGTTTTGCTATTGATCCGAGTTTGAAGAATTAACTACTAGGTACTAGAAATACTCAGGGGAAGAGATGAGCGGATAGAACTTTTTGAGCTAAATGAGCTGTTAAAATCGGAGCCAATCGATCATTCTTAAGGGTCACCCACCTTAGATCCGTTTGCGTTGCGTTGACTTAAATTTGACAGTTAGACAATAGATTTAGTTGTCACTTTGCCGCAACGTGACAGATCCGGATCTAATGATCTAATGTAGTGAAGGGGCCTCACTAGAAAATATTCGGTAGAATTCAAATTCTGACAAGATCAAATTTTGGAATATTGTAATCGAATATAAACTACAGTGCCTTTATTTTTGGCGTGGTTTTCAAATTCAACTTGTTTTTGGAGTAAAAATAATATCCCTACTCTGTTGATTAGTTGATGTTTGCTAGTTAACGGATTGTGCTAAACAATGCACTCACGTACATCGAATCGAAACTAAAAGTCATGTTAAACGCTACCTCGTGGCAAGGGTTGCAAGATATTTAAGATATATAAAGCAATTTGGGTTTTATAAGAATTCTGTATAAGATTATGCACGAGTACGGATTTCCGGATAAACTGACGCGATTGCTCAAGGCGACGATTGATCGAGTTATGTGCGTTGTTCGAGTATCGGGGACACTCTCGAGTCCCTTTGAATCTAGAATGAACTTTCGTGTCTGCTATTCAACATCGCGTTAGAAGGTGTGATCAGAAGAGCTGGGATAGACACGAGTGGCACGATCTTCAGGAAGTCCATCCAACTTCTTGGCTTCGCCGATGACATTGACATCATGGCACGGGACTTTGAGACGATGGCGGAAACGCACATCAGACTGAAGGCTGAAGCAAGGCGGATTGGACTTTCCATCAACGCATCAAAGACAAAATACATGAGAGGAAGAGGTTCTAGGGAAGACAATGTTAGCCTCCCACCCCGAGTTCAGATTGACGGTGATGAAATCGAGGTGGTCGATGAGTTCGTGTATGATACCAGCAGAGTAATTCAAAGACGCATTATGACAGAGAATCGTGCTTACTTTGGACTCAGGATGACGCTCCGGTCGATTAAAATTCGCCGCCGCACGAAGTTGACTGTGATTAGACCGGTGGTCGTCTACGGCCACGAGACCTGGACTATGATCGTGGAGGACCAACGCGCCCTTGGTGTTTTCGAACGGAAGGTGTTGCGTAGGTAAGCGACCCATTTGATGAAAATGAGAAAAGTAGCTATTCCCTTTCAAATGGATGATATCAGTTGCTTAGTAATTTAACGAAGGTATGGATCATTCTCATTTGATGCTATAGATGATTCAATTGAGTGTAACCTACACATAAACGGAGCTCAACCCGATACTAACCTGACTTCTACCAAACCCCAATCCGATGTTATCCCGACATAAACCCAAAATTGACCCGACAACAACACGACATTGGGTCGACATAGACCTTAAATTAGCCGTACATTGATCAGACATCGGGTCGACTTGTTTGTTCGGGACCATTTTGCTAAGTTTCTTTCATACTCCACTGTCGTATATCAAATGATAGTGAGTGACTCAATTGGGTTCTTTAATTTTGAAAAATATATCTGTTTTATATATCCCTCCTTATTCTGCGAGTCACGTGACTCTCTCTCACCGGTGAGGTGACTCTCCATGCAAATCAAATGGAGAGTCACCTCACACGAGGTGACTATTGTCACCTCACCGGTGAGAGAGAGTCACGTGACTCGCAGAATAGGGGGATCATCTGAAAGAGCTACGTTTTCTGAGCACAACGATATTTTTTTCGAATCCACACACTTTCATCTCGGTTTTTAAATCAAGATTTAAAGCAAAATAATAACTTCACTGTTTGACACTAACCTGACAAACTGACAGCTCGCTCCCATACAAAGTGACACCGAGGGGCGCTAATAAGGTGATTTTTGCAATTGTAATCATACTTATTTAAAATAGTTCCAGTGTACCAAAATGGATGAAATTTTGGGTTTGGGTTCAATTTTTAATGCAGATTACGAATATGCATTTAACTTAATAACCTTAAATAACCCAATTGACAGTGACAATGAGATTCGAATGAGAAAGGGGCTCTTCAAATTATGGTCATGTGAGAATTCGTTTACACAAAATTGATTGAATGGTTGGATTGGTTCATCTTCAATCGAATGATATGAAAATTTACAGCACTGGTGGATACGTATGTTGATGAAATACAGAAAAGTTCGTAATCAAGGGCCTATCTTTCTCTTTTGTTAATATCCCTGCGCGTTTTCTATTTTTTTTCTGTGCTAGCGGCTGTATTGGAAAATTGTAGAAACATTAGTTCACTGAACTGTGGCAATTTAAAGACAATATCGATGACGAAAATCAATCATCACAGCTGAATGCGAGATATGTACATCACGCACGCCAATCACGCTTTATTTCCGGAATGCAAATATTTTTATGATGGGATCTAAAACAAATGTTTCATGTGCAAGGGTTCCTGGATAAATTCTCGGAAGGCCCTCAACCAACAGCGGAACATGGAAAAGTAAAGACAGTGCATACGCTGCTGTGGTGACAAAAACTACAAGGAAACAGAGTAAGTGATAGAGAAAATCGAGAAACAGTAAAAACAGGTAAAAAGTTCAGCACTTAATTCACTCATCAGTTGGCGCTCGTGCTACATTCATTTTGAATTGTTTGCCCTAACTTCACATCGTGACTAGATAGAAGTCTCCCGTTTTGGGCAAAGCTGTTCAGATAGACTAGACCTATTCTATGGTGAACAGTTTAGCTCAGATTTTAATCACCAGTTCACTTTGTTTCGAGTTTTTCTATTTCACTTGACATTTTGCCTACACCACGAAAGGCTGACTGCAAGCAGCGAGCAGCGAGCAGCGGCCCACATAAGCAGCAATTAATCAAAGAAGCCGCACCGCTACTGATCGGATTCAGTAGCTCTTCGTGAGTCGCTGTGGGCCAAGTGCGTCACCCTCGTTCCAAACAACATACAGATAGTCAGCATCATCTGTGTTGAACACCCTAATAGCTCAGCATTACTCAACCATCACGACAAAACTGTCCTTTTCAGGACCATCATAAATTATTGTTGCCAATTTGAAGTGAAAACTTGAATTTCACGAAGAAATCCGAAGTGGTTATCACAATAGGGGGAATCTTTTCCTTATTGGCATTAAGCCGGAAAAGTTTATTCGATTTTTTCTGGATGATGGATTATTCTCATCATCCGTCAGCATATCAAATTGATTGTTCAAATAAATTTCATCAGAAGGGGGATCAAGAGATTGCCCTTTTCTTCTGCGTCTAGGCAACATGGCGGCAGAACAAAGTTTCACCAAATCGATTTCCAAGCAGATTACTATAAGAATCCGAAGGTTCGAAGAGCAATTTTTCAAATCGATATCCAAGCAGGATAACCTCGGGAAGGGTCCAAACCAAACAAGGATCGAAGAGGAATAAGAGTCAAACAAGGTAGAAATTTTACATGCAATATTTAGCACTGTTGTAGCTTTGTTAACAGTAACACCTCCTTCAGCAAAAAGCAAATAGATCCACACGGCAAGAGAGCACGATGCGGACTTGAATTCTTATGTGATTTGAGATGCCGCATGACGGGTTTTGGTCCAACTCAGAAACTGGTCATTTCCTCTGGGGTACATGGAATATGTCCGGAGCATGAATAAATCAATTCTGAAAGGGATATCCTTTTCACAATTTGCCAAGGGCGGCGCAAACCCTCGCTACGATGTAGATAAACTTTAGTGCTGAAAAATAATGTTCATTCAATGGAGTTTCTTTCTGAATTGCCTTACTTCGATTACCATTTCAGGGAGCAATATTTGGAAGAAGACATTTTATTCAAACGGTTATACAAGTAGTTTGTGAGTTTGTGGTACCTATTTCTAGTTTATGGTTCTATCATTTAAAAAAAAAACATATTCTTCTACTCTACCGAAATATGAGCGTTAAGTTAGCTATGACTATGACACGAATCTTTAATACTGAATTGTTCGCACAATGGGATTTCGTAGTTTTCGCCTATTTTTCTCCCGATAGCTACCATCAAATGACTTCAATCACCGAAAAGAACGCCTACGCGCAAACTTACGTCTAATATCTATAGTTATAAATCACGATTCAGAGAATCATGTCAGCATAAGTTGAAACGTTTCACCCAGAAAGCAGTGAGATGCGTGTTTCTAGAGATTAGAGATTCCTATGCACATATTCTTATCGTATGTTGTAAGTATTGATAAATTATGACAATATACGAGAATACTGACCAATTAGAACGAGTGGCGACTATCGCTTAGTCGAATGCAGCTTTGCGGGCAAACTGCGTCAGGGAGGAAATCTCACTGGGATTGGAATCGGAGGGTAGATTGCTGAATTCGATCTCTTCGCTGATGATGTTTTCTGGAATTGTTGGATTAGTTGGATAGATTTTAAGTGAAAGCGATACGTTTTTGAAAATCGGACTCACCGGTTGTTTCATTTGCCGGCCACTTCTTGTGACTCGGAGCATACAGGACGATAAGGGCAAAGATGTAGATGTTCCACATTCCATAGACACCGGTGAAGAAGGCCGAAGTGAACTCAAGATCGATATTCTCGTCCCACTTCCAGCGACCTTCGGAAACTTGACCGATGACAAAACCAATCACAGTGAGAGCTGCACACAGCAGGGTGGCCAACATCAGAAACTGGAAGCGATAGATTATTCCTTCGTAGTGCAACCGACGCGCGGATGACATCGATGGCAGTGATGTCCGTTTGATGTTGATGTTGCAGAATACTTTCCAGACCATATAGCACAGGAAGAGGAAATAGAGTCCCGCTGAGATTCCGGCCAGAATTATGAATCCGAGCTGTAACGGAAAAAGGATATGATTCTCTATTCAAAGCAAGAGTTGTGGTTCGTAGCTTACAGCAAAGGTGGAGCCGATCTTCGATACCCAAATCGAGTAGAATGGGTTCTTTAGCTGTACTCCACGTTCGCATATGTCGAACAGAAACAACGATACACAGCCAACCGCCACAGCGCTGAGATGTTTCCAGTATGTTTTGAGAGAAGATTTCTCGCCAGTTTCTTGTATAAGCATGTGCTCCCCAGCAAACACAAGCCAAAATGATAACAGGCAAGCGTAGAATATTCCCTGTCGAATGTCGCTCAGCAGTAACATGAAGGGCATATCAAATACCAGCGTAAGGTACTCCAGTGGAAGATTCAGGAATGTGAGAGCACTTCCAAGCGCAAGAAGCATGTACTCCAGTAGGGCTGGTTTGCGTTGAAGCAAATGAACGCGCTGCCAGAACCAGGCCATTATGATGACTATGAATGGAAGGAAGACAGTCTTCAGAGATACCCAGACCTTTGTAAATCCACCGTTTTGATAGATAACCGAAAGATGTACATCTTGTATGTGACCAATTTCAAGATTCATTTTCAAGTCACTATCGACCGGCAGTCGAACATTCAGCAGGTAGTAGTCATGATGCAGAGAGCCCAGTTCGAACAATGGAATTGCATTGCAATTGTATAGATACTCGTCTGTTACGTTGTCGGCTGCACAGTCCAGGTCACGCTTCTCAATGGAAGAAGCCAGATATTTCCAATCCTGATCCGGGTCGCCTTTGTTTCGGTAGGCTAAACGGGCATCGATGGTCATCTTGGAGTGTGGTTTCAGGAGAATATTCTTATCGTAGGCGATGTCCGTCTGCAGCACGCCGATCAAATTCTGCTGCCAACGTGAATAGTCCAGCTGACGACCCTCCCTCGGCAGGGGCATTTGGAACACGAAAACAATTTGGTTAGCCATTTTCAGGTCGTGGTTCTCAATGTCCAGATGATCCAAGCTTTGGCAGTGCTCCTCTCCACGTGAGTACAACCAAATCGAGGTATCATTATGGGAACCGGGTACATCCTTGCAGATTGTTCCTAGAACTGTTTGAACATTAGCCGGTACTGGGGCTGAAATTTGAAAATAGACGGTCATTAGTCGTCATTTTAATGAACAATCTTATTCAATTTGGAGCTAATAATTATTGAAATTCTATAAACATAATTATCTACACTTGATACAAAACAGAATTTAGTTCCAGGCCGTCTGGCATGGCAAATGCAACCCGGTATCCAACAAGTAGACATACACCCACACCAAAATGCACATAAATATAGCAATAAAGTAAACAAAGGCAAAGCGCCGAGACGCCATTTTTCGACGTCTGCTCAATGTCGAAATATTATTTTTCCACTTTGATGCTGAATTTTATTTACTGACTAAAACTATGCCATTACGTTAATAAAATCTCATTAATTTCATTCGTTTAGCCTAATGAATATTTATTCAATTTGAGATGAATCACATTGCCTTACCAACGAGACCACCCAACAGGAAGCATAGAAATTGCAGAAACAGCAGACAGGAAACAAGAATACTCAGCTTCCTGCCACTGAGATTCTCCAGAATCGTCCCGGACATGGCAAATTCCGTCGGCCAGTCTCACTTTGCGACACTTTTGCACTGATTCTTCAATAAATTTAACAGATTTTCAGTGGAAAAAGCTCCTAACACTTTGCAGCGGCTTTCCTTTGTGAGCCTGTTTCGTGCATTTAGCGTTGCGACCGTAACTGGAATAAGCAGAGGATTGCCGTTTCGGCTTCTTTGCACCCACCACAAATACGCAGACGGATTCGTTTGATGTTGCGACGCGGATACCGCTATCAGTCTGTTCAGTTTGTTTCGTGTAGAATGATTACTGTTTGGAAGAATAGGAATGAAACTAGGGTTGTGTTAGTGCTGCATTTGCAGGTTGAATTTGAAATGTTTCCGAAATCAATCTTCTGTTTTACCCTTTTGTTCGCCTTATTTTTATAATACAAAATAAACAGGTGAATCCGGATTTTATTTAAATAATGTGCCTGTAGGTTATTATTTAACGTAGATTTTCTGAATCTAAATTCCATGGGGCTTCTTTTAGCATGAATTCTGTGTTGAAATATTTCAAGCATTAATTTCTGCTCGGGTCTGTGATTGTCATTCGTTCGTCTTCGTTTTTGCTTGCAGGTGCGACGCGTGCACTTTGTTGTTGTTTACAGAACCGATCGTAGTTACCGCGCATGACGGATTTGCTAGTTTTTCATTGATAAAATTTACGGAATATACCGTTCGGTATCATCATCCTTCGGCTGCGGATACGCAAAGTACCGTTCCAGTTGCACTGTGTGCCACCGGCACGGAACATCAAATCAGGGTCGAACTTTCAACTACTCCAGAGTTGGGTGTTGATTAACGGAGATTTTTGGAGTGTATTTTTTCTTGTGATTTTTTTTTCGAGGATATTATCGGTGAGTGAAATCTTTAGTTACTACGAATTCGTTTATTATTCAGTTCCAACCTAGATCGGGTATCAAGAGTGGGTCTGCTTGTTTTCTGACAAACGTCAGTTTGCTCGTTTGTGTTTAAAGCCTAGCTCAGGTTGTGGTTCGACTTGAAAAAAGTTCGATTTCGCAATTCGCTATTATGTCGTTTTCGTTTTTGCGGTGTAGCTACACCGGGGCCGAATTCAGGGTGTAGCTATAAGCTATTTTATGTGACGTCTTGATGACAGTTCCTGGCGGGCCACTCGAACGCGCTCGAGGCATTGTTATTGTTTACGTCTGATGTTTTTGTTTTGATTTTGGTCGTAGTATGTCAACAAATCGGCCCGCTGGTAAACGTCAAAATAGGTAATCAGAAAAAAAAACAGCTGACTCGAAACGTCTCGTAAAAAGCCTTATCGGTTGCACCTTTGTTTACAAACAAATGATGATAAGCTGTCAATGACTCGCGCCTATTGCTGCTTACACTACACCGGTGTAGTGTAGCAAAAACGAAAACGACATAAGTCAGTGGATGTTCCAGTTTAAGACTTGGAACTTTCACACGTCATAAATAAAAGGTTCAAATTCGTTTTGTTCGTGCAATTTCTAGGTCAAAATCGTTGCGCGAAGTAAAGTAGTAGCTAAAAACGAGTTACCCTATTTATGTGATCTCAGATTTTAACCTCATGACCTAAGCTAGATATTTTTTGTCTTCCAGTAAAACACAATTTTCGACATTCTATCCAGATTTATTTACGAAATTTACAATCAACACTTCAGCAGTACACTAGTTTGACGATACCTTACTTGCCAAATTGATTAATACTCCGACGAAATAGTTTGAAATGCGACTCAATCTTTTCATTGATTTTCTTCTAGACGATTTTAACGACGATCTCTTCTTCGCTCTCCTATATGTACTTGTGCGAAACTAGTTACATGACATAATTATTTTGCTACCTGAAAAACTATATATATATATGGATATGTAATGCTCAACTGTTAGGTAAAGGGAAAGTGTCTTCGTAGTTTGATGAATCGATGCGTAAACAACCTTAAAGTTCGCATTCGTTGATATTTGCTCCCTGGTACGCCATATAATCCAGCTCATCGATGTTGTTCCCCAGATAGATGTTTTGAATGCAACCGTTGAAAGGGCTTCCGAATCTACCGAACGTTCTATTCTGAATATCTTCATCGGGGAAACCTCCTGAAAAATACGTGAATTGTATCAATCTAAATTCATTCACCTATAAATCACCAGATTGCACCTAGATACGTAGCTTCATCGGAGGTATATCTTTGGTCAGCCTCAGTATTTTTAACATCCGAAATTACTCTGAGTTCCGAAAACAGCGGATGCCCGTCCACCAGTACCTGTACGATTCCGTTTTCAGTCTCGATCCTAATATTGTGCCAGTCCCCATCAGCAACGTAAGCTTCCCATGGGTTTGAAATAGTGGTTAAATTCTCCGCTTCCTGCACCATATTGCTCGCCGCAGTGATAAATCCATTTTGTACACCTACGCCAAAATATCTAGAATTTTTATCGGTTGTCCAAAACACGACTCCGTCGTCGAGGGTGGAAATATTGAATGAAATCTGCAGTTCCAATCGAGGACTGAAACTGTTCGATTCACCGTTTCGCTTGTCTTTCATCTTAATCTTTTGAGAAGGTATTAGAATGTAGCTCCTATCGTTGAATCCCAAGGCAGAAAATTTGGTCGTTGCTATTTCACAGTAGTATCCGGTCCATCCTATCGCACAACTGCAGCGACCATTCTTCATACACTGTCCATTATTTCTGCACTTCACTATCTCACAAGATTCCTGGATCTCACAATTCGCTCCCTTGGAGTATTCTGGACATTTGCAATGTGGCTGGGAGTATTCATCCAACCAGCAGAGGCCGCCCTTTGTACAAAGGTCACCTCCGCAAGGTGTACCGTCACAGTCATTAGCATTCCTCGCCTCCAAAATACTGCTTTCGTTTAAGGTAACTCGGGTACCGTTGAGATTGACATTTCTGATGCAGCCTCTAAACGGAATCGG
Organism: Ochlerotatus camptorhynchus; assembly: GCF_037179485.1. Classification (NCBI taxonomy): domain Eukaryota; kingdom Metazoa; phylum Arthropoda; class Insecta; order Diptera; family Culicidae; genus Ochlerotatus; species Ochlerotatus camptorhynchus. The sequence continues at coordinate 148,820 of NW_027041078.1, forward strand.
AAACCCAGATATCGCATCGAACGGCAACTGTGACAAGTCTGGTAGACCGCCGAAGTATACTCTTGTGTTTGGATTGATGAATTCTTCACGAACAGATCCCAGCATTGAAGTGCTCTTACCTTCAACCCACAGGGTGAGCCGTTTTCCGTACTTGATGATTTTGATGTTATGCCATTCGCCAATCGCAAGGACGTGGTTACTTCGAACGATAGAAGTCTGCATCTGGGCAGATGATACGCGATATTCGATCACGCCTCCTTGAAGGCTAAGGCTGATGAAGCCTTGTTTTTGTTCGTTAGAATCGAACGTTCTGACGAACATGAGCAATCCTTTTTCGGAGAGGGGTCGAACCTGCAGCTCAATGGAGAGATAACGAATCTTCAGCTGACGATAGTTCTCCGACCGAGTAGTTAGCGTATGTGCGTACTGCAGGTTGTTTGCAGTATCGTTATGGTTGACCTTCAGGACATCATTGATTTTGTCCAGTTCTCTGATGGACTTCAACAAAATTGAATGGTTCTGGGCCATTAAACTAGACGGTTGAACAATCTTCTCATATCGAACTTCGTTCTCTAGGTAAGAGTAGTCACTACCGACCGCCGGCCATTTGAGTGCTAGGTAAGATCTTCGTCCAGAAAAAGACACATCACTGAGATATTTGAGATTGGCCTCACAGCGTTTACCAATCTTTCCAAATGGACAATCACATTCGTAGCCGGAGATCAAAGGGAAGCAACTTGATTCGACTGCGCATTTATTGCTCTCATCGCATGGATTATTCTTCTGCGAGCACAACAATCCATTCCAATCCTCCTGGCAGATACAGGTGAACGTGGAACCATGCTGTAGGCAAGCTCCATTGTTCTGACAAGCATGGCGATGGCATTCCTTAGTTCCACATTGACCGACGCTACGTCCACGCATTCCTCCGATGTGTTGAAGGGGGATGTGAACCGGTCCGGCAACGATGTTAATGTCGAACAGGCAACCCTGGAATCCGGAATGTAGCGGTAGATCATGCGGTAGATTAGAGAAGTTGGCCTGCTCATGACCTCCGATGTACAAGTGTGGAGATACATTCAGTTTGCTACTGCTACCCGGAGAGTTTCCGGATATATTGACTTTTCCGTCGATCGATAGCCAAGCTAGTCGGCCATTTCTGCCTACGTTGATGGTAGTAGGCCGCGCAGGTTGCACGTGAACAGGTTGCTGAGTGAAAATTCTGCGTGGACCACTTCCCAGATTCCACGTGACGAGAATGAATCCTGAAAGTAGAGGTGACGCGTTGAGAGAATTTCTTTGAAGAGTAGACTAGACAACATACCTTGAATGAAACTCACTGAAAAGTGATCACTCTTGTCAGCGTACTCATCCAGTTGTCCAACAAAAGCGAGGAGAGAAATTTGCGAAATGGTCGTTGGTATGATTTTGAAACTAAACTCAAATCGATCTTCCAGGGAAAATGAGACAGGATAAGCCACATACGATGATAGTCCTTTAATGCTTCCGAAGAACGATGGTTGCAGAATGTCCAAATCATGTTCGCAGAGATGCCCATGCTTGCCATACGGGCATAGACATAGATACCCACTTTCTGGAAAGGTAACGCAAGTTCCGCCATATTTGCATGGATTGTTATCACAAATCGACCGCTCACAAGTCTTGCCCATGTATCCAAAAGCACATTTACAGCTCCAGTTCGCTTGATTATTCGGTTTGTAACGCTTTTCCAAATTGAAACTGTCCTCTTCGATACAGATGGCTCCGTTTCTGCACGGACTGGACAAACATGCCAGCGAAGTACATTCGTAGATTTTGTAGGCATCTTCAGCGCTCCTGAAAATATTGATTGGTTAAGGAAAGCACGATGTTTTGAAGTGTACAATCTTACTCGAAAATTGCAATCGGGTTTCGGTTGACTGCCAACTCGTAAATACACCCGGTGAATCCTTGATAGCGGGAAATGTTATGGCTCAATGTATACATTGTCTTGATTGGCCGACCACCTAGATGTAACCAACTATGTTTGATAGGATTAGTTGTAGTGGTGTATTCATCATATGGATCCAAATTCATCAGCCATGTTGGTTGTTCACCACTCATGGCTAATGTTTCATTCATATGCAGTGATGCATTGCAATGCGTATGGCGATCGTTGAAGTTCAATCTAGAATACAGTCATAATCAGTTCATATAACTACCGACATCCTCGATAACTCACTCCACTTTGATATGCAGCTCATAACCATTGTTGACGGGTCCTTCAATCTCACTCAACAACATTGTCTGAAGTCCACAGGAGAACTGGAACTGCAGCAATCCCTTGTGCAAAAACAGGGCCACATAGTGACTACCTTCTGTTCCCTCGGCAGCCGCAAGCATGATCAATCCTTCCCTGGATGTTAACTTTGCTGTGAATCGCACACTCATCGACAGCATTTGTGCGATGGTAACATTCTGGAACTCGGTTTCATTTCGCCGATAGATGATATGTCTCAAGAAGGAGTCTCTGGAAAAGGCAGCATTCTGAATGCTGACCGGAATGTCGCAGAACGTTCCGATGTAGCGAAAATCGCAGTGGCACTTGATACCGCTGGGGGTCATCGAACAGGTGCCACCATTGGCACATACCTTATCATCACACTCGGTAATGATTACATCGGTGGGTCTAGTAGATATTGTGGGAGTAGTAATGGAAGACGTTGTTTCGACAGAGCTAGATGGAATGTAGGAAGAAGTATCGTACGAAGGTGTTGACGAAGAGGTATGTTTGGTAGCTTGTTCTTCCGGTGGCGAGGATAAGGAAACATTTCCCGGAGATTCGGTGAAGAACGGAGTTAACGTAACGTCCACGATTGGAACTTCAGTTGATCGAGCTGGCGTTGAGGTTTCTACATCGATTTCCGAAGGGGATGTAGGTCTCGGTTCCTGAATTGGCCTCACTGTAACGTCAGTTGGTATACCACCTTCTGTTGTTCTATCATCCATGACGGTGGATTCTAACGACTCAGTAGATGCACCGTCAGGAGTGGAATACTTTGGCTTGGTGGTGATAACAACTGCATCATCAACTTGAATAGTTGAGAAATCCCTAATGATTGTAGATATCAAATCACCTTCGTCTGGTAGCTGAGTTGTTCTTTGATCATCGACGGCTAAAGTTGTTAAGGTGACCTGTTCATATGTTACTCCCTCTTCCGGTTTAGAAGTCGTAGTGGCATCTGTTCCTATTTCCTCATCTAAAGTAGATCGCTGCTCTGGACTTGGAGAAAACTCCTTAGGTGTAGCCTCATTGTCTATAGCTGTGCTACTGGTTGGCTCTGTACTTCGTCTGTCAGCAGCTTCAAGAATTGTCGTATCTATGGTTATAGGTCCTGTAGAAAATGATGCTTCACTTGGTAAAGTGTATGTAACATTCGTCATACCGGGGTGGTATGTGGTTACTGATGTATTCAGAAACAGAGATGGAACCGTTGAACCATCTGCACTACTTGAACTCCAAGCTTGCGACGACATACTTGAATCAGGATCTCCACTGAAAGCATACCTAGTGCTGAAGCTAGGTTCAAACCAAGCAGTTGTCGTGACATACTCTACAGTCGTCATCTCGGGAGCTGTGTAGTTACAATCCACTTCGGAATCATCCAATACTAAGCATTCGCAGTTGGTACCAGTAAAGCTCGGTGGACAGGAACAGGAATATTCATCTATTCCATCTATACAGGTTCCTCCGTTAACACACTTGGGAAAAGGTCCTAGCAGACACTCGTTGTACTGAAATTCACAACGTTCACCATGAAAATCTGGCACACAGTAGCATGTGGGTTCATTCTCTTCCACCAAACATAATGCCTGATTGGAACACGGCGAGCTTTCGCAAAACATGATCTCCTCTTCACAGTTAGTTCCAGTGAATCCCATTGTACATGCACATGTATAGCTTGCGAATTTATCAATACAAACGCCTCCATTCTGGCAGGGCGATGACTCGCATTCGTTGGTTTCCTCATCGCAAAACTTCCCTTCGTAACCTTCTACACATTGACAGGAGAAATCCAGGCCATGTCCTTCTATGCATTCGCCACCGTTATGACAGCGATCACCCGTTTCGCACACCGCGACGTCCTCCTCGCAGAATACCCCGACGAAACCGGCAGCGCAGCTACAGATGAACGCATTGTCTTGATCATAGCAACTACCTCCGTTTTGGCATGGGTTCGAGAGACATTCATTGAAGTTTTCTTCGCAATTGAGACCTGAAAACGTAAAGTGTGAGTTACTCATTCAGGAGATTTGGCGAAACCCTCAATGTGTTTCTATTTTGGACAGAGTGTTGTAAGCCTAAAGTCTAATACTTCCCCTGAGAACACTAACGCCATCTGTTGCTCGCAATAAAAAATCATTTGCATTAATTTCATACATTGATTTACATTTATTTGCCTCTAACTTTTTTCATCAACAGCATTCTGCAAAATGATGTATAGAGCTTTTGTAGGTTTTGTTATTAACTACAACTTTTGCTCATAACTCAAATCCGTATATCTTATGCATCACAAACTAGAGCGGGCAGAACTTGTTACTGTTTTTCAGTGAATGTAAAATACATTCACTGAAAAACAGTAGTGGCTTCTGTTCGCTCTGGTTCGTCATGCATAAGAGATACGGATTTGACTTGTTAGCAAAAGTTGTAGTTGATAACAAAACCTACAAAATCTCCGTACACCATTTTGCGGAATGCTGTTGAAGAAAAAAGTTAGAGGCAAATGAATGTATGAAATGAATGCAAATGATTTTCCATGCCTGCCTACTTTCATCTGAGCTTGTTGATGGTCCAAAATAGGAACGTATTGAATTTTACCAATCGAGTTTCAAATTCACTTACCTATGAAACCGTCAAGGCACGTGCAGTTGTACGTTGCGATTCCATCGATACAGGTACCCCCATTACGACAAGGATTCGACCAGCATTCGTCCCAGTTCGTTTGGCAGTGTATTCCGGTGTACCCGTCTATACAGTAACATGAGTATGTACTGAATGGATAAAACGGGAACAGAAAACAACGAAGACAAAGTTTAGTGAAAAACTGTTAATTTGCTACATTTTTCCCTTCATTGGATCATCGCGAACGGTTTGGTGGAATTCCTTACAAACACGCGAATTATGCTACGTGCTACCTTGTTTGTAAATAATTTATATCCTTGCACACACAGGTGAGAATTTTGTGACTACACTCATAGATAGGATAGGGAAGGAGGCTACATTTCCTGAATGGGAACCAAGGGAGCAGCGCGGAACGAAAGTTTGTGTGTTTTACGATCAGAACCAACACTCGTATGAACCGAAATGAAGAAGCGCCTGCAAGGTATGCAGCAGTACGTGAAGCGCCATGACACACGAGTCCTTACGCGCCACCGAACTCGGACGTAAATTATGTTATTAGCTAGCTAGTTTTACGAACTATCAATATCGATTATACAGTCAACTGTTTTTGAGTGCTTGGTATTAGAAATATCGAAATCCATGTACTTTAGTTGAGTAGATGCAATTAGTCTGTCACTTGTCAGACCCATTTTCACTGATGAGACTTTAATAACGATAATTGATATTAAGCCGAATGTAACTGAAGCCAATAACCTTTCACAAAAAAAAAATCACAATGGCGGCCCCCTTCGTTTTGGGGAATTTTCCCCTGGACACTTACGTATTCAAATCGTCGATGCATACTCCGTATATGCATGGATTGCTGAGGCAGGCAAATCCGGCCTCGGTGTGATTCAGAACCGAAACGGAAGCGATTCCAATAAGTAGCAGGAACAAATTTGTGTGTATCCGTATCGACATGCAGTTCCATGCCCATTTGCAGGAGATTTTTGTACGATGATTCCTTGAGCAATTTTTCACTTCCGAGTGACCCATTTTCGATGAATCTTTTCTACGCAATCACACTTGTATTACTTTTCTTACCCCCTTAAAACTTTATTGCACACAAATTCCATCCGTTTGATTTATTTTCGTTCATAATAAAGCAGTTTTCACTCCATTACCAAAAAAAATCAGATGAGACTGAAGAAAATTTGACTGAACCTTACTTCTTGATGAAGAAAACTATTTACCGCCCGTAAACATTCGTCGACAACGGTGTACTAGGTTTCGCTTCGTGACTCCGAATGCGTAAATTCCTAGTTCATGTTCCCCAACGTGTCCTGGCGGTAGAGAGAAATCACTACACTACTCGCGAAGGGTGGTTGCTGACTCACCCATACTTGCAGTAGGCGACTCGTGGTAACCCATGGATACCGGAATATAACAACTTCCAACCACTTCCAGCTGATCGTAGTAGCTCTAGGACTTGGAGTGTGGGGTTTTGTTGATATTGGAGTAATAGATAATAGATGTAGAACATGCAACAACTTTGACTCTGACCGGCAATGGATTTCGCCGGCATGGCGAAGTCCACCAAGAGGGAAAGCATGTGCTGTGATGTATATTCTATGTAGGTGGTTTATTTTCGGATAGTAGTTGAATAGCTGATACAAAATCACTTCGTTTGAGGTGGAAAACCGTGTCACAGGCTGAGCGTGTGCGATGAATAGACCCTGGAACAGACGGATTCTCGTTTTTCACGCTGTTTCGGTTTCGGGTCAGGTTCTTGTGGTTAGGATTGATGATGTCACGCGATGCTTGTTGTCGAGTTGATTGTTTTGTGTGCGTAGAAGAGGGTGGAGAATTTTACCAATGTGATTTGATATATCTTTTTGTAAATTAGGGGCCTGCATTTTAAATTTTATGACATTTGCAGATAATGATTGGATACCAATCGTGTGGAGCACTACTTTGGCATATGGGGACCATTTCGTCATACGCATAAAAAACAATGAAGACAAACAACTACACCCAAAATTCATGCATAACATTCTTTGCTCACGATTTAAACGACAAATGCTGTAAAAAAAATGTACGGGACTGTCGGAAGACTGTTTTAAACGGAGGATTGCCGAAATGGTGCCGCACCCTATGCAATTTAATCCTGAATAGGGTGAAACTGCAAACAATGGCTTAAACCACGGATTTCTCAAGAATAAAAGCAAACAAACAATATCAATTATAAACTGGAAGAGGAAACATTCTCCTACCAGTTGGTGTTATTAGTTTGCGTGTGTGAGCTTTGAATAGCGATACGTAGACGGTTAAAGCTAGTGGTTACAAAATATGTTATACTCTATTGAAGTGTCAATAAAGAATTGTATTGTAATTGGATTTTCGATTTCAAACAATTTAGGGGAGAACACTTGTTCAAATACCTCAAGCCCCTCAGACTGCCTAGTCAGTAAACGCACGGTATTGCCAAGCTGGAGGCGGTGGATTCGATTCCTGGTCTGGTCGATGAATTCTTTTGGGTTGGAAATTTTCTCGAGCATAGAGTATTAGGGCTAATTGAAAGTTTGGAAATGGGCCACGGGATTTGGGTTTTGTCATTGAAAATGTAAGTTCCCAGAAATATTTAAAAAGTACTCAATATACGTAACTGCTTTAAATTTTACTTGCCGAAAATAAAATGTGTCCTACCTAACAACATTCACATTTACGTAAGGACAACAATTTTAAGCACGGCTGTTAGAAATGGTTGATTGAACTTGATCTCATTTTACAAAATTAAATAAAACATATTCCAAACCTTATGAAGGATGACATTGGGTCAAAACATAAATTTGGTTAAAATATCTTACAATATGTAAATGTAACGTAGCTATTAGGAGTACATTTGGCTATAACCACAAAGTACTTCGTATGTATGGCTAAAGATCGCGTGTAACCCTCGTCTACCCACATAAAAATGTGTTCAAACTTTTATTTGCCTGTTGACATATTTAAAAACGTTTTTTTTCTAATATTTATGACACTTAACTTTACAGCATTATTTAAATAAAACAACTGCAGTGCTGTTTCAACAGGTGTGGATTTTGCGAATCTCAAATCTTGCCGTCGTTATTGATGATGTATCTCTGTTGTTTATCTACCAATATTATTTGAAATTATCGGGGCATCTTATGCCTTTGTCATCTTCTTCTTATGCAGGGTGTCTACTCATTTTCAGAGGCGTCGTGTGCCTCATTTGTTTGCCTGTGCACCAAGCTTTGTTCGATATAGTTTACCAACACATGTTAGTTTTTGTTTTATTTTTCAATGCTCCATGAATTTGAGGGACATATTCTCCATCACTATATTAATCACTACCTAACGTAACATTTGAAGAACCTATCATCTTGTATAAGCAAAACTTGTATGGCCCTTTTCGCGCTAACCGAAGTAGGAGGAATTGCAAAACTTAACTAATTCCAGCTGAACATTGCATTAGGTTCTAGGTAATATTGATCGATTCTCTTCTTCAACTTTCTATTTCGTTAATAACTTGAGCACATAACCATTTCTTGTTGTGTTTGTCGTTTTAGATGCTAGATAAAAGCTTCTTTTATCGATCTGTGTGCTGAAAATACTTGGGAATGTATTTACATGGCCGTGGAGATACAAAGAGAAAGTCGACGGAGAGAATCTGTCAACAGGCTTGCTTCCACTCACTTGCTATAAAAACATGATTTTCTGAATTTTGAAATCATTAGATGTTATAATCATATTTTGTACTTGTTAGATACAAGAAGAGGTTGAAAGGCAAGTTTTTTTTTTTAAAATTCTTTATTAAAGAGATTTTTAGCCTTAGGCTAGTTCATCTCTAAAAGAAAGGCAAGTGTTTGACACATGAAACCTGTCAAATTCACGAATCATAAAATCGCTTATTGTAACACTCTGGTAGCGAAATTGACAGGTTTTATGAGTCAAACACTTGCCTTTCATCCGCTTCTTGTATCTAACAAATCCAAAATATCATTATAACATCGAATGATTTAAAAATTCAGAAAATCATTTTTTATAGCAAGTGAGTGGAAGCAACCCTGTCTGTCAATGTTACTTAAGACCTAATGCAATGTTCAGCTTGAATTCTCGTTTTTATCAAAAAGCTAACTCTTTCGGCTGAAGTGTAATAAAGAATATCCGTCAAACACTTCCGAAAACATTTTTTGATACAAAAAAATGCCAAAATCTAGAAAAAATTCATAGTCCCTTGGGTACCAAACTTGAATTAATCAACTCTTTATTCATAAGAACAACACTATCAGAATGAACCAGGGGAAGCTCATAAGTTTTGACAGGCGCTCCGGCGCAACTATCGGTAATTGAGAGATTCACAACTGACAAGAGAGCGAGAGCGGGCTTTTGCGCTCTCTTTCTCCATTACTCTCTTTGTGTGCAATCAGATATCCAAGTGCACAGCGAGAAATGCACACTTTGGGCACCCATACATCACAAATGTTCTTCTAATTTAAACTCACACATTTAAACCGGTCTGCAAGTATGATAACGTCCAAAGCGTACTTTGGTTCGCGTGTAAAGGGCCCTAGAAAGTTTGTTTACAAATGCTTTTGTGCCGTTATCTAATGTTATGCCTGTTATTGTTATGTTATTTTTGGTAACATGACAGCTTTACAATCAATACCATAAGATCTCATTAAATATCAAAGCCTTAAAGTTTCAACTCCAAGTACATGATCTAGAAACTTTTCCAAGTGCCAAAGTCCCGAAATTAGAAGAATGAAGTATCAGTCATTTGATTAATTTCAATTTCGCAACCTTTCAAAGCTTGGAATTTCAAATATTGGTTCTTGTTTTGGAACTTGAAAACTTCTCACGAACTCTAGTCCTCTCTCTAATCCTCCCTCTATGTCCGGAATATTCAATTTTAAATAAAACACCCTGATCCTTGAACATTTCTCTGAAACCAGGATCATACAATTTTCTAAACATGTAATAAAAAAAATCTAAGTTCCAGAATTTTAATTTTTTCATTTCTTTTTCTGTGTCCAGGATCTTGAAATTGAATTCTCTTATAATTTCCTCCATACTACTCTTGAAAAACTTCTTCTGAGAAATCACGGATGTCGCGGATCAAATTTTGAAAATCTTGTAACATCCCTGCAACTGATTAATGTTATCTACACTCAAGCTTGCAAATGCTCATTACAGCTAAAATGCTTATTTTCGGATTTATGAAGCTATGAAAGATTTTAATGGTAATTCTTATTGACAAGATGCAAGAAGTGAAGGTAATGTATTTGTATGATACATAAAACATGTTAATTTATCTTTCAGAGGGTCATAATAGCGATTAGCTGTAACGATGAGCAACGCGATGAGCGAGCAATCAGAGATCATAAAATACCTAGTTGTGACCTTCTGAAAGCAAAATTGATAAATTGTGTGTGTCATACACAAACTTTACCACCCATTCTTGCTTCTTACAAATCATTATAGTATCTCATAGTTTCATAATTCCAAAAATTAGCATTTTAGCTGTAATGAGTAATTGCAAGTCTGTACTAAACTTTACTCCAGGAGCGCTCTTTATAAGGGAAATGGCTCTAATGTTGGGCCCATCGCTAAAAATCAGCTATTTATCAATTTTATCTAGATGAACGCGTCATTGGGACTGTACTAATGGATATTTTTGGTCGCATTTGAAAATTTAGCCGATTGCTGAATTTATGTATGGGCCCAAATTAGGGGCATTTAGGCCGAGATTACATCCATTTCCCCTTATCACAAAACTTTTACGATTGAGTTTTCGTTTAACTTGCTGTTACTAAGTTTCGATTCCGGTGGCAACCAAGGTGACTACATATAGGTGTTCTAATGTGTCAAATTCATTATTCAGCTTTGTTGGGTTTTTGTATGGGACAGCGACCGAGTTTGTTTACAATTTGCTCTAAAACCGCATTCCCTCGCTCCCCCCCCCCCCCCCCGCGACCTCCTCGCCCATTTAGTGGCAAAGCTGTATCACCATGTATATACTCACCATGATGGCAACCTCACCGACGACGACAAACACCGTCAAGTGCCAAGGATTTGTTATGGATTTCCGATCAACACGCCTTTCCTAAAACTAATAGAAATTTATCTGAGAATTTATCAGTTATTATGAAAACCGAAATGCAAGGTTGACGATGTTTTGACACATTCAGCTGCAACTATTTTCCTTTAGAGCAGGCCTGCCAAACCTTTCTAAACTTGGATTTTAAATGGCTGTATTCGATGTTCAATGAACATGTTTTAACTAAATTCTGTTTATTCATTAATCTATTGGCGTAACTAATGAAATATCCTATGAGAGTCTGAATGTATTCTTCGAATTTCTTAATTAGGCAATTAGCGACCAATTTTGATGTGTAAGGAAAATAATTAATTGTAGTAACAATTTGGTTCATTAATTTTGAAAAATATATCGATTACTATACATCATCTGAAAGAGCTTCGTTTTCTGACCACAACGATATTTCTTCGATCCCATTTACTTCCATATCGATTTTTAAATCAAAATTTATAGCAAGATAACCACTGTTTGACACAAAACTAACAAATCGACAGCACCAATGCTACCGACGCCAGGGAGGCAGCTCCCACACTTGGACCCTACCTATCGATCCATAAACTCATAAACCGGGAACCAACGGCTTTACTTACCATCCGAAAGAAGACGTGGTAAGAGATGTTAAGCCTCAGAACATCCCGGTGGCGCCGACTGGGATTGAACCCAAGCCTGCTGGAGTGAGCCTCGCTTTTGTTGTGGGCTATCTGCAGCTTCGTTCCACGCATTAGGTTTCCAATCATGTCGACCGCCTCGGTCGTCAACATTTCCATCTATTTCAGCGTCTTGCCTGTTACCGTAAGACGACGTCGTCCGCAAATCCAACGATCTCAACTCGTTTGGGTAGCTTCAGCGTTAGACCGCCGTTTTAAATCACGTTCCAGAGCGTTGGACCAAGGATGGAGCCTTGTGGAATTCTAACCGTGATCCTAATCGATCTCTGTCCCATATTTGGCTCGTAGCTGTTGGAGCTGTTGAACGCATTCTTGACGTCGATCGTTATCACGGCGTAATATCGATCTCCTATCCACTTTTGCTCTTCCTTTTCGAAATCTGAACTGCCTCTCCGACAATCCTTGCTCACTCTCCGTGCATTTCGTCAGCCTGTTTAGAATGATCCTCTCCAAGAGTTTTCCGAGTGTATCTAGCAGTCACTGTACGAGTTGCTCGTTGGTGAATTCGTCGTTATCTCCCTCTCCGTCTCCGTACGATGTAGGTGGCCAGGTCGTTGGATCGTGCTTCGAGGAAAGTCCTTCCACGATGACTTTCAGGTTCTCTAAGCACATTTCAGCGGGCATGACTTGACATATGATCTTCGTCATCACGACACGGTGTGCGTCGTTGGCAGTGGCAGTTTGATTTGCTCTGCGTTATCTCTCGTTTATGTGCTCGGAACATTCCTCTACGTTCCTCTCTGTCTGCTTCTGTTCTTGTTGTCTGAACACGTCTTCTGGCTCTGAGACAACTAGCGCGGAGGGTGCTATTTGCCTCATTGCAGCAGTAAGCTGGAGACCGTCTGTTATTTACCTTCAGTTTTCTCGGCATGGTCGTGTCACATGCTCTCCCTAACGATTCTGTCAACTTGTCTTCCACGTCAGGTCGCAAATTCTCGTCTTCTGTACGGCCGCAGGATTCCGTTGGCCGATGTCATATCGGATTGCCTGATGGTCACTATGGGTATATCCTTCACACACTTTCCAATTCATGCTTTTCACCAGCGACGGACTGCAGTCCGCATAAAATGACGTCGATAATGGATTCCCGGCCATCTCTGCGAAAAGTGCTGGTGGTGCCTTCATTGAACAGCCTAATTTCCAGCTTCGCCAGAGCCTCCAGCAGAATGTGCCCTCTTGCGTTGGTACATCTGTTTTCCCACTCCACTGCCTAAGCATTGAAGTCTCCTCCGATGACTATACCGGTCTTCGTCCCATCAGCTCTTCGGTAAGTCCAACCAGCGTCTCATGGAACTACTCCATCTTTCATCGGGTGCATAGCAACTGCATATTAATATTCCGTTAATTTTGGCGATCACGAAACCTTCTTCTTGAATGGGGTATCTGCCCATAACTTGTATTGCAGCCATCCCAGCTCTATCCGCCATCTAGTTACATATATCGGGAGGGACTCGATACAGCTGTGCTGTGTCACAATAATGGAGGTTTATTTGAGTTACCTCTGTTATTGTTGTGATTTGGAGCGAAATGATTGAGAATTTATGCTTAAAAACCAAAAAGTTCAGCAAAATCTTCAGGCTGACAAAATTGGGAAAAAAGGTGACGAAATCGGGGGTAGACAAAATCGGGAGCTGACAAAATCGGGAAAGCACTGTAGTTCCAGTGCTTTAAAATTGATGACATTTTGGATTTCTGTTCCATTTATAATGTAGATTACGAATATGGCAAGTACAGCAGTGCTGTAAATTTTCATATCATTCGATTGAAGATGAACCAATGCAACCATTCAATCAATTCTGTGTAAACGAATTCTCACATGACCATGACCCTTTCTCATTCGAAGCTCATTGTCACTGTCAATTGAGTCACTCACTATCATTTGATATACGACAGTGGAGTATGGAAGAAATCCAGCAAAATGGTCCCGAACAGACAAGTCGACCCGATGTCGGATCAATGTAAGTCTAATTTAAGGTCGATGTCGACCCAATGTCGTGTTCTTGTCGGGTCAATTTTGGGTTTATGTCGGGTCAATGTCGGGTAAACATCGAGTTGGGGTTTGGTAGAAGTCAGGTTGCTGTCGGGTTGGCTTAGCTTTTTCGCCGGAATGTCGACCAGAGCTCCGTTTATGTGTAGGTTACACTCAATTGAATGATATATAGCGTTTTTCAAAAGAGAATGATCCATGCCTTCGTCAAATGACTAAGCAACTAATATCACCCATTCGGAGGAGGTCCCTTTTGATAGCGAATAGGGTAGAGAACTACTTCGGCCTAATGGCTCATTTTGGGCCTATCGAGCAGAAAACCTCAAATAAATCCATGATTTCAGAGTTAACAAGGCAATTATGCGTTTGGTACGATACTTTAGTTAATAAGCTACCGAACGAAGTCAATGAGAACGCGTGATATGAAGGTTTGCACCCATAATTCCCAAAAACAAAAGAAGTGCTCCGACCGAATCAATTTTTATCTTCATCCGATAGGCCGAAGTGAATTCATTGGCGTTTCAATGGCGTTTCAAAGCGTTAGGCCGAGTTTAGAATCCGTAGGCCGAGTTTGGCGTCAAGAAGCAGTGTTAGACTTTTGACAATATCTCAACTATTGGTTTCTTTTTATCAAATATTACGGTACGTACGGAAAGGTAAATAAATTTGGAAGCCATGAGTAATAATAACATTCCGTTTGGTGCTAAACTGCGCTAGATTAAGAACGACTAAGTGCGGGTTGTGCTTAATAGGCCGGAAATGGGGTAGTTAACCCTAGCTACTTTTCTCATTTTCATCAAAAATGTTCAAATGATTTTGAGAATTTACAGCACTGAAGTACAGCTGATCTGGCAATAACATAGTAGCAACCGGGGGCGGTCAATCATGCTCATGCTCATGCTATAATGTAGATTACGAATATGCAATTATCTCAAAACCCCTAAAGAACCAAATTGAATTTGGTACCTGCAGTATCTGTACCATACAGATCTATTTTTGCAGTAAATTTTGGAGAATACCGGGGTTAAGGCGCAAATAATATATTGTTGTATTATGAGAGAAAGATCCCGAACGGATTTATCGGCAATTTGCAATAATTGGGGCCGCCTATGATGCTATGTGTGTGAGGGTATTTAATTTTTAGCTCACAAGAATATCAACCCGTACTTGCAAGAGTTCTGCTAACACATTAGTAAGCTTCTTAATAGCGTGGATATTTCTGTCACACAGTGAAAGACATTCATTGTCAGAGTGTACCTCGTGCGCGCTTACTCCGGCTATATTTTCGATTATTTTCCGCGTTCTTGTTCAGAATAAAATCCGAGTACGAGCCAACTAACTGCAGCTACGGTCCGTTTATCAAGCGAAACTAGATGATACTGAAATTTCGTGCTGGTTTTATCGTAAATGCGATCTGAATAATTGCAATTTGGTGTCCATCGTACAATTGTTAGACACAGAAGATAGTTGTAGTGCTCAGAAGTACATAGACAATAAACAGTATTGAAAACCTCTGGGATATCTGTGTGTCGATCCCCACAGTGGATTTGCAAGACTGTATGCGTTGTGTACCGCTGTGAATAAACTATATAGTGTATGAGCTAAACGAGGAGATAAAAACAAACACCCGAGAATAACAACAATCCTGTTTCATCATTGACGACCGCAGAGTTCAACTTCGCTTTCGATTGTAACAATCAGTCAACCTCCTAGCTGCTGCGAGCAGCAGGAGTCTCTGATCTGGATGGCTGATCCATCGATCACCAAACCACCGGACATCCCGGGAAACATACAAGGCAATCCCGGTCCTAGCCATGTAAACAAAGATAGACGCACCTTGCCTCTCTGGATCGATAGACATAACAAGCACGGCGATGCGGAGTATTTGTTGCTGCAGGGCATAAACAATGCTCCACTCCCAAGAAAACCTCTCATGATAGGGATATCTATTGAGCTCGCAGCTGGAGGACCTATTGCTTCAGCCATATCAGAATCTCGCGGGACGAAATACACCCTTCAAGTTCGTAACAGAAGCCAGGCCGAAAAGCTGCTCAACATGAATAAGTTAACTGATGATACACCAGTTCAGGTAACTTATCACCCTACGCGCAACATATGCCGATGCGTCGTTACTTGCTGGGATATGGTTGAGACTGACATCGAAGAGATTAAGGAATATCTTGAGAAACAGGGTGTTGTGGATGTACGGCGTATCTCTCGTCGAACTCAAGAAGGTCTAATCAACACTGGAACAATGATATTAACGTGCAAAGGAACGGTTCCACCAAAACACGTCAAGTTCGGTGCCTTGCGCGTTGCAACCCGTGTGTTCTACCCTTCACCCATGCTTTGTTTTAGATGTTACTCCTTCGGTCATACCAAAACTAAGTGCAAAGGTAATACCGTATGTCGAAATTGCTCCAATGTAGACGAATCAACCGAAATCTGCGACAAACCAGCTTACTGCAAAAACTGCAAACAGAACCATTCGCCCGCCGACCGTTCCTGTCCAGCTTATAAGACTGAGGTGGAAATAATAAAAATCAAAACCGACGAAGGCCTGACATACCCAGAAGCCAAAGAAGCGTACAAGAGTAGAGTGACAAAATCTAAGGGTACGTATGCAAATGCACTGCAACAAAGATTGACCGAAGCCCAAGCGAAAAATGACGAAATTATCGCACTGACCAATCTTGTCAAACAAAAGGATGAAGCTAATAAATTACTGCTAAATGAAAACCAGGAGCTACGAAAACAAGTTACAGAACTTCAACAAACATTGAACCAAGTGCTGGAAGGTCAAAAGAGGTTACAGGAACAATTCAGGCAGCATGTCCAACAAAGTCAGCAGCATAATCAAGAGAAAAATCTACGTGACCAATCACAGTCAAAGAAACAAATCCCGGAACAGCCGTCAGGAACAAACTCCACAGAGAACCATCGTATTTTGACTAGGTCACAAAAGCGAAGCGAACTGCAAAGTAACAATAAGGATGCCGAAAAAGATTCACAGAATGCACATAAGAAAAGAACCGTCCCCAAGCTTTCCGGAAAACCTCCAAAACTTCACAAAAGTGAAGAACTGAATTTATCATTCAGCAACGACGAAAGCGACACTACTCTACATACTAACGCAACTGACGATTTGTCTATGCGAAACTTTTCAGACGATGAAATGGCTGAGATAGACAGTTAGACAGCCTAAACCACGTGTGAACCAAGCTATACATGACCCCTGGCAACACCAATGGAATGACCCTACCTATCACTACGTAACTATTTATGGATCTGACACAAAATCATCAAACAACAAATGAAGAAATCGATCTGGAATTTCGTAACAGTGCCACTCTTCCCGAAATGCATGCCAACGATACGTTTCTTCAATTTGGAGGGGAAGAGATGAAAGTAGCCCCTCCACTGCCTGAACAGGCAGAGGTCGTACCGGGGATAGTAGACAAGGCCGTCAATAAACTAACGTCTCATCCCATCTCCGGTCTTCCTGTTGAAGCCATCGATAATACATCAGCTCAGAGGACTTTTGGAACGACTGCAGAACCACATCAACCACATCTACCAATAAACAGTATTGTGAGCCAACCAATAGGAAAGCAGCCGAACAACCTTCACACCACAAAAACAAACGAAGCAGCAGATTCGCCAAGCGCGAGGCCTTCCACGTCGACCCTGACCAGGGATGTTCCGGGCTTACCCGATGAGCCCCTGGCGGCAGTCGACGTGGATCGTACTACCCCCAAGGCAAGTACCATTTCAAATTCAATACCCCCCAGTCAACCCTTCACCACTACCGCGTCACCCTTTCCTGGTTTCAGCTATTCGAACAACCTCCACCTTAGAAGTGGTGCCTACGCTGCAAACTCGGGAAGAAACAATGAGGATAATCCCACAAAACGTTGCATCGCGGTACAATGGAATGTCAACGGCCTTAAGGAACGTTATGCAGAGTTGCAGCTAATTGTCGCTGAATACCTTCCTACTGTGATCGCCGTACAGGAGACACGACTCACCAAAGTACAGATTATGAACAAATTCCATCGTGCCGAGTATAAGTGGTCAATCCGACCAGGACCTTCTTCCAGCTCACAGAACGGAGTAGGACTCGCTGTCCATCACACAGTCCCGCATAAATTTCTTCGAGTGAACGCAGATTTACAAGCGGTAGCTGCCCAAGTGGATCACCCAATCAAAGCCACGTACGCATCAGTCTACATTCCATGCCACATGCCCCCTAAACAGTTGGAAATAGAACTGGAGCGTCTTGTGTCTGAACTACCACCACCCATTGTCCTTATGGGTGATTTCAATTCGCATAGCTCGCTTTGGGGCAGCTGTAAAAACGATGCAAAAGGAGCGATTGTTGAAAACATTACAGCTCAACACAACCTTACCATCCTCAATACCGGGGAACACACGCGACTAGACCCTAGAAATGGTGCTACCTCCGCAATCGATCTTACGATCGCATCACCAGAAATCGTTTCAAAACTACAGTGGCAGGTAGACGCAGATAACGGGACGAGTGACCATTTCCCTGTGATCGTCAGCTCATCAATTACAATGCCGAAAACGCGTTGTCGAAGGCGATGGATCTACGAACAAGCTGATTGGCCAGAATATGAGAATATTCTGCTAGAGCGTATCCACCGAAACCAAACCTACTCAGCTGAAGAACTAAGCGAGAATATCGTTTATGCAGCAGAACATTCAATACCTAGGACATTGGGAAGGATAGGCAACAGAGCAGTACCTTGGTGGAACAACGAAGTCAAAACAGCGGTAAAGACGAGGCGAAAAAAACTACGTGCACTTAAACGCATCAACGATGATGACCCCCGCAAACAACAAGCATTGAAGGAGTTCCAGATGGCGCGCAACGCATCGAGAAAAGTGGTCAAGGAAGCTAAGAAGACATCTTGGGATACATTCGTAGCTGGTTTCAATCCTCAAACACCCAGCAGTGAAATGTGGCGAAAGGTGAACGCTTTACGTGGTAGAAGAATCTTCATAAATCCAGTGCTAATCGTTAACGAAAATACAATCGATGATCCCGTTCAGATTTCAGAGCACCTGGCTAGTTTCTTTGAATCGGTATCTCAATTTCCCGAATCTGGTTCATCAGTCGATGGAATTGTGAATGAAGACCTCATCAATGACCAGAACGATCCATTCAACAAAGATTTCAGCGTGGAGGAATTCTTCTGGGCGCTAGACAAAGGAGGAAACACGTCAGTAGGACCGGACAATATTAGCTACCAAATGCTCCGTCACTTACCATTCCGTATCAAAATTCAAGTGTTAGAAGCGATCAATAGAATATGGTGTTCCGGTGCTATCCCAGAATCATGGAAAGAAGGGATAGTAGTTCCACTACCAAAACCGGGAAAGGATCCTAAAAAACTAGGCAATCAACGTCCAATCACGCTGTTGAGTTGCTTCAGCAAAACTATGGAGCGTATGATCAACCGACGGCTGGTGGAGTACATCGAGCAACACCGTCACTTTAATCAAAATCAATTTGCTTTTCGAAAAGGAAGAGGCGTGGATACCCATCTGGCTTCGCTAGAGAAAACTATCCGTCAACCTTTTGATGAAGGAAAGCACTGTGAGGTCTTGATGATAGACCTGCAAAAGGCATATGATAAAGCTAACAGAAATAAAATAACGACGACTTTGGTAAACTGGGGCATCAAAGGTCGAATGCTACAGTTCATTATGAATTTCCTAACCAACAGGTGCTTTCGGGTGGCTGTAGGTGATTGCTTGTCGTCACGAAAAACCCAGGCGACCGGAGTCCCACAGGGATCAATCCTTTCTGTTACATTGTTTCTTGTGCTGATGGAATCGGTTTTCGAGAAAATACCTAGAGGGCTACAAATTTTTGTGTACGCTGACGATGTTTTGATTTTGGCTATCGACGAGGATGCAAGGCAGGCTAGGCGGAAACTTCAAGAAGCTGCATCATCGCTTGGGATCTGGGCGGAACAAACACAAATGTCCATTTCGGCAGAAAAATCAAGCTTCATGCATTTGTGTAAGAAGCGTAAACACCCCGTATTACCCCCAGTCTTAATCAATAATACAGAGGTACCTGAAGTGCAGTATACCAGAATCCTCGGCGTTATCGTTGACAGAAGACTAAACTTCAAATGCCATGCAGCATCTATGCGACGATCCACGCAAAACATTTTGAATCTCCTAAAGGTTGTGGGCAACAGAAAGAATGGTGGTACGAGGAAAACTTTGCTACAGATTTCCAATGCGGTACTGCTACCGAAACTCCTTTTCGGGATGACATTTGTCAACGGCGGTAGTAGCACAAACATCCAAAATATGCAACCTCTCTATAACACGGCTATTCGAGAATCCTCTGGGGCTTTCCGAACTAGTCCAATAGACTCCATTATGGCTGAATCAGGACAACTTCCTTTTGAACACGTATTGGTCCTTAACGTTATCAGCAAAACCGTCCGCATGACAGAAAAAATCAGCAAGCTTTTTCCTCCATCATCCGTAAATGAAAACTCAACAGACAGCTGTTTTCCATCAATAAACAGAGCAACAGCGGCCTACACAAAACTCACTGGTAAACCGCTCCCGAAAATCGCCACACTTCACCGCATCGGAGATAGAGCGTGGAACGCCCTATGTCCCAACATCGATTGGTGTATAAAATCGCAATACAAAGTTGGTGACGCACCTGCCAAAGCACAACAGCTATTCCTAGCGACGTGCGCAACAAAGTACATGACATATCAACACATTTTTACTGATGGGTCAGTTACTCATGAACACGTTGGATTCGGGATCGCCTGTGATAATATAAATATTAGCAGAAACCTTCCAAAGGAATGTTCGATCTTTTCGGCAGAAGCCATGGCAATCCTGTATGCCGTCACAAACCTTTGTTCGGAAAACTCAGATGCTGTCATTTTCACGGACTCCGCCAGCGTTCTACAAGCACTACAAAATGGACAATCCCGTCATCCGTGGGTGCAGGCTATTGAGGAAGGTATAGCTAACAAATCAGTGACCTTTTGTTGGATACCAGGACACGTAGGAATAGCAGGAAATGAGAAAGCGGATGCACTAGCCAAAGCAGAAGACTCGGAGGAAGAAAATGGTGGTGGAACGATTAGTGAGGTGCCAAGTGAAGATGTTATTCGTAGCTGTAAAATCAAAATCCGCGAAGACTGGGACCACAAGTGGAGAAACAATAATACATCATTCCTAAGGTCCATAAAATCATCAACTTTGAAGTGGCCGGACAGACACGGGGCGACCGAAAGGAGAGCACTCAGTCGCCTTCGCATAGGTCATACGAAGCTAACACACCAACACTTGTTCAACCAAGAGAGTAATCGTTGTCAAGCATGCGGGGAAGCAGTAACTGTGCCACACATACTTCTAGATTGCAGAGCATACGAGGTTCAACGACAGGAGTGCGGCCTTCGATCAACAATTGGAGATATCCTGAGCCCCGATGAAAGAGAAGAGAAAAAGTTAGTCAAATTCTTAAGACACACTAATTTATTAAATTTGCTGTAACATAGCGATCTAAATTGAAATAAACACTACTTCTTCATGGGATGAATGACCGTAACAGCGGTTAAAGTCCCAAAAAAAAAAAAAAAAAAAAAAAAAAAAAATTTCTGTCACAGTTTTAATACAACATATAAACTAACATATTTTTTTTTAACATTTCAGGCATGACGCTCAACAGAGATCCGGACGTTGTGTGTTTCAAACATTGCGGTAGAAAATTTTTCGTATTTTCAGTTCCCTCGCAATGCCCAGTTTGCATGCAAGCCTTTGCACAATCGGACGAATTCCTTCCCTTCACGTAAGTTTTTAAGACCCACTTTTTCAAGCCTAATACCTTTTGATTCCATCAGATTACCCTACCCATTTGTGAACGCAACGCAGTCTCCATGTTCGGTCGTTCTTCGATCGTCCTGTGGCGATTTTCTCAGCAACTTTCAAAACAGCACCAACCTGCACATAGCGCTAACGGATTCCTGTGGTTCGATAGTTGAATTCGATAGTCCTGGTTTGCTCTGGACTTTGTCCAAACAGGTGGACAAAGCCCAATGGCGGCAATGTTTGTTGATCATGCAAGTACCAGAATCGTGGTACAACGAGTGGGATCAAACACTCCGGGACGTAATAGAGAAGGGAGATTGGAGGCGAAGGAAATACGATGAAGATCGGATGAATTGCTATAGTTTTGTGCTTGACTTTCTTCGGCTCTTGAAGTATGAGGACTATGCAGAATTTGTTAATGATAGGTAAGAAATGTATATTTTAATTTTCTTAAATGCTAATTGAACTGAATTTTCTGATTCTGTTTTTAGGGGAACCTTCTCCACCAATTTTGTAGTGCCTAAAACTGCATACGCAGCCAAGTATATAACCATTTTCAGAAGAATCAAAGAATGTGGATTCTGGTCAGAAATAATCAATAATTGTGATCAACAGGAAATATAGTAATCTAATACAGATTATGTAACTATTGAATCTTCTCAGACTTGTTGTATTACTGCATTAGAAAAAAAAAACCCTTCCTCAAAACTTCGAAATCGCATTCTCGACGTTCGATACTTTTTTAGCGGACTATTAATTATATGTTCTGTAAACATAAATTCTCTCTTGTGGTCAATTATTTCGGCAATAGCTTTTGAAAGCTTGTCCTCACTTAAAATTTATTTAACAAACTGTTATTTTTTATCACACGTGGAACATCAGTCAAAAGCTTCAAAAGCGTGCCTTTTTGTGTTGATAATTTTGTCGTACGCAGTGAAAAGTGAATTTTATTAAAAGTTGTCAGTGAAAATGGACGGAATTTTTGAGCGGATCGTACAGTGATAAAATTGCTTGTATTTTTTACCCCACTCAATCCCATCGGAATGA
This sequence comes from Ochlerotatus camptorhynchus, assembly GCF_037179485.1. Lineage (NCBI taxonomy): Eukaryota > Metazoa > Arthropoda > Insecta > Diptera > Culicidae > Ochlerotatus > Ochlerotatus camptorhynchus. Next base: position 171,385 of record NW_027041078.1, read on the forward strand.
TGAATTTCGCGAGGTATCAATAAATTTTTTATACTTGTTTGCAGGTAGCTAATCTCTTTATAAAATAAATGCACGTCTATCTTTTTCCAGGAATCCCCCGAATAGTGCAGTGGGTGAGGAAGTCCACTTACCGCGATGTCTTGGTTGTTTTCGTGCCAATTGAGCAGATAATTTGTAGATGAATAGTGTATAGTTGATTTTAATCATAAACAAGAAACCACCTAAGTTGGTTGAAGGTCAGAAATTTCTGAAAAAGCTGATTTTTAGTAATTTATTAAATGAACAAACATTCCGTAATATTTTATCGCAAGAGTGGCTTGACTACCGCGTGCTCATAATCTGTCGAAATTGCCAATACGATTACCGAGCGCTCAGCTGTTCTAATCTCTTCAAAAAATATACTGAGTTCGGTAAAAATAAGTTAGCTCAATTCACCTCAATTCACCTTGTATACAAATTGCATGCTGTAAGAACTGTTAGATGAAACAGCAAAAAAAGCTTATCTTCCATTTAATTCCACTTAATTAATTTTGGTATCCATGACAGATACGTATTACGACTACAATGTGCAGTCTTCATCAGTGTCATTCCCACTAAAGACTTATCAAAAACTAACCCCCTTGAGTACTCATCCCCTAGGTAAAAATGTCAAGATCACAGGTATAAAAATGAAACTACAACGTGTATTGTTCAAGATCCCCCGATACAAAATATCACTAGTGTTTAAGACTATTACGGAAATAGTCGCCATTTTCGAATGCAAACGGTATACAGTGTTGTGGTAGATAGAGTTGGTGTGAAATAATAATGCTGTTGAAGTTTATTTAGGTTGATGAGATTGATATAAATGCCAGAGTTGATTAAATCATTGAGGTTTCTGGCTATAGAACCAAGTGTATATGTTGATTGTATCAAAATGGTCTACTCTTGATGGACGAAAAATAAATAAATAAATAGATTGAAATAACTAAGTAGATGACGCAGTTGACATACATGGAAGTTATTAGCAATATTGAACTGATGGTAATAGTGATTGACTACAGCATTGTAATTTATAGTAATATTCAAAATGTTGTAAATGTAAGCAATTTTGAAGATGATTTTAGAACCTTAAATTGGCGCATATTTTTTTTTTAATTCATCGTAAAGGTAATGTTGACGATAAAGTTGGGCTTACAGGTAATGTTTCGGGAGAAGCACGAGGATGGCGCCTGGACAGTCACTGCAACAAAATGCGTGTACTGTAAGGGAATTCCTCATGGCATCTCGTCATGCCCGGTGTCCAAACAACGCGGGGAGAAATTACAACGCTCACTTAAGGAACGTTCCCGGCAGTCTTTTGCAGAAATGCTTAAGACGGCCACGCCATCGACCAACGACAAAAATCCCTTTTCTCTTTTGTCAGATGACGAGACTGACTCTGACTTGGCTGAGGAGGGAACTTCTTTCCGTTTTTCAGCCCGGAAACGAAAATGCATCCGTTCGCGGAAAGTTGACAATGAAGAACCTCAAATCAGCTTGCCCAAATCAAGGAGTGGTGGAAAAAAGGAAGTTTCTACTCCTCCTGGATTCAGAAGAACTGACTATACCCAGGATTTTCCACCTCTCCCGGGGGCATCCAAAACCCCTGATGTCCCATTTTTAAGAACAGAAGCCCCTTCTTCATCTGGGTTGTTCTCATTTGATAAAATTGTGGACGATATCCTCAAGTACCTGAATATTTCTGATCCTCTCAAAAGCATTGTTCTGGCAATGCTTCCTACTGTGAAGACCCTCTTGAAGCAATTGACATTGAAGTGGCCCCTCATTGCAGCAATCATTTCCTTCGATGGATAATTTTCCAAACGAGGTCGGAGATTTGATCACTATTCTACAGTGGAATTGTCGAAGCCTTATTCCTAAATTAGACTCTTTTAAGTTTTTAGTTCACAATAATGATTGTGATGCATTTGCTCTTAGTGAAACTTGGCTCTCTTCAGATATTGATCTTCCTTTTTATGATTTTAACATTATTCGACTGGATCGTGAGGATTCGCGTGGAGGAGGTGTACTTTTGGGGATCAAAAAGTGCCATTCCTTCTATAGAGTGAATCTTCCACAATTTCCAGGTATTGAAGTTATCGCATGTCAGGCTATTTTTAAAGGTAAGAGCCTTTGTATTGCTTCTGTTTATATTCCTCCTAGAGCCGTTGTTAATCGAAAACAACTTTCAGATATATGTTCGGTACTTCCTGCTCCACGGTTGATCATGGGAGATTTCAATTCCCACGGTACAGGCTGGGGGGAACTGTATGATGACAACCGTTCTACTTTTATATATGACATCTGTGATAACTTCAATATGACAATACTTAACAATGGAGAAGTAACACGTTTGGCTGGACCATCCTCGAATGGAAGTAAATTAGGACCTCACACTTTGCTCTAACTCATTATCGTTGGATTGCACGTGGAATGTGATCCAGGATCCCCACGGTAGTGATCACTTGCCTATCAAAATTTCGATTGCCAGTGGGTTCAATCCGTCGGAATCCGTTAACGTCGCGTACGACCTCACCCGTAATATCGATTGGACAACGTTCAAGACCGCGATAGAGGAAGCCGTGTCGTCGGTAGAAGGGCTTCCACCGTTGGAGGAATATAACTTCCTCTCCAATCTGATCTTGGACAGCGCGCTTCGAGCTCAAACTCGGCCGGTTCCTGGTACGTCTTTGCGTAGGAATCCTCCTTCCCCTTGGTGGGACCACCAATGCACAGAGGTTTATCGTAAAAAGTCCGACGCGTTTAAGCTTTTCCGGAAACGTGGAACACCCGTGTATTTCGAAGCGTACTCGGCTCTTGAACGCGAACTCAAGAGCCTCATCGAAGCCAAGAAACGCGGATACTGGCGGCAATTCGTGGACGGATTATCGCGCGAAACGTCGATGAATACGCTTTGGAACGCGGCGCGAAGGATGCGTAACCGGTCTTCGAACAACGAGAGCGAGGAGTACTCAGATTCTTAAGTTCGCACGAAAAGTTGGCTTTTGCTAAAAAAGAGCAAATGGCTTCTGTGTTCTTGGATATTAAGGGGGCTTTTGATTCAGTATCGGTTGAAGTCCTTTCAGACAAACTCCACGCATGTGGCCTTTCTCCATTAATTAATAACTTTTTGTACAATTTGCTGTCAGAGAAACATATGAGCTTTTCTCATGGAAACTCTACAGCTTCTCGATTTAGTTACATGGGTCTCCGCCAGGGCTCATGTTTAAGCCCCCTTTTGTATAATTTCTACGCCAGAGAAATTGACAATTGTCTAAGTGACAACTGCACGCTGAGACAACTTGCAGATGACGGAGTAGTGTCTATGACAGGGCCCAGAGAGGCCGACCTGCAAGGACCCTTACAAGATACCTTATAGCGAATTCGTTTATTATTCAGTTCCAACCTGGATCGGGTATCAAGATTGGGACTGCTTGTTTTCTGACAAACGTCAGTTTTATCGTTTGTTTTTAAAACCCAGCTCAGGTTGAGGTTCGCACTGACAAAAAGTTCGGTTTCGCACTGGGTTGGAACTGGTTCCAACCCCGATAATAAACGAATTCGCTATTAGACAATTTGTCTACTTGGGCTATTCAGCTAGGTATCGAATTCTCCACGGAGAAAACTGAGTTGGTCGTTTTTTCTAGGAAGCATAGCCCAGCACAACCGAAGCTTCAACTTTTGGGTAGGCCGATCACTCATTCTATGTCTTTCAAATATCTTGGGGTCTGGTTCGATTCCAAATGCACCTGGTTATTTGTTGAAGCACAATGCATAAAATGAGCGTATTGCTTTCTTTTTCAGTCGAAACATTTTCTTCTATTAATCTCTTCAAAATTTACTAAAATTTATCCACGATCAAAAAAAGTCGAAAATCATTTCATAATCTGCCAACATTTATGGTCAACGAATAGCATTAATTTAGGATGCAAGATGGAGACTACCGGTTTTTAAAACAGCTTCAGATAATATGAGTATTTTTGGAAGGGATCCCTTCAATGATTTTGACTTGTATGCGGCTCCCCTTAACAGCAAGATCATATTTAGTTACCGATATGCTTTCACATGAATGACCAAAATCGGAGGGATGAGAATCTTCTTCCAACGATACGCTTCAAAAAATCGAATAACACAATTATATTACATTATTGTAAACTATAATTGTATAGTATAATAATATAATATATTAAATTATAGTAAAATTATACATCAACATTCAAACCATTGATGGACAGTGTCCGAGTTGAATTATTCACATATTTTGCTCAAAACAACATCCAAATTATAAAAACTTTTTTTTCCAACCGTGCATTCTTTTTACAGTCTAGACCCACGCATCAGTTCCGAAAATATTCTAAAATCCCGTGCTACATCTGTCAGCCAGAAACGATGTCGGTCGAAGTCGAGATAACAGGTGTGGTAATGAAAAGCTAGTCGTCTCTGTCGTTCCCTCGCTTCTGTGGGGAGCAGTGATTTTGACGTTTGTTTACTGCTGTGCAAGAGCAGTGTAAGAGCAAAAGAGACGGCGAACTCGTACAACCGGATCTATGCCGTGCCACTTTGACATCGATGGGCGGACGCGAACGTCGGCGATGATCGGTCGTTTCTCTTCGATGTTCGACTAACCAGACATCGTCGTCGTCGTCGTCAAACACAAAAAGCCAGCAGCAAGTGAAGGTAGAGTCATCATCATCATCGGATCGAAGAAAAAGTTCGCGTTTCCAACGAATTATCGCGTAAAATTATCAAGTTACGGTGAGATATTCGACCCAGGATTATCGGAAAGGTGAATATTACGATCGACTGAGGATTAATTCGGTGCTGTTAATTGGATTGGCACTGGAAAAGTATGGATTTACGAACCTTTAATAGGAAGCTGATGAAAAAAATAGTTTCGTGAAAAGCGTGTGTTCATCTGTATGTGTAATTGCTACCTGACCATTTTTGTGTGTGGATTTCCCGTCGATCCGTCATCCATCTCCATATTTTTGCATTGTTGGTATGTAGTGCGAATATTATTATGTGCTGCCACAACAGAACCAAGTGATTTATATTTTCCAATAAAAGCTCGTGATCAGTTTGACGCCATGAATACACCCATCGGAAAGTTTACCCAAAGATATCCAGTGGAGGAGGAATTTTTCAGATAAGAGATTCAGCAAAGCGAGAAACAGGAAGAGGTTTTGGAGTTGTGTGATTTTGCAAAAAAAAGAAAAGAAAATGAAGTGGTTTTGCTTGTCAATCGATAGAAACTGCAAGGTTCGCTGTGTTAAAAACGGGAAAAATCTTATCAATCTTAATTTGTCATAAATTCTCAACATTGAACAGAAAATCTGGAACAAAAAATTATTAAAATGTGAGATAATTGATTTGAGAGGAAAAAAACACGTAAAAGCGAGCAGACAAAGAAGAAGACCTTCTGGAACGATGATGAAGGAATAGGAAAAAGATGACGGAACGCGAGTGAAAGAGACGGCTTGCAGCTACAAGATCGTAGCGCAGACACGGTGGGTTCGAATGGCGTGTTTACGACTTAATTATTTAACAAACGAAAAAAAAGCCAAATATGCGAAAGTACGAAAATACCTTTGAGAGACATGATTGTAGTACCGTTGTACTCCTTCAATCCAGTACTAGATTAAAGGAGTACAACGGACTACAATCATATCTGTCGGAAGGTATAACGATTTTAAATTGGCTAATTACTTGACTGCCCATTGGTCCCAAGTACATCTATAAGCGTATGCTATTCTCGTACTACATGCTTAAAAACATTGCAGTACCCATTAGGATTTCCATACGATTTCCTGTAAATATGTCCCTAAACGTTCAAACTAATCTAGACCTTCAGACGATTGAGAATTGTTCTGTTCGCGTCCTTGCAACTGTTGGAAGAAGGATTGTTAGCTCGACATTTACTTAAGAGAAATACAGAGAACTTAACGACCCCTCATAAGTGCCACTGTGCAACGGTGGGGGAGGATAAGCCAAAGGATACAAAGTTACACATTTTTCAAGTGGACGGGAATGGTTTAAACCCACGACCTTCTACTTGCTGAGTGCACTGAACCATCGAGCCCGTCCAAATTGGACAGATGTGTGACAGATTATAAATTTAAACAATCTTACTTGTTTCCGTTTTGTGTTTGGCAACCGTAACATCGTAGCACAATCATGATAACCAGGATACTGTTATTATTGCGATACTTACAGGATACTGGTATTATTGCGAACAAATTTAACATAATACCTCACATTCCGACAGGTGCTTCAAACATTTCTAAATTCCGTGCACGCAAAATTCAGCATATTTCAAGCCGAAAAATGGATAAGGTTATAAGTACCATTGATCGGTTCTCTTAATCGACTTTCTCTTTCGCTAATCTGAAACTGTTTTTCGCCGGAAGGAGTAGGGGAACTAGGGGCAAAAAGGTCACCCCAACGATAGCGCGTTTTAATATGCGATTCTGTGAATATTTATAGGAGTTCGTGAAACGAATTGTAAGTTTATAACCATGTCTCCATGTATCATCATTGAAATTAAAATTAAACCCCATCAAAAAAATGGTAATGATTTTTTCAAAATGTCATGTCAGACCTGCTCTAAAAAATGCTACGGGGCAAGAGGGCCACTCTTATGGGACAAAAAGACCATATGTCTAAAATGAAGTGAAACTCATAAATGTTCATTTCTAAACAACAAATTACTATTCTTAGGTATGACAGCAACTGTGCTTTTATTGTTTATTCCACTAAAATATTGTTTTTTTTTTTGTTTATCAAAAACACATAAACCATGTGCGTCAAAGAATTAAAATGGAAACTATTTTTAATACTATTTTATACAGTTTTTTTTTTCAAAATTTCACAAAAACAATGTATATTGGAAACATAAATGCCCAATTGTGCTAATTTTTGAACAGTTTGTAGGGGTGGCACTCTTGGAGCGTAAATAATAAATAAACGATTCGAATACACTTAAATCGATGTAAATTTCATTTTCATATGCAGCAATATTGATTATAACTTTGCCACTTCAGCTGAAACGCGATGTTGGGAAAAATGCGGGATTTTAAAAATTGAGATTGAGTGGCCACCCTGTGATAACTTGGCTACTAAACCGTTTCTTTTTCATATTAGGTGCTATAACAGCTTTTTATTTACTGTGTGTTGAAAATATCTGGAAAAACCTTTCGGTTCTATAACTTTCCCCTGAAAACCATTCCCCGGAATGCACCATTCCCCAGAATGCACCATTTCCCAGAAAAGCATTCTCCAGAATGTATCATTCCCCAGAAAAGTATGACATGTATTAGATTTACTATTTTTGTTTATTATAGTCCCTCCTGGAATCTTCTTTCGTGTATATTAAAAGAAGAAAAAAACTTCTTAATGGGTCAAGGGGTTTTAGGAGACCTTAATGGATCAATGGGTTTTCCCTTCTTTGAAAATATAAGAAAAGGAAATAATTAATTCTTTGGATATACGATAAAGAAGGGAATATTCCCTTCTTTGAAGATATAAAAGAGAAAATAATTAATTCTTTGGATGTATGATGAAGATATACAAGGAAAATATATAATCAATAGCTTTTCGCAAGGGATTCGGGGTAATGACCATTTGGGATAATAACGAGTGGAAAAATGTTATTAATCGGTAGTTCAACGTTCCATGTACCGATTTTTTAATCCATCACGAGAAATTCTTCAACTCAGGTCGAACAATTCTTCGATAAGGTTTAACAGTTTCCGACTGATTGAATTGGATTGCATAATAGACCCTTTGACTTACTAAATGATGAACGAAGTGCTCGAAAACTTGAAGGTTGTCATTTTATAAAGAGCTAAAAAATGGTTTGGAATTGATAAATACATAGTTTCATAAAAGTAAACTTAGTGTATTATCAATAGTAAAAAAAAAGAAAAGTGAAAATTACTAATTTCATCATCTTTTCTGGAGAATGGTACATTCTGGGGAATGGTTCATTGCAAAGCATCAACATTGCTTTTGTGAACATTATCCGTGTTCAATGAGAGCTCGAAACAAACCGCTATAGCTTGCGAGCTCCTTTAAAGCATTTAAGGAGTATTCACACATATCCGATGTGGCTTAGGTACTAGTTTCTTTCTCACACCGCCACAAGTTTTGTGCCCAAAATGTACCTCGGGCCAAAACAGCCGATGAGATTTTTCATAGCATTCCCGTTTTAATTATTAAACTTGACAAGCCACAGTGCTAGTTGTTAGTTTAGTACTTAAACTAGAATTTTGAAACAAAAAATCCCAGAATTAAGAGTGGAGTAGGTATGAAAATCCAAATCGAGCGTTTTGCCCGGGGTGCATTTGTCCCCTGTTCTTCCCTGGTATTCATTCAGTCAAATACGAGCAACTTCGCAAGATTTAGTGTGAGCAAGTTCTGCTTAGGGAAGATGCATAACAGACGTGTAATTTTAGGGTGACTAGACATGTAGAAAAATACACTATCAGAGGAAGGCGGAATAAAGTTGGTGCTTCGTTAAAGGCAAACAAACGTTAAACGTTTCATGAAGCACACACTTATAAATACCTAATCTCACACGTGACGGAATCCATCTTTGACATAAAGGATGAGACGTAAAAAAACGTCATGTAAAGTTAAGTGCTCCGAGACTGAAAAGTTCGAAAGTTCGTTTGATTGAGCTGAATTTCGCGTCTTTTATGACTCAATTTTATGTCAAAATTGACGCTCGTATATGAATATGTAAGTCTCAAAGCACATAAATTTACATCAATTTTCTTAAGTGTGCACCAACTTTGGACCCCCTGTCCCTTGTAGCGTATTTTCAACATGACTGCTACGTCTTTTGTGCATCTTCGGCATCTTCCTTTAGGCCGCGAGTCGACTACGAGAAATAATAATAAATATAATAAAAATCCCTTTAAATTTTGTCAGCTTGGCTCCTCTCATTCACTTAGAAGCCCAAATCGACTCGATACTTTAACGTACACTCAATTCTGTTTTTACTCGCGTAATCGCTAGTTGCATCAAAGTTTAGTGAAACTTGTTCTAAAAATCAGAAAAAATAATAATGAAAAATAAGGTGGTATTGACATTTATGTACACACCCCAAATGAGGACAATTTGAAAAATGAAAATCGCGTAAAAAGCATTGAGCGTCTTCTTTTCTGAAATCCTTCTTGTAACGTTTAAACCAGAAGAGTCAGTTCGAACTGGTAGAATTTGCTTGGAAAATATATCGCGAGTAGTGTCTACCTATTCGAAGTCGTTTGTATTTGGCGGAATGAACAGACAGGCGTTAAGCACAAAATGTAGGCTGGGAACGTGTTATAAATCTAAAAAAAAAATAAAAAAATTTAATAGTTTGTTAACATAATAATAGTTGTTAAAATTAAATTTGAGTTATTACTTTGCAAGAAAATGTGGCCCTTCATGGAATTAATTGTACCAGCAGCTGAGCAGTTTCTTCTCGTCAAACTGAACCCACCGTGCTCTCGCATCAAGTGAAGTGCTGATCACACTCCAACACTCCAAGAGTGCATGTTCGTGTATTGGCATGAGTGAGAGCTTATTTTCTGATATATTTTGTATGCTACGTCGTACAACAAAAAAACGAGATAGCAGTACATCGTTGTGCCGAGTGAAGTAGCAAAATAAAGGAAAGAAAAGTGACATTTTCATGAATGAATGTAGTGCGCACTTAAAAATGATTATTAAATTATCGGAACGGGACAACGAAAAATTCCTCTTTGTTTTTTAGCAGCTCAGTGTGCGAATGTTTAAGTTTGTTCAGTTCCGGAACTACGAGCTGCCCTTCGAGTGTGTAGTGCAGAGCGAGTAAACTCAGCCAGTGAGTTACAAGTGAAATCTCTTTTGTGGCCCCAGTTGTAACAAACAAGAAGAAAGAAAAAAGAAGAAAAACACACCACCACAGCGACAGCAATAACAGCAGTTTGGTAATGAAAACAACTACAGTTAAGGTTCACGCAGTCGTCACCATCCGGACGGATCGCTATAAGCAAATTATAGTCTGGATAGCAAAACGAATACGTACTTCTTCATTACCCCAGAAATGTGACGTTTGCTAATAGATAAGTAAATATTCCCCTCGGTGCACGGCCCTCAGTGTTAAGATATATCTACCTACTGAGATATACGAGCAAAGTGCCTTGCATTGCACTGAGATTAGGGTTGATTATGCGGGTCTTGTCGCAGTTGTAGAGCCACCTTGTAAATTGCTTCCATCACATGTATCTTGATGTGTCTCAGTTATTTGGAACGTGTCTTTATTCAAGAACGATAATATTGTTAGTCCAATGCAATGTGGGCGTAACTAGCTGATGGTGAAGTTCTAATAGGTGCAAATTTGATCGAGTTTTGTTTGAAATGGACTACTTCTGTGTAGGTATCGGTGATAGTCTAATATTATTCAACAAGATGACTCATGCTGCTATTCGATATTGAATGCGGAGATAAGGAATTTCTTATTGCGTTGATTTTCTCTTCCGTTGTGTACATTGATAGTGAGTAATTCACCTTAACGCACCGGTATAACTTACTGAAATCAATTGTTGTAATGAAATACCACTTATATTTGTTTTGAAATTATTTTTTAGACGCCCTTGATCATACAAGCTATCATGGAGTACTAATCCTTGAGTGTATCGCTAAACCCATCTATGCTTTGGCCCTCCCTATGATGGTACCTAAAACCTAAGCTCATAATTCAAGATCCATTTCCATCTTCTAAATTGGTCAAGAGTTCTGATCATATGATCTACTAGATCAACCAAAGTTTGAACAATGTCTTGAGCAGGAACATATCCAAAGAGGTGCATAAAGCCTAAAATCATCGTTTATGGTCTATTTTCATGTACATATACAAAATGTTCTAGCTTGTTAAAATTCGAAATCGATCCACTAGATCAACAACGGGTCCTTTCTTAGCTCAGATCATAGGATATACTGAGAGCAATCACGACTTAAACAATGTCCCTAGTAACAAAATATGTCAAAGCTGATTTATGGAATCTATGCAAATCATTCGGTCTAGGAATTGTCCGGATTGGAAAATTTCTCGATTTCCCTGGGCATAAGAGTTAGATTGGACTTGCCACACAATTATACAAATGCAAAAATGGTACATGCATCGAAAGCTCTCAATTAATAATAACTGTGGAAGTCCATCTAGAACACTACAAGAGCACACAATAAGCTAATATGCGATAAGCAATAAGCTTGAAATGCGAAGAAGAAGATCTCAATATTCAACCAAATTTAATGCAACTTGTTTGAACAAATCACAAAAAATGAAAGAAAAATCAGGTAGTATCAAAATTACTGTAACCATCATGGATGAGGGCAAAATCGAAACAAAAAATCGTGTAAAAACAGAATTGAGTGTATTCTCTTGCAACTGACTGAAACAAATCTGCAGTTCCGTTAAGGACGCCAAGGAGCGAACTTGATTCTATGACATTACTCGGATAACCATTCACCGGAAATCAATTTCCCTGCAGACCATTACCCGGAAAGAACCGTGTTCCGGAAAACTTCAGTTACTCTTCCTTTTTCTGTAGATCTTGCTTTCGACTATTTATTACGATCTTCGAGAGAATACACCCTTCTTTGATAAATAGACTGTTCTTTGATAATTTATCAGTCCAAGAACATCCTATTTTTCAATGGAGGATGTATTTTCTAGAAGATCATACGTTAATAAGTAGGGGAAATGGCTCTAATGTTGAACTATGGATCTAAGATTGGGCCCATAGCTAAAAATCTGCTATTTATCAATTGTTTCTAGATGAACGCGTCATTGGGACGGTACTAATGGATATTTTTGGTCGCTATTGAAAATTTAGTCGATGGTTGAATTTATGTATGGGCCCAAACTAGGAGCATTTAGGCCGACATTACGTCCATTTCCCCTAACTAATACAAATAAGTTTTTATTTATTCCATTCAAATCGTGTAAGTCTAGTTATACAGTTTATCTTTTTGATGCATTTTGAGCGTTACCAATGTGGCACTGGGTACTTATTATGGTTCTTATTGATATCATTTATTAATTTTCATTACCAACACGGTTCAGGATTGGTTTTAAAAATGTTCAAGACTGTTGATTAAGCATTTAAAGACATATTGTGCACCGTTTTACTTTCACTGACCGGTTACTTACAAACCGGTTCCGCTTAAATTGGGTTCTTTAAGGGTATTGAGGTAAATGCATATTGGTAATCTGCATCAAAATGGAACCCAAACCCAAAATTTCATCAATTTTGGTACACTAGAATTATTTTAAATAAGTACGATTACATTTGCAAAAATCACCTTATTAGCACCCCTCGGTGTCACTTTGTATGAGAGCGAGCTGTCAGTTTGTCAGTTTAGTGTCAAACAGTGAAGTTATTATCTTGATTAAAAAATCGTGTGTGGCTTCGAAAAAAATATCGCTTTGCTCAGAAAACGAAGCTCTTTCAGAAGATATATAAACACCGATATATTTTTCAAATTTAAAGAACCCAATTATTTTTCGCAAAATAAGCTTTTACTAACCTAAAAGCGAAAACATCATATCAAGAAGTCTGGCAACTTTGCCAGAATCCAAGCGATAGATTGCGCTGGAGTGAAGGTGGAAGCAACGCATAGAAAAATGAGCAAATACACAAACCTTTCTTCGGAGGATCGCAGTGGCGTCGCCTTAACCTCAATCTACCTGTGCACCAACTCTCAAAACATAAACAATTATCAAAATATTGCTTGCAATGGATAGATATCGAGTTAACTAGAAGATTAAGTCAAGAGCAAATTTTCATTACGTCGAATGTAACAAAGGTAAACAAAGTCGAGCTATCAGTGTCAATCGATTCTCCTGCTATTACACTATATACTGTCCGAATATAGGATCAAATCCCATTTTTAAATTTATTTGCCAGCCAAATTGCTTTTTGACGTAATCACCTTCCGATCAAAATAGTTTTCGATGTTACTTAAGTCACCCAATTTCTATGGAGATGCCGTTTGACTTAAGTAACAGCGCTGAGAAACCCGTGAAAAGTGTACGTTCGTCGTTTCGCTTTCTCATTATTAAAGTGAATAAATCGAACTGTTTGTTGCTAAGATGATTTCGGTGGTCCTAAAATGATGAATGGGCTGCACGTAAGGAGACGTAATTGATAATTCTCCCGAATATCCTGGTAAATACACTTTGACTTAAGTAACAATAGGGGCCACCAAACTACGTATAATAACTTTTGACTCAAAAACCAGTATTTTTTAGCATGAAAGCTAGCGATTTGCATTTGTATGATTAAAACCCTGCTAAATATGTTAAACATTGCTATCACTATGAGATTATATGTGTTTACTTGGAAATAGGAATAACTTTTCGGTCATCAAAACAAAACTTTATTTTTCTCGGATTGGTGCGAATGTTACTTACGACATAATGAAAATTTGCTCTTGAAGTGTATTTTTCAACCGATTCCAGTATGAATATGGCATTAAATCTGTTTTTGAAGGTTGGTGCACAGGTAAAAAGTGAGGTTACGCGACGCCACTGGGAGGATGTAATCTTTGCTATCAAATGCGTTCGAAGCATTTACCTTTGAGCGGCAGATGACGCGATTGTACCTGTCTCATAGAAAAAATGAAAGAGTTGCCAGTCTTCTTGATTTGTTGTCTTCGCTAAAAGTCAATTAACTTAAGAAATTTTTACTGGAAAATGTTGGTTATTCTTTTATCTAACGACTACCGACAAACCGACTTGAATGAGCATACAAAGTACCATCTAATTTCTGATCAAAGTGAAAAATATGTATCCTAGCCACGAACACGCATACAAAATGTATGAGTTGGTTTGTGTCTAATCTATGCCGGGTAAATTATTTTTATCTAGATAACAAATTCCTATGGTTTTGACAGATGGGATCGCTGCACATTTGAATCCGCCGTTATGGATTCTCGATAACGTTAAGAGTTAAGTTTAAGTTTCATGTCGGTTTGTCGGTGCTATTGCCAGTACTGCAAAATCTCGACAACACACGGTGATTCAATATTCTGCTTTGGTCACTCATTTGAGTCCACAATCTTATTCAAAGCAAATCATGTCAATTGTCAGTGACTGTGCTGTCAGTCACGAACATGTGCAGATTTTGTTATTAGCTAAATTTGTAACGAAATTAAATGACTTGAGCAAAAATTTAAATGGAGTCGTTGATGTGAACAAGCATCTTCATCCTGAACTGCTAGGATAACAATAATGTGAATCTTCGTCATTGACGAAAAAATGAATGAGATTTTGACAAAGGTTTTTTTGAGGACCAAGTCTATCAGTGACTATGTGAAAAACAATTTTGTTAATATCGCACGAAAGTCTGTCAATGACGATGACAAAGCTCAGCACTCCCTATTAAAACACATCTCGGGAGCAAATTGTGATTAGGGCGAAACTAGCAAAATGTAAACAGGTGGAGGAAAACCGAGCAAGTTGCACGTATTACTTTAATTTTTAACTAATCACTTCATTCGAACAGTTAAAATGACGTTTACTACCACTCTAACTTTGAAATAAAACATTATTTTGAGATTTTTTTTCTTCTAGAACCACGAGAAAAGTAGTTAACATTTGTGCGTTTCATAAAAAATAGAAATTAGTTGGTCCAGTTTTTTGAAATCGCTGGTTTAAAGTCACGCCAAAACTGCTGGTCAATTAAAGATGTAGCAATATTTTTTTCAATGCAAATAAATTTATGATCGTAAAATTGATCCATTTTTATTTGTGTTGAGCGTTTCATAATTTTTGAAGTTGCACCCGTAAAGGGCCACCCACATTAGATCCGTTTGCGTTGCGTTGACGTAAATTTGACAGTTAGACAATAGATTTAGCTGTCACTTTACCGCAACGCGTCCGATCCGGATCTAATGTGCGTGGGTCTTAAATGCGGAACGCTAAAAATATGCCCCCATTAAATCGCCCAAAACATGTATGACGATATGATAACAATTCGTCCAATACTATGCGCCTTGTTTTGATTTCCTTAAGTTTTCACCGTGTTTACATTTTAATTAAAGATGAACCTTTTACTTTTTTCGCTTTTGTTGGTAAACAACATTGGTTTTGCCCGTTCATTGAAATGTTTCAAAACTGCACTCTGAACTATTGTAAACAAAAGAAAGAGCGTTATCAAT
The DNA here is from genome assembly GCF_037179485.1 of Ochlerotatus camptorhynchus. NCBI lineage: Eukaryota > Metazoa > Arthropoda > Insecta > Diptera > Culicidae > Ochlerotatus > Ochlerotatus camptorhynchus. The sequence continues at coordinate 186,595 of NW_027041078.1, forward strand.
TTTTAAGTTAGCTTAGAAATGAATTTTGTTTTGCCTTTCGCTTTGCAAGTATTTTTTCGATAGTAGAACACGTTAAAAAAATGGTTTGTGGGTACATACTTGTTAGCAGATCTTTGCCTGCTCCGTCTGATTGCTGTTAAATCACCATTTGTTTACATTTGTCCAGTTTCGCCCTAATTACAATTTACTCCGGTATATTTAATATGTAACATTGGCACAGATAACAGACGTCCAACTTCCACCAGAAACTTATGTAAAGATAAGTGGGAACGGTTGAAAATTACCGCTCGGCGCTACCGGCACTTAGTTTATAGTGTAAGTTGTGCAACGCCAACGCCATCATGTTGTCAAAGAGGGTTTTAAGTAGGGAAGTCGGCGTTGGTGCGCTCAATTCAAATAGGAATCTTTACACTAGTTTTTACAGAAATTTAGTTCGACCCTTAACGTCTGTTCTCTGTGACATTGGATCGTATATTTTCCTTCTATAGGGGAAATGGGTCTAATGTTTGCATATGGATCTAATATTGGGCCCATCGTCTGCTATTTATCAAACAATGCATCAAGTCTGCTATTTATCAATTTTATCTAGATTAACACGTCATTGGGACGGTACTAATGGATATTTTTTGTCTCTATTGAAAATTTAGTCAATTGCTGAATTGATGTATGGGCCAAGGGGTAAGTCACTCCGCACACCAATCTTGGGTCATCTTTTTTTCAGTGTGCCGCAGGTGTGCCGGTCATAGAGCATGCTGCGATTGTTTGTAAAATACCCATCCCGGCAACCCGGTATTTCTGACACCTTGAATGTTTTGGTTTGAAATCGCAAGGATAAATCGGTCTAGCGGCATTTCGGTTTTAAATCTATAAGTGAATCGAGAAGTGAACTGCTGCTCTGAATTCCTCTGGTATATATAATTAGAGGGTGCTCCTGAATATACAGCCAAACAGCACGTAATGTTGTGAACAACTTCAGTGGCCAGCAGTGCTTCCATTTTATTTACAACAATCAAATGCCTACGAGATTGTGCCGAAGGTTTGCCGATGGATGTGTCCAAGCTGTACCGAATCTAATTGCGGCACAATGTGCTGAGTGACCTACCCCTTGGTATGGGCCCACATAAGGGGCATATAGGCCGACATTACATCCAATTCCCCTACCTGATCAGTTCAATAAAATAAGCTAAATGACTGATATCGTAAGTAAAATATACCGAAAAGTTATGTTCAATCGTCAAACAGACTCACTCTTGCTAAAAAATGTAATTCTAAGATGCTTACTCTTTGATCAAATTTTAATAGTTTAGCCCTTTTTTAAATGGTAGTCCATGTTTTTTGTGGAAAACATGCATTCAAAGTTGCTTAAGTATGCGAAAAAAGAAATAACCATAGTAAAACAACAAAACAATGCTTAAATAATGAAAATGACTGTCAAAGGACCGAATTTGACTGAGAATTTTTTTTTTCTACTGTACATCCCACATTTATTTACATTAAATTTTTCAAATACCATGTTTTTTATTCTTGTGAACCATAAATTTTGTTGTATTTTTGTTGTAGTGGACAAAAATGTCCAATGGTTGAGATAACAGTAAAATGCATTGTTATTTTATGGGATTTTTTTTCTGATAGGCGAAATCTATAGTTTCATTTGAATGGGAGAGGGTACTGCTTTGGGTTGAAATTCGTAAGCTCCTATATTTTTGCTTTTGAAAATCCGTGAATTGTAAATATGGTATTCATAGAAGCTGAAGGTTCATTTCCGTATAAGTCACGAATACGAATATTCTTAAAAAATACCAAGGTTGCAAATACTCATTTCAGCTAAAATAATGTTTTTCGGAATAATAAAACCAAAAGATGATATGATTACATGTTTTACTTGTAACTTACAAGAAGAGGTTACACAGTATGCGTTTGAAAAATTAAACCTGTAAATTTTGCTTTCTATGATCGCTGATCGCTGAGTGAGTGAGTGAGTGTGTTAAAAATCCCTGATTGTGACTCTCATGAAGTGAAATAAACAGGTTTATAATGTCAAACACATTCTTTGCAACCTCTTCTGGTATCTTACCTATTCAAACTTTGATCGTAGCTTCTAATTATTTCATAATTAAAAAAAAAACATTGTTTTAGCTGAAATGAGTATTTGCAACCTTGAAAAAATACTAATACTGGTTCTACCTTAGCACCAATTCAAATAAATACATTGTTTCGCTGAAATTAATTCGATCAGTCATAAGCTACAAATTAACATCAGTAATTCACACCTTTCAAGTAACTGCCTAGAATCCGCATACACACCTAGCTCGCATGTTGGCCGCTTTGTTACGGCTCAACGGTTACAGTAGTCCTCCAGAGCAACGACTGCAACAAGTTTAAGGACACTTCACCCGCCGGCTTACTCACTTGGTACTGTTCGTGTGGGCCAGACGTTGCCACCGCCCGTCGTTCGAGTTCTTACTCATCAATGAGAAGCTAACGAACAGGATGGGATATATAGCCGGACCGAATAAACAGAGAGCTTACGACGGTGAAGGTTAACACACAAGTGATTGCAACGATAATAGCACCCCCCTCCCGCACCAAAACGCAATCTTCCGTTCGCTAAAAACCGTGTTTCTTTGTGCTTTATGACTTTGTGTGTGGAGAAGTGAGCTCCTGAAAATAATACCTACTGTGCTCTGACCGATACCATCAGACGTTTGCATTTTCTATTTAAACTGGGACGATACTCGTCTGCGTCGAGGCGTTTTATTGAATCGATCCAAGTGTTGCTATTTGTGTCTGTTAATTTAAACAAACCCTGGACATATCAAGGAACTTTCCAATAATTTGAAAGAACTTGAAAGATAAAGAAATTTTATTCGGCGGGGATTAGTTATCATGAAAACTTTATATGTAAACTGTTCTGCAAGGCTGGTAGCAGGTCACTTTTTAGTGGGTAGGTCATTATCTTCAAGTCAATCACTAAAAAGTGACTTTTTTCATCAAATAGTCACTAAAGTAACTATTTCTTCAAATTTAGTCACTTAAGTCCCTTTTTTACGACCAATGTTGAGAGTAAAGAATTTGACTTTAAAAACTCACATCAAATCACCGCTTGATTTGGTAACAACTTTGTGTTTGAAAGATTAATTAAAAATCAGTGTGTAAACTCTGACAAGAAGAGTTGCGAACAGACTTAAACGTAAACTGTACAATTGGGTTATTTTTTATATAAATAAAAATGTTCCCTCTATTGTTGATCGGCCGATTTTCGAGAAAGTGTTTGTGAAACCTAATTCCTTATCTATCAAAAATAAGTCTGGTGGAATAGCAGGGTTATTTGCAAATTTTCCATCTGTCAAATTTAGGTGAAAATTCACCAAATAGAACACAACCTTAGGGGTGTTGAGGTAATTTCATTTACGTAATCTGCATTACAAATAGAACCGAAATCCAAAATTTCATCAATGGAACTATTTTAATTAAGTGCGATTACATTAACAAACATCACCAGCGCACCTCGGTGGTACTTTGTGTGGGAGCAAGCTGTCAATTTGTTAGGTTTGTGTCAAAAAGAGAAGTGATTATTTTGCTTTAAATCTTGATTTAAAAATCGATATGGAAATTAATGGGATCGAAACAAATATCGTTGTGCTCAGCAAACGAAGCTTTTTCAGATGATGCATAGTAACCGATATATTTTTTTTTAATTAAAGAACCCAATTGATTTTTTCCCTTCATTTAACGTTGGTCTCTGTTCCGCATTCTAGTGCCACACATGGGCCGGGACCAACGGCTTTACTTCCCTTCCGAAGGAAGAAGAACCCAATTGATGTTGACGGAATCACTAATATTTTGATTATTTTTTTTTTTCAATTCTGTGATACACATTCAAGTTATTCAAGTCTGTTATTTTCAAAATATGTGTACATTATCACATTTTTTCCTTCTCCTGTGATCTCAAAATTGTGATAGATCTATCACAAGTTTTCTGAGGTTTCGAAAAAAAAATCTAAACCCAACAGTGACCTCACTTTTTACCTGTGCACCAACTTTCAAAACCAGATTTAATGCCATATTCATACTCGAATCGGTTGAAAAATACACTTAATCTTTTAGTTTACTCGATATCTATCCATTGCAAGCAATATTTTGATAATAGGTGTCCCACATCAAATTGCATCACGGAAAAAAAAAAACGCTGTAGAAAATTACCTAGTTGATCGATCCTTTTCAAACTTTCGAACAATAAAATATCACCCATTAGTGAGCTTTTGGCATATTTATTTCATACAACTTCAATACCATAACCGTACGCTCGCACCTTACGCTTAACTCCACTCATTAGGTTCTGTACAACTTCTGGTTGCAGCTTCTTCTGTACAGAAACCCACTTTTTCTTCATGTCTTCCTCAGATTTGACCTCCTTGAGATGCTTCCGTAGTGCCTGCTTCATAATAGCCCAGTATTTTTCGATGGACCTTAGTTCCGGTGCGTTGGGGAGGGGTCCTTGGGTACGAAAGTGACTCCGTTGGCTTCGTACCAATCCAGGACAACATTTGAATAGTGGCACGAAGCTAGATACGGCCAGAAGATCGTAGGGCCCTCGTGTTGCTTCAACAGAGGAAGCAGCCGCTTCTGTAGACACACCTTGAGGTAGGTCTCCCCGTTTACAGTCACGAACGGCGCACTCCGTTTGCCACATGAGCAGATCGCTTGCCAAATCGTGTATTTCTTGGCAAACTTTGAAAGTTTCTGCTTCCTTACTTCCTCCGGAACATCAAACTGGATCCGAATGGAACTATGGACGTAGCCTCGTCAGACTGGCGACATGCAGTCATGGATCGAGCGAAATGGAGACGACGTCTATAAGTACAGCAAAATACAACCCTCAGCCAGCGTTGAACTCTCTTGAACTGCGAAATGAACGTCCAGATGGCTGGTCGATATCGGATTTGCTTTGTTCAATATCCAGTCAATTGAACGCTCACTACCAGATCGGGTGAGAATTGAATCAACTCATTTGAAACGTGTATTTGCGCCTCTAGTCTGAATGGTAAAGTATGGTCAGTCTGTTTTATAAAAATATTTTACCACACGACCATAGATAGAGTACAAAAGCTCCAACAAGAGTCATCAATAAGCTGAGCTCCAGCATATTTTGATGATGATATATTTTGCTCTCACGGAGCTATAGTTGATGCTCAAGCTGGGTTTTTACACCCCGCATCGCTGAGAGGGATGCGGAGCTCGTTCTCGGGTGTACATCGACTCTGCCTAGCGAGCAGAAATTTTAACTTCGTGATGTGCTCGCGCAAAGCAGTAAACTTGGAGCTTTAGTAGTAGTTAAATTACGTTTATTTCTGTTAATTATGATTTTACATTGTTTTAACATTTGAATTCATCAGGGTCTTCATCTTTATTTCATTTGTTATTCTAATTTACGTATTCACGTTTTCTTCTAGTCTACAGCTTCGTGATGTATTCGTAGAGAGCTTGGCTCTTGATGGCTTCTCCCAGTGCGCATGAATGAGTGATTTTGTATTGTATTCGAGAAAGAAGCGCACAACCAAGAAATTAAAAAAAAAACAGAACGTATGCATATATTCCGTAACTCCAAAGTGGAAATTGTATTCGTAGGGTAACTGTATATATTCTCGGCAAATGCTCCTATTTTAGGCAAAGCAGAATAGCTCTCGTGTTTGTAATCTAAACCACGATTTCGGCATTTCAACTGTCTCGTCATCGTAAAGTTCTGTCCAGTTAGAATCCGGAATCACTTATTGTGTTGCATCGGCACGGAAAGTGACCGCTGCAAGAATTATTTTACAGCGGTTTTTTTTACCTAGGTGCCCACTTTCTGTGGTATAAATTTCACGGTGTTTCGTGCAGTGAGTCAAAAATTATTCCAGATGGAAGCCGAGAGGAGAGAAAAAATTCTGTACACCCACGTTGATAATCCAACGTGGTCCGCAATAAAAATCGCAAAAACGTTGAAAATCGCCAAATCAACCGTGTATGATGTGCTCAAACGTTTCAGTGCCTCAAAGTAAGCGTCGTAGTGAAACATATGACCGCAAGCTGAACCAGAAGGTGTTGAGAACCGTCAGAACAAACCCTGGACTATCAGATAATGAAATCGCACAAAAATACGCTGCTGCTCGCAGCCGTTCGAAGAATTCGTTTGCGAGCAGGATATCGTTCTTATCGAGCCAGCAAGCAACCAAACAGAACGTTGAAGCAAAGTTGCGTCACCAAAACTCGAGCTCGGAAATTTTACCAGCAGGTTTTGACGAAGTACTAAGGATGCTTGCTCATCGACGATGAAACCTACCTCAAAATGGATTTCGGACAGCTTCCTGGCCAAAAATTCTACATGGCGACGGCACGAGGAGTTTATGGACAAATTTGCCAAAAAACTGATGATGTTTGTGGAAGTCCAGCTTGAGCATCAATTTGAGCTCGAGCTCTTTTGCGCTCTTTGGATTTGACATGATTGCTCTTGATATGTGAGGGATGAACTAACTCACGATGAATGAGCATCTATACGGCATAATCTGAGTTCGAGGAGTTTAGGCAAGCCTGGATAGAGATCATACCTACCGCATGAACCTGTTATGGCCGGTTTGACATGGGACGTAAATATCGCCTTCTATAGCGCCCACCTTAGCAAGTGAGTCCGCCTTCTCATTGCCCGGAATCGAGCAATGAGATGGGACCCATGCAAAGGTGATGACAAAAGATCTTAAAGATAAAGCACTCAGAACATAACATTTGTACCAAATTTACGGGCGTACAACAAAAAAAAAATCAATAGTGAAGCGAGTTCGCAGCAAAAGTTTGAGTCGTATTCCAAACCCATTATTCACAAATGTCTAAAATGCATTTATTTACTCTAAACAATCATGAATGGAGCAATCCTCAAAACAAATGTGAACTTATTGCATTAAAACACTATTTTTGTGTGGATTACGTTGATCGCCAAGTTCTGACAATATGTCCTTAACACCATCATGAAGTTATATACAGGCGACAACGCTCTGATGAGAACGAAACCCCACCCCAAGCTCCTCCCCTGATCCTATCCTTCGAAAATGTACCCCTCTAACCTCAAGTAAGCCGCGAGTATTCGGCCAAACTCTTTTTTTTTTCTTTTTCCTTTATTTAACGTCGGTCTCTGTTCCGCAATCTAGTGCCAATCACCGACGGACATCGATTGCCATCCATTGACGGCAATCGAATGTACAGGAAGACAGCTTCCACACCTGCGTAGGATATCGCACCCATTCAACACGCATGGGCCGGGACCAACGGCTTTACTACCCTTCCGAAGGAAGACGTGACCAGAGATTTTTATGCCCTAGAAAAATCCCACCGACTTCGGCTGGGATTGAACCCAGACCCATTGGGGTGTTAGAAAGCAGTCACGCTTACCACTACACCACTGGCGCCGGCTTCGGGCAAGCTCCTACTAGACATTGAATTAGATTTTATTACAGACAATGAACAATACGTTATCGGGTCCGTAAAGCTAACGCGATTGAGCCTTACAAATAAACGAACTAGATTAAAAAAACATCGTGGAGTGTTTAAAGATTTGTAGTGGCAAAACTTCTCAAAAACTGCGAAGCTTGCGAACTTTTTCCCCATTGCACAGTGGTTGAAAAGTCTAGTTTGACGCTCTTAATTAATAGTACCGTGGAGAGGGGATTTAGAGTAATTACGTCTTGAGAAAAGCTGATGAGTATGATATGATTTATCTTTTGAAGGTATGGGTTTTGTGATCCCCCTAAAAGTGAAATGAAAAATTTATTTTTTCACAAATGGTTGACGTCTTTAGTAAAATTGTAGCAAAAATAATTACAAACAAGTTTTCTGAAGACATAAAAGTCGTAAATTTCGCTCAAATCGAGATAGAGAGCGTTTTTTGAGGACGGACCCCCCAAAAACACGTATTTTTTTTATCAAAACACATATTTTCTTTAATTTATCGTCTTCACTATGTTCAACAAAGTTGGTAAGCCATTTCATCTACTAAACGTTCACGAACACTTGTTGTGATCTAACGATGAATTGAAAAATTTAAAAGAAATTAAGCACTACCAGATAATGCCATTTTACTTCAAACTCCTGCTCTCGTAGCTTCTTCTGCTGTTCGGTTTCTTTGGCAGAATTAGTCTCTCTCCTTCGCTTGGCTTCCGCAGTTCTTCTATCTTACATTCTTTCATATACTTTCACAATTGCTTCACGCTTGATGAAAAACAGTGATGAGCACTATGCAAAAACACTTATCGACTCACAAGTTTAACTGAATATGACAGATTTTTTCGTTCTGGATGCTTCAGATTTGCCTTCTAGGAAACGTTTGAAAAGAAAATGTGCAGTTCTTGCATTTTATAAGCTCTGAGAAGAGGGAAGTTTGTTTATGGAGCCGGTTACTATGGAAACGATTTTATTACGCGGTATAAAACACAGTATCCCCTTGTTGTTGACATGACTTCTATAAAGCCTATCAAAGGGTGTTTGTTTTGATCACAACTCCCCAGCAGACGGTCGTGGACGGACAAGTTTACCACTATTTGAAAGCTCTCTTAATATAGTTTTAGATACATTTGACCTCATCTGCCCTCCCCTTGGCTAGTTTTTGCACCTTGCTGTTGGTGGGCGGGCTTAATTTCATGCTTTATAGTGGAGTGTTGGAGACGGTAGGTTTATGGTCGGCGTTGCTGGCTCATGCCGCGATAGAATGGCGACATGGGCAGGCGATGGGGATTACTAAGCTTCCCCTCTCTGATAAACCGCTGCATGAGAGAACCAAAGATCTAGTCTAGCAGTGATAGTATCACACTTGTTACTCCTTTTATTGAGAGCCGCGTCGTAGTACGCTTACGTATAGGCACTGACGTTGGGTGTGATACTGGCGGGTTTTGCCGCAAATCACTCTTATTTTATTTATTTTTTACGCAGATAGATTTATTTGGGTTTGCAAGGGAATTATACTATTGAAATATTTCAGAAAGTGCCCATTGGTGCTCCTTCTATTTGCGTGACAAGCTTTCATTGTTGTTTTCATTGAAGTATTACTCAGAAAACAATGTTAAACATAATTTTTGTACATGGTATTGTAACTAATCTTATATGTGCTTCATTTTGATTTGGGATAAGTGTTTGAACTATGGCTCGGGATTTCCACTGCGGTGTGCTTCTATTGTGACATACCCATATGTATTTTTGTGGGGCCACATAGTGGAAGCGTGAGAGCGTAGTTGGAACATTTACCCTATACAATATACAATTTAAAATTAGCTTGGAAACTAACTTCAAAGTGAAGCATTTTAGTCACTTGAAGGTGTCATCTGGGACGAACAAAGATATAAGATAAGATATGTAAAAGCCAGAAGTACTTGAAACACGTTAAATTGTAATTTAAAAGCATGGGTTATGTAGGTAGATTAGAGATTTCAGTTATTTATTAAATAAACTTCAATTATAGAATTCAGAAAGTTAATTAACATAAGAGATAGGACGCGGGGGGTCCGCTTAGGGAGGCGACTAGCCTATGAAGTTGTATAATAAATCTTCCTATTTAGTGTATTTGTTAATTACAGACAATGTCAATAGCGAAAGTCATATCTTCAACCAGGCGCTTACGAACAAGTGAAATTTTAGGAAAGATGTGTTAAATATGTTGATAGGTTTGAAATAAGAATTAGGATTGTTGTGCTTTAGTTTTCGGTAAGGTATGATGTGTCAACAAAGCCCTTTTGAGCAAATTTTCAAACATCAAATTGATTGAGTGATTTATTGAAAGACATTGAGTTGCGAAAATTGACAAGTCATACATCTAACATAGTAGTAGTAGCAGTGTCGCATAATCTTATCACAATTGCTGCAAATAGTGCCTGAGGGGCCAGCAGGGCTGAATACGGATCAAAACTAACATAACTACTAACACTAAAATGATCCCGGAACTAACACTTATCCATTGCACTTTTAGCTATTTACTAGTTTTATTTTTCTACTAAGTCATATATGCTTCTTTCTATTGTTTGGATCAAGTACAACTAATACTAATCTACCTTTATGTATGTTTTACTCCCTTTTAACCCATTATCTTTATGAATGGCGAATCATATGACGTGAGACACGTACAAGCTGGAACTCAAAGAATTACTTCGAACAGGATGTCAAACAAATTCAGGACCAATCCAAATGAGACCAGAAACCAACAAAGCATCGGGGAGTTATATATTCTGGGAGAGGTATTTGATAAATAATCAAAAAGTGGTAAGTTAAAATCAGAGCCAAGGATCATGAGAGGTAATTGTCAATAATTCATTAATTAGTAGAAATCTCGATAACTTTTTCAAGGGAGCGTATCGGCTTTTGTAGGCGGTGCGTTTGGTCGTCGATTTGGCTTAACTGGCACTATCATCAGATAGGGGAAATTTTTCTCTACCTGCTGGTGGCGTTGATAAGCGTGTGCGAGCTGCCGGTTGCGCCGGATCGACGATCGGATGCATTGTTTGCAGGAGCTGGTGCTTCCCTTTGAAAAAGTAATCGAGAAATAACCATATTATCCTGTAATTGATATTACTATTTTTATATATCAATGAAATTAGTCATGACAGAGTAACAGATGGGGAAGGACAATAGACAAAAGTTGACACAATAAACAAGACAAGTGGGGGTTAATACACAAGACAAAATGACAAAATAAGTGACGACAGAAGACAAGACTGGGACAAAATCAACATTAAAAAAAAAAGAATGCGCAATTATATTATCAAAACTATTTGGATCAGCACAAAAACAACAGTGACCAAATGGGCACCATAGCCTAGGAACGTCTGTGTGTTGATTTAAAATAGAGGCTCATAGAAGCAAAATTTATCAATAAAAGGGGTCCAGTGTAGAGTTTTAGCAAGTTGCTGCCACTGGATCACTACAAAAAAAAAAAAAAAAGATACATTTGACCTCATCTGCATCTGCACCGCAAGTCCAAAATGATGCAGGTATAGTATGTTCTAGAAAAATATGTATACCAATCAACTTTGTTGAACATTCTGAAGACCTAAATTTAAAGAAAATATATGTTTTGATGAAAAACGTGTTTTTGGGGATCCGTCCTCAAACAAAGCTCTCTATATCGATTTGAGTGAAAATTACGACTTTTATGTCTTCAGGAAAGTTGGTTGTAACCATTTTTTTTCTACAACTTTGCTAAAGACGTCGACATTGTGAAAAAATTAATTTTTCATTTCAGTTTTAGGGGGATTAATTCAAAAGATCAAGCATGTCATACTCATCAACTTTGCTGAAGATGTCATTACTCTAAATCCACTCTCCATGGTAATAGCCGGGTAATAGTAAGAGCGTCAAAATAGACTTTTCAACCAAATGTTGATAACATTTCGTGGATAAAGGGCGGGTTCTTCTACCTATTAATTGGGGCATCTTCCTGTTTGGGGGCTTGTCTTTTTGACCAATTGGTTGATCAAGTTGCTGGCAGGAGATTCTTGTTCCGTAGATGCGTATAGGCGACTTTGCCTATCGATCTACCCAATCCATTTTTGGCCCTGCATACAGCGACATGTTGAGGATAATTAAGCTTGATCAAGACAAACAAAGAAAAGAGCCCACTGCTGTCGGACTTAGTTTCTGTGCTACAATGGGTGGAAAACCACTATCATGCATCAAAATAGACTTTTCAACCACTGTGATTGCTACCATCGGTGGGGCAAAAGTTCGTTTTTAACAATCTTCCGAAAAAAAATCGTTCTAGCTACGAGTTGACTGAAAACAAACTCATCAAAGTTCTGTAAGAGACAGTTGTTAACCTTGAATGAGGGATCCTATGTATGGGATTAGTTTGATTCCAAATGCTTGAATTTGGAGAAATTTTAATTTTTTCAACTATGGTCGAACTTTTGCTCCACCTTACTCTTATAAGTGGAACTGTGTGCAGATTTTGTAGGATGAAGTTTTTGCCGATGATCTCATAAGCGTAGCGTGGAGAGTTTAGCAGCACATTTTTAGCTTTTTTATAATCTTATTAGGAATCCCCGCAAAGCAGTTATGTTGGTTTCCGCATTAGATACTACCACAAACCAAGCGGAGTAAACTAGTCGAATAATAAATTCCTTTTTGAGAACAGATTTTCCCTTTCCGTCTGAGGTTCTGCTGGTGTTAGCACATGAAAGCTAGCCGATAGGTTCTCAATAATACAAATAATCATAAAAGTGGATTCCCTATCGAGGCGCGTGTCAATCATCGGGTAGTGGTAAGAAGCTCACACTTAGAACTAATTTCACATTCTCCGATGCAGTACGTTATCATTTCTGGGAGTTTGATGTGCATATTTACGTTATTAGACAAACTTGACGATGTGCGAGAGGTAATCATCAAAGACTGCTGTTATATAGTTGCACTGTGACTGTGTGATTGCCTGAGAAAACAGTTCCAGTGCTGGTCCAACAATTACTGACTTCCACGTTGTCCAAATATTGTTGTTACAATATATGCTGCATTTCTGATAGATAATTTTCTTTTTCGCAGTTGTCGCAAGCACACCGGTAGCCACGGGAACATTGTTTGACCGAAACGGAGACATAGGCGGTGGAATTCGATCACGTTTTCCATTTTAGTCTCTTGGTTTTGTTTTATTAGTTTTTCATTTCTTTTGTTTTGACGTGTATCTCCGGCCGACGGGCGGATTTCGGTTGGGGGCCTTTTGTCAGGAAATTGTCACCACCCCCACCATAGAGGAAGGAGCAGCACTAGTAGCACCTTTGACCACCATCACCAGCACCACCACCGTTATCACAAACAGCATCTGAAGCATGGCAAATAGTCCAAGGGCCGGTGGCGGTGCGCAGCGACCGAATGGCGCCACTCAGAACAAGATCTGCCAGTTCAAGCTGGTCCTGTTGGGTGAGTCTGCCGTCGGAAAGTCGTCGTTAGTGTTACGCTTCGTCAAAGGTCAGTTTCATGAGTACCAGGAGAGTACGATTGGTGCTGCCTTCCTCACGCAAACAGTATGCATCGACGACACGACGGTAAAATTCGAGATCTGGGACACTGCTGGACAGGAGAGGTACGTTTTGCATTATTTGGGTGTTAATGTTCATAATGTCATAAAATCATGAATTTTGCAACTATTTTCCAGGTACCACAGTCTCGCCCCAATGTACTACCGAGGTGCTCAGGCAGCTATCGTTGTCTACGATATTCAAAATCAGGATAGTTTTGCACGTGCTAAAACGTGGGTTAAAGAGCTTCAGCGACAGGTAGGTTCATTCCATGTTCCCGACTGATGGCTCGTTCCTACAGCTTTTGCTTTCGTCGTCCATTCCGTAGGCATCGCCGAATATTGTGATTGCACTGGCCGGTAACAAGGCCGATCTCGCCAACAAGCGCATGGTTGACTACGAGGAGGCAAAGCAATACGCGGACGAAAACGGACTGCTATTCATGGAGACCTCGGCCAAAACCGCCGTTAATGTTAATGACATCTTTCTTGCAATAGGTAAGTGGGCGCCAAAGAGGGATAAAAGCGCAACAGTACAACGAAACAAACAGCTGTTCGCTGGTGCCCTTTCACTCTGTGCGTGTTTTTTTTTTGTTTAGGGGAGAGAGGGGGTGTTTTGTTTATGATTCATCATCGCATGGTGTACCGTTGGTTGTTGCTCGTTGCCACACGGCTGTCGCTCTACTGAGAATAAAAACCGACACAGTAATTGGTTTAGCGAATCCCTCCATTTTCCCGATGGAAGAAAATATAAACGTGGGTCTCGCGAAAGGTTTCAGTTCGATCGATTTTCCTATTATTCACGGACGGCGAGATTCCAAGCCTGCCGTCAACCTATATCGATTTGAACTTGACGTAGCCTCTGTATGCTTGATGATGGTAGTGGGAGGTGGCAGCAACATCGGAATGCATTCATTCCGTATTCAATCTGTTTTATTTGTGGAAGCAGTCCACCTGGCGTTCGCATAATTGTTTTTGTTTTTATTTTCCTCCTTCCTTCTCTGTGTTGTTTGCCTTTTACACGTTACCACCTAGCGCATAATGTGGTGTTGTTGAGCGACTTTCGCTGCGGACGAAATCAACGGCCGAACAGGTCTTCTTCGGCAATCCAGTTCGTTGATTTGACATAAAGTGGTAACGCGCGCCGCCTATTTGACCATGTGTGATGTAACTAATACACATGTAGTAAGATACAGCGCGTGATTCAAACGCTAGAAAAAAAAAAACTGTGGACGAGTGGACTAACTATGCAAAACGGTTTTTTGTGTGTTATCAATGCTATACAAAGTCCAGTTAAATTAGTATCTGCTCTGGAATGTTGCATATAAAATAGTAGGTAAATCACTACACATCTAAAGCGCTGTATTCATAGTATGTGCGGGAGGTTAGTTAATGATTTGATTGTATTTGCCAAATTAGCGCTATTTGAACGCAGGACGGATTCCATAATTCCTTAAGAAAATCATGTTTCAATCAGTTAGTCCTATAAGGACCGATTTTTCGACGGTTCAAAACAGACTGAGAATTGGATTGAAATTCTTTTCCAGATTCTCTAATATTCTTGCAAAATTCCCTTGAAATTATCTTCAGAATTTCGTTTGAATTCTGCTCGGAATGCTCTTGGAATATTCCCTCAAATTCACCTGGAATTCCCCGAACGATCGCCATTGAATTACCAGGAGCTTTCCTCACAGTTTCCTTTGAATTCATTACTCGCCAGAACTCGCTTGAAATTCGCACTACAATCCACCAGAATTGAAATCATTCTAATCCCGCAGGAATTCTACACAAGATTCCTCTAATTCTCTTAAAATTCTCGTCATTCTTTGATATTGTCATCAAAATTCTTATAGCAATTTTATAAAGTTCTAAAAATCTTGTTTTTTTTTTTCGAAAAGAGCCTTGAAGATTTTCCAAGGATTAGTTATTTTTGTCATGTCTGATATCTTGTGTTTAAAACGACTTGTAGACTTGCAGTATATATTTGCTACGCTGCCCATAATCGCATATCAGTCCCATATGGATAGAAAATCAAGCAAAGATGGGACTGATATGCGATTATGGGTAGTACGAGCGTATACTGCTACTGCCTTTAATCGCATATCGGTCCCATATGGATTTTTGTCAATTTTAAGATAATAACGCTGTACAATATCAATTGGCATCTATTTTCATATAATAATATGAAACTACGGACTTTGATCATGAACAATGTGAATACAACATCAAGTCAGTTTGTCCCATCAAGAAAAGTAGTCGCATACTAGTCCCATCCTGAAATTAAATCGTCCAGAGACTAAGTTACAGTTCTACTTTTTGAATCGCCATATCTTTCATTGATATAACAAACCATGCAAAATGCAGCTACTGGTTTTAACTTGACAAAATAATCGATTAATTAAATATGATTTTTCAAATATTTACATGAAAATTGCACTTCTCAACTTCAACTGTCATTTTCTCAATGCCTTTGTTCCATATGGGACTGATATGGGATTGTAGGCAGCATAATAGTTCTTACAACCCTCAATATGACCGCCAATAGTTATGGCTCTTAATTCTGATGTGTCACATGATGGATTTTGATTTAAAGAGGTTTACCACTTCCCCGAGGATACCCGGAACATGTCCGGGAGTGGATAACATAGTGCTGGTTGCTTATCATGACTCTTATGAATTTTATTTTTGAATTCTAATGTGAATTGATTTATCGCATGATGGGTTTGGCACGTTTTTTATATTGCAATAGCGTTCTATGGGACCATGGTATCTTTCTACTGTTCAATAGCATTCGAGAGGCGCTATGAAATTTGTTATAAATACCAAAACCAGTGATTAGTGTTTAGTGATCCATCTGTGCTGAAGAACGATGTTGCGGAATAAACTTGGCCGAACTTTGCAGTGAAAATTTACGCATCGGATCATGGAGCGTTGATGCTCTGGGATCTCACGAATCTCCCGCGTCATAGATAAATCAAATTGAACCGAATTGCCGAAGGTCGGAGAAGCAAACACGATTGGGATTATGCTGCGAAGGGCTGCCATCCTGTGTTACGTACACGTAAAACGAGTTTGCGGGTTTAGCTCAAGAAGCTTCTCAAAGTTTGCAATCACCAGTGGGTTCTTAATTTCACAGAGTGGCAACATACCCGCTAACACTTCGAGACTCATCGTATGAGTCGAGTGCATGTATCCTAACGCGATACGAACAGCGATACTGGATACGTTCCAGTTGGAGACCCAAAATAAGTATAAAATGAGAAAACTTGTAAAATCTTTGAACGACTGACTTGCGGTTAAGGGCAGTAAACATCTTAAGGTATATTTGATACAGGAAATTGACTTGCACATTATAGCACCGCATAGTGAGAAAATTCGGTACTACTTTTCTTAAACCAATCCGCCCCACTTTTCTGTGCGAGTTTGCCGAATACATTAACCTTTAATATGGCCAAAATCATGGGATATTTCATGTGGCCGTCATACACCGCTTGGATTTTTTTTTCGTTCATTATTGCAGTGTCAACATTTCCCCTCCCCTTGGCTAGTTTTTGCACCTTGCTGTTGGTGGGCGGGCTTAATTTCATGCTAGTGGAGTGTTGGAGACGGTGGGTTTGTGGCCGACGTTGCTGGCTCATGCCGCGATAGAATGGCGCCATGGGCAGGCAATGAGGATTACTGAGCTTCCCCTCTCTGATAAACCACTGCATGAGAGAACAAAAGATCTAGTCCAGCAGTGATAGTATCACACTTGTTACTCCTTTTATTGAGAGCCGCGTCGTGGTACGCTTACGTATAGGCACTAACGTTGGGTGTGATACTGGCGGGTTTTGCCGCAAATCACTCTTATTTTATTTATTTTTACGCAGATAGATTTATTTGGGTTTGCAAGGGAATTATACTATTGAAATATTTCAGAAAGTGCCCAACGGTGCTCCTTCTATTTGCGTGACAAGCTTTCATTGTTGTTTTCATTGAAGTATTACTCAGGGAACAATTTTAAACATCATTTTTGTACATGGTATTGTAACTAATCTTATATGTGCTTCATTTTGATTTGGGATAAATGTTTGAACTATGGCTCGGGATTTCCACTGTTGCGTGCTTCTATTGTGATATATCCATACGTAATTTTGTGGGACGACATAGTGGAAACGTGTGAGCGTAGTTGGAGCATATACCCTATATAATTTAAAATCAGCTAGGAAACTAACTTCAAAATGAAGCATTTTAGTCACTTGAGGGTGTCACCTGGGTCGAACTAAGATATAATAAATAGGTATAGGTCAAAATCAAAAGTACTTGAAACACGTTTAATTTTAGATTACAAGCACAAGTGCAGGTACTTAATAAAGCATGGGTTATGATTGATTAGGTGACTTAGAGCTTTTAATAATTTATTAATTTAGACTAATGAGATATCATAACCATCAAATGAATTTAAATAATAAACTTCAGAAAGTTTAATGACATTAAGTAGATTAACAAAAGAATTAGGATGCGGGTGGTCCGCTTAGGGAGGCAACTAACCTTTATAGTTGTAGAATAAATCTTCTTATTTAGTATTGAATTTAAAAAAAAGAAAACGCAGGCAGACCAATAGCATTTAGCAGATTAACAAGGAAAGGAATAGTTTAGGAAAAAAGTAAAAGTAGAGTTATGTGACAGTTATTAGCTTTTAAACTTTTGGAGGTATTGTATTCCCCTGAGTTTGTTGTACTCGATTACTATATAATTCTCTCAATACGCGAAATCTCTTATATATGCGATTAAAGCATTTGAGTTAACTTATTTCTTAGTGTTCAAGTACTTACATTTGTAAACAGCAATCAATGTTAATCTATGAACTAAACCATACGTAAAATCGATCTTTCCTTATGTGGTATTGATGCATGTTTAACTTTTCGCGGCTTTCGGAATCAACGCGTCTACGTCTACGGAGCTTACGCAGAAGTGATTTTCAATGCGGTAGAGCTCACCAAAAGTTTTTTTTTTTTTTTTTTGAGCTTCTGTAGTATAGAATTTGTTCGGTATGTTTCGCGAAATCTTGAAATGATTGATACGTGCGGTAAAATAACTAAATTGAAACAAAGTTCAACAGTAAAATAAGTAGAATATTTAGGGAGGAAACCAAAATTTATCAACTTGCCAACATAGGCTATCACATTTATTTTGGTGGCACTCTTTAAGTGATAATAAGTTGTTTTTTTCTCTACGGTTGTTTCGCGTGGCGTTCACAATTTGCGCGATTTTCGTATCTTACGTAATTTAGATGTTTAACTATAAACGGTTTCACTGACTCGAGGTCGTTCCTTAAGCGGTGTTGGTACAGGTTAAACCTTTGCCGACTGTCGGATTCAACGCGCCTACGTCTACGGAGCTTACGCAGAAGTGATACGCAATTCGGTAGAGCTTGTCAAACGCTTTTGAGCTTATAGAATTTGTTCGGTGCGGTCGCGAAATCTTGAAATGATTGATACGTTCTTTAAATTAACTAATTTGATACAAAGCTCAGTAGTAAATAAGTAGAATATCTAAGGAGGAAACCAAAATTAATCAACTTGCCAACATAGGCTATCACATTTATTTTGGTGGCACTCTTTAAATGATAATAAGCCTTTTTTTCTCGCTTCGGTTGTCTCGCACGGCTTTCGGAATTCGCGCGGTTTTCGTAACTTACATAATTTAGATATTTCGTTCGAAACGGATTTACTTATTCAATCAGTTTACTACGCGGATGTATCTACGCGCACACGTCACAGCATTTTTTCTATAACTATCTTGAAACAATACATACGGAATCCAGTGTTCAAGCGGCCAACATAGGCTAGTCCTTCTGCTGTATTGTCAAAGATAGAAGCAAAATTTATTCAAATGGGTCAAGTCTTGAAAATTAAGCTGTCACGCAGCTCCAGCTCGATACCAATAAAAAAAAAAAAAAAAAAAAAAAAAAAAAAAAAAAAAAATTATTAAATAAAATTATTTCAAAGGGGCGTAATTGCATTTGTAAACAATGGCTTTAGCCATCGATTTCTTGCGAATAAAAGCTTACTCATAAAGATTAATAACACCAGCAGGTAGACGAATGTTTCCTTTAACAGCTAGCATTATTGATTTGAAGGGATGGGCTTTTATTTGCGAGAAATCGATAGCTCAAGCCATTGTTTACAAAAGCAATTACGCCACTTTGAAATGTTGGCACTGATTTAGTCTTTTTTTGGTTCGTGATAAAACATCATCTAATGATTTTTTTCTGAAAATCAATGTAATTAGGGATAAAGATCAATATTAACTAAATTTATCGCCGAAATTTTATACAGTTTGGTTAAATTGTACTTCAAGCTTATGGTGGCCGTCTTACCCCGATTTTCTAAAACACGTGAAAATAAGCATACTTGGGAATGATTTTTGAATCGTTGTCCTTTCGTAAATTGATGAGTGCCAAGTGATTTACAGATAAAGGTTTTAAATAGCACCTGTGTACACAATTTTTACTTTTTTACACCCCATAATTTATGGTGGTCCTGAAAAGAACCGTTTTGTCGTGATGGTTAAGTAATGCTGGGTGTTCAACACAGATGAGGCTTGCGAGCTGTATGTTGTTTAGAACGAGGGTGATGCGCTTGGCATAGATGGCCAAAAGCGACTCACGAAAAGCTACTGAATCCGATCGGTAGCGGTGTGACTTCTTCCTCGTTCTTCGGTGAATGGACGCTCATGTGGGCTGCAGCTCGCTGTTTGCGGACAGCCTAATCGTTGTCTGGAGAACAATGTTCAACGCCACGCGCCGAATGCACTGCTGCTGCTGATGATGATGACGACCGGAACCACCACCTACGGTGATAAATAAGCACCGTTTGGCAAGACCGGATGGAATTCGATTTTAAAATCTGTTTATTTGTTTATTTGGTTCTACATCATCAGACTGGGTTTAGTCCTAATGATGGATTAAGCAATACTAAGAAATACAATATAGTCAAAAAGTAACAATATGCAAAAGCAGAGGCCATGAAGTCCAACGTAAGTCCTAATTCATAAAAATATATCACGGAATCTCTGACGCAGCGTCTCGCGTGCCAAGTCAAAATCAAATAAGGAAACGATCAAAAACCCTTTGTAGCCCATTGATAGCACCATACGAACTATAGTTTGTACGACGAAAAGGTATCCTCATCATTGCGTTGTTACGGAGTGCTCGTGGTTGAACGTTAACGTCGATTTGTTGTAGAATAGAAGGACAATCGATTCTGCCCTGTAGAATGTCTGCCACTAACAGGGTCATTGTCGTATCTCTTCGATTCCACGAAGGATCCAGGTGAATTAACTGACTTCCGTAGCTTGGAAGGCGATGAGGATCCCTCCAAGGCAATCGTCGAAGGGCAAACCAGATGAATCGTCGTTGAATAAACTCTACTCTTTGTACACTGTTTTGGTAATTGGGACTCCATACAGGGCAGCAGTATTCTAACACCGACCGGACGAGGGAGTAGTAAAGCGACTTCAAACAGTAGATGTCCGTGAAACTTTTAGCTATCCTGAAAATGAAGCTGAGCGTTCTGGATGCCTCGTCGATGACGTACGAGATATGCTGGCTGTATGTGAGTTGACAATC
The DNA here is from genome assembly GCF_037179485.1 of Ochlerotatus camptorhynchus. Lineage (NCBI taxonomy): Eukaryota > Metazoa > Arthropoda > Insecta > Diptera > Culicidae > Ochlerotatus > Ochlerotatus camptorhynchus. The sequence goes on from NW_027041078.1 coordinate 207,225, forward strand.
TAAGATGACTCCCAGATCCTTAATGTGATTCACACGATGTACGTTAACGCCTTCTAGGATATTTAACTGAATGTAATTGGATGTTTCTGTTTGGACGTTCCGTGAGAACGTGATTTGTTGGATTTACAACCATGTGGTTCAGTTGACGTTGACACCAATTAATTAGCGTTGAGTTGAAGAAGGTGGCAGTCAGCGATGGCTCGGATTCGGAGATAGATTGTCATGTCGTCTGCGAACGACAGTCGTGGACCGTCGAGGACGAAATTGGCGTCGTTGAAATACACAAGAAATATCAACGGGCCGAGGTGGCTACCTTGCGGAATACCCGAAGTGGCAGGGAACGAAGGAGATCGGCAGTCGTCGATTGCAACTTCCAACTGACGATCAGATAGATAGGAGACTGCTGTTTATACCGAGCCTATCCAGTATGGCGATCGCTATAGGATGGTTCAACTTGTCGAAGGCGGCTGATGGGTCAGTATAGATGACATCTCTTTGCATATGGTCTGTCATACTCTCCGTAATGTACGAGGTGAGACACAGAAGGTTGGAAGTAGTCGACAGCCCTGCCATGAAACCATGCTGGTCTTCGCTCTGCTGCTTGAAGTGAGAAACTAATGGTTTCAAAACGACCAACTCGAACAGTTTAGATATAGCACACAACGATGTGATGCCGCGATAGTTGTCGATGTTTCTTTTGCATCCCTTCTTATACACTGGAAACATCTCAGTTGATTTGCAGTAGGAAGGAAATACCCCACTGGAGAGGAACATTTCGAACAGAAGGCAGAGAGGAGCCACCAGGCTATCGATGCGTTGCTTGAGAAAGACGGAAGGAACTCCGTCAGGTCCAGGCTTAAATGAAGACTTCAGTTGCGAAGCCGCCCTAGTTATCATAGCGAGGTCGGAGAATATACTCGCAAACAAATGTCCTGAGGGGATGAAGCTTCTTCGCCGTTCAGTACCATAGTCGATGGAAGACCAGACTGCGTTCGTTGCTCATTCACCTAATTCGAAAAAGTTTTCGGGTGAGATCGAAGCTTCCGTTGAACATCTCGTTGATAACGCCGATAACATTGGCGACTGGTTCGTTGATACGGATGATTGATCCTCGCATAATGGTCCTTGAGTTGTAGGGTGTGGTACTTGATGTAATTTCTTAGCGTGGCTCTTTTGGAAGACTCTGTGTTAGGAAAAGCACTTTTTGCAGTCAATCGGTGATAATTTTGATCCCATTGCAACAGTTGGATATTCGTGTAATTTTCAATACCTGACCTGTGACCTATTGAAAATTAATAGTGTTGATTCTAGGAGTTCGTAGAAAAAATTACAATCGACTGGCTTGTTTAGAATCAAAATCCATACAGCTATTGACAGAGTTCAAAGTGATCAAAACCTGACCACTTTCCGTAATGCGGTCGATTTTGGTTTTTTTGAAATTGCACCTTCAATATGTTGCCGAAATACGTAATCCTACGTCAACATTCGTTTTCCCAAAAAATTCTAGTTGATGTTTTCGGATTTTCCCAGACATCACGTATCTTCATAACTTATGAACCAAGCATCGTATAAAGAACGTTGTGTACTGAAATTATAAGGAAATAACGCCTAACGTACTTCGGTATATTTACCAGATATCTCTGTTCAAAAATCTAAGCGCGGTATTGAGACACTTTAGAAACTCCGTCTTCCTACGTTTATATTATTTTTTTCATTTAGCATACTATTATAATTTCATCTCAACTGTAACAAAATGCTATTGTTTATGCATATTTCAGGTAAAAAATTGCCTAAAAATGAAGGTGCTGGACCACAGCAAAACATAAGACCTACCCAGAACGAACAGAGCCGACAGAATAGCGGCTGCTGCAGCAAGTGATGTTATTCAGCTGGTAAGTTTGCTTCTACATATTCAAATGATTTTTACTCGTCGCTTGACCAGGTGATTTCCATTTCAGTAACCGTTTTGTTAATTGTAACAAATAACGAGCAAGGTTTAAGGAAAATTGTCATTATGATGGTAGGAAGTAAGACCGATTCCAAACTAGTTATGCTATACCAAGAACAACAGTAAACAAAAATATTTCAACTAAAACACACAGAAACACATAGTGAAGCAGTAAAATCAGTAAATTATTTGAAACCCTAAACAACAACCACAACACCCATAGTAAATTTGACTATGCATTACGAGGAGAAAATATACACACATTCACACTAACATTTAGACACAGCAACACTGAACAGGTCCGCAGAATCCACACATCCTAACCACATGCAAGAACATCTTCAAATTTGTTCATTGAAGGTGAGCAGCAAAACTAAAAATCGGAACAACTATGTGAGTCCATTTGTTAGTTGTTTAGAACAAAGCAAGACCGGCAAAGTTTATGAATATAACTTTATTATTGAGAATTACAAAGAAAATAGTGCAACTCATTAAAAAAGAAAATCAGTAACAGTAATAAGCAAAACTACAGAAAACAACCAATAGCAGACCCTTTTTCGTGTTGCTTTTCTTACAAACCCGTCTTTATTTCCCATATCTTATGAATGAGAAAAGTTATGTTTTTCCCTCCCCCTTTAATATAATGAAATCTTCGTGGAAATATATTTATTGCTAAACTACAAACTTTAAATATATAAATATATTTAATAAAAAAAAAATACAATATCCATTAGTAACGGCAACCACAAGGCTAGGAATCGAACTGGAGCGTTGTGTAAAGGACGTGGTAAACAATTTCCCTCAGTTAGGACACAATTTAAATATTGCGAGCACTTTCAAACGACGATGCGCGAGCATAATTTATAGGAACGGCGGCAATGGAAGAAACACTTTTTGTATCTAGACCTATTGAAAAGAGAGGATCCCTGTTTGTTACGATTGTTTATTTTTCCCCGTAGAACACTTTTTATTTTATTATTACCCCCATATGGATGAACAGTAAAACAAATGTATGCAATTACGATATATAGTGGAGTACCGTTTAGGACAACTACCTAGAAACCAACAACAACCCAGAGCAGTTGATTTACATAATTAAATAAAAAAAACAGTACTACTAAGCTAGATTCCAATGCTTGTATTCAGAGCGGATGGAGACATCAAAGATTATTCGCATGAGTTCTGTAGCATTTAAAAGATAAACAAAACACTCATCATGTTTGGCCTTCACATTTCCGCTGCAATTTCTTTTAAATTTTCGAAAATGATGACCACTTGTCTAGGTGAATTGAGAATTAACAAAAACCCAAACGATATCAAATTTGTGTGATGAGCGAGTATAAGCGAGTCGACAAGTGATTTTTTTTCTATATATGTTTCTGTAATGACCACAAAAATAATTATGATCAAATATTTAAGATTTAAATATTACATTTTTGACTTTCTCAAGAACCCTGTCCCCAATCGAAACATGCAAATGGAAGCAAGGAAGTCACATCCGATCCGTTTCTGGTAGGTAGTAGCAACGGAAGAGAGGATATTTTTCTTCGTTATTATTCGCCTACTCTGTGTAGTGATAATAATGTAAAACGGTAAAACAAAAGCAGTGTAATGCCACACCTAAACAAACAACAGCTGAAGAAAGAGAGAACGATAAACAGAAAACAAGATAAAAACAGTTTGAACATGTAATAACCGACATTCCTTTTTTAAATCGAATTGAAATTAGTGAAATGAAAAAAACAAAAGAGAGAAGAAAATCGCAACACAATACATTGATGAGGAATAATATAATTGAGGACACTGTGGAGGTAAAAGTCAATAAAGGAACATTTGAACAAGGTAAATGAAAATTGTAAGTCCAAATACGGGAGTGTTTTGTTTGTGTTTGGTATGCGAAAGAAATCCATTACGGGGAGACGGGACAAGATCGCCACTCAGGGCAAGTGAGCACAAGGCTGTCCCATTTTTCAGCAGTGTTCTCAAATGTTTGCTCCTTAACCATAATCCGCTTTTTGTATGCCTCAATAGTCTCTATGCAGAAAATCAGCTCATTTGCTCAACACAGGAAGGACCTGGTATACTTGTTATTCCTTCAGGGTAGCAAAATTTCGTCAGGCGTATGCCGCGGATACATTTGCATGACAAACTATGCACATGAGCATTATTTGTATGAGAATTATGAGCACTATACTAAGACAATATGTACAAGTGTGACCATGGATGAGCATAAGATTTATTATACAAATTAGGCTCATGCGTATAGTTCGTCATACAAGTGTATCCTCGGCGGTAATATAATTAAAATCAGTGGTGCAACTTTCATACAAGCTGATCTCCATAATTTCACAGCACGTGAATAGTTAAACACTGAAATATCATCAAAACTCTAGGGGTAAATCAGCTATACTCTGAGCTAATATATTTACATTGAGTAACTGTGAGTTACTTGTATTTATTCAAAAAATAACTAATGTCGTTTTCGTTTTTGCGGTTTAGCTACACTGGTGTCATATTTACAAACAGCCACTATGAACAGATTTTTTTAATAGCAAGTAAGTTATTTTTCTTTATAATAGCCTTGTTGATGAGTTGATGATCCATCCAACTGCAACCCTGTCATCATCTCACAGTTATCGTCCAACACACCAGCGCAGTTGATGAGACCCCTCACACTGATAAGACGATCTTGAGCAGTACCATTGGATTACCTCTCTCCCACTACGTACTAGTGAAACCATAATCATGCCATCATCAGTGTCATCATCGTCATCGATTGCCACCGATTATACGGGAGTGATGAGGATGAGCAAACCAGATAAGTGATAAGAGCATTGAGAATTGTGCTAGTGAGAGCCGAAGAAAATCATCGCATCGACGGAGGACTGAACTACCTAAAACGGGTTGTGCGGGTCCAATGATCAGTCCACCTCAACCAGGTCACTATATTGCACGGGCAGGAGACCCACGACGGCATACGTTGTTCCTAGTTTTGGTCAAATACAAATTAGTGATAAGCTAATTAACCTTTTACTGCATGTTTTGGTGTGATAAATAAAGAGCTATGTATTATTTAACCGTCGCGAGTACTTAGTTAGTTGATGCGAAACAAACACCTCCTATTGAATTACCTGATTGAAGTGCCAATGGACGTTGTGGTTGGTCCATGCATAAAGCACCCTTTGTTTGCCGTGATGGCGGAAGGTAAAGGCCAGCCCCCGTTTAAGTCTAAGTGGAAAAACTAATTCCGGTGACCCTTACCTTACTTACCAATCAGGCTAAGGCCTTGTTGGCCTCTGCTTTCCGAAGAAGTCGTCTCCACTCTACTCGATCCATGGCCACACTTCGCCAGCCTCGTAGTCTGCGAAGGGTTCGCAGGTCGCCTTCTACTTGGTCGATCCACCTTGCCCGCTGCGCGCCTCTTCTTGTTCCTGTTGGGTCGCTTTCTAGAACCATTTTTACTGGGTCCACGCCCACCGTAGTCGCCCAATTTTTGCAATGTGGACGATGGATGGTTCTCCCAGCAGCTGGTGTAATTCGTGGTTCATTCGCCTCCTCCACGTTCCGTCATCCATCTGGACTCCACCGTAGATGGTACGCAACACCTTCCGTTCGAAAACACCAAGGGCGCGTTGGTCCTCCACGAGCATAGTCCAGGTATCGTGGCCGTAGAGGACCACCGGTCTAATCAGCGTCTTGTAGACAGTTAACTTCGTGCGATGGCGAATTTTATTCGATCGGAGCGTCTTCCGGGGTCCAAAGTAGGCACGAGTCCCTGCCACAATGTGTCTTTGAATTTCTCTGCTGGTATCATTTTCGGCGGTCACCAGTGAGCCCAAATACACGAACTCATCGACCACCTCGATTTCGTCACCGTCAATCTGAACTCTGGGTGGGAGGCTAACATTGTCTTTCCTAGAACATCTTCCTTTCATGTATATTGTCTTTGATGCGTTGATGGCAAGTCCAATCCGCCTAGCTTTAGCCTTCAGTCTGATGTAAGTTTCTGCCATCGTCTCAAAGTTCCGTGCCACGATGTCAATGTCATCGGCGAAGCCAAGAAGCTGGATGGACTTCCTGAAGATCGTGCCACTCGTGTCTATCCCAGCTCTTCTGTTCACACCTTCTAACGCGATGTTGAATAGCAGACACGAAAGTCCATCACCTTGCCGTAACCCCCTTCGAGATTCAAAGGGACTCGAGAGTGTCCCCGATACTCGAACAACGCACATCACTCGATCTATCGTCGCCTTGACTAATCGTGTCAGCTTATCCGGAAATCCGTACTTGTGCATAATATGTCATAGCTGATCTCGATCGATTGTGTCGTATGCGGATTTGAAATCGATGAACAAATGATTTGTGGGCACGTTGTATTCGCGGCATTTCTGTAGAACCTGCCGAATCGCAAAAATTTGGTCCGTGGTAGCGCGGGCACCCATGAATCCCGCCTGGTATTGCCCCACGAACTCTCTTGCAAATGGTGAAAGGCAGCGCCGGCGGCATAGAATTTGGGAGAGTACCTTGTAGGCGGCGCTCAGTAGTGTGATCGCTTGGTAGTTGCAGCAATCCAACTTGTTGCCCTTTTTGTAGATTGGGCATACGACACCTTCTATCCACTCCTCCGGTAATATCTCCTCCTCCCAAATCTTAGCAATTACCCAGTGCAGCGCTCTAGCCAGTGCCCACCGTATTTTATTAGCTCACTTGGTAGTTGATCTACACCAGTTGCTTTATTGTTCTTCAGCCGACCGATCTCCTCCTGTGTGACCCTTTGTACTGTGCGAGGAATTAATCATCGAAAATAACACCTGGAGAAAAGCTAAGGTAATTAAATTGAATGGAAATTGTTAACCCATGCCAAATATTAACATAACTTTTTGGTCAACGTTTGGTTTGACGTTCCAACCATAACGGACTAAATTGCGTTACTGCAGTAACTACTAACGCTAAGAGCGCAGAATGTAGAGTTGCCCGATAAAAATGAACAGCTATTTATTTGCTTGCATAAAGTAGGCGGCATGCTGTATTTTAGGTATTTTTATTATGTAAATTTATGTTAAATACATATATAGCGTGTGTTTAAAAAATATGTTTTACTTTCACTTAGCACTATTTATTCATTCACGACTTTTAGTTAAGCTAGTTTTCACTACATCACTCTTCAAAACTCACTAATAGACTGACTGAAGCATCTAGAAACCTAGCTTCCTTATCTAGATTTCTGAGGACAGCTGGGAATCGTCGTTTGCGTCGCAATGCCTCCGGTGTCATCGTCACGTTCCAGGTCCTGGGAACCACGATGAGGACTTGATGAACTGATCAAAACTGTTCGTGCTTCGTAGTGTCAACATTATCAACATCATGCAGTGGCGACATCTGCATAGAGCTTTTACGGCAATCTCCCAATTAATTGAGGCAATTTGTACATCCTTGATCTCTCGGCTTGAAAGCTCAACGGGAAAGTTAATTAATAAATTTATAGAGTTATAATTAACATTACTATTTGTCACTCTATACTGGGTATAATGCGCCACGTGAATTGTAGTGTGGGAAGCATAACCATCAGGCGTGAAGCTTTGTAATAATTCAATATAGAGGAAGAACATAGATTACGCCTAAATATTTGCTTTCAGGGATGAAATCAGAACTATACGCATTTTTCGGAAACAGGTTTGTTGACCTTTCATTTTAACAATTTAAACAAGAATTCAGCCATTTTCATTTAGCATATCAATTGCAATGAATTACCAATAGCCTAATCCAACATTTGGATATCATTACAGTTACATTTCTATTCACTTTGTGGATTTAATGGTGATCTTCCTTACCCCTATCTCTCTTATACCAAACCTTTTTACGTAATCTCCTTTGAAGAGCTTTAAGAGTGGGTTGAACGTTTTCCTAAGTTATTTTTTTTAATATACCCGCATGGAAGTTATTTTTTTATATGCATCTTTCTACTTTTCATGCCTACATCATAGATGTTTTCTTTTGGGAAGCATTTAAACGAAAATCTACATCAAATTTGATTTCAATCAATTGGTCACAATTCTCTTAAGATTGCTATACTTCTTAGCTTCCAATAAATTTCAATTCAATCATTGTCATCATTAAATGAAGAGCGTGTTCAGTTATTTTTTTTTAATAACAATAATTATCTCAAGTTCGTTTATTAATGTACCGGCTCAGCTTTATTCGGTTGTCACTTTATAATTAATGTTGTGTCATAAATATAACTTCATACACGTATAAATTTTGCTCGCAAAACATAAATTAAAGAACATACAAACCTACGATAAATCCTCACTCGACAGCAACAAGTCCCAATCTATATTGTTATTGTACACCTCTTGCTGCAGCCACAGTTCGTAATTTTGCTTGAACTCCTCGCTCAGCTCAATCTCTTCCGGTTTTCGTCCGTTTGTCCCGTTAGTTCCATTATTACCCCCATTGACCATATCGCCCTCAATGGGATCATCGAATTCTCTCGCAATTAGATCGGGAGCGTTCATCTGCAGATAACGCCGATTGTTGAACCGATCTACGCAATTCCTCAGAGCACATTCCTCCGCTTGGAAATCCCACGGTCGGGCATCCAGGTCGTTTCCGAACGCCCAATCGTCGTTCAACCGGTGTCTCACTTTGGCGTATATTGCGCTGATGGTTTTCATATTAGACTTGCGCCACTGCCGTCCCAGATATTTGGTTTGCATTTTGAGCAGCTTTAGGACGTACAGCTGCATCAGAGCATGACGAACCTTGAGCGTTCGTTTGAGGATCGGCGATGACTTGAATACCACCAGCATCATAATGCGGGAGTGCTTCCACTTGGTTAGCTTGTTTAAAATGCGCAGTAGATTGATGCAGGAGAATACGTTACGCCAAGAATACGGAGCGGAATCTCCGATGATTAACGATTCCGAGGTAAGCTCCGGTTGTTCGCCGATCACGCACGATGGGAAGTCCATGATGGGAATAACGTTCTTGGAACCAACGTAGCTCATGATGTTCTGGTTGAAGAATTTCAACACCAGGGGTATGCAGTTGGCAAATACCAAGTGTTGAGACATAAATTCGAACTGGTAAATGTGATTGATCTTGAAATGCTTCAAATAGAGTAGCAGTATGGCGGAAACGGCTTTGACGGTGATCTCCTTGTGTCGACTGACGTCGATGCCCAGCTTGGTGGATTGGGTTACGGTCATTCTGGGAACGAAACATAAAAGAATCATCAAGCGTGAGATAGGAAACAATAGGGTCGGCAAACTTACGGCATATCCTCCGGCAGTACATCGGCCATGATGTTGATACTTTCGGTTTTGGACTTCGAAGTCGGTGCCGCTGCTAGCAGTATCTTGAGCAACGAAATCATGTACTGTGGAAGATTCGGGAGTATTGCTTGGTATAGTATTTCGGTTGGCGTTTGCGGGATTTCGCCTTCCGAGGTGGAAATCGGATTACGGGTTATTTCTTCCTCTTTTTTGATTTGTACATCCGCAAGACTGACGTACATGTGCTGCAAGGGTCGTTGATGTTAATTTTTGCTTGTATAGGAAAACACTTTACACATTTAGGTACCTTCTTCAGTGTAAAAAATCCCTCCTTGATGGGTTGCGGCAGTCCAGCCAACGTATTGTGGTCATCCTTCAGTATGTACCCTATAAATTTGCTCCGGGACGTGTTCAGAAAGATTTCGATATCTTTTCGCCGAATTTTCGGCGCCCATGGTAGTTTATTGGTCAGTTGCTCCGGGGCGTCATTACTTTCCGCAGGCGGCGTAGTTTCATCTTTAGAAATAAACAAAAGTTATGATCCGTGCTGTTAAAGCAATTATAAGATTCTTCGAGTACCTTCAGCACCGGGAGCATCAGGGTTGGGCGCATTGGCACCATTAACCGGATCCTCGTACTGTCGGAAGTACTCCGACAGCTCTTCCTCGTTCTCGGTCGAGGGTGTTTCCATTTCCAGACCAAGTTGCTCTTGCTCATCGAGGGAACTTTGTTTGATGAGACTCTACGTGTGAGTCAAGTGAGTTGTCCGTTGAACCAGCCATGGAATCCAGAAAGCATTAGTAACGAACGTATTTGGGACGCTCTTCACGTGGGATAGATACTGATTTATTGGTTACGTGACACGAACTATTAGTTTTGTAACCACTTTATGATATCTAATAGATAGGTATGTAACAGTAATAATTATGTTTAATGCAGTATATAGTGATGGATTGAAACAACCAGTTTGTAACTATTATAGAGATAGAGAGTGTCGAACACAAGCATTAACAGTTTCGTTTTAATATTGTGGGTGTGCAATAATATCAGTATAGTGAGGTGAATTAAGATGTGACCCAACTACATCAATGATTTATGGAATGCGTACATAGGTTTTTTTTTACTTGACTCATCTTAGTCCATCTCATACATTATGATAGGTGTGAAGGATGTTTCTTATTAAGGGGTGAAAATGACGTGTGTTAATATGGAACAGGCGTTGAAATGGGATTTATCGGATTATCCAATTTTCTGGCAGGTAGTACCGTAAATCAAAATGTCTATTTCTAGCATATCCAAAAGAGCCTCGTAACAATGGTTACTCCAGAGAACGTCAAGTTCAGTGGGGTGGCTTTGGGCATACTTGCAAAAGAACTCTGCGAATAGTTTTAAGGGAATTACGAGGATAGTTCGAATGGCTTCTCGAAAATATATTTGTGAACTCCCTATACTACTGATGATTTATGTCTTGTCAACTAGAGTTATGGCCCCCCAGCCCAACGTCCTAGTTACGTCTATGTTAATACTCATGCTTTGGGTTTCACGTTTGAATGTAACATAAGATCGAAAAATTACCATGTGCATATAGGAAATTTTCATAGGTAGGGGAATTCTCGTATTCTCGTCAAAATCTAAGCAGCGAACGCACTTCTATTAGCAATTTCTCAGCGGCTTACATATGACGTATTTGTCTGTTGACATTTATCTGCTGCTTGCTATTCCATCTATTCCAATCCAAAGCATTGTCCAAAACGGTTTGAAAACGTTTTTTACAACGCTCCAAACTTCTCAGGTTAGTGTGACTATTTTCGGCAGCCTCTTTTTCTTCGGCAACCCTTGCATTTTAACTGCGTGTTACCAACAATCAATACGAAACTAACGATTTTAAATTGGCTCACCACTTTAGTAGCCTATTGGTCCCAAGCAAACGATTAACGTACCCTATTCTAGTCGAAATTCTAGTACTACGCAATGTTTGTTTTGATTCGCTTTGAAAGTTTGACAGATAAAATGAGGGGTTATTGGTTTTTCCTATGTTTCGAGGGGTGATTCGACAAGCTTGGGACCGAAGATAGTACCAGAGGTGAGCCAAAAAGTTGAGCACGTTTCTTCGGGACCTACTTGTCTTAGAGTTACCTCTATGGTGTTACCCAGCTATTCTATTATCGGCAACTCGAACTCAGTCGTATTTTGAAGTGCGCATATATTATATTTGAAGAAAAACCTGGTATAACAGGTTTGCTCAGTTGTAAAAGTGTAATCAGATTAGAGCTGAGAGACTAAGGAACCGTTTAAATACATTCAGCGCAGTGTTTTGGTAAGAACATACAGCGAAATTAACGTTTAAATTTGGGTTGCCGTAAACAGTCAATGGATACTGAAGCCATCATTTACCCTACTGTATTGACAGCCTTTTAAATTTTACAAACGACACCGTAATAAGTACCGAGTACCCTTTAAAGCTTACCGAGCACTCTGCACTATATGTATGGGAACCAGTGCTGCAAACTCTCGACAATACACGGTGATATTCAAAATTCTACTGGTCACTCATTTGAGCTAACAGTCATGGTCAAAGCAAACCATGTCAACTGTCAGTTACAATGCTGTCAGTGACGAGCATCTGCAGATTTTTTTATTGACTAAATTTGAAACGAAATTAAATGGCTTGAGCAAAACGATTACATGGAGCCGTTAAAGTGAGCAAACCCCTACGTTCTGAACTAGGGGAATTTACGTATTCTCGTCAATCTAAGCAGCGTCCGAACTTCTATTAGCGATTTCTCAGCGTCACACACATACATGACGGTTTTGTTTGTTGACATTTATCTGCTGCTTGCTGTTCTACCAATTCCAATCGACAGAATTGATCAAAACGGGTTGAACATGTTTTTACAACGCTCCAAACTTCTCAGGTGAGAGTGACTATTGTCGGCAGTCTCTTTTTCTTCGGCACCCTTTCCATTTGAACTGCGTGTTAACCAGCTGTACTATTATCGGCAACTCGAAATCAGCCGTATTTTGTAGTATGTATATTTCATTTAAAGAAAAATATGGTATAACAGGAATTCACAGTCGTAAAAATGTAATCAGATTGAAGCTGAAAAGGTAAGGAATCGGCTTAATACATTCAGCGAAGAGTTTTGATGGGAAAATACAGTGAAATAAACGTTTCAATTTCGGTTGCCGAAAACAGTCAATGGGTGCCGAAGCCATAATTTACCCTACTTGAATAACAAAAAAAATACTCAGAATGCATACATTACACTTTTTGTTACCAGGTGAATCTTTGGCATTCACGAAAAAATGAATGAGATTTTGGCAAAGGTTTTTTTGAGGATCAAGGCTTTCTATCAGTGACTATGTGAAAAACAATTTTATCAATATCGCGTGAAAGTCTGTCAATGACAATGACAAATCTCAGCACTGATGGGAACACTGCAATTTAAGCAAAAGGAAAGGTATGTCAATATGATCGAAAGCTTCTACGTGGTTAGCATTATCTATTACATTTAAAGAATAATCAACGAACGAACTAATAAACCGTTTTCATTTGATATCAGTATTCGAAATTTTATATTTTTGAGCGAAATCGACCTCTGAGAGGGCCGATTTGAAATAAGGGTCTCGCACGGCGAAACATAGATCAAAACAATCTGCACATGTCATGTGGATAGCTGGCTACGCTGAGGCTCTAAGAGCCAACAAAGAACGGGACCATTTGTACACCTGTTCCGACCGAATAACTTCGTTTTCGGATAGTCCGGTGCTGGTAACAACTGGGTCAAACGACACTACACCAAGGGTGCTGAACTGGTGGATTCAGTGCTGGATGTCGTCCGTAAGGAATCCGAGGGTTGCGATTGCCTGCAGGGCTTTCAGCTTACGCTCGCTCGGCGGTGGAACTGGCTCAGGTAAATTTTAATTTTTTTGTAACGTTGGCGGAATTCAGTAGCAAAAATACCTTTCTCTCCACAGGAATGGGCACGCTACTAATCTCAAAGATTCGAGAAGAATACCCGGATCGCATCATGAACCCGTTCTCCGTCGTTCCATCGCACAAAGTCTCCCCCACCGTCACAGAGCCGTACAACGCAACGCTTATCAGCTAGTGGAAAATACGACATTTGCTTCCGAACATTGCAGCTCACCAGCTGGCGATTTGAATCATCTAGCCTCGGTTACGATGTCTGGCGTTACCACGTGTTTGTACTTCCCGGGTCAGTTGATTACATTTTTTCTTGACCGGGTTTGCTCCCCTGACGTCGCGGGAATCGCAACAATACCGTACGCTGTCTCTCCCGGAACTAACGCAGCAGCTGTTTGACGCTAAAAATATGATGGCTCCTTCGGTTTTTTTACACGGTCGATATCTTACTGTGGCGGCCTTCTTCCAAGGACTAATGTTCATTAACGAGGTCGACGAAGCGATGTTTAACGCACAGATTTAAAACAGCAGGTATTTCGTGGAATGGATTCCCAGCAACGGGAAAACCGCCGAGTGCGTTTGAAAATGTCGTCCACCTTCATCGCCGGTTCAGGAAATTTTCAAACGCATAGCCGAATAATTTACGGCCATGTTCCACCGGAACGTCTTCTTACACTGGTACACCGGCGAGGGAACGGACGACATTGAGTTCACCGAACATGAACGACCTGGTTTCGGAGTACCAGCAGTACCAGGAGACGACGATTGACGAGAAAGGAGCGTTCTGCTTCCCCAACACAGTCACCAGAGAATCGTTTCTAGACGAAACATGTCGATGTAGCATTGCTGCTTCCCCAACACAGTCACCAGAGAATCGTTTCTAGACGAAACATGTCGATGTAGCATTGCTGCTTCCCCAACACAGTCATCAGAGAATCGGTAGTTGATGAAACAACTCGAAGTGGCATTCGCCCACGATCTTCGGGCATGTGCGAATAGGGAGGATGCAATTGCGTAACATTTTGCACACTCATCGCCATATTCAGATCCACACGCCCCCAACGACGACACAAAATGCTCTCCAGAGTTGTAATCTTGTAACCAAATTTGGAAGCAGGGGTGCAAGTGATTTTGATCGATTCTTTTCATCGACTTTCTGTTTCGTTAATAACTCGACGGCAAACACATTCATTGATACGTTTGTTGTTTTGGATGATATAAGAGCATAGTGCGAAATAGGTTAGTGAAGCCATCAAAAGAGGAAATCAATGAAGAGAATTGACGCCTCTGCTTCTAAGCCCCTTAATTCAGTCGTCGTCATAGCAATGGTTCTTGGCTTACACTTGCTGGTTGCAATTGATCATTTTGTCAAGCTTCTGCATTCATGTTCCATCAAATGTCACAGCTGTTGTTTGAGGTGACATCTATCGGAAACTACTCACAATCTGTTTTCCTATAATTGTTCACAGAGGATACTGCAGTGCAAAACATGTCTGGTACCTCTATATATGCATTTAGATTATTATTCGAAGACCCTCCTTTTTTACACATTCTGCACACAAAATAGCTCACCCCTCACAGAATTTCCCACCGAATTTTATGTATGGGGCGGGGATAAAGTATCTTTTGCGCAGAATATGTAAAAAAGGAGGGACTTCAAATGTTAAAGCAAATGCATATATAGAGGTACCAGACATGTTTAGTAGTGTTAGGTACTCTATTTTGTAATCACAAATCGAGTGTCAACAAAATACACCACACTCTCTGGGAGCTGGTAGTAAATCAGGTAAAACGGTATGGTGAAAAATCATTTTTATTTAATTGTAGCTTGTTTAACAATAATTTCCGGGAAAAAACTGAACTTCAAAGTCCCTGATTAATTTCTTTAGGTTGTCGTTGAATATGCACCGAAAGCGAATTATTCCCACTTCTCTAAATTTCTATATGGGGATTTTTATCACTTCCTACCAGCGGAACAGCGCCATCTCTGTGGAAAATGGTCGGCCAAAATGATTAATTATGCTGTTCGATATTTTCGAAGGACCACCAAAAAAACATGAAATTACATTATTTTCTAGGGATGCCTAAAATTCCAATTATTCGATTAACGATTAATCGTAAAGATTTTTCCAGCTATTCGATTCAATATATATCGAATTTTCAATGATTCGAGCACGCAAGCGACATCCCGACTACTCACAGATTTAGCGCAGTAGAAAAAATAAATAAAAGTATTAATTTATCTGAACAGGCATAGAGAAGAACCATGACGTGAAACAGGATCATAAATTCGCCGAAAAAAGTGTTAAGCTTCTTTCTGCTAAAGGCTAAAATTTACCAACTTGTTGAGGGAAGGAGGAGGGGGAGGAGCTTTAGCTGGGTGGACACTGATATTCTGCGGCCTGCCTTCCAACCTGTCGCAGGCACCAGTTCTACCCCGGTCTAGCAGCAAATTGAACCGAAGAATATGGGATTGTCCGGTCCGATTTGCTGATCCAGCTGCCTACACGTCATCATCATTTTCCAAAGGCTTTAAGCCTATTCTAAATACCATCGGCCCTTTTCAGGGCCACCAAAATTTTGAAAAAGAGTTAAATTTCTGAACATGTCCCAACTAAAATCCATTGCAAAAGGTTCTTTTCAGGGCAATCATAGTCATACTAAAGAGTATAAACAGAGAGAACCCCGCTCGAATTCCTATTCCTACACAAAACACAAGCTCCTGCTGCAGTTAACAAATAACATTTATTATATAAGACCACGCAGTCCTACGTCACGCAATGTACAACCCCATAGGTCACTTTTAGTTTTTTTTGACGTAGGATTACGTCTTTCGGCAACATATTGGGGGTGCAATTTCAAAAAAACCAAAATCGACCGCGGGACGAAAATAGGTCAGGTTTTGACCACATATACCTCTGTCAATAGCAGATGAATTTTAATTCTAAACAAGCAAAAGAATTGGGAATTTATCTACCAATCTGCTAAATTGAACACTTTATTAATTTTCAATAGGTCACTATTGAAAAATACACAAATGTCCAACTGTTGCAATGGTGATCAAAATTATCACCGATTACCTGCAAACAGCGCATTCCCTAACACAGATTTAAAAATCGAATTCCATCCTGTCTCACTGAACGGTGCTCATTCAATCACCGTGTGTGGTGGTGTCCGGTCGTCAACGTCAGCAGCAGCAGCAGTGATTAGCGTGTGGCGTACCCCACGAAAGGCAGCCTGCAAGCAGTGAACTGCAGAGCCCACATGAGCACCCATAGAAGGAGGAAGAAGCCGCTGGATCGAAATCAGTTTCCTCGTGAGTAGCTGTGGGTCATCTATGCCAAGCGTGTCAACCTTGCTCCAAACAATTAACAGCTCCCCAGCCTCACCCTAATAGCTCAGCATTACTCAACCTTCACGACTAAACGGTCCTTTTCAGAACCACCACAAATTTGTTAAAGAGTATTTATGTTTTGGATATTGTATATGTCATCAATCGGATGTCAGTTCCCGTAAGCAGCTAATTATCAAAGCTCAACCTGGTCTATAGGAGGTGTGGAATTGTAGGCCTGAATGTATTGGTGCAATTCGTTTTCACTCGGTTTTCATTTCGATTCGCACGATTCGTTTACTCAGTCACCCTTGTAGTGACGTCATAATGTTTGTTTCGATCGGCATAGGAAATTAATATTAATTATATAATTTGTGTATGTTACCAAAATTTATGAATGGTCTGCCACTAAATGTTGAAATAATTAATTGATTATTGAACATCACACTGTGTATACCATGAAAAAGCAGCCTGTTTGTGAGTTCCATGTAACACACAGCTCGCCAGCCTTATCCGTGTTGAACACCCTAATAGATCAGCATTACTCAACCATCACGACAATCGGTCCTTTTCATGACCATCATAAATTTGGCAAAGAGTATTTTTTTACGTAGGATTACGTCTTACGGCAACATTTTTGGGGGTGCAATTTCAGATAAGAAAATTCGACCGCATTACGAAAAGAGGTCAGGTGTTGATCACATACATATAACTCTGTCAATAGCAGATGTATTTTAATTCTAAACAAGCCAAACGATTGGAAATTTATTTAGCAAATTTCTAAAATAAACACTTTTAATTTTCAATAGGTCACTATTGAAAAATAAACAATGTCCAACTTTTGCAATGGTGATGAAAATTATCACCGATTACCTGCAAACAGCGCATTCCCTAACACAGATTTAAAAATCGAATTCGATCCTGTCTCACTGAATGGTGCTCATTTAATCACCGTGTGTGGTGGTGCCCGGTCGACGGTGTCCGCAGCAGCAGCATCAGTAGCAGCAGTTTCGGCGTGTGGCGTTTACATTGTTCTCCAGTACACCACGAAAGGCAGCCTGAAAGCAGCGAGCATCCATAGAAGGGAAGAAGAAGCCGCGTCGCGATCGATATCAGTTTCCTCGTGAGTAGCTGTGGGTCATCAATGCCTAGCGCGTCAACCTTGCTCCAAACAATTAACAGCTCACCAGCCTCATCCTTGTTGAACACCCTAATAGCTCAGCATTACTCAACCATCACGACTAAACGGTCCTTTTCAGGACCACCACAAATTTGTTAAAGAGTATGTTTTGGACATTTGTAAAGGTCAATCGGATGTCAGTTCCCGCAAGCAGCTAATTATCAAAGCTCAACCTGGTCTATAGAAGGTGTGGAATTGTAGGCCTGAATGTATTAGTGCAATTCGTTTTCACTCGATGTTCATTCCGCTTCGCACGATTAGTTTCATTCGTTTACTCAATCACCCTTGTAGTGACGTCAAAAAGTTTGTTTCGATCGACGCTTTCATAGGAAATTTAATATGGATTATTGAATTTCTTGTATGTTACCGAAATTTATGAATGGTTAGTGGCAGATGTTGAGATAATTAATTGAGATTAATTGATTACTTAATTATCACACTGTATACCATGAAAAGAAGCCTGTTTGTGAGTTTTTGCCTGTTTTCTAGTAAGGAGATATCATAAAAACAAAAACAAATCACCAGCTGGTATTTCCCGGCGGCTTTACAAAATAATACAATCAAACAAAATCATCATGCAGAGCCAGCTAGGATTTGTTTTACTTTCACAAATCCAGCTAAACATTGCATTTGGTCCTAAGTAACATTGATCGATTCTCTTCGTCGACTTTCTCTTTCTCTTTAATAACTTGAGCATAGAACCGTTTCTTGATGTGTTTGTCGTATAAGATGCTAGATAAAAGCTTCTTTTATCGATCTGTGTGCTGAAAATACCTGGGTATATCTTTACATGGCCGTGGGGATGCAAAGAGAAAGTGAACGAAGAGAATCTGTCAATGTTACTTAGGACCTACTTGAAATTACATACGTCAGGGCTAGATAGATCTCCACAGGATTTACAAAAAAAAAGCCAAAATCGACCGCTTTCGAAAATTCAGGCATAACATTTGATAACGGGACAAAAGCATTTGTAAACAAACTTTCTAAGGCCCTTTACACGCGAACCAAAGTACGCCCACGCAAACCAATACCACTTTCGGAAAGGTGATAGTTGCCCCTATCCGATGATGTTGTTGGTTTGCGCGGGCATACTTTGGTTTGCGTGTAAAAGGCCTTAGAAAGTTTGTTTACAAATGCTTTTGCGCCGTTATCAAATTAATGTAAGGCCTGAATTGGTCAGGTTTCTACCAATAGCAGATGGATTTTAATTCTAAACAAACCAAACGATTGGAAATTTATCTACCAATCTGCTAAAATGAACACTATTAATTTTCAATAGGTTACTATTGAAAAATACACAAATGCCCGACTGTTGCAATGGTGATCAAAATTATCAGCAGTAGCAGCAGCAGCAGCAATGCTTTCGGCGCGTTTTCTCCCGTACGCTACGAAAGGTTGCCTGCAAACAGCAAGCTGCAGAGCCCACATAAGCAACTATAGGAAGAAGAAGCACCACCGCTTGGAATCAGAATCAGAATCAGTAGCTCTTCGTGAGTCGCTCCGTGCGGGGGTCGGTCATCTATGCCAAGCGAGTCACCCTCGCTTCAAACAACATACAGCTCGACAGCCTCATCAGTGTTAAACACCCAGCTGAGCATTACTCAACCATCACGACAAAACGGCCCTTCTCAGGACCACCTTAAATTTTTTAAAGAGTTTTATTTGAACATTTGTCGAGGTATCCCATCTTTGATTCCTACAATCAATTTTCGCATATTTTTCTTTTATGGAAAAAGCCAAAAATTCCGTGCGTTTTGTGCACGGAAATGCGTAATTACGTCATCATAAAACGAAGCTTTTCCATGATACCGTGGTAGCATGCTAGACGGTACCTATCTTTATGCCTTTTGATGCAAATTTGAACCCCTCCTATTAAGAGAATTATACCAAAATCTAATCGTGCCGAATTCTCTTAGTAGGAGGGGCTAAAAATTTGCATCTAAAAGCATAAAGGTAAGTACCGTCCGGTATGCAGATTTCATTTTCGAATGCCAAAATTGATGGGCAGTTCAATCTATTCAAATTTCTACAATTGTACGAAATCAATTTAATATTTACTATACTTTTGCTATACTACCTTTCGTAATCCTACGTCAAATCTATGGTCGTGTCTTGGATACAACCTCTTACTTTTTTTTTTTAGCCAAAATGAATGGAAGGCACCCTGATGCAAACCATCCGTTTTGGTGGAACTGTTTCATTTTATATAATTTTGGGAGTTTATCATTTTATGTCCATTTATTGCTTACCTTCATTATGAAGGTAAGCATGTTTGTGCTTTCGATCCGCGTTTGTTTTTTCATCGATAGAATAGAGTGCTGGTTTCCGTTAGTTATAGTAAGATTTTGGAAAAAAGTTCGAAAAATTATGCTAAACTTCAGATATCCTCATCAGGGTCCACGTAATACCACGGAATGTACAGACTCAAATGAGTTGCCCTCCTCGCATAAGCGCTGGATCCCCAATCAAGTGGTATGTAGTTACGAAAAAAGAAATCTCAATTAAACCTCCAACATCCAACCGTCCTATGCAGCTACATCAAGGAGAAGCGACCGAAGGAGGTGACATTTCATAGCAGTTTTCAGAGCTCGGAAAAGTTGACCAATTTTGGTGCGATCATTCCATTTTTATCTATAAATTAGGAATTTGGCTAACATTGGAGGCAGTAGGTGAGATCTTTCGATTACACTATATTATATAAATCATTCATTACATCACATATTATTGTTACATTCACTCTTACATAAATCGGAGCGTTTGGTACAGTATGTCCACGCATCCTTCCACCCCTGTAGGTTCATGAAATGAATTGCTGTTTAAATAGATTTATTTATACTCGAATCATTTCACAGAATATGCTTTGCGGCAAATGCAACGCAGTAGGCCTGGCCGTTTTGATGTTTGTGTCATATCAAAGATATGGTGCAAACATCAATGTTGACAAGTAAATTATTAGGCGTTATCTAACCTAATCATTTTCCATGATGCTTTCTCGTACTGGCTGCGTTTGTATTAGCTTAGATCAGATAGGTAATTGTGAGATCAAAGCTGACTTAATGTTTTGCTTTTATTTTCGGAAACCACTATTATCCAATAGATTCTACTGTTCGCCAAGTTCTGACAATATCCGAGGCAATATCATGGGGCATTTCAAGATTTGTAGAAGCACCCTTTTCCACCCTATTGCTGAAACTAACTTTTGCCCCACCATCGGTGGTTGTGTTTTGTCTATTTCAATGAAGCCAAAACGCGCCGAAACCGTCGCCATAGGAATTCCATCTATTGCTAAAAGGTCTGAACGAATTGGATAGCAAAGATGCCAACCCAAAAGGTTGCTCATTTTTGTATCCGGTGAAGATGTGTAGTGATGTATAAAGAGAGCAGACAAAACAAACATTTTGTTTATGGTACCGGTACCTATGAGCATATGCATATACCACGTTCACAGTTTATAGGGAGGGGGGGGGGGGGGGGTTCGGTGGTTTGGAACGGGTGTCTAGAATATCTCAAGATCTGTGAACGTGGTTTATGGAGAGCACCTAACGATAATACTTATGGATTTGAGATGGTGAGGTTATGTGTGTAGCCAACAAACTACATTGAACATAGAAATTTTCTTCGGTTGATGCCAGTGGAAGGATCAGGGAACATGTATGTAAAATTTACTTTCGTGACTAATTGTGTACTGTTATGTGATATGCGTTTTAGATTAGTAAGAGATGTTACATGATCTGATTGTTTATATGGGGTATTATTTTAGTAATAGCAGTTATAATATCCAGGTAAGTGGTGGTCTTGATAACTGTAGTAGTAGTGGTAGGTATATGGTACATTAACCAACAGTGAACAGCAAACGCAACTAAACAAAAAGCAATTTCCTATTTTTGTTTGTTGTATAACTCAGATACTGAAACCAACAATTACAACTAAGAGAGTGCAAATCCGCATGATAAGGAAAAATATAAAAACAGAGCAACGATCCAATATTGCAACCCAAAAGTAACAATTGTATTGCCCCGAGTCAAAATGAAATCGCAAATGAGTTAAACATCTACTAGGTATTACTTGATAATGATGTCAGCAGGGATCGATCGCTCTTAGGAGCATTGTTTATTACTTTTTAATATGGAAAGCTAACGTTAGTTCCAATCAAATGTTAAGTTAATTCTCTTATATCAGATTAATGCTTCCGATCATACTTCGCACCGTTTAGTCACACTCCGTGTTTTCACAGAGTGTGGCTTTACGATGCGAAAGTTTTGAAGTTTAATCGGGAAATATTTATGAGTAATCTATCCGTTTTAAGATGGATCAGCTGCAAATCCAATTGGATTTACCGTTAGATGCCTATGTTGAAACGTAACGAACGATGCCCCAAAGAGCGATCCATCCCTGGATGTCAGTATGGTGGTAAATGAAGTTGCAACAAGAGATAACAGAACAGAATACCGAAATGCATCAACGTGTAGTTTTAACACAGCTACAACAAACTAGGAAAGTAACGTTTACACCATGTGGAAATTAACGCTCAGAAAACAGTTAATGGTGCTATGATACGGAGCAATGTTGAGACTAACGAAACGTAACATAATGAGCAGTGAAACATTTTAGGTATGTACAGGAGATAATGCATAGCAGGCAAATGTTGAATTATTTTGAACGACTACTGATAGAATGCGGTACATTCTGGCATTATGCGCCGTGGTTGATTAATTACATATTTTTTTCTTCGTAATTGCAATTTAAGGTAGCAAAATGGCTCTCCTGAGTGGTGATGAAAAAAGGAAAAGAATACAATAATTTACAGAAAAGAAAGTGCAATGTATAAACAAAAGAGAAGAACCAAAAAACACGCCCTCCATGGGAAACCGAAAAAGAAACGCAAATATTTGTTTTTCTATGAAAAGCAATAAGGCAGTTGAAATTGGTTCGCTGTCGCTGTTGTTGATGTTGTTTCGCCGTTCGAACGGTGGCGAACGAGGTTTTCTATATTACTATAGATTCTGTAGTTGTTGGAAGATGTTTCTGCTATGTTCGCGCTTCTCTTGACTGACTTCTGTCGTTTATCTTATCTCAAAAATCTCGAAAAATGATTGAACTCTTGAAAAAAGATTGATCTTGATAAGGTAGAAAAAAACTGTGAGCAAAAATTTGATCATTTAGGGGAAAATTGTAAGAGAAAATTGGAATTGAAACTAACGAAAAACAAAAGGAATTGTTGTTTGTAATCGAAAAAAGTGGGGAATCAAAGAGAGGAAGAAAAAATAATACTCAAGAAAGCTTTACTACCTCTTGCAACTGACTAGTAGTGTTCGTACATACTCTTCGCAACGGCTTGCTCCGCTTGGGATTTTGATTGTCCTCGTTCGAGGGTGCCGTTATCGGTGGCGAGCTGGCACGCATGATCTTGGAGATTTCGAGGGTGTCCTCCTTGTTCTGGGGGAGACCGGCTTCTGCGCGGTATTTGTCTGCAATTTAAAGTACGTCAAACACTACCGTGCGTCGTTTCATATTTGAAAGATCAATTACCTTTCAATTCTTTTAATGTTTCCATTCCACCCAGTGAAACAAGGGACACCTTCCAGAGAAGCAATAGAACTTTCTTCATTGGAAAGTGCGGTGCCAAACCGCTGCAAAACTTTGTGATCATGCCGAGCAGTTTCACCGAGAGTAGCTCATCTCCAATGGGATGCGCTGGAAAAGGCAAACCGTTGATAAAGCTAGAGAAACGAAGTTTATAATGATCGTCGTTTCAATACTTACTGATCTCATTGGTAAAGTTGGCCACTAGGTGAGCGTATTCCTCATTACCGGTTTCTATATCTGCTCGCATGACTTCGGTAATAATATACAACACCGACAGAATTACTCTCAAATCTACCGAATCCGCCAACGAGACAGCAACCTTCCGGATGGCAATGCTAGCGGTCGACGAATTGCTTTAGATAGATTAAAGTACACTGTGAACATTCGGAACAATCAATATGGCTGGTATTTCTTACTCAATTTCCAAATTCAGCAGTTCGACAAATGCTCCGAAAACACCCGCATCGTACAGCAGCATGACGTTCTTTCGTGCTATAACCTGCTGCTCTTGATCGCACTGCACTTCCGCCCAGCATCCCTGCGCAAGGTACAGAATACAACGAGCGGCCTTCATCCTTAGACTCTTCTTGGACATGTCCAACTGGTTCAGCAGCTTGAGAATTATGCCCTGCTGTTCCGTTTCCGACAGCTTCTGCCAACTTGGCGGCAGTTTGTAGTATTCCATCTGATCTTCAAATGCCTACAATGCATCACGAATTGTAGAATCCGAGCGAAAGCTCAACCAAATAAAAAAAACCGTTTACCTTCACATTGTGCTGGAATTCGGCCTGCTCGGTGTAGCTGTACAGCTCCGCAATCTCGTTCG
This sequence comes from Ochlerotatus camptorhynchus, assembly GCF_037179485.1. Classification (NCBI taxonomy): domain Eukaryota; kingdom Metazoa; phylum Arthropoda; class Insecta; order Diptera; family Culicidae; genus Ochlerotatus; species Ochlerotatus camptorhynchus. The sequence continues at coordinate 231,298 of NW_027041078.1, forward strand.
CATGTGAGTCGGCATCCGCGTAAATGAAATCTAAATCGGGGAATTCTAAACCACTGCTTCCCTGCAAAATACCGGTGCATTCGTTCAGTCAGTAACTCTTTTCTAGCTTACAGGATAACGGAAAACACGTATAACAAGCGGTCAAACAGAGAATGTCGTGTTTGGAATTGAATTGAAAATGGGAAATGGAAATCAACTCAAGAAACTAGCGTTTCAAACTAAACTATTAACAGTAACATGTATAGGTAGAAGGGTGAATGAACAAAATGCTTTTTGTAATTTAATTCTGGTTGGCAGATTTGGTAGTAGTGGACAGATGGTGGATGGTTAACAAAATAAACTATTGTTGAACGATTGTGGAAGATGTTAGTAGTAGTAGTAGAAGAAGAGGTACTCATCGCTTTCGTTTAGTGTCTCGATAATTGTGTTTTGGTCATTATTATTCGTTTACTATTGCGTAACGTATGTAGTAGTTTGATTGCTTATATATTGTTTGATATTGCAACTCAAAATGAGGAAGATTGCGGAAGTGCGGCAGCGGCGGCGGCGGAAGGGATGCTGCTGCGCCGTATTCGCGCGGATTGTTTGGCTTAGTTTTGGATGGTTGAATCAGGTCACTTACATCAAACTATATAGTAAAACGGTAGCACAGTATTATTATCGTAAACTTAAGACAAAGATAGCTGAAAACACGACTCAAAATTTAAACCACTCCTCTTGCACAGCACTAGCATCCCTTATATTTTTTCCAAGCTCTCGAAAAAAAAAGCGTAAACATAAACAATCACCTCCCATCACCACCCACCCCGCCACAAACATTCAACAGCTGTCAAAATCGATTTTCCTCGCCCGCTTTCTCCCTTCCAACCCACCCGGGATGGGATGGGAGAAAGAGGCGCTCAGCCTCGACAATCGATTTTCCACACCTGGCTTGGAGTAGTCGCAAATTTTCAGCCGTATTTCAATGCAAGAATTCGATACTTACATCCAGCATGTCGTTTTCGAAGAAGTTGTTGATCGTCAGCATATCACCCGAACCTTCCATGGTGGATGTTTTTGTCCCGGTCCGGGACGCTTTTCACGGGTTAAAAACGATTTTTCAGTCCAGTAATGTTTTCCACTCTCGAGCAACGTCGTCCATCGAAAAATTTCGTTTTCTTTTTTGTTGTTACTCTTTTGACAGCAGGGCGCCCTTCAGAAATGATCGTGGCGAGGTACTAGAGCAATACACGGAAAATCAATTATATACACACATCATCACGGTTTCCTTGTTCGGTATTTTGGAATTGTAAATCACAAAAAATACCGAACATTCAGCTATTCTCAATAAAACCAACCGGTGGAAACTAACGATTTTAAATTGGCTCACTACTTGACTACACGGAGAATTGAAACAACTCAAAATCGAGATAGAAAGTACTTAACAATAAGTACTCGACTATCACCAACAATCAATACAAAACTAACGATTTTAAATTGGCTCACCACTTTAATAGCCTATTGGTCCCAAGCAAACGATTAACATACCCTATTCTAGTTGAAATTCTATTACTACACTATGTTTGTTTTGATTCGCTATGAAAGTTTGACAGATAACAACAGGGGTGTGTGGATTCATGCAGAACATGCAGGGGTGAGTGAAATAGCTTGGGACTGCTTGGGACCGTTGTTCTGGTACTGAGTGAGCCAGAAATAATAATGATTTTCTTCGGGACCCAGTGGTCTTAGAGTTACCTCTATGCTATCACTATTGTTTTGGTTTAAATTTTATTTTCATTGAAAAGTAATTGTAGAGTCATGGACCTCTTGTTCGGAAAACAGAGATGGAGTATGAGGAAAAGAGGAGGGAGAGGGATCGAGAGTAAGGGCAGTTAGGAAAGATCGGTTATGACGAAAGGAAGTGAATAAAAGGTGTTCAATCAAACTTAAGTGTATTTCATAACTTAATTCCGTAAAACCTATCAAATATCTGGTGGCAAGATCCTACAGTTTGGCGCAGTCAGTAGGATTTCAAAAAGGTATATTTAATGGAAAGGATTTTTTTTTTTTCTAGTCCTGTTGAAAATGGCGTCTGAGATTTTTTTTTTTTTTCTTCTCGTGACGAACAAGTGAATTTGTTGAAGTGAGAAAGTATTAGAGCGAGACCATAGAACCCGAAGTGGTATTCGTGCTATGAGCCATGTATGTGATAAGGAGAAAATATTGGGTACAAGTGAAATCCTTAAATGCGAGGCCGATTATATTCGTAGCGCATGAGGAGGTGCTTGTTCAGATGGTTATAGGTTATAGTTGACTACTAAAATCAACAAGCGAGTCCGGGATTCACCCGAAGCGCTTTCCGCTAGTCCAGTCACAAAACAGAATGTTCAGCTGTAGAGTGAAAGAGATGCGAGACCGATGAAAGTCGAAGCGCACTTGCTAGTCCAGCCAGTGTGCTGCAGAGCTGATTGACTCAAAATCGAATGGGTTGATAAACGTGAAAGAACGATGAGCAAATTTCGGGCACAACTAAAACAGTCAACAGCGAGAACGGAAAACACCCAAAGCTCTTCTCGCTAGTCCAGTCACACAGTTAAATGTACGGCTGTAGAGCGAAAGAGATGCGAGACCGATGAAAGTCGAAGCGCACTTGCTAGTCCAGCCAGTGTGCTGCAGAGCTGATTGACTCAAAATCGAATGGGTTGATAAACGTGAAAGAACGATAAGCAAATTTCGGGCACAACTAAAACAGTCAACAGCGAGAACGGAAAACACCCGAAGCTCTTCTCGCTAGTCCAGTCACACAGTTAAATGTACGGCTGTAGAGCGAAAGAGATGCGAGACCGATGAAAGTCGAAGCGCACTTGCTAGTCCAGCCAGTGTGCTGCAGAGCTGATTGACGCAAAAGCGAATGGGTTATAAAATGTGAAAGAACGATGAGCGAATTTCGGGCACAACTGAAACTGTCAAAAAACAAGTCTAGAAAAGTGCATATTGAGCTCTGTAAGCAGAATCTCATGAACACTAATACAGCGTGTAAACTCATGGGATTTCTACAGTTCTCGCAGCAATACATATGCAGCTGGAGAAACTATAAACATAAATACAAGGTGTTATCAACAATCAATACGAAACTAACGATTTTAAATTGGCTCATCACTTTAGTAGCCTATTGGTCCCAAGCAAACGATTAACGTACCCTATTCTAGTTTAAATTCTATTACTACACTATGTTTGTTTTGATTCGCTATGAAAGTTTGACAGATAACATCAGGGGTGTGTGGATTCATGCAGAACATGCAGGGGTGAGTGAAATAGCTTGGGACTGCTTGGGACCGTTGTTCTGGTACTGAGTGAGCCAAAAATAATAATGATTTTCTTCGGGACCCAGTGGTCTTAGAGTTACCTCTATGGTGTTATTGTGTTGCAAGTCCAGTCGGTACGCTGCGGTGCATACGTAAATTGAACCAAAAAAAGAAAGGGTTTTCCTCTAACATATTTGTTTACGTATGGGTGAGCTAGTGCGTTTGTGGAAGGTTAGACGTCATAAATATTACATGTAAAATTCGTTTTTTTTTTTTTGTCAATCTAACCAAATTATTTGAAGCTGTGAGAGTTTATTATTATTTGTGAGGAATAATTTGGTTATTAAAGCTTATCATTTTTTCAGGATGAACGACGGTGTTAAAGATCGCTTTGGATTGGATCCATTTAATGACTCGGTTGATACTCAAGGGCTACGAAGAGAATGGGAGGAGTGGTTCAGGTCATTCGAGCTCGTTGCGGAATTGAGGAGCGTTCAATCGCAACACGAAAAACTGGTTATGATGTTGGCTTGGGGTGGTAGAGGACTCCAACGCATCTTTTACAACCTGGGACCGGTTGCAGAAGAAATCTACCCAGAGCCTGCAAGAGTTCCCTTCTCGCCACAGGAAGTACCAGAATTCGACAATGGGGTGAAAAGGCTGAATAAGTTTTTCATCGGAAAGCGAAATGATCGCGTTGAGTTGGAGATTTTCCGTTCTCTGCGTCAGTCAACTGACGAATCTTTTAATCAGTTCATACTCAAACTACGTATGCAGGCCGCCCGTTGTGATTTCATGGATCGGGAGGAAAAGGAGATATTGCAACAAGTTACCATGGGGGCAAAAGATGAACGAGTTAGAGACAAAGGCCTGGAGAACGTTATGAATTTGGACGAACTGATGAACTACGCAATCAATCGTGAAGTTTTAATTGAGCAAAAGGAAAAGTCGAAGGCGCTCAAAGACGATCCGGTGACTGGATCAGTGTCCGCTGTCAACGCTGTCAAGCAGCAGTGGGGTGATACGCCAGCGAGGCAGATTAAAAGATCAGCACCCCGGTTTAAGCCATACCAAGGCAGACCTGATCGAGGACCGGGTAATGCAAGCAAACGAAGGAATATGGAATGCAACCGATGTGGATCCACCAATCACCTCAATGATTCCCAAAGCTGCTATGCCAGGAATGCCCGATGCAACTCATGTGGACGTGTGGGCCACTTCGCCCGCAAGTGCCGAGAGGGGTGGAAACAGAATTCAAGGAGCCGAAATTATCAAAAGCGTACACCTGAAGAAGCTAACGCACTGTACGGAGAAAAAGAGTGGGAAGAAGAACTACCACGCCGTCCTGGGACCAAAGATATCGCCAAGGTAGAATAGTTTTTTTTTTCTTGCTTTGTTTGTTTTGATACGAATTTAAGACTAACATCTCAGGATTCAAGTTGAGGGCTCGTAGGATCTGGAGTTGGGTTAATTTAATTACTTGATTTTTCTTCAATAAAAAAAGTAAATTAAAACAATTATTGATCGCATCGATATTTAATAGGTCGCACATCAACAACCAAACAATGGTGTGATCACATGTTTGATCGACAATTTTCCTGTTGATTTCCTTATTGATTCTGGATCAGCAATCAACACAATTACTGAGGACATCTGGAAGTCAATACGCAGTGCTGGGATACGCATCTTCAAAAAAAGGCAGCAACATGATCAAAGCCTCACAGCTTACGCAAGCTACAAACCGCTACGTGTACTGTCGGTTTTTGAGGCTCATGTTTCGGTCAACCCTTCAAAACCGGCAACGTACGCTGAGTTCTTCGTAATTCATGGTGCCAGCAAATCTTTGCTGAGCAAAAGAACAGCGGAAGAGTTGAAGGTCTTGAAAGTTGGCCTCGACGTTATGCACGTAGATGTTGTACACGATGCATTCCCTAAGTTCCCTAACATTCAGGTAAAACTATCGATCAATCGGAATATACCGCCAAAGAAGATTTCTTACCTCAGAATCCCGGTTCCAATGGAAAAATTGGTAGATGACAAGATCCAGGAAATGCTGCGTAGAGATATAATCGAGCCGGCAGTAGGACCGCCAGAATGGATTTCACCCATGGTCGTAGTTCCTAAAGGGCAAGATGACATCCGATTGTGTATCGATATGCGACGTCCTAATGAAGCAATCCAACGAGAGCATTACCCGCTGCCTGTGATAGATACATTTTTGAACAAACTTAGAGGATGTACGGTATTCACTCGGTTGGATATTACTTCGGCATTTCATCATGTTGAACTTCATCCTGACTCCCGTAGCGTCACTACGTTTATGACTGGCAGGGGATTAATGAGGTTCAAGCGGTTGATGTTTGGCATTAACTGTGCTCCTGAAATTTTTCAGCGAATTATGATGGAGATGCTGGCCGGTATTGAAGGAGTTATTGTATATATAGACGATATTGTAGTAGCTGGTAAGACTAAATTAGAACACGATGCTCGTTTGATTGAGGTTATGACGGTACTCGAAGCCAACAACGTCCTGTTGAATGAAGATAAGTGCCTATTCGGAGAAAAAGAACTTACAATTTTGGGTTTCAAGGTCAGTGCGTCGGGAATAAGCCCGTCTGAGGAGAAAGTATCGGCAATCAAGAATTTTCGTAAGCCTGAAACCAAAGAAGAAGTCAGAAGTTTTCTGGGTCTTATAAACTTTGTTGGTCACTTCATCCCAAACCTATCCAGTAGAACGGAAGCTTTGCGTCAGTATATAAGAGGAGATGTTGAGTCCTTTTCAGAGGAACAGGAGAGAGCGTTTGACGATTTAAGAAGTGAACTAACCAGGAATGTTCGTAGGCTGGGTTTCTTTGATCCAAAGGATATTACCGAACTGTACGTCGACGCATCGCCTTTCGGGTTGGGAGCCGTATTGGTTCAAAAAGATTCATCAAGTAGACCAAGGATCATAAGCTTCGCTTCAAAAGGACTTACTTCGGCTGAGAGGATATACCCGCAGACGCAAAGAGAGGCTTTAGCTGTGGTATGGGCGGTCGAAAAATTTTATCTCTACCTTTTCGGTCTCCGTTTCACCATTTACACCGACCACAAGACGCTTGAGTATATTTTCGAAGGTAAACACCGGGACGGTAAACGTGCTTGCTCTCGTGCTGAAACATGGGCACTTCGCTTACAGCCGTATACTTTTAAAATGAAGTACGTACCCGGATCAAAAAACATCTCCGATATTTTGTCAAGACTGTGCACAGAATCAAGTTCTCCGTTTGATGAGGGTTCTCAGCACTTTTTATTTGCTGTAGGAGAAGGACCATCTGCAATCACCTTGGATGAAATACGAAACCAGACGGGAACCGATGAAACGCTTAGTGCAGTTATAAAAGCTCTTGGGACTGGAGAATGGCCAACGAATCTCTACAGATATCAAGCTTTTTACAATGAGTTGGGAGTCATCGACGGTGTAGTAGTTCGGAACGATAGGATTGTGATGCCAGTGAAGCTAAGACCGAAAGTTCTCGATATCGCCCATCGTGGACACCCAGGAGCCGTAACCATGCGCAGAATTCTCAGAGAAAGAGTCTGGTGGCCTTGCATGGATCGAGATGTTTCCGATAGGATTCGAAGTTGTATCGGATGTGCAGCAGTTAGTAGACAGTCACCACCGGAACCAATGATTCGTAAGGAAATCCCGGATCGGGCGTGGCAAGATATTGCAATAGACTTCTTTTCCGCAAAAGAATGTGCGACATTCTTAGTTGTTGTAGACTATTTCAGTCGTTTTTTGAAAGTTATTGAAATGCGACACACGAATGCAGCTAAAACTATCGAAGCACTCGAACAGATATTCAATGAGCAAGCATACCCTGAAACGATCCGCTGTGATAATGGGCCGCCATTCTCAAGTGAGGAATTTGCTGTCTACTGCAAAAGCAAGAATATAAAACTTATTCCAACGATACCATATTGGCCACAAATGAACGGCCTCGTTGAGCGTCAGAATCGTGGTATTTTAAGGGCTTTGCGGATTGCCAAAGCTACTCATTCGGATTGGCGGAAAGCGTTGAAGGACTACGTATATATGTACAACACTTCACCGCACTCGATAACAGAGAAAGCACCTTTAGAACTACTTACAGCTCGCCCGGTCAAGGACTTACTACCATCTTTAAGGACTGAACCAGCGTTACGCCAAGAAGAGGATGTTAAGGACACTGATGCGATCAAGAAAATGAAAGGAAAAATCTACGCTGACAATCGCAGACATGCAAAAATGTCGGACATTAGGGTCGGCGATTCTGTCATGCTCAAAAACAACGAAACCGGAAAGCTTGAACCTAACTTTCGAGTTGAACGCTTCACGGTGATAAGGAAAACTGGCAACGATGTCATTGTTGCTAACCAGTCGGGAGTGACCTATCGCCGTTCTGTAACACATTTGAGAAAATGGCCAATCGAAAATGGTACTCCTGATCCGATTCCATCAAGTTCAAAATTTCCAGCAACATCACCAATCGAATCGCCTCCACAGAAAAAAGTTCGAATGGAGCAGCCAGATGCTTCTCAACCCGAAGATGACTATACACGTCCATTGGAACGACCTTCAAGGATTCGGAAAATGCCATCGCGGTACAATTTGTAACTTGATCTCCCCACAATAAAATGTCATTTTTTTTTCTTCTTTTCTCATCCATATTATAATTTATACATCAAAATGTTAATGATTCTATTTTTCACCGTAGACTAGGAGAGGGATTGTAGAGTCATGGACCTCTTGTTCGGAAAACAGAGATGGAGTATGAGGAAAAGAGGAGGGAGAGGGATCGAGAGTAAGGGCAGTTAGGAAAGATCGGTTATGACGAAAGGAAGTGAATAAAAGGTGTTCAATCAAACTTAAGTGTATTTCATAACTTAATTCCGTAAAACCTATCAAATATCTGGTGGCAAGATCCTACAGTAATGTTAACTTAAAAGTCTAATTTAATAAATTATGAAGATGAAGATTCCGTTAAGAGGTTCGGTACTCCATTAAGACCCAAGCTAATCGATGCACCTCTCGAAACATAGGAAAATCCACGAACCCCTCATTTTATCTGTCAAACTTTCATAGTGAATCTAAACAAACATAGTGTAGTACTGGAATTTATACTAGAATGGGATACGTTAAACCATTTGCTTGGAACCAATAGGCTAGTCAAGTAGTGAGCCAATTTAAAATCGTTAGTTTCGTATTGATTGTTGCTAGTAGGTCCCGAAGAAAAGTGCTCAACTTTTTGGCTCAGCCCTGGTCGAGATTAAAATCCCGCTCCATTTTTCTATTTTTGATGGATGGTGGAACTGTTGGTGGAACTTTCCACAGGTCCAAAAACTCAAGCAGGTAGATGAAATTGTCCACAACGGTGCCGGTGGTGTAGTGGTAAGCGTGATTACCTCTCACCCCAGCAGGCCTGGGTTTAATCCCAGTCGGCGCCGCCGGGATGTTCTGAGGCATAACATCTCTGATCACGCCTTCCTTCGGATGGGAAGTAAAGCCGTTGGTCCCCGGTTCATGAGTTGATGGGTCGATAGGTAGGGTCCAGGTGTGGGAGCTGCCTTCCTGGCACGTCGGTAGCATTGGTGCTCAGCACGGAAAACAAGATCGACGGAAAAAAAAACAAATCAAAGGAAAAATGAAATTGTCCACATTAAATCGGTTTAAAAATAACGTTTCAGGCCGCATTCAACTGCCGCGAGTGCAGAATTACCACGTGCCTCAACTTTGTGAATTGAAACAGATCGTATTAGGACACATTTTTCTAATGGAATTGAGGCAAACGTTTGCTAAACTCATTTGATCCCTACACACACTTGACTCTTTTCGCTCGTTTTGTTTTTATGTATTTGTTCACACTATTCTAAAACTACTCATAAATGAGTAGAAGTCTACCCAATGAAGAAGTGATGTTGACAGCTCAACAATTTTTGATCTGAAAATGTGCACCCCCCCCCCCCCCCTATTTACGTAGACAATTGTCCATACAAAATTTTAAAAATTTGTATGGGCCGTGGATAATTCCCAACTCCGGACCCCCCCCCCACCTCCCCTACGTAGGTCATGAACAGACCCTTACCTCGTTCATTACGCATTAATAAGCATCTGTTACCAAGGTTGTTTCGCATTCGTTACTTATTTGTGGGTCACAACTACTCATTAATGAAGAGCTTTGCCAAGTACTCAACACCACTCTTGGCACTTGGCACTGATGAAGTCTGCAAGTAGTAGACGAAATTGTGGGAATCCCAGCGCAAGCAGATGTACACAGGTTTATCCAAACCGAACTACCGGACAATAAACACCCGTCTCGGGAGTCGCGTGATACCAAAGAAAAATAACCGCGGACTACGTTCTACGTGCGTCTTTATTTACAAGTTACAATGGACTAGTCAACAAACATAAATTGTACACACATCAGCAATTTATGCTTCGTCAGTCTCTCACTCTCACGCACTCATACACACTCATACGGCAGCTGTCATTCTCGATCTTGGGAGCCACTATAGAGACTCACATGATAGATGCGCGTATCCAGGGGCTTTCACTACTTACTTCCAACACTCCTCCTTAGTGAAACCCACTACTGCATCTACTTACAACACTCCTCCTGTTCCGTAGCACTCCTCCTGCTTTACGTCACTACCGGCTGCCTTAGGTAGTACAGCCCTCCGATCCGGTCACCTATAGCAACAACCTTTTTGCCTTTCTGGATTCTGCAATCCTTCACACCAAACAGCACATCATAGCCATTGCTTGTGATTTGGCTCACTGACAGCACACTTCCGGACAATCCAGGCACATACAGCAATCCCTTCAGTTGCATGTCAACGGACTCGCCTTCCAAGCCGACTCCAACGATCCTTCCATGTCCGGTTCCTCTGGAAGTTACATTTCTCCCGTCCGCCAACGACACCTTCTCTTCGCAAAACGTCATGCTGTCGAAGCTCGCCGTCGAACCAGCCATGTGCTTCGTACAGCCAGTGTCGATGATCCAACGACCGTCAATCGACACATCACTTGCAGTCGTCGTCGTGAAGCACACTCCTCGACTACTGCCAATGCTACCGGCATCCGATTGCTTAACCACCATCGACTTCGCTTGGTTCTGCTGCCTCTCCGCCATCAACACAGGACAATTTCGCCGCAAGTGCCCTTCTTGCTTGCAATGGTAACAAACCCGTACAAAACTTCTCCGTTCTTCCGATCGCATTGTGGTTTTCATCGCCATTTCACTGGCCTTTTCATGCACTTTGTTCTCGCATCTTCTCCGCCACTCATCTAGAAGCTTACCTTTCACGTACTCCAGCTTCAGGTCTTCTTCTGGACGGCCTTCAAGAGCAGTAACGAGCGGGTTGTACGTCTCCGGCAAACTTGACAACAAAATCGCCACAACAAGATGTTCCTTCAACGGTTCTCCCATGCTGGCTAGTCGATGAACCAACTCTGACGCTTGGACTAGATGCTCCGACATACTGCCATCTTCTTTCAGCCGCATCGAGCACAATCTCCGCAGTATATGGATCTTGTTCGACAGAGACCCTCGCTCGTGGTAGCCTTTGAGCTTGTCCCACATCTCATTTGCACTAGCAGCTCCCATAACATGGCACAGCTGACCATCTTCTAGCGCCAAACCGATCGTCGCTCGAGCCTTTTCGTTGTTCCTCGTCCAAGCTGCTGTAACCACCTCCGGCTTCGCGTCAATCACCGTTGTCCACAGATTTTCTTTGAGCAGCAACAACTCCATCCGGAACTTCCAAGTTGCCCAATTAAAATCGTTCAACCGGTCTAATGTTATCTTCGTCTCGGCCATTTTCCACGAAACAAAAACACTACGCGCACGGTCGGGCAAAGAAAACAGCTTCACAATCGAGCGAACAATGTTCACAATTCGATACTTTCCACAAAGTGTTCTTTCTTATTCCACTATAAGCTTTTTCCGAACGAAGCGTACTTCTTCAGTTCAAACAATCGCACTTTTAGAGACCGGACCAGCAAACAATAAGTTTGCACTTCAGCCCGTACAGGAGAGAAAAACAAAATTTCTCCTCCTCGAACAAAACTTTTTCCGTTTCGTATTCCGTTCCGTGCTACACACTTGGCCGATACTCCACTGCCAACAGCACAATTTCACCCGACAAAAACGTTCAGCTGCGGACAACAGCACATACACCCGCCGGGGGAAATCTTCTCGTAAACAAAGCACAAACGCAACGCAATCCACACAAAATGTCTCCTCCACCGGAGAACACTTTTCCACTATTACTTTCTTCACGGATCTGGGCCCATAACCTGTGGGAATCCCAGCGCAAGCAGATGTACACAGGTTTATCCAAACCGAACTACCGGACAATAAACACCCGTCTCGGGAGTCGCGTGATACCAAAGAAAAATAACCGCGGACTACGTTCTACGTGCGTCTTTATTTACAAGTTACAATGGACTAGTCAACAAACATAAATTGTACACACATCAGCAATTTATGCTTCGTCAGTCTCTCACTCTCACGCACTCATACACACTCATACGGCAGCTGTCATTCTCGATCTTGGGAGCCACTATAGAGACTCACATGATAGATGCGCGTATCCAGGGGCTTTCACTACTTACTTCCAACAGAAATACGCGTATCTGTCAAAAGATAAGCAATTATAACGGAATTTAAAGGAAATAAACCAACCCACTCAAAGCTCTTCATAAAGGGATTCCGTTAAGAGGTTCGACAAATTTAAAGGATTACTCATTAATTTTGTTATTTAATAAATGATTTGAGGCACTTTTTTTTTTTAAATTGGAGAAATCCTACTCATTAATGCATTGTTTTGTGATTCGAGCTCGGATTAAAATACAAAATAATAAATTAACGCATTTTGTTCGAATTCAGCATTTTGATTGTACATATTTTCGAATTTTTCGTGCAAATAACGAACTATCATGTATTTTTACACGCAGAAACAAACATATTTGAGGTAAATTTAAACGTAAACCGAGACGTAAACTCAGTTTGTTCTGGCCACAAACATAAACTAGGTTGATTTCAAACGTATTCCATGTTTGAAGCCATTGTTAATAATATTTAAAACAAAAATATTGTTACGTTTATTTTAAAAATGTTCGAGTTGAAAATAAACGGGAATATTTTTGGTTGATTTGACAACTATATCTATAACTATATGTCAGCCGTTGTCGCTTTGTTGCGCGCCGGAGTATGCATGAAAGAAATAATTCGGTCTTTAAATGTGTCTGAAAGAACAGTGTATAATATTAAAAAAGGCTTGGGAAAGTGATAAGACGGAGCACCTGCTCATACTGCTAATAAAGCACAGAAATGGCTTACGGAAAATATTTCGTAAATTTGGGAGGAAGAAATTTGGCCCCCAAGCAGTCCCGATATCAATCCGTTGGATTATTTTGTATAGGGCGTCGTCCAACGGGATACCAACACTTAAGTCGCTAAAAACTAAAATCAAGGCAGTGATGACATCTATGGATCGAAACATTTTAAAACGTGCATACTGCAGTTTCCGGAAGCGTCTAACTACAGTCGTCGAAAGGTAACACAATTTTTTTGAATAAATTTACTTACAACTTCCATATGTTGCGAAAGAAAATAATTCGCACAAAATTCATTGCTAGAATAACTAACTGATGTATTTTTTCTCAAATATGCCATTTACTGCAAAAATTCGTCACGCACCCTGTATACACCTCGTAGACCTTGAGATGTGTGCTCTTGAAATTGCAAGGTGTGATGGAAAAACGGACTCTACGAGGAAACACCTTAATTCGACTGTTTTCAATTGATTTAATAATATGGTTTATTAAACACTCTCAGCATTTTTTACAGGCGTCAATATTTTTTTACTGGGTTTTTGAATTACTGAAAAACTCGGTTAAAATTTAAATGACCGTTATTCGTAAAGATTCGATAAAATCGACAAATTTTATTTTTCATAATTAAACGGGGTTAACAGAAGTAAGTCTGTAAATTTTCGTAACACATTTTTTCATCTTTGAATTTTTCACAGATTTTTTAAATTTTACGGAACAGTTCCGCAATTCAAAAACTCGGTAACAATTACTGACTGAATAAGTGTGTACGTCTAATAATGGCTTACTAGCTCCATTATTAAATTCCATTGCATTGCTTAACAATATTGCTGAATAAATGTGAATACAGTCAGCATAATTGATTGCTCTTATACCACTATGCGTCCATGGTTTAATTGCATGCTTTGAAAATGCTTTTCAAACGGCGTATTCATTCATTATTCCACAACAAAATGAAATTGGTAGCATAGTGGTTACCGTTTCCGCTTTCCAAGTAGAAGGTCGCGAGTTCAATCCCAACCTCAACCTTTTTTTTTATTTATTTTCTTCGCCTAATTAACTTAAATCGTTATCATAGATCGTATCACTCACGACAACCAATTCATCGATCTATCGAAAAGAATAGCCCAGCATCCTTTCCATCGAAATTAGAGAGATGGAGAGGTAACATTGGTCTCATGTAAAACAACTATGAATGAATTAATCATTCTCACATCTCCTTGAACTAGCGAGAGTTATTGTTTATTTAGCTGCCCATATGACGTATTCTAGGAGAGCTCAGATGGCAAGGCAAGCGGCTGGTGATCGGAAGGTCCATAGTTCGAATTCTCCATCTAACGACATGTGTGTATGTATGTAAAAAATATTATATTATCTGTGTTGGTCCTTTTGGTAAAAATTGTAAAAAACTTAATAAAATTTTGAAGATCTAGTTCGTCATCATGGCCATAAACATGCAGAAGAATAACTTTGTAGATGAATATATGCTACTATTAATCAACCGTGACTTTATACAGTCCACTCAATCGTGCCAGGGCGTGGTCATATTTGACTACGCTGTCCCGAAAGGGATAGTAAGAGTAATTCAAATAAAGAAAATTCTTATTCAATGTCACCCGGCTTTGTTGAGTTTTTTTCAGTTATTGTTTTTGTTATTGTAGTATTTTTCATAGAAATTCGTCCTTCTAATGATTGGTAATTTTTTATGCATAAAATGTTCCGAATCAATCAATATGCAACGTGATTCATGGGAAGTAAGGTGAAAGGAAGTCAATCAAGTAAATATTATATCGAATGCAGCGAAGAATTTAAATGCAATACGATAACAGCTGTTCAGCACCGAGGAGCCAAATACAGTAGACAATTCCAATCACTACTGTGTACACATTCATAGCGCACATAATGAACGACAACATTCGTCACACCTATAAAGGTTAATCTTACATTTTAATGAATTTATATTCAACTATTTCGCAAATTTATAATTTTAGAGTCTCACCTCTCATGCAAAGCAGCTGAAATCCTCCTAACCTTACCGACTATAGATACACATATGAATTGTAGTTCAGAATTGGCATAGCGTTGATTATAGTGTATAGTGTATAGTGATATCGCCGGGCTCAGTGTAAACATTGTTATAGCTCTCCATTGCGAATGCAACTGCATGTAAAATGCAACATAGCACCATACATACATATCGAAAAACTCTAGTCAGCGAAGTAGAACCGAGGAAGCTCTCGGGCAATTTCCCGATTGGGTGGTCCACCAGGCGAAAGGGTTTTTCTTTCTCTCATTTTCCGTTCGCGGTTCGTTCGGTTCGGTCGCATCTTTCCCGTCAGTCTGTCGGTCTGTCTGTCTGTCTATCTAAAAACGGTTGCCGGACGGAAACGGTGCACAGTAGTTGGTGGTTGGTGTAGCGAGGGGCGTCGTTGTGGTCCGGCGTGTCAATGGAAACTAGTGATTCCCGTTCTAGTGCAGTCCCTCCTAAGTGGATTAGTCGCGTCATCACAGTTGGTCATTGGTTCAATATATAGTTTTAGGTGCATTTCATCCAGGATCGAACCACACGATTGATTACGTTGTGAGGAGCAGTAGCAGCAGACAGCGCAGGAGTGGGTAATTAGTGGAACGTAAACCCATCCTTCGGTCTCCACTCCACCAGCAGAGACGGATTACTTCCGGTGCACGGAGATGAAGGTGATTAGTAGACTGTGTTGTGTATAACTGATTATTCAATGAAACGGATTGAAGCCATGTTGAGCATCGAATTGAGTTACAAAGTAGCTTAATTTATTACAAAACATCACCTTTAATATCACGCGTAATACGTAAAACTCTTGACTCAAACGCCATTTCTCTGGGAAAACCAGCAGTAGCGAGAGAATGTGACTGGGAGACTGTTTTTTTGTTTGCTATTACACATACCTACCTAGCGAGCTTCCTTCGGGATCACAGCCAGTAGGTTGGGAAAATTGATATTTTGCGCAAGAGCGATGTAAAGGTAGTTGTAGGATGAAGGACAAGTCTGGGTCTATTTTCTCATCTGTTGGCCCATAGTATGGGGAGATTGGGGTCAATCGTCTACATAGAAGATTGCATGTAGCCATAGAAAAGTGAATATCTTTCTAGTAGGTGACTGGACATAAACCATGTAAGGTAAACGCTCCTTTAGTTGGGGTACGTTCGAAGCGTTAGGTTCCTATGGTTGCTTATGGAGACTACATAAGCAACCATAGGAACCTATCGGCTCTAGCGTACCACAACTATAGGAGTGTTTAGCCTAGATATTGTGCTTCTCTAGAATTAACCATTTCATTCGAGCAGATAAAATGACGTTTGCTACTACTCGAACTTCAATATAAAACAGTATATTGCGATTTTTTCTACCACGAGAAAAGCTACTTAAATTTGTGCGCTTCATAAAAAATAGTATGGTCCTGTTGTGTGAAACCGCTGGTAGAAAATTACGCCAAACTGCTTGACAAAGTGGTTGATTTCAAGAATTTTCTGATTTTACCGTTCTGTCACTGAAATGTGCGCTAGGGTATGTTATATATATAACATTAGTTGTTATAGTTGTAGTTGGACGTGCATTAAATTTGTTGATCAAATAGTCGGCTTTATTAAAATAGGTGACTTTATTTAAAACGATACAAAAAGAGCTTCTGAATCCAGTATGACATATCACCAGGGCCGGATTTACGTGTATGGGGCCAAACATACTTCTTATTAATACATTTATCGATCCTCGATCCTGTGTCCCAGTCATAGTTTCAAGTATTTTGAATACGCTTCTAGACTTTCTAAGACGAGTTCCAATTCAGAAGAACTGATATTTATGACAAACCATTATCAGTTACTACGCCGTTCTTGGAGAGTTAATAAGCTGATCAATTGCAAAATTGGTTTCAAATGGTTACAAAGAGATTAGAGAGTTGGAAAGTACGTTTTGTAATTGTGTACGTTCTATATTGTAATTATCATTCACGGAAATTACCCACGGAGTCTTTGTGAGAATAGTTTCAATAATAAACAAAACAAATCTTCAGTAGCAGACTATTCTCGTCTTTTTGAAACTGCAACTGAAATATTTGATCGGGGGATCTCGAACAATTTTTTTTTCTAAACAAAAAGAATAACAGAAAAGTAATTCATAAAAAAACAAACGCTCAAATAGACCCTTATTTTGTACCGTGCCGATTCAAATTTCGGACACTTAAACTCGAATTTCGGACACTTTTAAAAGTTGATTATCTCGGTCGAATATGATCCACATGTCTTGTAAATTTTAAATTTTTTTGACTAGTGCCCTCCACGATCATCTAACATTATTACTTTGTTTCTAACTGGATGTAATATTTAATTAAAAATGAAAGTGTCCGAAATTTGAATCGGAACGGTATGTATCTTCTAAGACATAGTTTTTATGCAATAAATGGTTTAGGAGTTAGATTTTTTGAAAAATTCGTATGTGAAAACACATACGCCCTTTTTAAACATTAGTCTTGAGTCAAAATGGTCTAGTGATTTGTGGAAAAATCATAATCTACTATACTGAAGACATGTTGAAAGTTTCATCAAAATCGGAAGGGCTCGTGCCAAGTCGTTTGATCATTTTACAGAGAATTGCTCGTAACAATGGTGAAATTAATAATTGGGATATTTTTTTAAAATAGTTTCTCGCATCCAATTTTTCTGATATTTGGAAATAAACTGCTTAAAGGTCATTCAAAGTGTTTTTTTTATGTTACTTCATACGCGAAGTTAACGATTTTCAGAGTTGGTTGGAAATGCTAACATGAAGCTTTAGTGTGATGATTTATTAGCTAGAGAATGATCTTTAGAAGAGGGTAGGTGGATAGTTCCGTTAGAGTACGGCAGTATGAAAATTGAATAGAAGTTGAAAATGAGCGAAGGGCCATTAATGCGACAGTTTTTGAAGATAGACGCACATTTTTGCCTAACCCGTACGATGTACGCGGGGATTTGAAGTATGTTGCCTGTGGACTTGGAGACATACTTCAAGTCCCCGCGTACATCGTACGGGTTAGGCAAAAATGTGCGTCTATCTCCAAAAACTGTCGCATTAATGGCCCTTCGCACATTTTCAACTTCTATTCAATTTTCATACTGCCGTACTCCAACGGAACTATCCACCTACCCTCTTCTAAAGATCATTCTCTAGCTAATAAATCCTCACACTAAAGCTTCATGTTAGCATTTCCAACCAACTCTGCTTAAAGGTCGTTTTCGGTAAAACTGTAACCGAAGGATCGGTAACTGTCAGACTATAATGCTTTTCCAAAAATAGTTCTACCTAGCGTTCAAAATCATAAGGGCCTTGCTGCAATGATTGATTCTCTTAAGTGCTTTTCTGTTTTTTTTAATAACTCCACTGGTTTAAATGTCTCGGCCCGTTCGTTGTCCTTTTTGCTAGCCTTACTTACCTTACCAATCAGTCTAAGGCCTTGTTGTCCTCTGCTGTCCGAAGAAGTCGTCTCCACTCTACTCGATCCATGGCCACACTTCGCCAGCCTCGTAGTCTGCGAAGGGTCCGCAGGCAGCCTTCTACTTGGTCGATCCACCTTGTCCGCTGCGCGCCTCTTCTTATTGTTCCTGTTGGGTCGCTTTCTAGAACCATTTTCACTGGGTCGTCGTGCGGCATTCTTACGACGTGCCCAGCCCACCGTAGTCGCCCAATTTTTGCAATGTGGACGATGGATGGTTCTCCCAGCAGCTGGTGTAATTCACCTCCTCAACGTTCCGTCATCCATCTGCACTCCACCGTAGATGGTACGCAACACCTTCCGTTCGAAAACACCAAGGGCGCATTGGTCCTCCACGAGCATAGTCCAGGTCTCGTGGCCGTAGAGGACCACCGGTCTAAGAAATAAATAAATAAATAAATAAATAAATAAATAATCAGCGTCTTGTAGACAGTCAGCTTCGTGCGATGGCGAATTTTATTCGATCGGAGGTTCCCCCGGTTCCGAAGTAGGCACGATTCCCTACCACAATGTGTCTTTGAATTTCTCTGCTGGTATCATTTTCGGCGGTCACCAGTGAGCCCAAATACACGAACTCATCGATTTCGTCCACCTCAATTTCGTCACCGTCAATCTGAACTCGGGGTGGGAGGCTAACATTGTCTTCCCTAGAACCTCTTCCTCTCATGTCTTTTGTCTTTGATGGGTTGATGGCAAGTCCAATCCGCCTTGCTTCAGCCTTCAGTCTGATGTGCGTTTCCACCATCGTCTCAAAGTCCCGTGCCATGATGTCAATGTCATCGGCAAAGCCAAGAAGTTGGATGGACTTCCTGAAGATCGTGCAACTCGTGTCTGGGATGGACACTCTTCTGATCACACCTTCTAACGCGATGTTGAACAGCAGACACGAAAGTCCATCACCTTGCCGTAACCCGTAACCCCCTTCGAGATTCAAAGGGACTCGAGAGTGTCCCCGATACTCGAACAACGCACATCACTCGATCCATCGTCGCCTTGACCAATCGCGTCAGTTTAACCGGAAATCCGTACTCGTGCATAATCTGCCACAGCTGATTTCGATCGATTGTGTCGTATGCGGATTTGAAATAGATGAACAAATGATGTGTGGGCACGTTGTATTCGCGGCAGAATTTGGGAGAGTACCTTGTAGGCGGCGCTCAGCAGTGTGATCGCGCGGTAGTTGCAGCAATCCAACTTGTCACCCTTTTTGTAGATTGGGCATACTACACCTTCCATCCACTCCTCCGGTAATATCTCCTCCTCCCAAATCTTGGCAATTACCCAGTGCAGCGCTCTAGCCAGTGCTTCACCACCGTATTTTAATAGCTCACTTGGTAGTTGATCTACAACAGTTGCTTTGTTGTTCTTCAGCCGACCGATCTCCTCCTCAACTTCTTGAAGATCAGGGGCTATCGTCTTCTGCGCTTGCTCCAAGGTCTGTTGCCGTGCCACCTTCGTTTTCTGCTGCTTCTCCGTTGAGGTGCTCGTCAAAGTAGGGTTAACTACCCCATTTCCGGCCTATTAAGCTCATCCTGCACTTAGTCTTTCTTAATCTAGCGCAGTTGAGCACCAAACGGAATGTTGTTTTTACTGATGGCTTCCAAATTTATTTACCTTTCCGTATGTACCATAAGATTTGCTAACGAGAAACCAATCGTTGAGATATTGTCAAAAGTCTAACACTGCTTCTTGACGCCAAACTCGGCCTACTGATTCTAAACTCGGCCTAACGCATTGAAACGCCATTGGAACGCCAATGAACTCACTTCGGCCTATCGAATGAAGATAAAAATTGATTCGTTCGGAGCGCTTCTTTTGTTTTCATGAATAATGGGTGAAAACCTTCATATCACGCGTTCTCATTGAGCTCGTTCCGTAGCTCAATAACTAAAGTATCGTACCAAACGCATAATTGACTTCCCAAGTAACAATTTTAGTTTTATGAGGGTTCTGAAAACCAAGTTTTAGACTTGTAGAATGATTTAAAACCTCTATAAAACTTGCAATGTTACTTGGGTTGTTAACTCTGAAATCATGGATTTATTTGAAGTTTTCTGTTTGATAGGCCCAAAATGGGCGATTAGGCCGAAGTAGTTCTCTACCCTACTGCTTCCACCTCTCAATCACCTCACACTCGTTCGTGAGAAGGTTACCGTCCAAGTCCTTGCACATATCGGCTTGCGGCACGTAGTCTTTGCGCGAACAATTTAGCTTCTCTTAGAACTTCTGCTAGCTAATCTTAAGATTACTTTAAAAACAAGTTTGGGAAAATCTCGATTTGGTTTTACATCTAACCGTTAAATCAAAGAGAAAACCGATATAGAAAAGCGATCATCGCAGTGAAATCCTTAAGGCCGGCGCACAATAGATACGTTTTCGGGTTTTTTGACAGATAATGCATGGGCTAACTGTCAAAAAACCTGAAAACGTATCTATTGTGCGCCGGCCTTTATAATTCTGAACGCTAGACATGTGTGTTACGCTGGTTCGCGGATACATTATGATACGTTATGAGTCAGATCAGTGACATCTGATGGCCAATAAGAGAAACTTCTTATTGGCCATCAGATGTTACTACCAACCGGTGGAAACTAACGATTTTAAATTGGCTCACTACTTTACTAGCCTATTGGTCCCTAGCAAATCGATTAACGTACCCCATTCTAGTAAGAATTCTAGTACTACACTATGTTTGTTTTGATTCGTTATGAAAGTTTGACAGATAAAATGAGGGGCTCATGGAGTTTCGAGGGATGCATCGATTAGCTTGGGACCGAAGAGAGCACCAGAGCTGAGCCAAAAAGTTGAGCACGTTTCTTCGGGAGCTTCTAGTCTTAGAGTTACCTCTATGTTACTACTGTTGTTGGAATTTACGCATCAAATGTTTTCCGTTAGTTGTTAACAGAGGACTATGCAGTCAACCATCTTAGAAATCCCTTTCACAGACTTCAAAATAGAGTACCTGACATTGCAAAAATTTCCGGTTCCGTAAAAAGAGGGGAAGTTGATCTCTTTTTACCACTAAACCTGGATTTTTTTCAACCATATCACAGTGGTCCAAACGATGAAAAACGTGATCGAGTGGAATTATTCGGAATCCTATAATTTTAGGAATAAAGTCTTGGGAGAAATTTCTAGGCATACAAAGGCCCATCTTTTGTTGGCACAAACACCTCTAAAAAAAAAAACACACACACAAACAAATACCTCTCAACCTGTACTAGCAAATGCTATTCTAATGTACGTATTTAGTTTTGAAATTGCATGCTGGGTTAATATTTTAGAAATAAAATTAGATTAAAAATGCAAACTATCAATTCTGGGTGAAGTTGATCATGTAGGATACCTACAATCGAAGACATCGTATCAAATTTGTTTGAAGCATTTACCTTTGAGCGGCAGATGACGCGATTGTATCTGTCTCAGCGTTCGTATGAGAAAATGGAAGAGTTGCCAGTCTTCTTGATTTGTTGTCTTCGCTACAATGCAATATTTAGAAGTAAGCATTTATACTTGATTTGTGGCTAAAGAAGAATCTGGTTTTAATGCAATGAAATCATAATTTGTGGACAATAATTTAAAATACGCCTATCCTCTTCTTCTTCTTCTTTTCTTTATTTAACGACGGGTCTCTGTTCCGCAATCTAGTGCCAATCACCGACGGACATCGATTGCCATCCATTGACGGCAATCGAATGTGCAGGAAGGCAGCTTCCATACCTGCGTAGGATATCGCACCCATTCAACACACATGGGCCGGGACCAACGGCTTTACTTCCCTTCCGAAGGAAGACGTGACCAGAGATTTTTATGCCTCAGAAAAATCCCACCGACCTGGGCTGGGATTGAACCCAGACCCATCGGGGTGTTAGAAAGCAGTCACGCTTACCACTACACCACCGGCTCCGGCACGCCTATCCTCTATCGCTCTATCCTGACCGTATGTATCAAACGGTATAGGACGAGACAACGAAAGCATTTAGTCACTCACGAACAGGCGACTCACACCGCTTGGGTTCGCTCACACAGCATGTAATTGAGGCATTCTTCCATAGAAAATGTACACTCAGTCACTCAAAACAAGGAAGAATAAACATGCTGACTGAGCTACTGACTGAGTGCTCGACTGTCAGTGACTCGTTTACTTCTGAATCATTCAGACTCTCACGAGGCAGTGAATGATGAGGCGGATCGCTGTTCATATGCATATGAAAATGACTCATTGAACCTGACTGTTTTGTGCACTGCATTTGTATTCATACGAAATCATTACTTTTAACAAAATCTGATTTCAAAGTCAGATTCAGCAAAAAATAATTAAAATTAAATTAAACTGTTTTCGTTAACGACTTGAGCTTCCGACTTAACTCACATCGCCTTATGTACGCCGACGATCTTAGGATTAGTCGAATCGTCAGTTCGTTGGTGGATTGTGCTGCTTTACAGCACGACATTGATACCATTGCAAGTTGGTGTGTCTCAAACGGAATGGAGATGAACGCGATCAAGT
This sequence comes from Ochlerotatus camptorhynchus, assembly GCF_037179485.1. Taxonomy (NCBI): domain Eukaryota; kingdom Metazoa; phylum Arthropoda; class Insecta; order Diptera; family Culicidae; genus Ochlerotatus; species Ochlerotatus camptorhynchus. The sequence goes on from NW_027041078.1 coordinate 253,957, forward strand.
GTGAAGTTATAAGTTTCAGCAGATCGCGGACGCATATACACTTTGACTATGCAGTTAATGGCATTCAATTTGACCGTGTAACATCTATTAAGGGTTTGGGAGTGATAATTGACTGCAAGCTAAGTTTCAACGAACACATCGTAACGACCACTTCGAAAGCTTTCGCCGTACTTGGTTTCATCCGTCGAAATGCATCTGAGTTCCGTGATTTGCATGCGTTGAAAAGTCTGTATGGTTCACTTGTTCGAAGTGATCTTGAGTATACTGTGCAACTCTAGACTCCTCACCATGAAATTTTACTTTGTTTGATTTGCCCTACGGAGATTACCTATAGGAATTATCAGCTCAGGTTGCCTTCCTACGAACTCCGATGTCGATTGATACGGCTGGAACCCCCCCGGCAACGGCGTACATATCTTAAATGAGTGTTTGCATTCGATATTATAAATAACCGGATTGACTGCCCTAATCTTCTGCAACAGTCAAACTTCTACGTTCCAGCGCGACGCTCCCGCCAACGTTCGTTATTCTGGGCTGCTAGACATCGTACCGTGTTCGGGCAAAACCATCCTGTTGAGACATATTTTACTTTGTTGAATGATGTTGAATTTTTTAACTTCAATATATGTAAGTAGAAATAGTTTAGAAACTAGAATAAGACAGCTAACATAGTTAATTAAGTGATTCACAGTCTGTGCAGCATAGCTGAAGACGTAGTAAAATAAGTATATAAATATTAGATAATTAATTTCATCGATCACAGCACCAGAATAAATGCTGATTTTGATAGGATATTTAGGAACAGTTAAAAGTTGCGTATTTTATCACATTCACAAAATTGTCAATATAACAATATAATGAAAAAGAATGATTGAGAAACAAAAATTAAACGATGTTGCCATCAACTTCATCTCAATGATGAACTTCACTCCGATTTACTGTACTTCTATGTATGTATTAATCAGTAAACTTAATTTATTGTTTGAATTCCTTTGTTTCTACACAGCAAAAAAATAATTTTGATATCACATCAAAGTGGATGCACTACAATCATGTCGAAAATTTCATGTAATTTTTATGACCACATAAATAAACAAATGCAGTAAAAGCAGCGTAATGTCAGTTCATGCATCGTATTAATGATAATTTTGTCCTTTTTAGCAAGTAATATTACACCATATTTTCGGCATGATTGTAGTGCATCCACTTTGACGTGATATCAAAATAATTTTTTTGCTGTGTAACAATTCAACCCTGTATGGAATTTTTCAGAAGAACGACTGATAACTCAGGGAATACCAGGAAGTTCATTATTATCATTGAGTCAACACCCTGGCAGTATGGATAAAAATGATAAAAGTGGACTGTGATTTATTTAAAGATAGAGAAAGATAGATAAGATATTGATAATAAATCGAGGTCAAACTTTGCTATATCTTCATGGTACAAATCTATTAAAAGGTTCATCTTCTTATTGGCTTTATTACGTCCCCACTTGGACCTCATGCCGGCTCTCAACTAAGTGTTCTTTGAGCACTTCCACAGTTGCAAATAAAGAACTTTCTAAGCCTGTACCATTTTTGCATTGTGTGGCAAATAATATAATACCACAGACAAACAGACATACCTCTCGCATACTTTTAATCGAAAAAGGAAAAACGAAAAATTTAAAGCTATAGGGCAGAGAACGACTTCAGCCTAATCGCCCCTTTTGGGCCTATCGAGCAGAAAACTTCAAATAAATCCATGATTTCAGAGTTAGCAAGTAAATTATGCGTTTGGTACGATATTTTAGTTAATAAGCTACCGAACGAAGTCAATGAGAACGCGTGATATGAAAGTTTACACCCATTATTCCCGACAACAAAAGAAGCGCTCCGAACGAATCAATTTTTATCTTTATCCGATAAGCTGAAGTGAATTCATTGGCCTTTCAATGGCGTTTCAATGCGTTAGGCCAAGTTTAGAATCAGTAGGCCGAGTTTGGCGTCAAGAAGCAGTGTTAGACTTTTGGCAATATCTCAACGATTGGTTTCTCTTTAGCAAATCTTACGGTACGTACGGAAAGGTAAATAAATTTGAAAGTCATCAGTAATAATAACATTTCGGTTGGTGCTAAACAGCGCTATATTAAGAAAGACTAAGTGAGGGTTGTGCTAAATAGGCCGGAAATGGGGAAGTCAACCCTATTAGCAACTAAACTCAACGTAATTTCGTTAACCAACTAATACCCTACTGTTACATATACAATTGATAGGGGAATCCAAGGCGATGCCTAATGAATTTTCTAATAAAGTACCTCAATTTTTTGTTACGTTTTGCTGTTTTCATGACCATTTTTCCAAGTATGTACATGAGGGTGGGTTGTTGCTTCGACAAAATTGTTTGGTATATTATTGTCAATCTAAGTCCGAGTTTTGGTGAAATTTTGATTTTTGGTAACCAAATGAATAGGATCGTTCCGTTTTCCATACATTTTCCCATACACAATTTAAAATTCTCCCGCAAGTCGAGATTATAACCAAATTCATTCAAATTTTGCCCAGTTTTTCTGGACTTGAAATCATGCTTGGCATACACAGTTTTGGTCACAAACTGTTCATTTGCTAATAACTTTGAACACAGTTGACGAAACATAGTTATTTTTGAAGCAGTAGATATAATAGATTTTAAGCTTGTTATATCAGTCCGCATCGTGCTCTCTTGCCGTGCGGATCTATTTGCTTTTTGCTTAAGGAAGTGTTACTACTACCTAAAGCTACAACAAATTTAAACAGCACTTTTCAGTGCTCAACCTGTAAACATTTTCTACCTTGTTCAACTCCTCTTATTCCTCTTCGATCCTTGTTTGGACCCTACCCGAGGTAATCCTTCTTGGATATCGATTTGGAAAATTCCTCTTCGATCCTTCAGATTCTTATAGTAATCTGCTTGGAAGTCGATTTGGATAAAAAATTTACTGCCGCCATGGCGCCTAAACGCAAAAGAAAGGGGCAAACTCTTGACCCCCCTTCTGAAGAAATTAATTTGAGTAATCAATTTGATTTGCTCACAGATGATGAGAATGATCCATCATCCAAGAAAAATTCTAGTAAACTTTCCCGGCTTAATGCCAAGAAGGAAAAGATTCCGCCTATTGTGATAACCACTACCGATTTCCATGCTCTTCGCATGGAACTTTTGAATTTCGTGAAAGTTAAGTTTTCACTACAAATTGGACGTCGGGGTGAATGCCGTGTATTGGTTGAAACCTTGGACGGATTTAAATGTCTTCTCAAGTATCTTACTGAGAAGAAGCACAAATTTTTTACATACGACACCAAAACTGAACGTGTGTTCAAGGTTGTCATGAAAGGACTGCCCAGTGGTGAATCCCTGGATCAGATCAAAGATGAACTGGCAAAATTACTTGGAGTTGTGCCACTCCAAGTAATCAAAATGAAAATGAAATCCCGTCCTGGCGATTCGCGCAACGGGATTTCTAATGATTTTTATTTAGTTCACTTCAAGTCTAGTGAACTAAACAACTTTAAGGCCTTAGAAAAAGCTAGCCTTATGCTCCATGTCCGAGTGAAGTGGGAACACTTCAGGAAGACTGGAGGAAATTTCCAAAACCTCACTCAGTGCCGTAAGTGCCAGGGATGGGGTCACGGAACTAAAAATTGCTACATGCCAGCTAAATGCATGAATTGTGGTGATTCCTCTCACGCAAAGGACGACTGTCCTGTGAAGGAAGATCCTAAGAAATTTAAATGTTCAAATTGTGGTGAAAACCACAAATCCAATTTTTGGGAATGTAAGACTCGCAAAGCGATCCTACAATCTCGTTCTAACCGACAGGTAGGAAACGCTCCACGTTTCCGACCAGGTACAAATTCCTCTGCTGTTAACAACGGTCAGCGAGGAACAAATTCTACATTCGTACCCGTAGGTACAAATATCACCCCTGCTTCAAATGTTTCATCTGTACCTACTCCCCTCACTGCTAACAATGTTCAGCGAGTTAATGGAGCTACCTATGCTGCTATTGCATCGGGTAGAAATCAAAATACTAACCAACGTTCTAACGGAAATTGTGACAATTTTGACTTAGGAAGCATTACTGCTCCTAAAATGGAATTTTTACAGAATTCATTAATTGACATGATTTCTGATATGCTTAAATCTAACTCCATGTTTGATGCTATTCGAACTGGAGTAAAATTTGCTAATAATATTGTCATGACTTTAAAATTCAGTAATGGATTTTAAAGCATTAAACATTTTAAATTGGAATGCTCGATCTCTTAAAGATAATGAAGACGAGCTATTTAATTTTTTGAGAGTTCATAACGTGCATATTGCCGTTATAACTGAAACGTTCCTTAAACCTGACCATAAGGTTAAGAAGGACGCAAATTACTTGATTAATAGAAATGATCGTCTTGATGGACCCTGTGGTGGCGTTGCCATCATTATTCATAGACGAATCAAGCATAAAATTCTTTCTTCATTTGAAACCAAAGTTTTTGAAACTTTGGGAGTTTCTGTTGAAACAAAATTTGGACAACTTACGTTTATAGCTGCCTATTTGCCATTCCAATGCGTAGGCCAGCAAAAGAATTTTCTCAAGGGTGACCTCCAGAAACTTACCCGTCATAGGTCTAAATTCTTCATTATTGGTGATTTTAATGCAAAACACCGCTCATGGAATAATGCTCAAAGCAATTCCAATGGTAATATTCTGTTTGATGATTGTTCTGCAGGTTATTACACTATTCAATATCCAAACAGCCCAACATGCTTTTCTTCTGCAAGAAATCCCTCAACTATTGATTTGGTCTTAACTGATTCATGTCATCTTTGTAGCCAATTGGTTACCCATGCTGACTTCGGTTCTGATCACCTTCCAGTAACTTTTGAAATATCCCAAGAAATAATTTCTAATCCCAACAGCTTTACTTTCAATTACCATAGGGCTGATTGGGAGCAATATCGAACATTTATGGAATATAACTTCGATCCAAACATTCCTTTGCAAACCAAAGATGAAATTAATTATGCTCTTGAATCTCTGACTACTTCTATAGTTGAAGCAAGAGCTGCCTCAGTACCAAAATGCGAGGTTAAATTCGATTCAATTATAATAGACGATGATCTTCAGCTCTTGATCCGTCTTAAAAATGTCCGTAGGAGACAATTTCAAAGAACACGCGATCCTGCCATGAAAGTTATCTGGCGGGATTTGCAAAAACAAATTAAAAAGAGATTCTCTACCCTGAGGAACAAAACTTTTGAAAATAATGTTTCTAAATTAGACCCGAGTTCCAAACCCTTTTGGAAACTCACAAAAATTTTGAAAAAACCTCAAAAGCCTATTTCAGCGCTTAAAGAAGGTGGAAAAATTTTGATCACAAATTTGGAAAAAGCTCAGAAACTTGCTAAGGAATTCGAGAGTTCCCATAATTTCAGTTTGGGTCTTACTAGTCCTATTGAGAATCAGGTTGCTCGGGATTATCTGAATATTTTCTCTCGGGAAAATATTTTTGATGATTCCTGGGGGACTGATTTGGACGAAGTAAGGTCTATAACTAAAAAGTTTCAAAATATGAAAGCTCCAGGTGATGATGGAATTTTCTATATCCTCATCAAAAAACTCCCAGAGAGTACCTTGTCTTTCTTGGTAAAATTATTTAACAGATGTTTCCATTTGGCATACTTTCCTGATAAATGGAAAAATGCAAAAGTTGTTCCAATTTTGAAGCCGGATAAAAATCCAGCTGAAGCTTCTAGCTACCGTCCAATAAGTTTGCTTTCTTCAATAAGTAAACTTTTTGAAAAAATAATTTTGAATAGAATGATGCTTCACATCAATACGAACTCATTTTTTTTTTTTTTTTTTTGCAGATGAGCAGTTTGGATTTTGCCATGGGCATTCAACTACTCATCAACTCTTGAGAGTTACCAATTTAATTCGTTCAAACAAATCTGAAGGCCACTCAACTGGAGTTGCTCTTCTTGACATAGAAAAAGCATTCGACAGTGTTTGGCATGAAGGTTTGATTGCTAAATTGAAAAAGTTTAATTTTCCACTTTACATTATGAAATTAGTTCAAAATTATTTAACTGACAGAACTCTGCAGGTAAATTATCAAAATTCCAAATCCAATCGACTACCTGTTAGAGCAGGAGTTCCTCAGGGTAGCATTCTTGGGCCTATATTGTATAACATTTTCACTTCGGACCTCCCTGATTTGCCACAGGGTTGCCACAAATCTTTGTTCGCTGATGACACAGGCATTTCCGCTAAAGGAAGAAGTCTTCGTGTTATTTGCAGCAGACTTCAGAAAAGTTTAGATATTTTCTCTTCTTATTTACAAAAATGGAAGATTTCTTCCAACGCTTCCAAAACTCAACTTATAATATTTCCACATAACCCCAGGGCTTCCTTTTTGAAACCTAGTAGTAGTCACATAGTCACTATGAACGGAGTTCCAATTTCCTGGTCAAACCAAGTGAAATATCTTGGATTAATACTTGACCATAAATTAACTTTTAAAGATCACATTGAGGGCATTCAAGCCAAATGTAACAAATATATAAAATGTTTGTATCCTCTTATAAACAGGAAATCCAAACTTTGCCTGACGAATAAACTTCTAATATTTAAACAAGTTTTTAGACCGGCCATGCTTTACGCTGTGCCAATATGGTCTAGTTGTTGCACTACCAGGAAAAAAGCACTTCAAAGGATTCAGAACAAAATTCTGAAGATGATTTTGAAGTTGCCTCCCTGGTACAGTACTACCGAAGTACATAGAATTTCGAATGTTGAGACTTTAGCACAAATGTCCAACAAAATAATTAATAATTTCCGGCAAAAATCGTTACAATCCTCAATTGCAACGATTAATTCCCTTTATACTTAGATAAGATTTAGTTTTAGTTTTTAGTTTTAAGATATCAATTGTTGTACTGACATGCAGGTTTAAAAAAACCTGTTTAAAATACTGAATTTCCAAGACAGGAACAATGTAAAAACACTTAGATATATATCATAACAATTAAGGCTGGTAAGTTACTGTAGTAACTGGAGCACCTAGGTTAAAAATGAAATGTAATTTATTTTGAATTTGGAACAAATAAAGAGTTAAAAAAAAAGTAACTGGAAAAAAAGCTTGTTATAGATACGTAGAAAAAGCTGATTTTAATTCTAGTAATAAACTGTATTTGTTTTTGCGTTGTAAAAGTGATGTGAGAAATGCTCGCTGCACATCACGGACTTTAAGCGTAAAAATTCATTGATGTTGATTCAAATGTTATGATCCTAATCTATCAATTACTTTAAAGAAAAACAAATTTCAACAACTGAGTTGAAAGTTATTAACAAATGAGCAGTTTGTGTGCACAACTGTGCATGCCAAGCATGCTTGAAACCAGCAAAAAAAAAGCGGAGACGAACCAGCCCAGGACTGAAAGTCTCCTTAATAAAGATATAAAAAAAATCAGCAAAACGTAACAAAGCATTGAGGTCCTTTATTAGAAAATTCATTAGGCATCCCTTTGGATATGAATTGTGTATGTAACAGTAGGGTATAATATGCTGAACAAAATAACATTTGGATTAGCTGCTAATATCGGCTAACCTGCTAGATACACCCCCAAATATATAAACGGATGTAAATCCTTAAAGCCAGCACCTACAACTTTGTAGAACGTTGAAAAAATTGCAAAATTCAAACATAAAAGTTATGGTAAAAAAACGGTATTTAAGGGGGTACTACCGCTTGTACTCCATTTTGACCCTATACCTTCCAGTTGAGAGATAGAAAATTGTCATGTTGAACAAAGTTTCTTAAAATGATGCCATCTACAATGTTTCCATAAGCCCAGGGCTGAAAGTCTCCTTAATAAAGATATAAAAAAAAAAAATGTTTCCATAGATGTTCATCGATTTTAACGAGACATAAAAAAGTTATTTTATTTATCTTAGCGTATACCCCGCTTAAGTAAAAAAAATATAACTCAAATAAAGTATTCAAAAATTTAACTAACATTCTACAAGACATCAAAATACTTAACTCAATAGTTTCGCAACAAATGGCCATGATCCACTTCTTTTGATTTCGTCCCACTGTGCTGCGGTTTGAATGTACCCTAGTAAAAAAAAACATAAATGAACGAATCATTGAGTACTATGGTTGTTTCTCTCATACCGCCGCAAATTCATTCGCGTACGACACAAGATCGGTTTTGTCTGAAGACAACTTAAAACCGGGTTCTCGGGAAGGGTGAAAAATTAAAATCACCGGAAAAGGAATGCCGAAAAGGAAACGAAATTGTCGGCTGTCACTACCGAGTGAGCAAAAATTATCATGGCTACTTTTCTCGTGAGAATTGCTTTGCTTGAACAAAGTTCTCTCGCTCTTCGCTTTAGCTTTTCATTCTCTATACGGGTGAAAATAGCCGGTTCTCTTCTAACATCAGCGATAATTTTGATCTCTGATTTGAAATTATAGTTTTGTAAGCCCTCTTTTTGAAAATCTTTTCTTAAATTCTACGAAACCCATGCGCCTTTTCAGTGGTTCCATTGCACCAAACTGGGTACACGACGTTAGGCTTACGGACTTTTGGCATAAATGACGTTAGGCATAATGGACGTTAAGCATAATCTACCCGATGAATTCCAGAAGGATGATAATGGGGACCGTCTATTGATTGCTGACTTCAGTGACAATAATGAAAGAGCCTTAATTTTTGGAGCTCATGAAAACTTGCGACGTCTTGGCAGGCAAAGTATTGGGTTACAGATGGTACGTTTGCCACAGTTCCTTGTTTGTTTCGGTAACTCGTCCTGTTCATGGAAGTATCGCTCCCTCCCATCAGCCGACGGTTCCGCTGGTTTTCATTCTGATGACAACAAAAACAGAAGCGTTGTATCGAAAAGTATGGCAGCAAATCCTGGAAGCAGCAGGTATGTTTTTGTTGTTGTTATTGAATGAAAAACCACAGAATTCACCATTCTTTATTTCATGAGCTGTTCTTTGGCATCATATTTTATTCAACCTTAGCTGTTTTTTTGTTATTGAATGAAAAATCACAGAATTCACCATTCTTTATTTCATGAGCTGTTCTTTGAGGAAAACCTTTTATTCTTTGACAATTGCAATATGTGTGTAGGAATATATTACAACAAATGTGTGATTTTTTATTTCTATATGCGATTGATTTCAAGATATACTGATATAACTATGCTGAGTTTTCATTGCCAGATTACTTAATCACTATCGCTACTAATCTTGGATCTAAGTAAATATGTCGAAACAGGTTTCTAGAGTTGCACAGCAGCAAGGTATTTTATGCCTAACGTCCATTATGCCTAACGTATATTATGCCTAACTTCCATTATGCCTAATGACTTTATGCCTAACGTCCATTATGCCTAACGTCCGTATGCCTAACCTCCGTATGCCTAACGTATTTATGCCTAATGGGGTACACTCCACCAAACTATACCTTAAACCAGGCTTGCAATTGCTCATTACAGCTAAAATGCAATTTTTTGGAATTATGAAACTATGAGATTCTATAATGATAATTTTTATTTGTTAGAAACAAGAATGGGTGGTAAAGTTTGTGTATGACATACACAATTTATCAATTTTGCTTTCAGGAGGTCACAACTAGCGATTTTATGATCTCTGATTGCTCGCTCATCAGCTCATCGTTACAGCTAATACTTTACCTTCTAATACTAATACTAATACTAATACTTTACCTTCTCTTCTTGCATCTTGTCAATAAGAATTACCATTAAAATATTTCATAGATTCATAAATCCGAAAAATAGCATTTTAGCTGTAATATGGCATTTGCAAGTTTGCCTTAAACATCCATCTTGAAGATGAATTAGAAAAATTTGGAATTACGGTAATTATTAAAAAATCAAAGTCTGATGCGTGAAGGGGCTGATAAAATCAGGACATGACTGTATTTGTATTTCAAGCAACTTTGTTGATGACACCGTGCTAAAATATCTGCTTTACGGTCCCAACAAACAATTTTAATTGCATACTAGCTTATATAGGCAACAATTAGCTGTATAAGTCAATTTTGAACTGATTTTAAATTCAACTGAAAGTTGAAATTTTAAAAATCTCGAAAATCCAGGGTTGTAGCCCAGAAGGCTCTGGGCACTTTAAAGCAAAATCAAAAAAGGCGTTTGTTCAGAATGCCAACATAAGCGTTTTGGCCAATTTTGGCTCAAATCGGTGACAGCGACCACAGGTGGTATACCCACTTGAGCTGGAATAACCCATAAGTCAAATGAAGAGCTAGGAAAATGGTGTCTTGATCAAAGTGGCTTGAAATAGTGTTTGCTACAACTTTGTCGAGGCATGTAACCACCTACATGTTAAAACAATAAAGTTAGATTCCTGCTTTAAGGTAAAATGAGGACCACCCTAATCGTATTTTTTTTATAAAAAGAAGGAACATTTAATTATAAACTTTTTCGAATACAGTAATTGGGGGGTTACATGAATAGAAATGGAGTAAATAATTTAGTCCCGCTAAATTACCGTTTAAGGCCAGAGTGCATTGTGCGCTTGAAATTGGTTTAGTAATTTGGAATACCTCTTCCATACATTATTAGTGTTTACAGCTGTAAATAATGTATCAGTTGTCAAATGTGATCGTGGAAGGCATCTCACGTGTATATTTGCCGAACAGTTCAATCAGCAAATCAATCAATCATCGTGTGTTGTCCCATGAAAACAAACTTGTTAAAGCATTCAACACCCACAATCGCAGTCGTCGAGCCTGAAATAAACAATAACACCGTTTGATATCGATTTTCCCGAACCATCCATCCGTAAGCTCATGGCCCATTGTCCCAGGCAGAGTGTTTACGTGGTTTACATTTTACACTATGCATAATGCCTTCCACCGTGGTTGCAATAATGAGCCTATCTATACATTCCTCTTCTAAACACGACTGACACTGCATTTTTCCTTGATTGGAAAAGCAATACACAAAAATTGCGACGTTCTATCTTAACCCTGTCAACAACGCGAAAAAGCTGGCCTACCATTAAGGGTGTAGGCACCGGTAGCTTTAACACCGATAGCCGAAATATCCATTCCGAAAAGGTTAAGGATGAATGGAAAAGTACCGGGTGCAAAAATAAATTGACAAGGAAGGGCCCAAGAACGCCTGCTTCCATTAGATATAGATAGCGATAAGCACCTTCACGGGAGACTTGAGGGTGAATTTAAACTTTTATTACCCCAGGATAGACTATGTAGATAGATGAGGATACAGCACGTGCTAGCCGTCGTACGTCAAAAGATGATATTCTGTTGCACAGATACAGGTATAGCTTGAGAGAACGAGAGCGAATGCACTTCGCGTGTAGAAGCAACGACTTGCTCTAAATCATAGCAGGCCCTACATACATTTCTTCCTCGAAGAGTGAAAGGCCAATAACACTGTTGATGGGAATATAATCGCAGCAATCAGGAATAATATTAAGTGATGCATCTATTCTTAGCTTGCTAGGATGTGTAATTATCGCCATTTCGCCATCACCATCGCCGAGACATTGTTGAGAAAGGGGTGGTATTTTCACAGTCCGTCACTCGGTGGAAATTTTATCGCACGTGATAATAAATTGAATTACTCTTCTAGGTTGTGTCACCCGTCGTGAGAGTTCAGTCAGGTGGTAATTAATTGTTGTTTGTTTACTTAATAACTCGTTATAGGATCAGCTGTTCAGCATAATGTTCAATCGGGCATAATGGGGCGATGACATTCCCGTGTACCTGTTATCTGAAGAGGATGACATTAACTTAGATAATATCTATTTCTGATTCTTTCGTTAGATGTCGACATGACTTACAACTTCGTTTATTATATTGATTAGAAACATTGTCTCTTGGTGGAAAGTTCCACGACTGAATGAACAGGCAGTGCGGTGTCCTTTTCAATAAACTCATCAAGTGGGCTTTTATTGTTGGTCTGTTTGTAGGCCAACACTCATCTAAATACACATCTGGAACTAGATAGGGTACGCCGATCGCAGTCGTTGCTTGTGCTCTGATTGATTGCAATTGTGGTCGCACATTTCACTCGATTAGGTTTAATTTAATTTTTGTTTGCAAACATGAAAACCATACCAGGCTAATTTGTCGGTACGCGTGACAGTTATGTGAGAGCAACATACGGTTGTAGTAGGATCATTTCGCAGTCAACATCATTGAAATGGAAATTGCGGATGATGACCGGACGGGCGCGTGTCAACCACGGTCGTGTGTCTATGAGCTATTATTGAGCGCAAATGGTCAGTTCAGCGCGCGCTAAGTATCCCGAAGGGTGCTTAACGGCTACAATCCGTTTCGAATTCAGTAGTTGTTCCTGTTGAAAGTGTTTAGGTGATTTATTTTCAATGTTTTATTTTTATACAGTTTAATTATTACTCTGAAACGTATTCAGCGAATGGGATGGCACAAAGTGAGCAGCAATTTTTGAAGGGCGAAAGCCAACGGAACACTCCTACCGTGAAGTCGCAGTCAGCCTGGATGCGGTTCGTGTCCGAGAACAAACTGATCCTGGTGACTCTGAGTGGCGTATTGCTTGGCGTAGTTCTGGGTAAGTATACAGTTGACTTTGCTTAATGTACCGTAAAACCAGATTACTGGGTAGACCTTATCTGCTCCACCACTTCGCATTTTCATCATTCAAAAATCATGCTTATCTGAAAATTTAATTCGTTGTTTACTAATCTGCAGCTAAAACTGCGTAGCACTTTCAGTTCCGTGTAATAAGTAGATCGTTAGCTGTGCACAGTAGTCCAGAATGGAAATATAGCAGAAAAGATGCACTGAGAACCTGAAATAGAAACATTAGAAAAATCCTATTTAATCCACCTACAAGTGCCTTTCTGGTACCACAAGTGGTATTTCTTACATCATCTGCATGTTTTTTTTTTACAACAAACATAATGGCAACAAATTACAACGGGTTATAGTGTACAAGCAAGTTTTTCCAGAATACATATTTTCGTATAGTTAAAACTAGAGAGGGTCTAGTATAAGAGAGGAGCGGATTCAAAACAAACTGCCTTGGCAACCTATGCCTGGGTGGTTTCTAGCAACACTGCCAATGCAATCAAGATAGGCGCTGCTCGATTGGCTCAAAACCAGCCAGTCTGTTCCTCTCTAGATCTTCAGACCTTCTACTAGACCCTCTCTAGTTAAAATCTGCACGCCGTGCATTTGGGCAAAAAGATGGTTGCTGAGTCTGCTTGTATTGAATTTTGTGTAACTCGAGCTACTCAGAGGGTAAAGTTATGTTGGCCGCATGATAGTCATCGGATTGAACCCAGACCCATTGGGGTGAGAAAGCAGTCACGCTTACCACTACACCACCGGCCCTGGCTACATGCAGCTTAAGTGCAATAATTTATTAGCTAGAGAAAGTTCTGAAGAGGATAGATTGATAGTTCCGCTATCCGTGCTTTTCAAGAAAATTGTTCGAACCTGCTTCTAGACTACAGTGTTGAATACGTTATTGTAGACCATCGAACTTAATCTCAACGGTTTTTGAGCCTATATCCTTAAATATTACTGAGCTCACGGTCAATTACGATGTTGACAAAAACGGAACTCGTCGTTTCTCAAAAAATCCTATAAGCTATGCAAGCGATGTACACACTAATCCAATCAGTAACGATTAACTGGGCTTTTGAAATGCTGAATTATTCGGTAAAAGTTTCGAAATCTACGGAAAATACAAAAATGAGAAAATTTATTCCGAACTTGTACAGACTTAGTTCTGTTAATTCCAATTAACGATAGATAATAAAATTTGTCGATCTGATGGATTCCTAATGGATAACGGTCATTTTAATGTATACCGACTTTGTCAGCATTTCAAAAACCCATAATAAAAATACTGACTCCTGTAAAATAATCTAAGTGTATAGGATTACTGCCAGTACCTAACAGTATACTTATCGGTCACTCATCGCAAGTCAGACACATTTGTATATTTGTCAAAACATCTTTGTTCTGGAAAACTTTGGAAAAACTGAACAACGGGTGATGCAATAGTGCGAAGTAAACATAAAACGCGTTTTTCTCGGCATGCTGATTTGTGATATGGGACCGACTTGCCATGAGCGGCAGTTAGGTTGACTGCACAATTAGGGTAATTTGCCTATTGTTGCACACCACCCAATTGTTGCATAATTCACATTGTATTGCGTTTAGTCAAGACCATAAACTTTTCCGATCATGATGATATTCTAATCAGTGATCAATTTTTCAATGATAAAAGATGTGTTTTTGATACTTAGTATTGCGAACATGGTGATGAAACATGTTTTAAATATTTTTGATATTGTTCATATGATTTCAGGCAATTTCCTAATTTTTCTGGTAATAATCTTGAGTTGTAAAATAAGCTATTACAAACTCAAAATTAGTTTAAATCAAGTAATATTCAAGGGATAATGTTGGTTATTCTTTTATCGAACGATCAATTGCATCAATACATCTATCAACCTTGTAAAAATTTCAGAAAACATATGAATGGTCAATAATTGGACTCTTGGTCCTGGATTGTTGTATATGGCGATAACACCTGAAGGTATGCAACGTTTCATAGAAAACTACTGCTGGGCATATTTTGTTTCGCATCAATTACAGCTTTCCCCCGAAGAACGCGTTACCCACTGAGTTGTACCCACCGCTTTTTCTCGGCGGGGTTTCAACCAGTCGGTCTGATTTTATGCATGTGAGTAGCATCAATGGAGAACCACTTGCAGAAAATTAGAGCGCTTGATTGAAAAACCACCGAGACAAAGCGGTGGGTAGAACTCAGTGGATAACGCGTTCTTCGGGGGGAAATCTGAAAATCAGTAAAACTACAAGGAACAGCCCTATGGGATTGAACGCAATGGTGACGTAGGACTACGTGGTCTTATATAATAAAAGTTATTTGTTAACTGCAGTAGGAGCTTGTATTTTGTGTAGGAATAGGAATTTGAGCGGGGTTCTCTCTGTTTATACTCTTTAGTATGACTATGATTGCCCTGAAAAGAACCTTTTGATTTGAATTCTAGATGTGACGTGTTCAGAAATTTAACTGGGGTTTGAACTGGTGTCTGCGACAGGTTGGAAGGCCACAGAATATCAGTGTCCACCCAGCTAAAGCTGCCCCCCTTTGTAGTTTTTCTCGTTAAACTCCTTCTCTCAACAAGTTGGTAAATCTTAGCATTTAGCAAAAAGACGCTTAACACTTTTTTCGGCGAATTTATGAACCTGTTTCATGTCATGGTTCTACTCTATGCCTGTTCAGATAATGGACGTAATGTCGGCCTAAATAACCCTAATTTGGGCCTAAACATACATTCAGAAATCGACTAAATTTTCAATAGTGACCAAAAATATCCATTAGTACTATCCCAATGAAGCGTTCATCTAGATAAAATTGATAAATTGCAGATTTTTCGCGATGGGCCCAATCTTAGATCCATAGGCCAACATTAGAGCCATTTCCCCTATTATTTATTTTCTCTGCTGCGCTAGTAGAAAACAAGTAGAAATAAGAAGGGATGTCGTACAAGTAGAAATAAGAAGGGATGATTCTCTTCATCGACTTTCTCTTTCGTTAATAACTCAGCTGCAACAACATTCCCTGTTGTATTTGACGATATGGACGATAGATAAAAACCTCATTTATCAATCTATGTGACAAAATTATCACGAAAACTGTTTGCATAGTCGTGTTTAGCAAAAAAGCAAAGGTTGATGAAGAGAATCGATCAAAGCAGATAGGCCATTTTCCAGCTCTGTATAGAAATATTTAATCGAATAGCTGGATAAATCTTTACGATTAATCGTTAAGCGAATAATTGGACTTTAAGGTTTCCCTGGAAAATAGTGTAAAATGTCGAACAGCAGAATTGGAACCAGCCCCAAGAACCAAAAGCGGTGCGATGCTAGTTTTCATTGCTATGCCGACGACTGAATTAAGGGGTGAAAGTCAATTCTCTTCATCGATTTCCTCTTTTGATGACCATGGCTTCACTAACCTATTTCGCACTATTTCTTCTATGCTCTTCTATCATCCAGAACAACAAAAGTATCAATGAATTCATTCTTCTTCATTCATTTATTTAACGCCCGTCTCTGTTCCGCAATGTAGTGCCAATCATCGACGGACATCGATTGCCATCCATAGACAGCAATCGAATGTGCAGGAAGGCAGCTTCCACACCGGCGTACGATATCTTACCCATTCAACACACAAGGGCCGGAACCAACGGCTTTACTTCCCTTCCGAAGGAAGACGTGACGTGACCTCGGCTGGGATTGAACCCAGACCCATTGGGGTGAGAAAGCAGTCACGCTTACCACTGCACCACCGGCGCCGGCTTATTAATTTGTTTGCCGACGAGTTATTAGCGAAATAGAATATCGATGGAGATAATCGATCAAAATCACCTGCACCCCTGCTTCCAAGTTTGGTTACAAGCAGTTTTCTAAGCGGTCACGGTAGTCGACACATTTTCTGTGATAATTGACTGCCTTTGCTTCCGACACTTGCAAAACAAGCTATCAAATAACAGTACCAAACTAAAATATCATATGACAGGCTCTGTCACACGACACTGTCGCCGAAGACCGTCACGAATGTATGTATTTTAGTTTTTCTCATAATAAGAGCTGCTGATACTGTGCTTCTGTGAATTCTGAAGATAGCAAGCAACGATGTCCTAGTAATAACATTTCTGATCAGAAATGGTTTAATTTACACCAAATTGAGGAATTAGAACAAAATCACACATGTCATATGATAGTTATTCTTTTTGCTCAAATGTTGTTCTACCGTTTGTGTTGTGTAAGAGAGACGACGGGAGAGCATGAGAGTACGAATACAAGCAGACTGTCGCACACGACAACGAAGCGAGTGTAGTAAAAAGCGTCAACAGTTTCAACCCCTGGTTACAAGATTACAACTCTAGAGAGCATTTTGTGTGGTCGTTGGGGGCGTGTGGTTCTTAATATGGCGATGAGTGTGCACAATGTTACGCAATTGCATCCTTCCTATTTGCACACGCCCGATGATCGGGGGCGAATGCCTCTTCGACTTGTTTCGTCTACTAACGACTCTTTGATGACAGTGTTGGGGAAGCAGCAATGCTACATCGACATGTTTCGTCTAGAAACGATTCGCTGATGACTGAGTTGGGGAAGCATCATAGGCATGTACGTAATTGGTGGATTTTTAGGTATTTCGACGCTTTTGGACAATGCTTGACATTTACTATTTTTCAATAGTTTCTTGTCTTGATCAACAATCGAAAGCATTGCTATTGATGCGTAGAAATATTGCTGATCGATTGGTGTTAAAATTATTGAAATTGGTCTAGGGGCAGCTGAGTTATTAACGTTCAAAATCTTTCATAATTTCGTTACATGTTCCATTTTAAGTTTTCACAAAGTGTACCCCCATATAGAAATCACAGATGTAGTCCTGATATTGTAAGTAAACATACCGAAAACTTACGTTTAATCATCTAACAGAATCACAAAATGATTATTCTTGTTGAAAAATGTCATTCCAAGAGGCATTAAGCCATGTTTTATGGGTGTGCAATAATTAGATACAAAGTGCAGATAATTAGATACAAATGATGCATGCAACATTTGAACTCTGAGGGACATTCAAACATGTTATTATAAAGAATGATTTTACCAATTTGAATTGCTGATGCTTCATGAATCACATTCAAAGGTTTCTTGAGGAATTCCTACTTCAAAAACGGTTTCAATCTCTTAAAAACGCAAAATAACAAAAAGTACGTACTTGGCTTTGCTACAATTGGAAAATTACCCTAGCTCATCTTGAAATTTTCTGTTTGTTCAGAGCTTCTTACTTTCCTTCCGTTCCATCTCGTTAACGTTCCGATCTTACAGGTTTCACCCTTCGCCCGTTGGAACTCTCGGAGGACACCATCATGCTGATTGCCTACCCGGGCGAACTGTTTATGCGCGTGCTGAAACTGATGATCCTTCCGTTGGTAATTGCCAGTTTGATTAGCGGATCTTCCAGCCTGAATGCCAAGTTGAATGGGAAAATTGCCCTACGGACGTTTGTCTACTTTGCGTTGACTTCGTTGCTGAATGCCATACTGGGCACCACGTTGGTGCTGTTGATTCACCCCGGTGATCCCAGGATGCACGAGGCGATGGCCGAGTATTCGGTTGCGAGCGGGAAAACCGTTACGTTGATGGATAGCATACTGGATTTGGGCAGGTGAGTGTTTGATGATTTACTGCTGTGTTCAGTAGCGTTATGAGGACTCGTTTCAGGAACATCTTCCCGGATAACATATTCCAGGCGGCTCTCCAGCAAGCTCACACGGTCTACGTGCCGAGGTCTAATGCGATCAATGGCAGCGTGCTTCCGATGGTGAACGCAAAACCTACTGCTCACAACGCTTTTGCTTGGGATGACGAGGATGAATTGATACGGATTATAGAATATCGGCCTGGTACCAATACTCTTGGGATAGTATTTTTCTGTTTGGTGTTTGGAACACTGTTGGGAACGATTGGCAGTAAGGGGTATGTTGTGATTCAATTCTTTGCGGCAATTTTCGACGTCATCATGAAGATGGTCACCGGAGTGATGTGGTTGACCCCGATCGGAATCGGAAGTGTAATAGCAGGCAAGATTTTGGCCGTGAGTGACATAAGTTTGGTGATGACCCAACTGGCCTGGTTCATCTTCACCGTGTTGTTCGGGGTGCTCCTGTATCAGTGGGTGATTGTACAGTTTATATATTTTATGTTTTTGAAGAAGAACCCCTTCAAGTTGTACGTGTCGCTGATTCAGCCGATGCTGACAGCATTTGCCACGGCTTCTACGGCGGCAGCTCTGCCGTTGACCTTCCGTTGCATGGAGGATAAGGTGAAAATCGACACTCGAATCACACGATTTGTGCTTCCTATCGGTGCTAACATCAACATGGATGGAACGGCGTTGTTTATTTCGATAGCATCGATTTTTATTGCTCAAATGAGTAGTATGCAGCTGAACTTCGGACAAATTATGACGGTTGTTTTGACTTCGACAGCGGCTTCGATGAGCTCGGCAAGCATTCCCAGTGCAGCGTTGGTATTACTTCTGGTAGTTCTCACGGCAATCGATGCTCCGATGCATAATGTGACGCTATTATTTGCAGTGGATTGGTTTGTGTGAGTGTATTTATAATGGCACCCTTTAATCTACTTTTGTTTATCTGGTTTCCCACTCACTCGTATTATCTTTTCAGTGACCGCATTCGCACGACCAACAACTTCCTGGGCGATTGTTATTGTGCCGCCATTGTGGAGCACTTTTCCAAAAAGGAACTGAAGCTTACTGACGCGGATCGACCGCAGTCCTACCGGGAAGACGATGAGCTCACTTTAGATGGAGAGGGGAAGGTCCCATCCAGGCCCACCCTCGAGGTTTGAATGCATCCCAAGCTAATCAGTTTACTTCGAGAAAATAGAAGGTTACGTTAAAATGATTGATTTTTGAAAATGATGAAAATGACGATTATGACGAATTTGAGGTTCACTATGACAAACCATGGGGACCAATTGTTAACCACTAAATAAAAATAAAACATTTGAAACCAGTTCCGCAAAGCGACACCAAAAAATGCACCGTTGAGTAGCAGAGTAGAGAACCTATAGAACCGTAGACTAAGCTGACTGGTGTCAGAAAATGTGATATTAAATACTTGTCTAATAGCAATTTATGTAACCAACGAGAACAAATATCAACAATAATAGATATTAAATTTAGGAATCGACGGCTTTCGGAAATCCCAGAAAGAATGCCCTGAAATGTTTAATATTTTTAAATACGTTTATTTTTAAAACTTTCATCGCTTTCACTGCTTACATATGGCCTTTATGCAAAAAATAATATAAATACATTAAAATCAATTTCGAACGGTATGAAATTTGTTTATCTAGTGTTTTTAAATTTTCAGGATGGTAATGGATTTTTCCTGCACTTTCTGCTAAAATGGGTTCGACAAATAAAATGCGATATCCGTTTCGAGCGCTTCAAAAAATAAAACACATTACATCGATAAAATGCTGCTAGCTTCCTCTCTCTCTCACTTTTTACAGCTCAAAGGGAATTGGAAGTTTTGTTAAAATACACACTATTTCCTCTAACGAAAAGCTCTATTGCTTAACAGTCTTTTCCTCGCAAAAATGCTGACATCCATGTCGGTTTATTTTACACGGCATAATTCGATAAAGTATTTTCTCCGATTATCTCTATTGGAATAAACGTAGACTAATATTAACAAGAAACGATATGTACAGTCTTATTTGTAGAATTGGAAAACTGTTAAAATTCGATGGTTCGTATTCGCTCTGTGTAATTGTAGCATTTTCATTTGTGTATTCGTTTAAAATCTACCTAGTTCCGTTGGAACCAAATGCTTCTTTATACAGTTGATATTTAAAAGTTTTTCACTAAAACTCCGTCTATTTACAGGCTAGTTTGTATCATATGTATACTCGAAAGGCACTTTGTTGTGAACGGTTAAAACTTACAGGCTAAATTGTTTTCCATTTAAAATAAATTCGCTAAACATGGAACTGTACAAATCTAAGAAATAACTGTACAGATCGGCGTTGCCATGGAGAGGAGAGGACTGATTTTGTTTATTTACAGTCTTTTATTATGTTTAAACTACACAGCCATGTCATTCCTACTAGGTATGTATTGTGGGTGGGGGTGGGGTGCGTTAATATGGGGGGAAACTTTCCTAAATCACTTAGTAGGGCTTCCGCTGACCCCGTTGCTGGGGGGGCCGTGGCAGCGAAACCATGTGATGGGATGTTGGCACACCGGTCGAAACTACATGCGGAGATATCGATGGTGATCGGGTTGCCAGGGGAGACAGGGATGGGGAGAAACTAGGTGACATAGCTGATGAGGTGCTGAAACCTGCTGCCGAATCATGACTAATCGGTGATCTTGGCAGCAAATACTGGTTGGGTGGTTGACCGTGGTGACTACTGGTGCCCCGGGCCGAAAACACCGGTACATTGATGGACCGTGGTGCCACGTTGGTCAACAGTGGCGGTGGGACATTTTTGACGGTGTGATGAAGCGAGTTTTTGCTTTTGGCACTAGATGTCCCACTGTTGCCACTGTGGACCGAAAGAGTATCGTCTTTGAGGCGCGCAATTTCCGAAAACACATGCGCTAGAGGTTGATACTGAGGACCCCAGTCAAGCAGGTAGTCCCAGTTATAGCTACCCGTCAGTTCTTCTTCACTATGTACAATTGAGCTGAGGGAACCGTTCATGGAGATGCCCTGCTGTCCACCGACTACCGGGACATCTCCATAGTTACCCATCATGACGTGATCAACGGCGGCACCTATACTGCCTGCATTGGTCACGGTTTCGTCTACACTACTCGCTCGATCACTATTGTTCGTTACATCATTGAGCTTAGCGTAGATGAGATTGGTTAAGTCTGACTCTCGGTGTTCGTCGTCGAACATGTGCAATGTATCGATCGGCAACGTATGGTGGAGCATTGCGTCTTTCGAGCTACCCAAGCCTATACTCTCCGAGCACCTTCTCGAGGAATTGGAAGCATTACCTGTGGTTGCGTTGTCAACAATTCCCAGCCTTGCCAAGTACTCCTGCGTATTTTGCACGGAAACATCCGATAACCTACCGTCTAGCTGCAGAGCATCTCTTTGCAGTGGACCACCTTCATTGATCATTCGAATTTCTTCATCTTCCCCATCGTCTTCCGCCGACCCTCGTCCACTTGATCCGGATTGTTCGGATCCGGACAGCTCGGAGGTGGTAGCAGCCCCTGAATTGGAACTGGCTCCGTACGGAGGAATCTCATCGTACTTCGGGGGTGCAAATTGTCCGGCATTATTTGTATTGCTCGAGCTGCCTCTAATCGGTATGGTATCGAAGGCACTTGGATCTACGTAGTTATTCGAATGTCCAACGGATTCCGTGCTCAAACCAGACTTGTTGACGTGTTTTTGCTGTCGATTTCTCATGTGCAAGAACAGGAATACGGATGCTGCACAAATGACTACCAATAGTATAGAAATCAGGAGACCCAACGCCCAGTTGGCCAACCCATTGCTAGCGGACACAGATTCTGAACTTCCGTACTCTCCACCGCCATCGCCGCCTTTCACGTGGCCAAGCGTATCGATCGAAATCTCCACCACAGTCATATTGGTGAGCGATCCTTGCCGGCCGGAACTTGCCGTCACAACCAAACTGATGTCCCTTCCAGCTTCCAGGGAGGCTGCCACGTCATCCAGCTTCTTCTTAATCAAGATCGCTCCCGTCGTTCTATTCATCTTGAAGTATGGATGCTGCTTGGTCAATTGATAAACGATCCTGCCGTCTGGCCCTCGATCCCGATCGGTAGCCGTCACATGTCCTACCACATATCCGACCGGGAGATGGCCCGTATCCGGCGTTTTCAAAATAAATCTGTACGTCCTCTCCGTAAACTGTGGACTGAACTCGTCTCTGCTTTCGATCATAATGCGAACCTTAACTGTCTTTGATTTTCCGCCCGTATCCGATGCCCTTAGCGTGAACGAGTATCGGTTCTTCTCCTCGTAGTCAAACACTGCATTCGAGTTGATCACTCCGGAAACCGAATCTACTTTGAACAACTTCCAACCATCATCAACGTTGGAGTAGCTACCGGTCAGTGCATTATCGATCGAGTAGTTCACATGACCGTATTCTCCCCGATCCATATCGGTCGCTCGAGCCGTGAATATGCTGATTCCAATCGGTTCGTTCTCTCCAACGAACTCAAGATACTCCGGAACGGGGAACTGCGGTTCGTTATCGTTTTCATCCGTGAGATTGATCACGAAGGGATGCACGCTACACTTTGGCAGGACATGACTGTCACAGGCACGGATTACCAAATTGTACTGCGTTGGTCCTCGATCGTAGTCCAGATTGTTGTTGATGTACAAGAGTCCCGTAATCAAGTCAATTGAAAACCATCCTCCATCGTTACCGGATACAATCTGGTACACGACTTCAGAGTTTGGAGAGTTCAACAAATCGGCATCGATGGCAGAGATCTGTGCAATCGAATGCTTGATCGGTGCCGTTTCGCTAATCGCCACTTCATACGGACCTGGCTGAAATTCAGGTGCATTGTCATTGGCATCTTCAACGGTAATTGTCACGCGAATAGCCGAAGACATATTCATACCCTTGTAGATCATGGTGGATCCCGGTTCGGTGACAACTAAACGTAGTTCATAGTAATCAATCGTTTCGCGATCAAGCGGCTTCACCAAGAGGATTGCACCCGACGGATAGGAGATCTCGAACGAACTATCCTCATTGCCATCGATAATCTCGAAAGCGATGTTCGAACTAACGTCAACCTGTTCAGCGATAGCCTTGGGTATAAGATTCGTGATCACGCTTCCAGTCGGTGCGTCTTCGTTGATTGACAGCCTGTATTGATTTTGGATAAAATGTGGATTGGCCTTACTCTTAGATTTCATTTCTAGTCTAACTGTAGTCGATGAACTGAGCGGTGGAAGTCCCGAATCGGTAGCCGTGACGGTGAGATACAACGTTCCGGAACGAGTTTTGTGCACCTGACTCATGTTGACAAACAGCTGCCCGGTGAGTTCATCGATCGCGAAGCCTGTCGACGGTGGATTGATCGTGTATCGAATGGCGGCGTTGTTTTCACTGTCGCTGTCCGTAGCGTTAACTGCTATGATCGCGATGTTGTTGTTGCTCTCCGTGTCGTCTGCAATCAGGTCAAAGTGTTAAAAATGTAATTTGTTTTTTCGTAAATGTAACACATACCGTTCAGCATAGCATGGTAAGTAATTTGTTGGAATACAGGAGGATTATCGTTGACGTCAGTTACCCGAACCGTTAGCAAAGTACGAGCTACATGAGCAGAGTCGGATGCCAATATCCTCAGTTGATACTCGTGACGAGCTTCGTAGTCCAAAGGTTTGATCAAGATAACTTTTCCGCTGTATCGATCGATGGAAAAGTATAGCTTTGCATCTTCGTCGGGGCTGTCACCGAAACTGTACGTCAACGGTGGATTTGTGTCCACGTCATTGGCGGTGATCGTCGTAAGAACTGTACCAACGGTAGTCGCTGTAATGAAAATGATCGTATATAAATATCTTGCATAAGATCGTCAAAGGCTGAAAACAATTACCTTCACTAACGCTAATGACACTGTTGGGTGGGAACGTCGGTTGATTGTCGTTTACATCCACCACATTTACGTTGATCGTTGCGGTACCTGTCATCTGTGGCACTCCTTCATCGGTAGCGATCACCTTCAACTTGTATTTATCTCGAATTTCCCGATCAAGCACAATGTTCGTTTTGACGATTCCACTGAATGCAGGCTCGATGATGAAGGCGTTGTCGTGATTTCCATCCACAATGTGATACAGAATATGAGCATTCGATCCCTGGTCCGTATCGAAGGCGTTTACCTTGATAACGAATTCACCTTTGTTGTTCCCTTCCCAAACTGATGCCGAATATTGCTGCTGGGTAAACCTTGGGGCATTATCGTTTTCGTCCTGCAGAACAATCTTGATCGAGCAGTATCCGTACAGTAGAGGACTGCCATCGGTACGAGCAACTGCAACCAGCTCGATTCCTTCCGTGTTCAACCGGCTGAACCGCTCGTAATCCAGGTTATGCGAGTTACGAATCTTCACCTCCCCAGTAACGGCGTCAATCGAAAACGTGCCATCTTCGTTGCCGGATCCAAAGCTGTAGATGATCTTCTGTCGACGACCATCACTGCGAACTGCATTCAGATGAAGCACTGTTTGACCAATGGGAGTGTTCTCGACAAGGTTCACTTTGTACGAGCTGTTCTGGAATTTAAGAGCTGGAAGCTCCTGCTGCAGATCACCAACGCGAAGCTCAATCAGTCCTGTAGCAATCTGCGGAGGATTTCCCTTGTCTCTTGCCGTAACTTCAATGTGCAGCAGGCGACCATTTTCACTGGCCAGAGACTGTGTTGCACTGAGAGCTCCCGTATTTGGGTTGATCCGAAACTTGGCATTGTTCGGATTGTCGTTTAGGCTGTATACGATCTCTCCATTGCTGCCCTGATCAGCATCCGTTGCGGAAATATGGAGCAAGGTCTGTCCTGGCTGAACCAGAGCTCCAATTTGTTCTTTGAAGGGGTATTTATCGAAGACCGGTTTGTTGTCGTTGACGTCTGCGATGATCACTTGAATTTGGACGCTTTGGAAGCGAGCGTTGTATCGTCCACCATCCGTTGCAACGACCATGAAATTGTAAATGCTCTGTCTTTCGCGATCGAAATGGCTGTAAGCAAAGGAAGATAATTAGAACTGCGTTTCAAGAATTTTACGATCGAAAACTTACCCCGCCGTTGTAATAACTCCACTTTTACTGTCGATATCAAACAGCCACTCGGTAACATTAGCCAACGAGTAAATGATCCTAGCGTTGATTCCAATGTCCGCGTCAATGGCTTTGACCGTTAGGACGGTCGTGCCAATGGACGCATCTTCGTCGATCGTGGCAATGTACTTTTGCAGCTCAAACTTTGGATCATTGTCATTCTCATCTTCGACGCGAATGGTGATGTTGCAGTGACCTTGATGGGACGTTGGGGATCCTCGATCTTGTGCTGTGACTTGCAGTACGTACCTTGCATGAATCTCTCGATCCAACGGACGAGCCGTCAGAGCTCCAGTATTCATGTCGATGCTGAACTTGTTGCCAATATTTCCACCTATAAAAGCAACAATAATTAGATTCGATCACCTAACGATCATTAGCAAATATACAACTTACCAGAAATACTATACGTAATCTCGCCATTGAGACCTTCATCCGCGTCGCTCGCCACAACAGTGTGAATCACAGAAAGTTCACTATTCTCCGGTACGGCCAGTGGATAGCACGATCCTGGCAGAAACTCCGGGGCATGATCGTTCACATCTGTGATCCTCACAACCAAGGTGGCGACATCGAATTGACTCATGTCCTTGGAGGTTCCCGACGCTGCACTTTTGAATCGGTTCTGTTCCGTAACGTAGATTGGGATCGTGTACATGTCTTTGGATTCGCGATCAAATGCCCCTCGGGTAGTAACAATCCCTCGGATCGAGTCCACAACGAAGTGATCATCGCCCACGCCTTTGGGAATTTCATAGGTCAGATTGGCATTACCGTTGTCGTTGAAGGATTTAGCTGATACTCGTACGACAAAGCTTCCGGTAGGGACATTCTCCGTTATGTTGATATGGTACACGGATTCCAAAAACCTCGGTGGATTGTTACTCGTATTTTGAATTACCACTTGAATAGTGATCTTCGCTTCTTTGGACCGTGGAACACCTTGGTCGGAAGCACTGATTACCAAATTGTATCGGCCAGTTACCGAATTCTTGGAGTTATCGGCAATGAAGTTGCTGCTAAATGGCTTGGCCAGTCTGATGAAACCCGTATCTGGATCGATTTTAAAACGTTCGTCTTCGTTGCCGCTAACGAACTTATAGACAACACGGCCATTTTCCCCACTATCGCGATCGATGGCCACAACATGTGAAACAACTTGATTGACATCCAACGAATCGCTGATATAGACGGTCGTATCCTGAGCTTGCGGAACTACGAAGCTTGGTGCATTATCATTTACATCCGTGACCATTATTCTGGCAGTGGCGGAAGTGGTCATTCTTTCGGTAACATTGGAAGATTGATCCGTTGCCTGAACTATCAGTAGGAATTCTTTGGTTTCTTCATAATCCAGGGGTGCAAGCAGAGTCAACGAGCCCGTTAGTGAATCAATCGAAAAGAGTTCCTTATGCGGAGTGGTAGGTTTGGAGAGATTGTACTTGATCTCGGCGTTCGTTCCGGAGTCGTTATCCGTAGCAGTGAAGTTAAATACAACCGATCCTACTGTGACATCTTCCGAAATGTAGACATTGATCGGATCGCTGGGCCATTTCGGTTGATTGTCATTGACGTCGGCTATCTCGATCTTGACCGTTACAGCCGAACTTTGAGGGTTGTTACTCGCACTGGTATCCAAAGCACGGATCTCCATCCGATACTCACTTTGCTGTTCACGGTCGAGTGATCGTGCAACGACCAACTTGCCAGAGTTGCGGTCAATATCGAAAGCCCCTTCAGTGATGTCGTTTGTGAGGGGAGTTAACGTGTAGGTGATATGCAGATCGTTTGTACTGGTAATGAGATTTTCTGAATCGGACTGCTCACTACCACTGATGGATCCAATTACATGACCAACGCCGACATCCTCACGGAGCTGTAGAAAAAAAAAACGATGGTTAGGATTGTATTCTTTCCTTACACCTTATGTCAATACTTACTCTGAAGACTAAACTGGAACTGGTGAAGGTAGGTCGATTGTCATTCAAGTCTAGCACTTCGATCCTCAGTAGACGAACAGTTTGTCTGGGAGGTTTTCCGTTATCGGTAGCAGCCACCGCCAAGCGGTAGATCGTTTTCTCCTCATGATCCAGTGAAGCCTTTGTCCGGATAACCCCTGTGATGGGATCGATCGAGAACATACCATGCCCGTCGGAGTCGCGCCCCTTGAGGATTGAATACGTGATCGACGCGTTGACACCAAAGTCACGATCGATTGCCCGAACGCGCACGACTTCGGTTCCTATCGGTTGTTCTTCACGAACACTTACTACATCCTCCTGGGGATCGACGATCTCCGGAGAGTTGTCGTTGACGTCGAGAATTTTGATTTTGATTGAGACCCGTGAGCTCCGGTAGGGAGTTCCTTGATCACGAGCTTCTACCACCAGGTCGTAGTTGGATTTTGTTTCCCGATCCAAACTGTCACGTGTGGTAATTTCACCTGATTTGAAGAAGATAGGTTGGTGATTTTGAATGGAAATTTTTGATATATAGTAGCTTACCTGATACAGGGTTAACTTGAAAGCTTGTATTGCTAGGAATTAGACTGTATCGAACAACTGCATTGATTCCCGCATCGGCATCGGTTGCCGTAATTAATCCAATGACTGATCCCCTTCGCATGTTCTCTTCGATCTCGAATTGGTACAGTTGTTTGGCAAAGATCGGATTGTTGTCATTCGCGTCCAGGACACTGACGATCACGTGGGTGGTGGCAGTCAACGTGGGAACTCCGTTGTCACTAACGATCACCGTTATGTTGTAACGTTCTTGGTCCTCGCGGTCGAGTTTCGTGCGAAGGTAAATCCAACCACTATTTGGAAAGATGCCGAAAATTTCCGGAATACTGGCGTCGGAATTTTTGGAGGTGGCTTTACCGGAGCGTGCTCGTTGATCATCCCCCAAGATTCGATAGGTCAAGCGTGCGTTGTTTCCAGTGTCTGCATCGACGGCCGTTACCTGCAGGACCTGTGAGAGAAACGAGATGTGTTGATGAATCTGGATGATTTGGAATAAACGGTAATCTTACCTGTGAGTTACTGGGCGTTGATTCCGAAACCTTGATCGAATACTCATTCCGTTCAAAGACCGGTGCATTATCGTTGACGTCCTGCACTTCCACTAGGATGGTGAGATTCGTAGATAGCGAGGGTATTCCCGAGTCGGAAGCGGTCACAATCAACGTATGTCGTTGCACAGTTTCGTAATCCAGCGGTCGTGCCAAACTTAGGTGACCACTACGACCGGCTATGCTGAAGAGATTTCCCGTTGTCGGTCCATTGTTGCTCAGACGATAGGTGATTACACCACTCATTCCGGAGTCCTTGTCGTGGGCATTAGCCGCATACAGTGGCGATCCAATTTCGACGTTTTCCGGCACAGATATTCGAACTATGTTCGACTCAAACTCCGGTGGGTTATCGTTGACGTCTTCGATATCGATGTTGACCTGGGTGTGGCCATATGCCGGTGGATCACCACTGGTAGCTTGGATGTTGAGTAGCACTTGTGGTTTCGTTTCGTGATCCAGTGTGCTTGCTACTCGTATGTTTCCGGAAACAGGATCGATCGCAAAGTAGCCATCCGGGTCACCAGAATAGATGAAGTACCGTATGGAACCTCGGCTTCCTGGAATTTGAGTGTTTGGTTGAGTCATTTGATAAATTAGGTTTGATTTTAGATACGAACCTGAATTACTGCTAGTGGCAGACACCGTTCCGACAACGGTATTCTTTTTGACGTCTTCCTTTACATAGTATGTGTACCGTGGCTTGTCAAATATCGGTGGTCGTTGTGTCGCATCGATCACGCTGATAAATACTTCTGCGTCGTGCGTTGAGCGCAAGCCTCCTCCATCGCTGGCGGAGATGTTCAGTCGATGGTACGGTTGACTTCTGCTGGACAGCATATTTGGACGGGCAACGAAGATCTCACCGGTTAGCCGATCCATTCGGAAGATGCCCGCCTCGTTGCCGGCCACTATCCGATAGCTGATGGTACCGAAGCTTCCCGAGTCGGAATCGGTGGCCACAATCACCACGACCGGCGTCGATAGCAGTGAGTTGGTGGGCATCGATTCGCGCAGGGAAACGTTATACTCGCGGGGGTAGAAGGTCGGCCGGTTGTCGTTCACATCGGTTAGTTGAATTTTGACCATTGCTGTCGTGCTGAGGCCACCTGTCGAGGGATATGATGGTCGGTTAGTACGGGTCGAATTCGAATGTTTTGAAAGTAGAAAACTCGTAATTTAATTACACATCTGCAATTTCCAATTCTTTGGGAATGAATACATAAATTTTCATGAAAATTAATCAACTTTTCGAATTGTTCATAAAAGATGGTATTGACCAATTTTAAACCAAATGAGCTCTACTTATTCAGAGTTCAGAGTTATATGTGAAACTGAGCACTTCATCAAGGCGAATTGGTCATAAGATACCAGGGGACTATTCCTGATCAATTGAGCTGGTTTAAAGCTGAATAAGTTTGTTTTTAGCTGAATAAGCCAATTTTTACTAGTTATACAGCTAAAATTGTTTGTTAGAATGGTAACCTTCCCGAGCTAAGTTGGAGATCAAATTGATATCAAAATTTGCTGTTATGGTGCAATTTTTTGTTCGATTACTCCAGTCTTCATTGGATTAACGCAGGGTAGCCACTGAATTTATGAAAATGCCCGGAAAGTTTCATAAAAACAGCTAAATATGGTAAAAACGAAATACCGGCATGATTGATGTCAGCAATGGATGCAATTCAGCAATTTAAATGCAGAAAACCGGAGAAACCCCCGTCCCTCTTCTATTAAAAAAAGTTATCTAAGAAATAACATTTGAATGCTCTGAAAATTAAGGATATTTTTTGAAGATAACGTAACAAAATGTTCAATATTTTGAGACAAGGCCAGTATTTTACATTCTTGAACTCTTGAAGAAAGATTTTTTACTGGCCTATTTTAGAGATATCAGATTTAAACTGAAAGTATCATGGCTCTTCGACTAGGGACACACTTTTTGTACTCTGCATTACACAGTTAGGTATAAAGTGTCTTCTGGAAAGTTTTTCAATTTTGTTTGGCCAGTTTTGTTTATGTGCAAAACATTAGGGTGGTCCATAGAGTTGATGAGTTCCAAATGTGAAGTTTTTAGTTATTCGAGATGGACTAGTATGACATTTGAATCAACTTTGCAGAAAAAACGCAATTTTGTATCTGTAATGCTTCATGATTGTTAAAAGTTAACTTAGGGTGGCTCAAAAGATCGCGTTTTCAACAGTAACATTTTATACATTGATTTCTCGTAAAATACATGTTCTAGACTTTTTTTTCATTTTTATGGTGCACATTTTAGTTGAAGCAACTAAGTTGCTATCTAATTTTTATGAAAATTAATAAAGGACTTTCAAGGAAAAATACGTAATTTTAAAATGTTTAGATGATTTAAAGTTACTCTAGAAAAACTGATTTTTTAGGAGTCACCCTATATTACATATTGAAAACATATATATGTAAATCGTGAACCATTGGAGATATAAAATTGTTTCCTTCAGGAAAGTAGCATCTACAACTTTGTCAAACATTTCGGATCTCTGTCTCAAATGGATTTATGGGGATATTTTCAATGAAATTCGACAACAAATTTCAGTGTAGTTTTTAAAGAAAAATGTTAGGAGAACTACAGATGATTTCTAAGGTAATTTTGAAGAGACTATTATGGAGATGATGACTAGAATTCTGCATTATATGCATATGCATATAAATGTCTCTCTTTATACCGGTATTCCACTAAGACGCCCACACTCATCGGGATTCAATCATGCATAGTTTTATGCAAATCGGAGATGGTCGCATCAGATCGATTCTTAATTTAGGGTGGAAATGCTCGTATGACTCTGATCCAACCTGCATGAGGGAATTTGACAGCTTCTAGACTTTCCTGACCATAGAGTATTATTGTAATTTCACACACAATATACATTTTCATGGTTGGCATAGAAAACTCCCCAGTTATGAAAATTTTTCAATCGTAACAAAATGAATTCCAAAATTTATATTATTTTTCAGAAGTTCAACATTTTAAATAATTAACAAAGTCTCATTTTTTTAATTTTTCTAAGTTCTATTGAATCATGAAATTTGATCAACCAGTTTTCCCAGTTATTCCCCTTGTACACAAGAAACGAGAATTATGATTGAGAATTTGATTGAGGTATTCTTATCGGAAGTTTATATTCAGGTTCAATTGTGACGTTTCGATTGCGAGTTTTATTTAAAATTTCAAGCACTATTAACCAGGTTGCTTGGATTATGCACTGCCATGTCGCTTACAAACGCCCGTGCCCGGTTGACTTTGATTAGTGAGGAGGGAAATTTTCTCCAACTCTCGCAGATATTTAAACGGCGATTTAAACTGTTAATAGTTGAGTTGCAAAACCTACCTCGATCGGTGGCGATGATCGGAAACTCGTACGAATTGCGCGTCTCGTAGTCCAGCTCGGCGGCGATGCACACCTCGCCAGTGCTCGAACGTATTTCAAACTCCGTGATCTTCTTGTAACCTTCGCCGAGGGTGTAATTTACCATCGCATTGACGCCACAGTCCGGATCGGTAGCGGATACCTGTAATTAGCACGGTCGGTGCGGGGAGAAAATAGAAAAAAAAAAACGAGAGAACTATTAGTAATGGTTTAATCTTCTTGGCGAAGAGTGCTGCGACGGATGATCGCAGGTAACAGCCGTAGCCATAAAGGATCAATTTGAACGCACACTGGAATTATTAGTAGCGGGGACGTCGGGCTCATGTGTGTGCACCAGCCGGTTTCGGTTGGTTGGTTTGGAGTGGTAATGCGCAGATCAAATAGTGGTACGATCGTGCCAGGTTTGAGAACGGAATCGACAGAAATTCAAATGAATCGACCACGATCCAGATCGTCAGGGCTTTGATCTTTGCCGGCGTTAATGTGTAATTAAATTAATTACAATTATTCCAATGATCTATTCGTGGAAGTTGCAGAGAGTAAGGTGTGCAATATTCAATAGATCCATAGTAGGCCTTGTGTATGTTTGGCACTGTTCACTGCGATCGATTTGGCGTTGATCGAGGAAAAAGGAATTATTGATTGGATGCAGAAGGAGGTGAGAGGCAAATTATGTATGCTGGGCGAGTAAATATAAGAGCTAATGTTGCTTTTTGTGTTCTATTTTTTTATGTATCACATTTGATTTTGAACAGTGACAGAATTTTACAGTGGCAGGTTCAAATTGATTAAAATTGATCGTAACTGATCCGTAAGAGTCCAGCCTGCGGTCTAATGTGCAATTTGAATATAATTAGGACAATTTACATACAACATTTGCTACCTGGTTTCGATGCGAGCAGAGCAGGCACCTGAAGGTAACGGACGGAAGCACCTCACTCTGTAGATACCTACTACTGAAACGAAAGGCAGGAGGGATACAACGATGATCGACCACTGATGGATACGATGGGGGAAGCAACGCAACCGACGATGATTTGGGGGTGAGCTCGCAACACATGCTAATTTAGCCTCAAGGATTGGGCCGTAACTCATCGGCTTCTGGTGAATGAGGATCTCTCGGGAATCTATCGAGTTCCAAAACGACGATGATGCCTTCCGTTGCTGAATAAAATATCGATGAAATTTTTATGTTGCCCCCTTGAATTCGAAGGAACGATAGGGAGGGATGGGAAGGATGCATGAAATTACGCTGTTTTTACGCGAATTTGTGTGTTTGGTCAGTTGAGCAGAGCCAAAGAACGTGTGTAAATAAGTTGTGATCATCGATCCTTGCGTAATTACAAGACAGATAAAATTTTGAACGGAACTACTGGAGTTGGTGCCCTGCCGGTCAAGGTGTACTTAATCTTGATGAATTATCGTGAGCTTAAGCTCCGCATGTACATATATAGAAATGGTGCGTTTTATATGGTGATCATACCGCCGCTGAAATATGCTCAATGGCGATTATTTGCCTGTATCAGGTTTCTGAAGGCCGCATCACACAGTCGCACAAAGCAGCCAATGACATAACCAGTTCGAAATCCAAAAAATGCTCTCTCACTCCCTAAAGTCCGATTCCTTGGATAATATGAACGCATAGCAAGCCATGCATAACCAACGCAACGTGGCCCCTTTGCTAAAGTCAATCCAACGATGGCATGAAGAATATAAACTGTCGTCGCTGGGATAAAATAAAAGACGTCGATCTTAAGGTGTTATCACTTCACAATCTCTTTATACGGTCCCCCTTCATTTTTGCCCAACAACGTGCAGCCGCTTCGCGTATTCATTTGCAATCCAAATATATAAATTTATTTATACGTGCATTCGCGTTTATTCGCGCATATTTTTTGTTTTGTTTTGCCGTCGGCTCATAGTTATCCGATGTTGCAAGAGGGGCATGCCTGGCGATTGGAATGAACTTTCCTTGGCGTATTCGGCCTGGTGCGGATATGATGATGGTGATGATGGTGATGATGGTGATGACGATGACGATGATGATGACGATGATGATGGTTACCTTCCCGGACCGAAGGTGAACACAACTGATTACGAAACGGTTTAAAAGAGTTCCTACTTTTAGCTTGACTGTATTCCCGTCCGTGGTTGTAAGGAAGTGGGCTGAATAGACAACTGCTGTCAAAAGAATGTGGCATTGCAGTGTTTGATTGTATCCAGTTTTTTTTACACTCAGCACAGGTTTGATTAATCATCTTCTGGTCTGACATATGGTTCTTACTTATTTAATGGCAGTGTTCTAGTAGGCTTTGGTTTATAGAAGAAAAGGTTATGTTTTCATAATTTTCAGCAAATTTAACAAAGATATCTTTTGTATAACATAAGGCTACTTCTACTTCTTTAGTGTTGTGATGAATGGGAAGGATTTAATATGAATATCGGAAGATGCATTTTTTTTTGTTATATACTATTTGAATCTAGTACCATCAAAATAAACACACAACAATAATCAAGCTTCTATTCATGCAGTAAAACCCTAATAACCGAGTGAAATTGAGTTCTTCAGAAACAGAAACAGAGAACAATATTCTTATTATTAGTATGGATCTATATAACTTGCTAAGAGAAGCAAAGCGTTAGGAATGATGAAGTATTTTTTTTAGAAATCAATTTTAGATCTTGCTTTGCTAAACCAAAGCATCCTCATGGAAAAATTATGCAATAGATTCAATATACTTTTCAATTCATCATCATGGACTGAGCTAGTCTTACTCGTGAGTAGTTCCACACAGATTCCCAAATCGTTTCGGATCGATATTTAAAGAATTACTTGTTATTTTACACAGTTGTTTATTACTGTCCAATGCAAGGGGTAGGTCACTCCGCACACCAATCTTGGGTCATCTTTTTTTTCAGTGTGCCCCAAGTATGCCGATTGTGCCGGTCATAGAGCAAGCTACGATTGTTTGTAAAATACCCATCCCGGCAACCCGGTATTTCTGACACCTTGAATGTTTTGGTTTGAAATCGCAAGGATAAATCGGATTGAGGATGACGCGGAAAGTGGCGGGTGTGTGAACTTTCGGTGTTTTGTAATCCATAGGGTAATAAAAGTTCTGTATTTTAGTGTTTTATATGCCCTTAAAGGCAGCCTAGAAATCTAGCCTTTCGGCTGGAAAGAGTTGAAACCGGTGGGGAGCATTGTTAGAGACCGACTATAGAGGGTGATGAATAGACTTCTTTAGTTTGTTTGTCTTGAGTCCACTCTAGAACCTACATTTCGTATTTAGATCTATAAGTGAACTGCTGGTCTGAGTTCCTCTGGTATATTCAATTAGAAGATGTTCCTGAACATACAGTCAAACAGCACGTAATGTTCTGAACAACTTCAATGATAGTTGTCCAGCAGTGCTCCCATTTTATTCACTACAATCTAATGCCTAGGAGATTGTGCCAAAGGTATACCGAAAATGTGCCGATGGATGTGCCCAAGCTGTGTAGAATATAATTCAGGCACAATGTGCTGAGTGACTTACCCCTTGGTCCAATGTCATTTTACATATTTGGTTCCCTAGTTTTGTACACGACTAACAGTTGAAAAGGGCTTATGCTAAAATGATACGCATAAATAGAAAACAATATATCTCGCGAACGATTTGTTCGATCGAGATGGTGTCTTCCGCGAAGTTGCGGACAAGTGTGCTAATTATTGACAATGTACGTTTGCTGGGCAACTCATAAACAAAAAAGTTATGAATTATTGAAAAAAGTACTATTTTCCAAAATACTATCTACAGTAATAGAATATCTTTGAAATGGTGTTATTATTAAAACACAACTTTCACCCTTTTGAGATGTTCTTCGTGAGTGTTTAACCTTGAAAATATTTTTAACGAAAAGCCCAATCCATTTCCTTAAATTTTGACTTCCAATTGTCCCATGTTATATGGAAATTCCACAGTACATGGGACAGTTATGCGTCAACCAACAGTGAGGGCATGCAGGAGGAAGCTCCAAATTCAGACAAAGCGCTCATTGCGGCCCTGGGGACATTACAACGACACAGATAACTATCGAGTATGTAAGGAAGCAATTCAATTCAAGTTCAGCAAGTGATTCGTGAGATTCGGCCTTTGCTGGTAAGGCTGAGGCTACAAAAAGTGCTGGTTCAAGTGAGGTGAAAGTCCTCAAAATATTTCCAGCAAAAAATCTGGTAAACATAAGAAATGACTTTCGTTGCTGCGGCAACGATGGAATCCCATGAAACAATTTGGGTTTTACAAGGGTTCTGAAGACCATTATTTAGTCTTGTAGAATGCTATACAACCACGATAAAACTTGGAATGATACTTGGTATGTTTATCCATTGCTACGATGGCAGCGAAGAGTATCAACTGGTATCATGTTTCCACGAATTGTTATCTTAAAAAATATCTTCACGCCCACTCTAATGCTGAGCTGCTGAATAAATCCAGATCCTGTTTTCACTAGCTCTGCCTACTTAATACTAAAATGAAGAAATTTGTGCAAGAACACAACATCGATTGTTCCCAACAAACAATTTTAGCTGCAGATCAGCTTATACAGACAAAAATTAACTGCATAAGGCAATTTTCGGCTGTGTAAGCTAGTCTGCAGCTAAAATTGTTAGTTGGGTTATTGCTTCGTAAAATCTGTGAATTTTGGAAAATAAGTCAAATGTTTTTAATTGAAACTGAATTCAGCTTCAGAAATGGCCATTAAATGGCCACCAATCATTTTGAAACAGAACATTTTTTGACTTTTTTCTGATTGTTTAGATGAATCCTGAAAAAACAGATAAA
Organism: Ochlerotatus camptorhynchus; assembly: GCF_037179485.1. NCBI lineage: Eukaryota > Metazoa > Arthropoda > Insecta > Diptera > Culicidae > Ochlerotatus > Ochlerotatus camptorhynchus. The sequence continues at coordinate 290,772 of NW_027041078.1, forward strand.
ACCATTAAGCCAGTATAGAGGGAAAGGCTATATTTGTCAAAAAAGAGACGGTGCTTTTTTATAACTGCTCAGTGTAAAAACCTTGAAAAATATTGCCAGGAAAAGCATAATTTAAAAAATAAATAATAAAATGCTTCTTACAATCACAGTTTGGTATTAAAGCTGGCAATGTGTCAATTTTTGTCTTCATTGGAAATAATGTTGAGTTTTTACTCTTTTTACAAAGAAGGGTATGCATGCCGCTTGGAAAACCTCTACATCAACAATCAAAAGGGGTGGTTCAAAATTTCAATTTTGCTCCACCAGGCTCAATCGATATCAGGTCCTGAACATTCTCCCATAATTTGAGCTCAATTGCTTGTAAATTTATACTGCACTGGCCCTTTTTATATGGGATTTACCAAGAGAATTTGTGAGAACTTTGTGTTCTCCTCGTCTTACTATTTGTTCTTATCGGAAATTTTGAAGCTACAACTTTGTTCGAGACCACTCTTTAATTAAACGTCAGGAATATGATACACAGAGAAAAAAAATTACCCCAAATTTAAGTTCTATTTACTTAATTTTAGGTAATTTTGAGTTTTGTATCCCACTCTCACTTTTTGTTGTTGTCAAAAACGGAACGAGAGATTCGACTTTCTCATGACTATCGTTCAATAAGCTACTAGAGAGTATATGAGATATTCTCAAATTTGAGTCAATTGAACTGAATTTTAGGTAGAAAATACTCACGAGTAAGTAATTATTTTTGCCGTAGTCAAATGTAAACTACTATAAGCGGTTTACTGAAAATTAGCTTATTGAACGGAACATGGGAGATGAGTGAAAAGAACTTAAATTTGGGTAATTTTTCAGTTCCGTGTATTCTTCTGACATACTCCATCACCTGCTCAGCAGGCATCATTGGTGTACTTGGCGCGTAGTATAGATCAAACAAATCCAAATGTCATACTGCAATATTCAGTGTTGCCCTGAAAGTAGTCTATTAATCATATCAGAAAGTGATTCAGTTGAACATCAATTATTAACCAAATTCCTTGATGTTCAATCGAAAAGTGGTCTATAACAGGTTTGGTTGTAGCTGAGAAAATATCACATACAGTGTATCTCAAAATTGATCGTATAGCAGTACTTAAATTTTAGGAAAACGGCTCTAAAAGCACAAGTTAAAAAGATACGAATGTGAATTTTTGGCAGCTGACTCCAGCGTCAGCATACATTTATCAATTATTGGCTCAGTATTGGGCATATTTGGTTGAGCTTACAAAAAGTTAGAGTAATTTAAGGAAAGCGCCTTTTTCTTGAAAAACCTCATTTTCTTGAAATAAAATAACTTCTTGAAATTTTGCTCATTTTTAGTCGCAATAAAGATCATTCATCTGCCATTAATTTTTCTAAAATTCGTCCGTAAAAAGTTGAAAATCGTGCGTTTTACTAAAATAAATCTAACTTCATACAGACTCCTCCAATAAAGACCAAAATTATAGCAATAAATCAATAAACATCTGTTCAATAACCATTAGAGTGATGCAAAATTTAAAATTTTCGCTCCACAGTACTTAAACGATTCCAAATCGGATTCTGACTAACCTCTCAAAATTTGAACCCATTTGGTGAGAAACTGAGATGGCACAAACCATTTGAAGTTTGTATAGGACTTACTATGGTAAAACCAAGATTTTTGTTCATGTCTATCTAATAATTCACCATATCGGTCCGCTTCAAAAGCTTTCAACTGTACTTGTAGAAAATTTTCCCAGCTACAACTTTGCTCAAGACCACTTTTTGTTTAAAAACAAGGATCGAAAGTTATCAATGGTTCAATGCGCTGATGTCTTATGATCATGCTTAATCAACTGCTCAGCAGGCAACATTGGTGTTTCTGGGGCGTTGAATAGGACACAACAATCATGGCTACTATGTCACACTGCAAAATACAGTGTTGCCTACAGAGCAGCTGCTTGATCATGTCATAAGTTTACCAATCTCTTAAATAATTAATAACTTTTTCATGTCTCGTTTTACAAAGAAACGATCTTTAGCAAAGTTGTAGCTGAAAAAATTTTCTATAAGAATAGCTATCGAAATGTTTCGCAGCTCAATATGGAAAAAGATTAGAAGGCGATGAACAAAAAGTTGAGATTTCCCATAGTAATTTACATGCAAACTTCAAATAGCTTGTGCGAAGTCTGTTTCGAACCAAATGAGTTGTAACTTTGGGAGGCTAATCAGGACCCGATTTGAAACCATTTAAGCACTGTGGAGCGAAAAGTCAAATTTTGCATCAGTCTAATAACCATCCATGATTTAATAAAAAACATACCATGTTTAAAACAAATTTCTTCTAGGGCGTTCGATCAATTTTGAGATACACTGTAAAATATTATGGATCAAGGCTAGGACATATAAACTTCTATGAGTTACTCAACCAAATTAGCTCATATTTCGAGAGAATGATCAACTCCCACTTTAGAATCAATTGAGGTTGGTGGAGCACAGTCGATATTTTGAACCACCCTAGTGGATCAACCATTTGTAAACAATGGCTTTAAACGTGAATTTATCGAGAATCAATCGCAATCTATCACCAGCATCTGATAGAGAAAACTTCCTTTACCGAATGTCATTGTTAGTTGGCGTGGGTGTGTTTTGATTCTCGAGAAATTTGCGTTTAAAGCCATTGTTTACAAATTGTTGCTCCGCCCTTTAGATATACCAATCGACTCAGCTCGATGAAATTGCAATGTGTGTAGCGTAAGATGGGGTTTGATGACTTCTTGAAAATTTTGAATACATTTTCAAAATATTTCCGTGGATTTATCATGCAACATTGCTAGCTCTTATTCTACGTATGAGTGTGTTACGAACATTTTCTAATTCATGTTTCTCAGCAGCCACTAAACCGAATTGGACATGAGACTAAAAGCACTTTTGTTCGAATATCTATTGATAAGAAGGGTCAGATCTCACCATAGGTGGACTAATTCAGGTATTCCCTTTATTATCGAAACTATCAGAATAGGGCAATGGCCTATGGAACGGAAGCTCAAGTCCATAGTAGCTCCGTCCATTCCAGACAAGATCTAAACGACGGTATACGAAAAACGCTTCTCTCGAAATTCTACGGTAATTCTAACAATAACAATGCCCGAACAATTTTAATGAAGCGTACATCACATCTCGACGGGATCATTGCACCTGATGGGAATTTGCTCAGTCCGGTAGTAACCCGTTCGCATGATCCGCCCGACCACGAAGTGTTCTGCTCTAGCAGCATGTTGTTGTACTCCAGTATTTGCCCGATAGCGAAATGATTGATGATTCGCAATTCCGGGCTAATTATATTTTAATAACGCCATACTATCATCATTATTTCAATCCTACGCTACGTACGGTAATAGCTGCACCATCACCTCTCGAAAGCCCCTCCCTAGATCCACCTTCTACCGTCTACTGTTTGGTTTGATCCTCGTTGAATGTTCGGTCATTCGACCTCGATCAGGTGTGGAACGGATCGTCCATCGAATCTGGACCACTCGACGAGATTGACCCACAGAGAAAAACCAGTGCGCGGCCTTTTATGGCCTTTACGATGGCCTGAAGAGAGTTCGAACCGTAAATTCCAGGCATTATTGTTCACTTGTTGCCCAAATTGCGCCCTTTTTATCCCGGGCATTGTCTAGTAGAAGCATTTTGGGGCCAACCTTTTCTCCTTTCGCCACCTCCTTTTATACTGCCATTATGGGGCCGTAAAATATTCTATTTAACACCGTTCAAACTAAACAAACAATGATTTCTTCTATGAGGGTGAAAGAGCTCCAGAGTCGGAGAAGCCACCCGATAGAGCCACGATGATGTCCAAAAGATGACTTTTTACGATTATTGCTCGAACGCAGCGCGGTGGATATAATGATGGCGGAATGTACATCACGCTTAGGTTCGTTCGATAAAAAAAAGCAAGGATGAGAAAAGACAAGCATTGGTTAATTTTTTCCTCATCAGTAACTAACAATAACAAAGCGAGATGCCATTACTCGTCGAATAGCAGCGAAAGCAATAAAAAAAGTACACAAAGTTAAGGCGCTCGCTCGCTTGGAATCCGATCTAGGCATGCCATGGATGGGAGTTTGCGTGGTAAAAAGACATCTTGCTGGGATTGTGCGTTTTTTCCCCCCCAATGCAATGCAAGGTGTATATGAGAACAACAACAACAACCAAGCAGCCGCCTTTTCGCAGTTTGTATCATTCAAAACCTTTTGCATTTATGCTTGCTTGCTTGGATGGGGCGTTGTTTCTGAATGGTACGAATTTCTAGCTAAGCTTAAATGAACCTTAAAACTGAATCGTTTTGTTGCGTGTGATTCTCTTTTCTCTTTCAACGGACCGGCTCGAGAATGCGTAATTAATGAACGAATGTGTTACTAGTTACTATTATTTGCTAGAAACTTTCAACATTATTCGTGCGGTGTAAAATTGAACCGCAACTTGAATTGCGTAATTTTTTTTTTCATCTGTATTTCCGAAAGGGATGGCTAATTAAGTTGAATGTGCCACGAATATTTTGGGACAGGTTCGCACTAATTGCCCGAGCGTGGTGCCGATATCGCAAATTTAATCTTAATGAGTGAAAGCTACTACTAACAACTCAGTAACAGATGACAGTCAATAAGGTTTGACTTTTAACCTTCTTGTTGTGGTAGTTGTTGTGGACCGCTGGTTGGGGTAATTTTTCAATTCTGATCGGATCTAAAAATGAAAGGGAAAGGCGAACAAGGGATTGATGTTGTGCAATTAAGATAGTGTAAATTGGTTTAAGTGTACTGCTCGGGGCGGTGGGATTGTGATTTGTGAGTGCATTGGGTGGTAAGAAAATTGTGCTGAAAAACACTGAAATTTCACAGCCAACTATGTTGCGTGTATATAGTGACTTAAACATCATGATTATTAATAGTAACGTAATCATCATGAGCATATCCTGGTATTTATATTTGTATAAATCATTGAATTTTCATTTCCTTATTCCAGGTTTTATCCATGACCATGAACAATATTTAAAAAAAAAATTACAGTAAAAAAAAGAAACTTAGAATTACCTTAAATACAACTAAATGGCTCTGTAGATGCTTTAAAACCAACAAAATAACCATATAATTCCCAATATATCTTTTAAACTTAAATATTTCTTAAAAACGTGCAAAAAACTCTTAAATTATAACGCCTCTTAATCACTTAAGAGTCAACAAGGTCTCTATCAATTGTGCCGAATTTGAACGAATTTGGTTATGATCTGGATTTGCGGGACAATTTTAAATTTTATGTGGAGAAGGTAGGGAAAATGTAACAAAACTATCAATTTTCATGTCTAAAATTATAAAATTGCTTAATTTTTAACAAATCTGGGACTTACAGGACGATTCGGAGTAACTGTCACCGGATTCTCCGATTTGCAATTCTCAATGGGTAAAATGGTTTCAAGTATTTTTATTTTAAAGCGCTCGCTACTCCTTGTTTGCTGCGTTACTACAAACAGAGAGTACCAATTTAATTTCAAAACGCCTAAACGGTCTACAAATGAAATAAATAGCCTCAAACGCCAAAATAGACTTAAGGGGAAAGAAGACGTCATTAACTTTTTGAAATTCAAAAGCAGTTTTTTCGCCTAAGCCCGAATTTTTTTCAAAAAAATGTGACCACTGTGTTTCGGTAGGCAACACATTTGTTATGAAACGGTTAGCAAGGTCGAAACCTTAAAAACTTCCAAAATGATAATTAATTTAAACATTGTGGAAATGTCAATGCATGGACCAGGCAATTGTCGATATTGAAAATTTAATGTAAATTTTACTTTATTAAAGTATTTTGTAATTCATTTGATACGTTTGTTCATGATTCATGAAAACCTTCGTAAACTTTGCATGCATTTGAATCTCGTTTTGAATGTTTTTGCATTATGTAAAAAAATCGGTTGAAACTAGAACTAATGGTTGAGATATAAATGCAGTAACTTGCTTATGACTGAAATAATATTTAAAATTCATAATAATACTTAAAATTCATACTGTAAAAGTGAGCTTCTTTGAAAACAAGCAGCTAACGGCGCCGGTGGTGTAGTGGTAAGTGTGATTACCTCTCACCCCAGCAGGCCTGGGTTCAATCCCAGTCGGCGCCGCCGGGATGTTCTGAGGCATAACATCTCTGATCACGCCTTCCTTCGGATGGGAAGTAAAGCTGTTGGTCCCCGGTTCATGAGTTGATGGGTCGATAGGTAGGGTCCAGGTGTGGGAGCTGCCTTCCTGGCACGTCGGTAGCATTGGTGCTCAGCACGGAAAACAAGATCGACGGAAAAAACAAACCAAAGGAAAAAAAAAAAAAAAAGAAAACAAGCAGCTACCTCAACTAACAGTGTTCAGTTTAAAATTTTCCTGGTGAATTTCCTAAATTTATACATTTTTATTTTTTTTTTTCAGGTGACAATTAAATATCAGCTCTGTCTACCCTGATACATATCCTGTCATGATATTCACACATCATTCAAATATTTTGCATGCATTAACATAGAAGGATTTCGCAGTATTTCTTATGTTACGAGCCTTTTTGAATGATTTGAAAACACATATTGTCGTATAACAGAAAAGAGAGCTTTATGATTTAAGCCCTCAACATTTTGCCATGGTGTATTTGTTGCCCTCTTGATGGATTTCTAGAAATTTTCAAATTTTATTTCATTAAATCACTCAAGTTGAATCATATTTTATTGTTGAATGCGCTTCGTAAGTCAATATACTTTTGTTTTGTACAGTGCATAAATCAATGCAATATATAGACAATCCCAACTGTCGAATACTTGAGTAAGTAAGCATGCTGCAAAGTAACCAAATTGAGTGTCTTACAAAACTTTCAAAATATACAAACTGCTGTAACTTAATGCCACCATCCATAAAAGCTATCCAACTCATAATAAGACCATAAATAATTCACTTAGCCCCGCAAGAAAACAAGTCAGCCAAACGGTCGATTCGACATGTGAGAACCGCGCAATTACTTTGCATACATATGACTCAACTTGCCATCGAGATTGTGTCACCAAACTCCGGGGCAGGCAGGCAGGCAGTGTGGAGCTCCGGTTGTCTCGAATTCCATCGCATTTGGACTGTTCGTGCGCGGTAGTTTGCCATCGAAATCAAATTTCTTACCTAAAGAGCAAGCGAGAGAACCGGCCGGCAAAGCTTCGGTGTAATCTAAATGTAATTAAACTTTTATCTAAATCTCCTGCTAAATCTATTAATCTCACTCGGCACCCCAAATGTGCCTACTACGATGCCCTACAAAGGCCTAGTAGGCTTTCTGAAAGCTCGGTCGGAGTCGCACATTCTGCCATGGTTACGTGAAAGATCGCTTGCTGATCGCGAAAAAATGCCTCACAGTGAATATACACGACAGGGCCCTTGCACCTGCCTTCTTCCACCCGCGGTTGGTCACAGCTCTTGGAATAAAAAAATAAGGTGGGTGAGATCAGTGTGGTTTTCAGCTCGTATAAATGAGTGTCGGTGCGAAAAACACTCATATGCAAACTACACACGACTGGTTAGGAGTTTTAGAAGGTGTGAGCCACATACGCACACACGTACAAACAAATGTGAGTGAGGGAGAAAGAGAGCAATCTTGGGTAAAAGGAAGCGAAACCACGGATGGGGCAGAGAACAACATAAATGTTATAATTAATGAAAAAATATCGTAATGAACTCTCCGGCGTATTCTAATTAAATAAATATATTCGCTGGAGCGCTCGGATGGCGGTAAAAATTTCTGCCACAATTTGGCTCAGTAGTGTGGGGAAGGAAACATACTATGTGGGTTCCTTTTGGAAAGGTAGGCTGTGGAGATACATATTCCGGTCCGTACTGTTGTGAGCGGGGTGGGCTCATTAGGCTTTTACTTTGGTTTGGTGATTTCGATGGAAAAATATTGATTTTGGACCTTGCGAAAGTCCGAAACGTGTGCGGGAAAGAACGATTTTTTTTGGTGTGTGACAGCAATCAGATTGGTAAATGATGGTACATAATTTTGACGAAGGCAATGGCATCGAGTTGGATGATGATCGCTGATCGTGGATAACATTGTGGGAATGGGTCGTTTGACCGAATAATTGTTTAATTTGTGCTTCCATCTTTACGGGCGATGCCGTGATTGTAATCAACTTGACCGCACATAGCGTTCGATGACCTGTCACTCGAGGTCAAACTTGGTTGGTTCGATTCATGACACTTCCAAAATGGATTCCATCATTGTTTGAGTTATGTTTTCTGAAACCAACTAACGCGCAATCGGTGAAAAGGCACATCCATGATGCCGCCGAATGGTTGGCCGATCCGGCAAATGTACCACCAGAAGAAGAAAACTTAAAATACGTGACCGGACAAAAAATGTAATTTTCTTCGAACCATGATTATGATATCATTCTGTTTCTTTCTGTTGTGTTTTTAATTTCTGCCCTCATTATTATTATGACGATGATGATAAAAAAAAAAGTTCGACGGAGTAGCAGAGCACCACACAGTGCAGCAGCCACCGTGATGGGAAATGGGGGGCGGGGAACAAAATAAATTTCCAAACGAAATGAAGAGCCACAACATCCATCTACACCATGCGGCGGGCTGACATTGGTCAAGCCAGGCTGGGAGAAAGAGATCCGTTGAATGAAAATTGACCGCAAATGAGATAATATCGTAATCATAATGCACTTTTGCCTCAGCTGCCGAGGAAGAGCTGCTGTAGCTCATCTCATCTCGTGCCTTCGTTCAACTTTTCCCATTCCATTTTGAATGTCCATCATTTTCCCATCCTGGCATCCACGGATGAGCGATTAGGTTGAAAGATATAGACTTGTACAGAGTGTTCCATGTTTGCACGGATTCGATTGGATTGGGCTGGCTCAAAGATGTGCATCACCGAACGTTGATGAACTTGGCGACGAAGCTATCTAAGGTGGTGCTGATGATGATTAGTGCAAGTGATGCTAAATATCAACAGTCTCGGTTGTTCGTGACAAGAGAAGCTCAAGCCGTCGGTCTGGGCACACTTGTTCGAAGTGGATAAAGCAGCAAGGCGGATCGCAGCAGACCGGTACGCATCTTTAATCCTATTACATCGCTTTCGCTCGCCGTCTCGACCGTCGCCTACTTCATTTCGAGGAAAAAAATCTCATCATCACAAAAGAGTAGGAGCAAATGGCTGCTGCCGAAGACGACGACGACGACGGCGGCGCTGACGAGGAGGAGCGAGGAGAAATGATGTTGCCAATAATGCTGCGTGATGATGTAGAGGAAGTGACCGGAATGGATCTTCTTCTGCCCGAGAATATGGCGTGCACGGTGATGGGATTGATTGAAAAGAAACCAAGCAAGGTAGCATAAAAGAAAAAGAAAAATAAAATAAAACGAAGGAGCAAAGGGTGGTACCCAATGCTTCGGTGCTGCTGCTGCTGTGTGTGTTGAGTGGTAATGGACTTTTTTTTCCGCTGAATGAGATTATTATTTTCTGATGATGGCGAATAGATCATGGCTTGGGCCGATCTGTGGACGTGTGACCGCTAAAGGAATTTCTGCTGTAAAATTGTGGTGCACTTCTTGTCGAAGTAACAGTACTTGCGGGGAACTTGTTTGCAATTGAGATGACCTTTGCCGTAATCACTTCTGTGTGTCTTTCCGTCCATCGAAATGGGAACAACAAAGGATATAAATTTCTGATCCAATTTTGAACAATCCCGATGCCGGGACTCCGGTAAGCATAAATTCGGCAAACGGGACGGTCCTCACCTCTAAAGCGATAACACAGAAAATGTCCAAATTCCTGTGAAATAAGAACCTACAATTCGAATCTTAAAATAATTATAGCCCAAGTGAGCTGCTCGAGACGGACATACCGCCATACCTCGGGAGGGCAGAGAAAGAGAAATATATTTATTCGAATCGGTCGAAAGCGAGACCAATCCGAACACGCCGGACACCCGGCCACCGAAGCCCCTCAGCGAGATACGCACAGTCAAATTACGCTGCCGCCCGCTTTCATTCCAATACACGAGACTCCGGGGGGAAAATGATCGCAAGGCTCCATTTCGAATGCTTTTTGGAACCTGAGAATTGGGAGACAGAAAGCACGCAGCGGAAACAATTTTTATGGCGTTTCAAAGCCCATAAATTTGGTATGAATTGATTAAATCTTAGACGCAGAATAAGCGAGAGACAGCGGCTGACTGAGAGACTCGCACGAGTGCGAAGCGAGAAACCCGGGAACGAAAATTGATGTGCGTTCTTTTGAGTTGGAAATTTCTATTCCCGATTTCGATTCTCGGAAAAATACCTTCACCGGCAGCTTCCGTCCCATCGACAGTAATTGAGCGTAATCCGCAAAAATCCACTTTCGTGACAAACAATGAAACTACCTCTTGGAGTCGAAATTGGCATTGTCGGGTTCGTCTCTTCCCCACTGTGTGTTGTGCGCAACCGATCAGTGAGAAATCCTTGTCCCCATCAGCAGACAGGACAAAAAATTCGACGTATTTCCAGGCGGTGGATAAAGGGTGATTACCGGGACCCATGTACATATATTATAAAGCAATAAATTGAAAGTAGCTTTCCCCACACGCTGACACACGGTCGTCGTCGTCGTCGTCGTCGGTCGTTCGGTTGGCTCTTGCTTGACTGCTGAAAGGAGTCTCCTCAGGAGCAGGAAAAAAAATCCGCGAATACCGCACCATGTCCAGTCCCAGTCAGCCAGTCAGCCAGAAATAACCGAAAAATTTTTCCGCCAGTCAAGCACACATCTCGAGTCGTAATAAATCTTCCTTTCAGTATGAATGTCGAAATAAGTTTAATTAAAAAAAATGTCTTGATATTTCGCTTTGCACTCTTTCTTCGCTTCTTCCCTCGGTAACTCTTGATTCGCTGCCGGTTGTTGACAGGATCAAGCTGAGAAAATCTTCGGACCAGGAAGAGACGGAGGGGTCCCATCAGTGCGCTGAAGTAGCTTCTGATGCCAACTGAGTTCGATTTGTTAGATTTCTTCGGTGTCCTGTTTTGCTCTGTTCTTCGTGGTGGCGTTTTCCTCGTCTTGATCGGGATCCGATCGCCTCTGGTGATCTGCCAAGAAGATCATAAGTGAACGGGTAGGGCGAGTTTACTAAAAAAAAAGCTCGTAAGTTTGAATGTTTATGTTAGCTATTTTCCTGATCTTGTAGTTATCAAAAATCCAAATCGTTTTAAGATTACAGTCGAATCGTTTGTTTTCAGAGCGAGCTTGCGGACATTTTGTGAATTTACTGGAAAGAAGCTTGGTACAGGTGATTTAATTAATTTCATAAGCTGTTTGTTTTGTCATAAACATTAATTACTTCCAATGAATGCAAATCAATGTTAAGTGATTTTAAAGTACGTTTGATAACTTGAATCAGATTTGCGAGTGCACGTGGGTCGTTTCTCAATAAGTGATCCTTTTTGTTTTGTCATTGTGGGTTATGAACGTTTGAATTAGAACATGAATGACGTTTATTCAAAAGTGGTCTTGAGTGAAGTAGTTGCTGGCGAAATTCCACTTCAGTACAGATATACAACTTTTCCGTATATAATTATAATGAAGATCCAGGGCAATGAGTACAAAAAGTTAAATTTTCCCATAGTAATCCCCATATAAACTTCAAAGGGCTAGTACATTACGAGTTCACAACCAAGAGCTCACTTTTGGGAGAATGATCAGGTCCTGATTTGCAATCGTCAATTACTTAGAACGTCCTCCTGTTGCTTGGAAATTATCAAAAAATCAGTAAGCTTCTATCGACACCCTAAGCGCCCTGCTGTTGTAGATCAACCTTCAAAAAACATGAGAGGATATCTGTCATTCTTAACGTTCTTCTGTTGCTTCAAAGTCATCCAATTTACATTACATTACATTTCTAAAGACACCTCAAAAGTTGCAGATTAACCTCCCAAAATATTGGTATAAGTTCAATAGTGACTTAAACAGTCGTCCAGCTACTAAAAAATCACCCAAAAACCATCAAGTTTTAATAGACACTTAAAACACGCCCTGCAGTTGCAGTTCAAACTATCATAATTTTTAGGCGATCTGCAGTCATGGTTATCTTAGGCTTTAAAGTAGAGTTTCAATTTCTCGGTCATTTTTGGATACACAATAATCAGGTTCTTCGCGAGAATTCATAAGATTCGGGAAATATGTTTGTATTGGGACCAGGAATATGTTTTGATACTTTTTCATTGGTTGTACATGTTGATAGATTTAGGAAGCATTAAATATGTTTCGCCAATAAATTAAACAATTTTGACTCCTCCTATGAAGATTAGCCTGTAGTATCTTCGGATGGTTTTGCAGATTATCCCATTATCATATAAAGAAAACTGGCAACTTTGCTAGAATCCAAGCGACAGATACAGTAGCGCTGCGCTTGAGTGAAGGTGGAAGCAACACATAGAAAAATGAGCAAATACACAAACTTTTCTGTAATCTTTGCTGTCAAATTCGTTGGAAGCATTTACCTTCGAGTGGCAGATGACGCGATTGTACCTGTCGCATAGCGTCTGCATGAGAAAATGAAAGAGTTTCCAGTCTTCTTGATATGTTGTCTTCGTCTTAACCCTATATCTAAAACTAAAACAGGGGTTAAAGTTCGTCCACTCTCCCCTACCGGTGTTAACGGATGTAGCCTGTATTTCTTTTTTCTAATTCCGAGCTGCCTGATTTTCTGCAATTTGTATTACCAAAAACAAGATAAATCCAAAATTGGCGGCTACTTGACTATCACCACGAATTGCAGCGCAGCAAACTTTATGGTCACTTTATGTTACAGATTCACCAACACTTTTTCAAACCATATGAATTTGATAAATAACGTACTGTTATTTTTGAGTGACTCCAGCGGTGAAACAGAGAGATCTGAGTGACAAAAGAATAAATTTGTGTGTGTTTATTTTGTGCGGAAATTTTTTCCTTTGCATTTGACGTGGCGGCTTCACGTGCGCGTTAAAGCAGCTGAAATACTTTAATATTTTAACAGACGCTATCCAGCAAGCAATCAATCAAGCAAACTATTCACAAAAAATAATACTGGCTAAAACTCCATCCGCAAACAACGGTTATTTTCCATAGTTCCATAGTTCCATAGTAGTAATTTTCATTTATTGAAAGCATTTTTCCCTTGATTTGTTTACGTAAAAAATAGGCAGAAAATAGGTATAGATTATGTGACTTCCCCATGCAGCACACTTATGGCACAATGGTTGTAGCAACTTCTATGCGACTTATGCCAGTCACAATCAAGTTGTCGCAACTTTTTGAGATGGAAGCGTGTTTCTTGGGTATGTTGACATGGCTGACTATTGTGGACGCATGGTAGTCTAGTTGCATAGTAGTATTGAGCTTAAATCCAAAACTTGATAACTTTAAAATAATATAGCTCGTTTCGCTGATTTTTTATATTGTGTGTAAAAAAGCCTAAATTTTCAAGGAAAATATATAAACATATTGTGTCCTCTGTCTACAAAACAATAAAAACCATAAACATAAAATCAATCAATGTTTTTCAATGCAAAATTCGATTTTTTAACATCATTGTATTCTTCAAAAAAATTAATTACCTTTCATTTGATATTTTGATTGACTTTTAAAATCGGCCCTGTGGTTAAAAAGTTATAATGACTTTTTGAACCACCCTAATATGGAAATGGTCACCCTAATGACAATATAAAAATACGGTTCTAATATTTTGCGATAAGAAACAAAACTACCAATTTTTACGAACTTCTGAGAACCTCTATGCCGGATATTTGGAGGGTATGTCAAAAGCTGATTTTATAAATCGTATGAAAATTCTGGTATGAAAATTCATATTTTTTCCTGATACTAGAATCAATTCTCAATTCAATGCTGGCCACAGATTCAAGATCTGTTGATAAGTGGGTATCATTCCTCATGATTTTGCAGTGCCATGTCTCCAGATTCGCTTTCAGTATCACAAGTTGCAATGACCATTCTAGAACAGGTTCTGGGTTCCTCACCATATCAACATGGGCGTCATACTTCAAGATTTTGCAAGCCAATGCCAATGGTAGCTTTTTTAGGTCCACAGCTTACCCCGGTTTCCTTGGCATTGGCTAGCATAACCTTGAAGTTTGACACCCATATTGATATGGTTCCGATCATGTCTCAAATTGGCCACTTCCCCGGGGCATCTAGAACCTGCACCAAGAAAACCGGGAATCCAAAACCTGTACGAAGCAAACCGGGACATGCTGTAAACTAGAAAAAACTACCTTTGGCATTGGCTTGCAAAACGAGTTGCAAAATCTTGAAGTTCGACACCCATATTGATATGGTTCCGATCATCTCTCAAATTGGCCACTTCCCCGGGGCATCTAGATGCTGCTCTAGGGTAACCATGACAAGCTGTGGACATGAAAAAATCACCATTGGCACTGGCTTCCAAAATCTTGAAGTTTAATATTGATGTTCCAAATTGGCCTCTTCCCCCGGGGCATCCAGAACCTGCTACACATCAGCCATGGCAATTTATATGCCTGATAAAACTGCCATTGGTGTTGGATTGTAAAATCTTAAAGTTTGACATCCACAACCGTTAACGCCCAAGTCGTTTTTGACTTCCGGACAATGCGCGGTTTTTTTCAGGAGTAACCTAAGGATTTTTCTCATATAATTTGAAAACAAGATGTTAATGATATTCCAAGGATCATTCTAGTGATATTGAAAACATAATTTACGATCCCAATTTCTGTTAACACATGATTTCGGTCATGCTCGAAATTGGCCACTTCCCCCGGGGCAGTCAGAACCTGCTCCAGAGTAACCTGGGCAAGCGAATGAAAAATCTACCATTGGCATTGACTTACAAAATCTTGAAGTTTAACACCGATATTGATATGGTTCCGCTCATTGCGACAATCCCTCGGGGAACACAGAGCCTGATTCAGGATGGCCATCGCAACTTGTGACTGTAGCCAGCATTGACTTCAGAATTGCTTCTTGTATCAGCAAAAATATGAATTCAAATAAACTTTGGCATCAATACAAAATACAAACGATGACAAAAATCAGTTTTTGACACACCCAACAAAATCTCCAGAGCCATGGAAATCGATATATAGAATGCATTTTTTTGGTATTTTGAAAATGATTTTTTTGTAAAGAATTTTATATTTAATATTAATTTAAAAGTATGAGTTTGACAATCAATAATTTAAACAATGCTTAATATTGTTTGGCTCATAATCTATATTTATCTAGAATAATCAATACTGATAAAATGTGAAATGTTTAAAAGCTACGCGCTTTTTTAACTGTGGTCTCCGGTCGTGATCGGATCAAATGAACCAACACAGTCTATCATAAATACCACAGACAAACAGACATAATACAGTGAATATTTTCCATTGTAAAACATCGTCGATAAAACACTTCCGCCATCTGATGAGTACACTGCACAGTGATTTAGGGTGGGAATTTAGCAGGATAGTAGTTCTAGAACTTTTGCTTTAATATTTAGACGTATGGTCTTCTTCTTCTTCTTCTTCTTCTTCTTCTTCTTCTTCTTCTTCTTCTTCTTCTTCTTCTTCTTCTTCTTCTTCTTCTTCTTCTTCTTCTTCTCCGTATTTCAAGCTTATTGCTTATTGCATATTTGCTTATCGCGTGCTCTCAACTTAGTGTTCTAGATGCACTTCTACAGTTATTAAGTGAGAGCTTACGATGCCTGTACCATTTTTGCATTAGTATAATTTTGTGGTAAGTACAATAATACTCTATACCCAGGGAAGTCGAGAAATTTTCCAACCCGAAAAATTCCTAGACCGGATCGGGAATCGAACCCAGCCACCTTTATCATGGTCTTGCTTAGTAGCTGCGCCTTTACTGACTGAGCTAAGGGAGAGGTATGGTGCTTTCGGTGAAATTTTGTGCTTTGAACGTCCCTTCTTTTGGCGTCTGTAAACATTAGGGTGACCCTTACATTAATCGGCATTCAAAAATAATTTTCTTATTTTCGAATATTCACGGCAACTAACACATATTAGCTAAAGAACATACGTATTTATTTAAAAAAATAAGAAACTTACTTTTAGAATATCAATTAATTTGAGGAGCGCCCTAATGTTTACATTGGTGACTGTTTATAAGTGACTTTTAAGCACAAATACTTCTTCAAAGACACCAAACATCTACATATTAAAACAAAAGTTCTAGGACTACTTTCCTGCTAAAACCTTATCTTAGACCACTGTGCGCTGCCACGGCTAGTACGTTCAACAGATGACAATAGTGTTATATCGTCAAACGCAAGGGAATTGACTATGCGCCGTATATGTTATGTCTGTTTTTCTAATCTGTTATTTGATCTAACCTACACTGAATTTATTCAATTTATTTGGTTCAAATAAAAGTAAACACACTGTAGTCTTGTTTGATATCTTATATTTTATATTCTTTAAAAATTTCATTTATGGAATACTGAAAAAAATCAATTTATATTGAAGAAAAAAACAGTCTAAAAAAAAACAAGTGCCCATTTCAAAAATCGACATGTTTCCGATAAGTTCCCATCGGAAAATCCCTCGATTGTTTATATTTTGATATTTTGACATGTTTTGAAGCAACCGGCTCGACCTGGCGCATTTGTATACGTAATCGCATTTGATTCAGTTGAAAAAAAATGAGAACGCAGTGATTTTGAAAGCAATTTCTTTGTGTATCCGAAAATTGGTGGTTTGTGATGTGCAAAACGGTGAATCGCACCGGGCTGTCGCTGGCAAGTCAAGTATCAGCAAGGCAGCGGTTGGCAAAATTCTTCTGAAATTAAAAACGTTCAGATCAGGCGTGGATGGCCCCGACAGATGCGAGACCAGACACCAAGATCATGCGCGAAGTCAAAAAGAACCCAAAGGTAACTGTCCGCGAATTCCAGGAAACCCTTCAGCTAACAGTTTCCGGTCGAACTGTTCATCTCAGTGTCGTAGCACCGGTGTTGAATAGCAAAGTTGACCGGAAGCGCCCATTTTTCAGCAAGGCAAACAAAGCGAAACGGCTTAAAATTGCTAAGTAGCATGTTGATCAGCCCCTAGATTTCTGGAAAACAATCCTCTGGCCAGACGAATCAAAATTCGATCTGTTTAACCGAAAGCGGCCGGTTCGTGTGTGGTGCAGATCGGGTGAGGAGCTTGAGGACTTTCACATCCAAGGAACGGTGAAGCATGGAGGAGGAAATGTGATGGTCTGGGGGTATTTTTCGAGGGGTGAAGTGGGAAGCCTCGTGAAAATCGACGGGAGAATGACGGCAGATTCCTACATCAACATCTTGCGGAAAAATCAAGAGGTTTCGCTGATCCAGACGGGCCTTGAAGAGAGGTTCGTATTTCAGCAGGTTGACGACCCAAAGCATACTGCCAAGAAGACAAAGTCTTTCTTGCGGTCTTGCAGAATTAAACCGCTGAGATGGCCTCCACAAAGCCCGGAACTCAACCCCATCGAGAATTTCTGGGTGATTCTCGATGCCAGGGTGGACAAAAGTGGTGCTACCATTAAAAATAACTATTTTGAAGCGCTGGAGTGCGCCTGAGAAGAGCTAGATCCACAGCACCTAAAGAACCTGGTGGAAAGCATGCCGAAGCGGCTGCATCAAGTCCTGCAGGCCAAAAGAGGACTTTGCTTTGATTTGATTTTAATTTATCTTTTATGGAGCTAAAATGAAGTCGGCACTTTTTACGTCACTGTTTTCGTTTCAATTGGGTTCTTTAAGGGTATTGAGGTAAATGCATATTCGTAATCTGCATTAAAAATGGAACCCAAACCCAAAATTTCATCAATTTTGGAACACTGGAACTATTTTGAATAAGTACGATTACATTTGCAAAAATCACATTATTAGCGCCCCTCGGAGTCACTTTGTATGGGAGCGAGCTGTCAGTATGTTAGTTTAGTGTCAAATAGTGAAGTTATTATTTTGCTTTAAATCTTTATTTAAAAATCGAGATGAAAGTGTGTGGGTTCGAAAAAAATATCGCTGTGCTCCGAAAACGAAGCTCTTTCAGATGATGCAGAAAAAACGATACATTTTTTAAAAATTAAAGAACCCAATTCTTTAAGTAAAACTCTTTTTCTAGTATTCCGTAAGTGAAACTTTACAAGAATATAAAAGATAAGATATCAAAAAAGACTAGAGTGTGTTTACTTTAATTTGAACCACATAAATGAGAGGAAGTCAAAAAATGATGAGGTAGGTACTTAAGTCTTTAAATTTGTCGAACCTCTTAACGGAATCCCTTTATGAAGAGATTTTTGAGTGTGTTGATTGATTTCCTTTTAATTCCGTTATAATTGCTTATCTTTTGACACTAAATAAGGTTGGCGTGAAGGTTTTATCTTTGGGAACTGATTGGGTTACCAGCTCTTCAAATTAAAAATGAATGCCGCTTATCCGAAAACATGAAGAAAATATCACGATTATAGAAATATTCCAAATCATGAAGTTAGAAAAAAATGTGTTTAAATCTGCGATTTGGAAAATTCATGTATTTCAGAATTTTGTGACATTTTGCCCACTAGTAGACTTTATGACTTTATGGTTATGTGAACGAAACTAAAAAAACTTGGGTGGGTAATTTTCCCAGAAAAATTCTAGTAGAAATGTTCGGATCTTTCGTATGGATTTTGAAAATTCATAATTATTGAACCAACCATCGTAAAACGAACGTTGTGCAGTAAAATGACAATGAAAATATCTCAAAAATCCATAAATAATATAAACAGAAAACATTTTTCTATAAAAATTTCATCAGACGAGGAAAATCGCAAGGAAACTCAGGAAATGAACCGACTGTCAGTGTTTTTATGTTACTTCATACGCGAAGTTTGCGATTTTCAGAGTTGGTTGGAAATGCTATCTAACATGAAGCTTTAGTGTGATAATTTATAAGCTAGAGAATGGTCCTAGAAGAGGGTATCTAAGTAACCAACAAGCCTGCTAATTCGCCTTTTTGCAAAATAAGGCTGACGCACGGCTAACATAGGGCATGCTAAGCTTTATATTAGCCTTATATTGCAAAAAGGCGAATTAGCGGGCTTGTTGGTTACTTAGGTACCCTCTTCTAAGATCATTCTCTAGCTTATAAATTACCACACTAAAGCTTCATGTTAGATAGTATTTCCAACCAACTCTGAGGGTTATTATTTTCTTTTGATGATTTTTTCATGCCTGTAATTTTCTTATCTTGATGAAAATTTCAGAGAGGAGTCTCTTTCCGTTTTCGACCAGCCATAGGAAAGCTAGGAAAATTATCGTTTTCATAGAATGGCGCGTAGCCGGGCATTAGATTTCGGTAAATACTCAAAAAAGGTAATGAAATTTTCACCAGTAAAAGGTAAGGAGATTGCAAGTAAGATAAAAGTTATTGAAAATTAATTCATCACTTGGAAAATGGTTTCCCTATTTTTCTTTGCAATTTTCCTCCATGGTGAAAATTTTCGTAGAAAACATTTTTTGGATTATATTTTTTGTGGATTGCTGCGATAATTTCCTTACCATTTCACTACGCAACGTTCTTTCTACGATGAATTGTGATGAGTTATGAATTTTTTATACTGACATGCAGGCTTAAGAAACCTGTTCAAAATACTGAATTGCCAAGGCAGGAACAATGTAAAAACACATAGATAGGGGAAATGTAGGTAATGTCGGCCTACATGTCCCTAATTTAGGCCCATCGGTGAAAGTCTGCTATTTATCAATTTTATCTAGATGAACGCGTTATTGGGACGTTATTAATGGATATTTTTGGTTGCTATTGAAAATTTAGTTGATTGCCGAATTTATGTATGGGCCCAAATTAGGGACACTTAGGCCGAAATTGCCTGCATTTCCCCTATATATCATAAAAATTATGGCTATTAATAGCTGGAGCACCTAGGTTAAATTGAAATGTAATTTATTTTGAATTTGGAACAAATGAAGAGTTAAAACAATAATTTAAAGTTCATGATGACCGGGAAAATCGTAATACTTCAACTAAAATTTTCCGGAAAAATTAACCAACCCGATTTTTTTTAAATTTGTTTTCGTTCATATAACAAAAAACCCTACCTGTGTGGAAAATTTCATTAAACTTTGATATTAAAAAAATCCCCATCCCGATCTTGAAAATTTGATTAAACCCACATTAATTGAAGCGTTGCCTAGGTTTTTATCTTTTTTTCCGACATCATGCAGACTTCTAAAGCTCCTTATCCTTCTATGCCCGTAATACAAATGTTTTTTTTTATGATTATGAAAAACTTGAATAACCAAAATGTTATTTAACAATGATTGAAATGTGAGTTTCTGAAATTCCAATAGTGAAAAAACTTACAAATCATCGTTTGCGGAATTTTCGAAAAAAAAAAGAAACGTCAACGCATACTTTCGCTCAATATTTCATCGCTCGATGCAATCCCTAGATAACGCCATCCATCGGGCCGATGTCCCGGCAGAGTGAAAGATGAAATCTGTCTGACCATCGCAGTTTCGAAATTTATCGTCGTAATCCGGCACACATATCCAGGCACTATCTGCCGTTAGTCCGTTGTTGGGCCGGTCAGTCAACTGCCGCGCACACCGGTCGACGATAATCGAAAACACGTCCCCAAAAAATCCCTCGCAGAAATAATGACCACCATTAGTTGCGGTATGGAGGCCCCCTCAAGGACTGCTGCAATGATCGCGTTGGCTGCATCACCACACGCACACATGATGCCTGCCTGCCGATGGGTACATGACTCAGCCGTGCCCTTTCTGACCGGGCCAGGACCGGGATTGGCCTGCCGAACGGTCGGGGGGAAAAATATTACTTAAATTGCATTTCCCCAACAAACCGCACTGAGCTCTGGCTGGTTCGTGGATGGTCCTGACTTTCTTCTGATTGCGGCCCGGCACGTCGTCGGCGGAAGGAGACCATGTTCGCAATGGACATGTGATTTTTTATCACATCCAAACTTGCGCGAATGTGGCACTTTCACACCGCAACAGCAGCCGCGACGGTCTCTATCGCGGCTTAATCAAATCAGGTGCATGGGTTTTATCATTTAAATTCAACACCGGAGATTAAAACTGAAATCCATAAATCAATTGACTTGCTGCCGTTTTTTGCGCCCGTCGCGTCGTCGCTTTGCTTCTACATACGGTTGGCATCGCAACGCAGCGCGTGATTCTCACACACAGAGGGTCGAGTTTGGTTGGAGTTATATCATCACAATCTCATCATCAGCACGAGGGGCTCTCAACTGGTTCCTTGTTTGGATCAGGCAGGACAGAGCAAGCCAATTGCATTGGAAGATGGAAGATTCGACAAACGAGGCTGATAGGGGTGAGAGGGGGGGAAGGGGGGGCATGGAGCAAAAGGAAAAGTGTGAACGTGTCCACCGACTGTGCCGCGCACGTTGAGGAGATTGCGTGAAAAGAGTGAGAGGCGCGTAAGTGATATACTCGCGCAGCCTCAGCAAGCCATGGGGAAATGACAGGAGGCGACTGTGTGTGCAACCAACCTGCCCACTATATAAAGGTACCAACAGCTAGAGCATTACGGAGAGCATCCTCCACTCAGAACAACATCGACCACATAGGGATGGGTCGTAGGAGCAACTTTGCGTCGCATGGTGAAAAGAAAGCGAGAAGCAAAACCAAGAAGGTGGTCAGTGAAATACCATTCAGCATTCTTACGCTTATTTTCTTCATTCTTGTATTAATTGAATTTTTATGTTTGAACATTAAAAACTATGTTGCTTGAGAAATGTTTATGTCCTTTTCGGTTGTATTTCTTATTTTCCCTTGTCGAGAGCGGAGCATCTTCAGGGTGGGTGGATCGATATGGGATGTTGTCGATTATGCATGAATTGTGCACCGGTGCTCAGTAGGCCGCGAATGTCTGCATTGGACGCATCGTCAAGCCTGTGTTTGTAGAGTGGGTTGAGATGGATCTACAACCCTTACAATGATAATTCTTTAATATGAAGATTGATTTCAATAAAACTGTACGTTTTGTGGGCTGTGGTTCAATTTTGTACTGCCTACAAAAAACGACAGGCCTGCCGAATATACTGCAGTACTGTTGGTGGTGATGATCACGGAGCAGCATTTGCATTTGGCCTCAATACGAATTTTTCAAAACGGGTCCAATGATACAGCCCGATTAAAAATATATTTTATCTTTAATCATTTTTTATACCTTCTGCGGTACGATGATGATTGCAGTTTGTAATCGGGTCCAATAGAATCTTCATCAATTTGTTCTGCGCTGAGGTTAGAATAATATTCTCTTTTGCTCGGGTGCATCATCCAAGGAGACCACGAATTTTGCATAAATATTCGTATTTCTTCGCGCGCGCTCTGTGAGTTTCTTTGTACTTGCTGATAGCAGACATAGATAGCAGGCGAGCCTGTCGTTCGCCTGCCTGAGCTCTACGGGCTTCACTGGATGGTACACGTTTCTTCGGTGGAGCCCTTTTACCTCCCCCGTTCAACCGTCCCTCTCAAGTGATGCACTTTGAAGGATCTCAGCTCGCGGTTGGAGGAACCGATTTCACCAGTTGTCATTACCATGTGTACATATTTAACCATTAATTGGATTGGTTCTTCGGTCGATTTTTTGTTGTTGCTTTCTCTGGGCTGCAGCCAGTGTGGAGAGCGATTGGAGAAGGCTGTCATCCCGGTGCCATTTGTGTGTCCATATATCCGAGAAGCGAGAAAGATTTTTGTCCTGCCTGTCTCCAGCAGCAAAGATCTCCTTAATTTTTTGGGCTTCTTTTTCCCGGCCACCACCATGTTGCTTCTACTTGCTCCCGGAAACAAAGAACAACAAATGGATTGGCGAAAATATACGACGCTCACTCCCCGAAAAATTTAATTTATGAAATGAAATGAGTAGATAAGGGCAGTGTGCGGAAATAAATCTTCTGCGGCAGCGTGTGTGCAGCAAGGAAAAAAATGTGTTTGGGAGGGATGCTGGAATTATCAGCTTCGCGCGTTGGTCCAAAGGCAATCCGTTATTTCCATTTTTTTTTGTTCGCTCGCTGTTAATTCAATATGATCGTAGGGGGAAATGTGTGAGATGTTTATCGGGTTTCATTTCCCTTGTGCCCGGTTATAAGTGAGAACGTTGCATTTCGCCGGAATGATTTACATTTAAGCTTACTCACGTCGATAGTCAATTTAGGAGGATTATTAATGCACGAACGTACCTGTAATTAGAAGAACGAAAAAAAGAAGTTATTTCTCATTGCATCGTATGCGTTAAACAAAATGAAAACAATGCGCTTCAAGACAAATTTACGAATTAACTACTTTGCTTACTAGTTAAATTATGATTTGTGTAAAACCATTTGCCTTAGGCTTTGTGCTCCGTCAAGGAAATTCAAGTTGATGAATTTTTACACAAAGAGTTCAATACATTCGAAACCATGTCACTCGTGCCTTCTCATCATTCCATCAAATGAACCATTAGAACTTATTAATTTTTGTCTAAGGCTCCGAAATCTTTCCATGGAGTGGAACAGGTACAGTCTTATTGTTTATTAGCTGCAGTACTGCAAAGCCTTTCGTTACCTATAACCTCGTTCGCGCTAGATCAATTGTTCAGTTGGTCTGATGAGCCTGGCTTTTGTTAACACGAATGTGGCTTTCATTCGCACGGGTGCGGTCAGAATAAAGATGATATGATCGCGATCAAACGTGCAAAGTTTGCTGCTAGGAGTGAATGACCGAAATCACAGCCACCAGCCATACATAATGATTATTACATAGTCCCATACAGATGACATTGATACTTAAAAGTGATCTACAAAAAAAAAATCAAGTTTCGCTATCACATCTGCTTTTGTATTTTGGTCAAATTATACTTTTTTTTTCAAATGATTCAAAGTCATAAAACCTGATATACTCCCAAAGTTTGTAATTTCATGTAAACGAGTCATAAAAGCTACAATAGCTTTAAAAGTTTTGCCCAAGTATTTGAAACCACCAATTTGGGAACGTAAAACTTAGTTTTTTTTCCTCTACTCCGGGATGGTGGACTTTCGAGGGCACTGAGATCTCTTCGTTTCTGGGTGGTTTTATGGCAATTGCGCTTCTCGTGATCATTTTAATGACTAAGCTGTGCGATGCGCATTCCCACAACGATGGACGTAGACGTACTCGTCACTGGATGACCGTTTGGTCGGTTTCCCGTCTCTCCTACATTACCAGATCCACTGTCGCCCTCGTCGTAAAAAAAAACCCTCACGTGTTAACCCCATTAGACAGAGACCGAAACCGTGGCGATCTTCACTGCGAGAGAATGCGCGCTCACCAGGCAAAGAACTGTGCGGTCCTCATCATACCACCGGGCTGCGGTCAGGCTTGGGCATTGGCGTCCACGAGGAAAAAAAAAATACTCAGAAAAAGAGAGTTGTAATTCGGAAATGAGATTTCCACAAGCTATAATCGAACTTCTTCATTGCTTCATACAGAGGGAGTTTTGTTGCTGTTGTTTTTGTTGTTCTTGTTTTTGTGGCTCTTCCTCTGCCTCTCTGGACCGTAGCGATGCTCACGTAAACTAGCAATCATGAAACAATTGTACCCCTTCTTCGCTGCCGAACCTGTCTCTCGGTATACAACAAGGACCGCAGCCTCAGCGATGAGCGGGAGCTGAAGATGGAACGAAATTAAAAGTAACCAAACGATGGCTGAAAAGAGGCCTGAACGAATTGAACCTTCAACAAAAGATCGCGCGAAAACAGCGGGACCCGTCGGAAAGATTTATTCACACACTGGCACCTGGAAAACAAGCAGAAAAAAACCCTTCTTGGCCTAGAACAATACAGTTAACGCGCTCGGCGAAGCTTGCTAGTTAGTTGCCGGAGCGTGTGTTTATCGATGCCAGTAGTGTGTTAATTCCAGCAGGGCAGCAACTGTGGTCCGAGAAAAAAAACAACAAATCGGGGAGGCCTCAAAATAAATCAGGTCGCGCGGCGTTAATGCCTTGTTAGAGAACGATCTAATGGTGGCTGGTGAACCGAGATCTCGTAACGAGAGTAGCCGTACGAAAAGGCCACTGAAAGTCATTAACCCTCCTGAGCCAATCATCCCCACCATCGCCGTCGCGCAGTAATGCCCAGCAGTCGCAGTTTAGTCTTCGGTTTTCAGCCAGGTTGAGCAAATCAAAATGACCCCTTCTCGGTGCCTGCTACAGGAACGTCATGGGTCATCATCATCATTTCGTTGCTAATTATAACAACGATAGCAATATTTGGCAGCTGGTGTTGTTTGGTGAGATGGACCAAGGATTCTGTGGTCCGAACAATGAATCGTGAGGTGGACGCATGCACTTCAATCATATTTTAGTTTGAACGCTTTTTCATTGCATGAAGTTGAAACTGGAATGTCATTGTCTCGCATAATTTTTTAAACTATTGTAGAGCCACATTACCAACATTTTGATAAAGATTATTCCTCAATAAATTAATTCAATAATACAATAAATTAAATCACGAACATAGCTTTTAAAAGGTTAAAATGGTCTCAAGGAGCTCAACATTCCCTGAAGCCGTTTTAATAGCACACAATATTCAAAATCTAACGCAGAAATGAAACCGAAAACAACATCGTCCCAAAACGCCAAAACTGTATAACAACGTCATGATCAGGGTGGCAACTGAATTTTCATTTCAACCCGGTTTTCCTGGCCAAAAGTTAGAAAATTTCCTGGTTTTATAAATTATGTTTGTAGCCAACCTTTGAACACTTTAAAACAAAATTAATGAAAATTTATTTGAATTTCAGCAAATTTTTTTATGATTTGAAATTTAAACTGGATTACCTAATAAAAATTAAAACAAAAAGGATTTTGCACAATTTAAATCCCAACAGAAATTTAAAATTTGATACGTTTGTCAAAAGATTTGAAATCTACGGTACACAGCAAAAACATAATTTTGATAGGGGAAAAGGCTCTAAAGATTGGGACCATCGCAAAAAATCTTATGTTTATCAATTATATCTACATAGATAAACGCGTCATTGGGACGGTATTAATGGATATTTTTGGTTGCTATTGAAAATTTAGTCCATTGCTGAATTTATTTATGGGCCCAAACTAGGGGAATTTAGGCCGACATTACATCCATTTTCCCTATCACATCATAGTGGATGCACTTCAATGGTTCAAAAATATGGAGTAATATTATTTGCCAAAAAGGACAAAATTATCATTAATACAATTATTTTTGTGGCCATAAAAATTACCTGAGATTTTCAACATGATTGAAGTGCATCCTCTTGGGTGTAATATTCATTTTTTTTTGTTGTGTAGTCTAAAAGGCTTCTCAATCTGCAATTCAGTTCATTGATTCCCGTTAAATGTTGTGGCAGATTTCTGAAAAAAAAAACTAATTTAAAGATTCCTAAAATCTAGTCGTTTGTAAAACCAATTTTGAGGTTTTCAATATTAAGCATTTTGCACCATAGTAAACTATTTCGCTAAATATAAACCCCAGATTCCCCTCGTCAGTTAAAAAGCATACCATTTGGATGTAATATAACACGGTATTTATAGTATAATATCATGTAGAACTTTGAAAAACATGGCCTGAGTGAAAATAATTCAGCGCGATCACCTCTAGCGGAGGAATCCACTTGGGTCTACTTTAGGATCAGAAAGTATTGCGACTGGCGCTTTTTGAAGTAGGATTACGTCTTTCGGAAACATATTGGGGGTGCAGTTTCAAAAAAAATAAACAAAATCGATCGCGTTACGAGAAGTGGTCGGGTTTTGCGCACTTATAACTCTGTCAATAGGTCACTATTGAAAATTACATAAATGTCCAACTGTTGCGATGGTGATCGAAATTATAACCGATTGCCTGTAAAAAGTGACATCAGCGACATCGGTCAGTCGACATCAGCAGCAGCAGCAGCAGTGCTTTCGCCGCGTGGCGTTGAACATTGTTCTTCAGTACCTACATAACGAAATGCTACCGGCAAACAGTGAGCTGCAGCCCACATGAGCGTCCATTCACCCAAGAAGGATGAAGAAGCCGCACCGCTACTGATCGAATTCAGTAGCTCTTTGCGAGTTGCTGTGGGCCATCTATGCCAAGCGCTACACCCTCGTTCCAAACAACAAACAGCTTGTCAGCTTCATCTGTGTTGGACATAGCTTAGCATTACTCAACCATCACGACAAAATGGTCCTTTTCAAGACCACCATAAATTTGTTAAAGAGTATTTTCTGGACATTTGTCAACGTCATCAATCGAATGTCAGTTCCCATAAGTTTAAATCTAACATACCATGTATTTTTTAAGGTGAAATTGGAGGTAGTTCGCGACCTGAGAGTGGTCTGATTTTGATCCAGAGATGGTGGATTTTAATTCTTAATACACCAATCGGTATGAAATTTTTCAACGAATCTGCTAAAATTTATACTTTATCAATTTTCAAAAGGCCACTATTGAAAATGGCACGAATGTATGATTGTTGCTATGATAACTAAAATTATCACCGATTGGCTGCGAATAGCGCTTTCCCTAACACAGATTTCAAAATCAAATTCCATACGGTCTCACCGAACGGTGTTTGTTCAATCACTGCGTGTGAGTGGTGAGTGGTGGTGTTCGGTTACCATCAGCAGCAGCAGTGCTTTCGGCGCGTGGCGTTGTACATTTTTCTCCAGTACCCAACGAAAGGCTCTCCGTAAGCAGCTAGCTATCAACGCTGCTCACAAGAGCACTTGATTCACCAATGAAGGAGGAAGAAGCCTCACTGCTACTGATCGGATTCAGTTGCTCGTCGTGAGCCGCTTGGGGCCATCTATGCCAATCGCGTCACCCTCGTTTCAAACAACATACAGCTCACCAGTCTCATCCGTGTTGAACACCCAGCATTACTCAACCATCACGACAAAACGATTCTTCAGGACCATCATACATTATTGTTGTTTAAGAGTTAATTTTCATTGAACGTTCGCCCGTCTTGCTGCCAGCTACATCACCCCCAAAGCTCGTTGATAACGTTTGTGGACAAATGCGCAACAATATTGAAGTGGTATATCAAAATTCTCACAATGACTGAATACTACATGACCTTGTCAATTAGCCAGAAACACTAAGGTAAGGTTTTCTCTAAGACGCTAGAAAAAAGTAAAAAAAAAAAACACTTGTTTATATGATTGATCGCAAATAAATATCTCGCTATAGTAAACATTTTAGCAAGAAATTTCTCCAAAAATTTTCGCAAAAATTTCGTGTGTTTTATGCACGTCGCGTTTCCGTGATGGGAAAAAGAGGTTTCCCTAACACAGTCGCCGAATACTGATACCGAGCACGTAATCCTACGTCAAATCTATGGTCGTGTCTTGGATACAGCCTCTTTTAGCCAAACTACGGGGTAACGCTATATACTACTATAACGGAAATGATAGTACAAGTTTTAATTTTATTTAATAGAATATCCGACAAAACATCTATGTTTATCTATAACAAATGCTAAAAATAGTTGGGAAAATTTTCAAGTTTTGAAAATAGATTTGGAGTATGGGTTATTCTAGGTAATGATTTTTGGATTAGTGTAACGTTGCATACCACATAAAATTTAGTCTAGTCTAGTCTAGTCTAGTCTAGTCTACACATACACAGCCAGTACTTGAAAGAATCCTGGAAAATGATACATCTATCATTTTTCTTGTCATTATTAATGCCTGCTGCACATCAAGGATGTGAAACAAACAATAAAGCGGCCAGGCCTACTGTGTAGCGTTTAGTTAATTTTTGTGGAAGTGAATGTTTACCATGTCTACTTAATAAGTATAGACAGTGGTTAACATTTAATCCACAGGTAATCAAAGAGCGGGGACATACCGTACCAACCGCTCCGTATGCAGGATTTGAAAATAGGCTATATAAATCGTTGGGAGTGACAGAGCTAAGAAAGTTAATGTACACTCCTTGGTTGTCCGATCTCCTGGGATGGAACACAGGTATTTACCCCTTGTGTTCGAGCGTACAGTCCTCCCTCCGTACAAGCGTGGACGGCACCGCCAACCCACTGCCATCCCTCAATCGATCCAGCCGACCTCAGTCGAAGGACAACAGAGAGCGGTGTGCGGACGTAACCTATACGGAGGGAATGCTGTATTCGCCTAGGTTATAGCGCCCTTGCTCGCTACCATTTTCTTCTAGCGGTTGGGACCTGAGCACTAACTCTTGTCCTAGCCCTATATGGCATATGGTTATAGCGCCATTACTCGCTTTCTGAAAAGAGAAGAAGGGAAGGGAAGGAGAGGAAAAGGACTTGGGAAAAGGAAATGCGAAATTCCTTTCCTCATTAGTATTTGTATCGTCAACTTTTATGAAAACTATATAAATCATTTTTTCTTGGTCAGAGGTATTATTACGACATTTGAATAAGATTGTCTTATCATTTGTTATTCAAAATTTAACGTTATAATGATCAACATAGCTTTGGATTATCCAATATAAATCGGTAACACTGTCCTGCAACCGATGATTTTTCTAATCCGAAAACTAAAAGTTACGAAAAAGCACTTAGGCCTTCATTAAGTTCCACTTTCACGCGACGTTCAATGTTTCGCGGTTTGCTCTTTACGCATTGTTCAGGCTATCATAACAAGCTATGACCGACGTGACGATTGCTTAAGCCCTGGTTGAACAAGTAAACAAGTTATTAAAATGAAATCACGTTCCCGAAAGCAGTCAACAATGTATCTTAAACCGGATCAAGCGTGCGCCCTATTTTTCTAAACATTCCGACGCGTTCCGCCCAATATCTATCAATTACGTTTTTCTACAATAGTAGCCTGGGATAAATCCTTATTCGACGGACACGTGTTTGTTGAAAAATTATATTCTGCCTAATATCAGTAGTCAGTAGTCATTAGGAAACCTGTTACTATATTACCACATATGTATCCTTCTTTCATGAATTTTTTTTACGAACATGATCTAACACAACCTTTTTCTATGACAAAACTATATTCTGATAAAATTGGATCATTGCCTAGACCAACTATTGAAACTAAAGAACAAAACAATTGGCCACGTGTCTGGAATAATATTAACTTAAAGAACCTGAACTTAAATGAAAAATCTATTCTTTATTTACTTTATAATAGGAAAATTGATCACAGAGCTCATTTGTATCACATAGGTATTGCTGACAACCCTAATTGCTTATCATGCGGATTCCTCGAAGATCTTGAGCATATATTTTGTAAACGTTTTTCGGTCAATCAGTCATGGAACTATTTTATTAGACATTTACTAAACAGATTTGATCCTCGTTTAATGCGCTTCTTAACCTTTTCCAGTTTGATAGCTCCAACCTTAGAAGAGTTTAGCAGGGATGACAAAATTATGATTCTAAGAAAATTTGTTCAGTTAAGTCAATATATTTTGGAAACAGAACGACATATGATCTCCTTGCCTAGCTTCAAATTCTTCTTAGAAATAAATGCCTGTAATTAGTTTAGAATAGCTAAGCTTGTAAGACATGTTTATATGTTAGGAAGACAGAATAAAGATTTTATAAAAAAAAACAGACTAATTTTGACACATTTGACTGATGCAATTTTTCATTCGTTCATTTATTGTATGTACTGTATGTATCTACAATCACACTCCTGTCTGGCAGTAGTCTGGCAGTGGTATTATGTATAAAGTTGCATACCACATAAAATTTACAGGGCTTAACAGCACCTCCGCGAATCCCTTTATTTTGAATTTGATTCTATTTACGATGAGCTTCAAATTTTAAGTCGAGCTACTTGATAACTTACATGACATGCAGTGAAAAGAACAACATGTGATAATAAGAAGGGATAATACTCATTGGATGAATAAACCTTCCTTAAAAATCGTTCAAGGTCCTAGTTATATGCCTACCCATTAGACTGATGCAAAATTTGAAATTTTCGCTCCACATTGCTTAAACGGTTTCAAATTGGGTCCTGGTTAGCCTCCCAAAATTTGAACTACTTTAGTAAGAAACTGACTTGGCACAAACCATTTCAAGTTTATATGGGAATTACTATGGGAAAACTTATGTTTTGTTCATATGTAGCTAACAATTCACCACATTAGTATGCTTTTTAAAATGATAGCAGTAATTGTAGCAAATTTTCTCAACTACAACTTTGTTCAAAACCACCTTTCAATCAAATGTAAGAAAGAAAAAATTATTAATGATTCAAGTCACGTGTCTTATGATTATGCTCAATCAACTGTTCAGCAGGCAACATTGGTGTTTCTGGTGCGAAGAATAGATAACAAATATCATGGCTACTATGTCACACTGCAGAATACAGTGTTGCCCACAGAACAGCTGCTTGATCATGCCATAAGATTATCAATCTCTTTAACAATTAATAACATAATACATCAATCTCTTTAACAATTAATAACAATTTGACATTTGGCTGAAAAACGATAATCCGCAAAGTTGTAGCTTAGAAAATTTCCCGTAAGAGTAGCTATAGAAATTTTCGAAAAAGCAATATTAAAAATGAGTAGAAGACAATGAACAAAAACTTTGGTTTAGTAATTTCCATATATACTTCGAATAGTTTGTGCCAAGTCAGTTTCTTACCAAATGAGTTTAAATTTTGGGAGGCTAATCAGGACCTGATTTGAAACCGTTTGATCACTGTGGAGCAAAAATTTCAAATTTTGCATCAGTCTACTACCTATACTATTCTCCATGATCCATTCAAATTACCCCCAATTTTATTTTAGAATAGCACAGTAGGTGGAATCCGCTTTTGAAGAAAGATAATCCTCACAGCAAAAAAAAAATAATTTTGATATCACGTCAAAGTGGATGCACTACAATCATGTCGAAAATATAGTGTAATATTACTTGCTAAAAAGGACAAACTTATCATTAATACAATGCATGAACTGACATTACGTTGCTTTTACTGCATTTGTTTGTTTATGTGGTCATAAAAATTACATGAAATTTTCGACATGATTGTAGTGCATCCACTTTGATGTGATATCAAAATTATTTTTTTGCTGTGCTCCTTTCTCCACCTTATTAAAACAAATGAAACTCGAGGGAAGAAACATTGATATAATGTGGACACTGCAAACAGATCCAAGGCGTCAAAAACACCCAAAAGAACGAGAAGCTCAAACGGGTTGTTCAGTCTTACACACCAGCAGATTGGCTTAACTATTTGACTGGTTTAGCTTTCGTATTAATAAGTAAATAAGCTTTTTGATTGTGTAGATTTGTAAAAGAAAAAAGTGTTACTTAGTAATGTATAAATGAGAAAATTATGAAATTATGTTTAAATCCAATATTTTCGTCAATCTTGGAAATATCGATAATAGAAGTAATATTCAATCTATAACTTGCCAAGTGTGCAAATAATACAGACATAGGCACCAGTTTGTTTTTTTTAAATCTTTGTTAACTATATTTTAGCCACTCGGATTTGGGGTTCGTGTTACATTCGGGCGTATTTTATTCAGAATCATAGTTTTAAATTATTAACGAAAAATCCCTCCGGCATTCGGTGCACTACTGTATCATAATTTTCTAATTATTGAACTGTACGATATTTTTATGAGCATCTAATCGACATTTTCAGTTAAAATAAAAATCACTTCCGTAGAAATTTTCAAAACATTATTTAAATATTAATTATTCTGGCGCCCGGCCGATAAACGACGTCTTTGCACTTTCCACCGTACCTACCTCATGTTTCCCTAGTCTAAATAGTCGAACAGATTTTCACAAGAAGCATCACACGCAATTTAGCGTCATCTACACTCTTTCCATCTTTTCTCACCGCCTAGGGCTCACGCAATTTCCCCGTATGCCTTCTCCTTTCTGTAAGCTCAGTTTTTTTCCCTCTAAATTTCAGTTGACAAAATTGGACAAGCAGCCAGCCGGCGGCATCAGCGTGGAATGTGAGAGAAGAGAATTCCATTAATACACAATAAAAACACTCTTCACACTTTAAGATATAGAAAGACGATGCTGAGGATGACGTCATGCTCGGCTGGATGGACCTCTTTTGAGTTTAATTTTGTTAATGGATGGAAGTCTAAGTAAGCGTAGTTTGGCCGTTTCTTAGGAAACCATTTTCTAGCACCCCCATTGTTGCGGAGCAAAGACTCGAGATTTCCAATAACTGTATTCGTCCCAGGTTCCGTAAGTGGCCCATCGTGTGGTCGTATTGGAAAGGTGCAATTTTTCATTTTCACTGCTCCCGGATAAATTGGACGAAACTAATTGACGAGTGATTTTCTCCCGCAAAGATGGGTAAAAATAACAATTTTTCGAGCCATGCTATGCCCGTTTTCGAGCAATAGCGATTATTGTGTGACAAATTGGGCGCCTCTTAACGGCGATCATATTTTACTGTTGGTAAAACAGATACTTACATTCTCTTTCCATGGGTGGAGTGTACCGTTTATTGGCGAGGGGTTAATCGATGCAAGTGCGCGTAACAATCTTGGTGATTGGTGTTATCTACGATGACGGCCATTTTGCACAAACGAGCGAGACGCGAAACAGTTTCGATCCTGCACATTCCCTATATGCACGCAGGAAACGTTTTATTGAAAATT
Organism: Ochlerotatus camptorhynchus; assembly: GCF_037179485.1. Lineage (NCBI taxonomy): Eukaryota > Metazoa > Arthropoda > Insecta > Diptera > Culicidae > Ochlerotatus > Ochlerotatus camptorhynchus. The sequence continues at coordinate 324,441 of NW_027041078.1, forward strand.
TATCTTTTAATTTCCTACATATCGTAACCTAATCACGGCTATCTCCTAGAAGCAGGCGTATCTTCCCTCGCTTGCTTGGATTAATAACGATGCAGTAGACAGCCACGGCTTTCTCCCTTCCATAAAACGGGGACGCACATCAGTGTGCACCATTCTGCCGATTTGCGTTGCCTTTCTACAAGTAGGCTCATTAAATGCATCAGCGGGCAACTATCGATCGGTCGATCGATCGATCGACCGATGTATCGATGAAAATTGTGTAATAAATATTTGCAATATTATGCAGCTTTTAGCAGGACTTTAAGTTTCATATGCGCGTTCAAATGCTCCTCCGCTCGATTCAGTGTGTATATCCACAAGGCGATGACGATGATGATGATGATGAGAAAGATGTTCGTTCATCACGTCGTCGTCAGATCCTCCGGAAACTGAACCAAAACGGGCTGGGTTGGTTTGGAAGCCATGATGAGGTATATGTGTTGGGATAGTGGAGGAGAGGAGGGTAATAACAATATTCTATATGCCCACTTGGCTCGGTCTTTCTTTGACCTACCCGTAGGCGCAACATGACGAATACGACGAACGAAGACGACGGTGATGACGATGATGATGATGATGCGGAAGCCTGCTTTAGCAGCCAGGCAGAAGGAAAAGTGCATCTCAGGTATGCATAGCGAATTGGTACGACCAACCAGTAACCACCAATCACCGCGATCAACCGGACGTTTTCCCGGCCTGGGCTTCGTTGTCGTCGCCGTCATTGGGTTCTGATCGATGTAACGGGTCAGGGGGGAACCGTTTCTAATAGGAGAGTGCGCCCGAGAGCGGGTTCCGTCTTGATTATGTTTGAGATTTTTGAAAACAAAAAATGGGTACTTAGGTTGGACGACTCTAGCCAAGGGATGCTCGACTACGATGCGGCTTTGCGGTTGAATGGGTTTAGAAAATTTCTTAGGTTTTACATGAAATTCGCCCTTTAACATTCAAGATCAATCGTTAACATGCAGTTTGTCATTTGAATGTATTCTAGTATGTAACTTGTCAACACAGAATTAACCAATGGAAGCCGCTTCTTTCGGTAATCACATGTAGGTGGACACCTACCAGGGAGTGTATGGGTTTGGTAGTTTTGACTTTGAGAATGTTTGGGGATTCTTCATTTTAGCTTGATTACTCGAAAACCACGGCACTTTTTCTTATCATTCATATAATTTCAAAAGTGTATACGGAAGGGGTTTCCATCGGTGAGAAAAAAGGTAGAACAGGCAGATTTCGAAATGATTAATTGATTAATTGCGTTAGGTTTGCAACAATAACCTGGATGTGTTGAAGATGCGTCGACTGAAACGGTTTAGGGCTAAATCGTTACGAAGATACTGCCAAAATCGTTCGTACATTACGAAGCAGGAGTTCAACCGCACAAGTAACGACTATAGATTCCTGTATCGACTAAATGTCTTCCGTACGCAATCATCTCTTCTCAGAAATCCAAAGCGTTTCTGATCGGTTGTAAACTCTAAACAGAACGAAGTCAGTTTGCCATTGTCAGTTCATCTCGGTGAGCAAACCGCTAAATCTGAACCGGAGAAATGCCGCCTTTTGAATGAATCTTCGGCCTCACCAAATCAAGTCACGACCCGAGCAAAGTCCAGCATCAAAATGACAGCAAATTGAAATCAAGTTTTGATATCAACATCAAACTGAAATCATAATTTGATTTCAGTTTACGCAATTGATAAATTTGATAACATTTTTTTTTCATTTTGCTGTACATTTGGTCTTCAAAAATATGTTGTTGCGGGTTTGTTTTCATTGCCTTAGCATAACATCAAATTGAATACTTGTTTTGTTATCAACATAAAAAATTGATATTAAATTGAGTTTTCAGTTTGCTCTCACTGATAGCAGAAATAGTTTTCAATGTGATGTCACAGAAAGATTTTGAAGCTATCAATTTTGATATTTTAACCGTTAAAACGACCAAAACGACAGCAACCTAAGTAATCATTATCAGCGAAATCACAACATCAAATTTAGATTTCAATTTGATCTCAGACTTTGCTCGGAGATGGCTATAATCGATTCTCCAACAGATGCATTTGAGCTCCGTCCGTTTCACATCAGTGAACATACCGTCAATCTAGCTCTTCAAAGGTCGAAAATCGAGTTTGGGCATTCCTGCGTCCGCTCTGAAGCTGTGTTCGGAGTCGTTTCTCACTCCCTTGGTGAAGTTATTTATTCTGTCATACAGGAGAGTAAATTTCCTGAGGCGTGGAAAATTTCGAATATGTTCCCCGTCCACAAGTAAGGCGATAAAAGGAATGCCCAGAATTACAGAGGCATCACATCACTATGTTGCTGCTCCAAAGTATTCGAGATCATCTTGTAAAAATTAAATCTCCACGGATCTGCATGGATTCTACCCAAAACGGTCAGTTACACCCAATTTGACCGCATTCGTGTAGCTCTGCGTTCGAACCATGGACTCTGGTGGACAAATCGACGCTGTTTACACTGATCTCAAGGCTGAATTTAACCGAGTAGACCTCAACATTCTTTTGAGCAAGCTTGAGAAACTCGAAGTGTCTGGTTCCTTCATTTCATGGTTCAAATCTTACCTTACGAACCGTTCGCTTTGCGTTAAGATTGGCGCTTCTTCTTCTGAAGTGTTCACGAACGTTTCCGGCGTTCGCCAAGGAAGTAATCTGGGACCCCTTCTGTTTTCGCTTTTCGTCAACGAGCTTTCGTGTCTACTGCCACCTGGATGCCGGCTATTCTACGCTGACGATGTCAAAATGTATGTGCATATCAACTGCATAGCTGATTGGTAGGAGTTGCAGCTGATTTTGGATCGTATGCTCCCGTAACTTCTTGACTCTCAGCATCATCAAGTGCAATGTGATATCATTTCACCGCAAACAAAACACGATAATATTTGATTATTCCATTTCCGGGCAAACATTAGAGAGCCAGATCAAAGATTTGGGAGTAAACTCGACTGTGAATTGACCTTCAAGCTGCACTACAATGACATCTTGACTAAAGTTAACAAGCAGATTGGCTTTGTGTTCAAATTATCTGAAGACTTTCGCGATCCGCTTTGCCTGCGGGCGCTGTATTGTTCGTTAGTACGATCATTCTTAGAGTATAGTGCCATCGTCTGGTGCCCGTACCAAGCATGCTGGATAGCCAGATTTGAGAGTGTACAGAGAAAGTTTGTTCGCTACGCGTGCCCTGGCGTGAAACGGCTAGCTTTCCATCTTACGTGGATCACTGTCGTCTGCTTCGAATTGACACCTTGGAACAAAGAAGACGGAACGCTCAAGCTGTGTTTGCTGCTAAGATCATTACCAGCGAGATTGATTCCCCCGAATTACTTCGGCAGCTTTTCTTTTACGCACCTAAGAGAGTGATTAGACAGCGTACTTTTGTACATCTCGCAGCTCGCTATCGGCAATATGGGTTGAATGAGCCTATCCGTGCCGTTGCTAATGCGTTTAATGAAGTCTATGCATTGTTTGAGTTTAATGTGCCATTAACTGTTTTTATTAGAAGACTGTCGTGAATTAGAACGTGCCCTGTTTTTGTTTTATTAATACGATTTTAATTCAACCGTATGTCAGATGAAACATTGAAACAATATATAAATAAATAAATACATAAAAAAAATTTAATGCAGTCCCCCACTTAAATTGTAATATTTGAATTTCACTTTTACTCAGTTGTATATGGTAAAAATACTGGGGTTACTCAATGATGAGTTTTTATTCCTACTCGGCTGTTCAATCTCATACAGAGAGGCTAACTTGTACTCAGATAAAAGAGAAATTAATAAAAAAAATCTCTTTCATTTGAGTAGAAGTGACTGATTTAATTAAACGACCGTGTATACAATTGAGTAAAGACTCTTTCATTGAGCTATTTTCGACGGCCCTGTATACTTAGACGAGTAACTAACTACCCGAGCAAAGTCCAGCATCAAAATGACAGCAAATTGAAATCAAGTTTTGATATCAACATCAAACTGAAATCATAATTTGATTTCAGTTTACGTAATTGACAAATTTGATACCTAATTTTGTTTTCATTTTGCTGTACATTTGCTCTTCAAAAATATGTTGTTGCGGGTTTGTTTTCATTGCCTTAGCAATACTTCAAATTGAATACTTTTTATGTTATCAACAGGAAAAATGCATATCAAATTTGGTTTTCAGTTTGCTCTCACTGATAGCAGAAATAGTTTTCAATGTGATGTCACAGGAAGATATGTTTGCTCTCAATTTTGATATTTTAACCGTTAAAACGACCAAAACGACAGCAACCTGAGTAATCATTATCAGTGAAATCACAACATCAAATTTTTCAACCGCGAGTACTCGGTCCAGTTCCTTTAACTTTAAATTTAAGACAGCAATAATGTATAACGCAAAGGATAACTCGGCTCTGTAAAGTTTATTCGATTGAGCCTGTACAAATAAAGTAAATATTAAAAAAATAAAACAACATCAAATTTAGATTTCAATTTGATATCAGACTTTGCTCGGGTGGTAACTTTTTTGTCAATATTGATCAACGTGTCACAAATCCTTCCTCAGAATCACACGAACCTAATAGCAAAATCTAATGTCCAGTGAGTCATAACCTGCTTGCAATAATCCTTGAGGTGATAATTTAAACCGGGTGTAGTCCGGGAGTTAGGATGTGACCCATGTAACATTCCATTTTTTATAGTTTTTTTTTTCAAAGCATACTACAAGTCTACATTATAGTCAACAGAACCTTCATGAAACCAAAATTGTTACTTGGGGATAGCTCTACTGCAGTCCCAGCAACCCATTTCAGAATGCTTGGCAGTTCATGTCCATTCCGAGGTCATTTTACCATATAGTAAGCCCCGCGTGTAAACACTACTGTTATTAATTGGATAATGGCACCGCAAACATATTTCCAGATTTCGAAACGTGATAATAGTGTGTGTGTGTGTAGTCACGCTAATCCCCCACTGGCCGGCAGTGTTATTATGGAAGAACTCTCTCTACAATGTCGCATTTATGGTCATTGTAGACAGCTTTGGTCTGGGAGTTAGAAAGTGATCGCTCTATTGCAGATCCAGCAACCCATTTCAGAATGTCTGGAGAATCTGGAATGTCTGGAGAGTATTTGGACTGGTCTCACCATGTTAATTTGATCCTCCAACCATGGTTTTCGCAGATTTGTTTTTCTCTAAGCTTTGCATCTCATTTCTTGATTCACCTTTGTCGTAATACTTCCTTCAAAAAACACAAATTTTTATGCATTTCCATAGTCATCTGGGAGGAGATTTGCGTCTAGTACTTTCCCCAGGAACCGTTCGCAGTCACCAGCTACCACGCGTCCAGTCTTGCGCATATCCAGCGAGGCATCATTCAGATTATTCGCAATCTCTGATACTTGCGAGAGACCAGCTGCCGAGCACTTTTGCAAGCGGAAAACTTGCTGGTCCACGTTAACGTCGGCCAACGAATCACCACCAAAACTGGCGACGGACACATTATCAGCACGTTCCCTGGCTAATTCACCAACCGGACCGGGTTCAAACTCACCCGCTCACGGCGACGAATCTCGCAATAGAACTACACGCCGAAAGTGTGGCATCCAAACTCGGAGAACCGGGCTCCCGGGAGGCAATGAAATTGAAGCTGCGTTATAGATTTTGGAGGTTAGATTCAAGGTTAACAGAGTCACTCAAGGCAAACACAGGTAAAACTATATAACTTTATGAACACTTGAAACAAAATTTCAGCACACATGTTAACAAATTTAATGCAAACAAATTTTTACTTCGCTGACGAAAAATACGTAATAAAAGAAAAACACGTGGCCTACTGCGATCTTCATCTGGCGCGTATTTAATATTATATTGAAATAAGTATTTACCAATACCACCGGGTTGTTCACACGCATTAATCTAGACATCCTTTTCTAAAAATTCCTTTGCGTCCACAATGCACAAATACACTTATTCTCTCCACTCGCTATCCTACTACACAGCAAAAAATATTTTTGATAACACATCAAAGGTGGATGCACTTCAATCGTGTCAACAATATGGTGTAATATTACTTGCCAAAAAGGACAGAATTATCAGTAATACAGTGCATGAACTGACATTACGCTGCTTTTACTGCAAAAAAAAATACGTCCCGTCCGTTCATGAGCACAGCACACTTCGATCCTCAGACTCAATGAAAGTCCTCAGTCGATTACATCGCTCACCACTAAAATGGTTGTATTGGATGGAATATTCTTAGTCAAATCACAACCACCTTGACAAAAGTTGCCGAGGAACAGGCCCCATCTTTTGCTGTAGTCAAACAGAAGGGGAAAATAAGGGGAAATATTGAAACATGAAATCAAACATTTTTGATTTTGCCTCTTCAATATTTGCATCAAAATTGCTTTTTCTAGCATCCCTAGATAACCCTATCCCCGACGACGGTGAAAAAGCGTTACCTGTATGGGCCATACCGCGCCATCTCACATACGGATATATGCGATTTTATTACCGATAAAAGCCATTCACGTGAGCTCGGCGGCGATGAGAGCTATCTAATGGATGTTCTTTCATTACTTCGCTCCCGCGCCAAGATCTTGACTAGACCAGCGTTTGATCTATCGAGGTCAACCAACCCCTCGCGCATTGGTTAGGGAAAGAACGTACCGACGAGGAACAATACCTACTCTCTGTGAAATTGAACTTAATTGACGATGTTTATGGGCACAAATCCAAAATCGATTTCTTCGATGGAATTCCTTCAAACGCTTCGGCCTGAGCTGAGTTGTTTGGGGTCATATTCCGGGAAAGCATTGACCTTTCCTGAGCGGTTAACATCACATGGATTAGTCATCGGATAGGCATAGAACCCTCCATCGCAATTCACGGTGCAATGTGAAAAGCAAACAAATCCCCGTTGTACACCATTAGCCCGCATTGAAGTAATTAGATTAATTCAATCTAATCTGAAGGTATCAAATTGATCATGAAATGAATCTTCCGTATCTATCTGGGCGCACCAGACTAGCGGACTGGGGGGAAGAACAAGAAGAACAATCAGTGGCATTATCTCTCATGGTTCGACTCCCGTTCTTGCTCCAGTGCAAAATCATCGCGGCCATTAGTTTTCCCGTGTGGCACAGAACAACCAACCAAAAGAAGTAAAGGAACCCGAAAGAGCGAACTCCATCAGCAGAAGCGTGGAGCGCGAACCACATATAAAAATGAAATATAGAATTATGCTCGAAAATAATTACCAACCAGATGGTCAGATTTCAAAATATTTTTCAATATAAATTCGTCTCGGAATAATAGAATGACGAATGAGAAGCGAGAACGAGCGAGAAGAGAAGTAGTTAAAAGGAAGCCCCATCGGCTCGACAGCCACTCCGGATTGGTGGTAGCTGGACCTGCAAAAAAAAAAAAAAAAAACAGAATCATGGCCAACTGACCGGACCGAGAATGAGAATGTATGAAAATTCAGATACTCTCGCATAACACGCAGATCAGATAATGGTTTAAAATAAGAGAGTGAGGAGGTATATTAAAATTACATGTTTTTATTTTTGTGCTGACTCCTTCGCTGACTGCTGTTTCACTGCTGCCTCGTACCTTCGTCGTTTATTATGTTGGATGGCTATGATTGTTGATTCGGTTTTCCTGGGATTGATTTGCTCGGTATTTTCGGTGCGAAGCAAACTGCTAATGAGAAAGTTCTTCCGTGAGGTTTATTCTCACCACCGAGGAGATGGGCTCAGTACTCTCAGTAGGGTGGGGAGGATTCTGGGAAGACAATTACCTTGTTTTTAATCTGGGAATCATCTGTTCGAAGTAGGCAAGAGCAAAGTTCAACTAGGAGACTACAATGAGGGTTTCAAAGACGAACTCGCTTAGATGATTTGCTTTTAAATTCTTGGCTATTTTCTCCAAAAACGGGTCATCCATCACAAAATAAAGACCAAATTAGCCATGCATCCTTCAGTCATTCATTGTGAAGGTAAATATATCCCATCACCTACCTACTACAGAAGACGGCTAATAATGAAGTAAATTTTTTGTTCCGGCGCGATAGATGGGAAAGACTTTCTTCCCCAAAAAAAGAAGCATCAAACGAGAAAAAAAAAATGCTATAACGTGTGTCGGCGTTAGAAAGCATCTCCAGCCTTGGGCCGCGCGCGAAATTAGTCAGCTGCTCATCATCACTCACAGTATAATGAGCAATAATTGAATTACAATAGCGCAAAAGTTTACCATTGAGAGCTCGAGCGTTCTTCTCTCCATTGGCCAAGGAAATGGGCAAAACAGCCTGAATCAATCGGCCACGGCCACTAACGGTTCCTAATTGTGCGAAATTGTATAGGCTACCTGCCCTGAACGACTCGACTCCCCCGCTTCCACTGTGCTGCACTATTCCAGAGAGTGAATCACGGCAGCCAATTATTTCATACCTGGATTCTCTCAGCGCGCTGAGTTTAGTTCGTTCTCGCCTAATAAAATTCCCGCCAGATAGGAAATTATACCGCAGGGGTGCAACACAACTAGAAGCCTGGGTGCCACTGCCACTGAAAGTACCTACGGCATCACGGTTCGTCAATTTGGTTCGTTTGTCGATTGATCGATCACTGGGTACAGTTCGCATCGTATCGAATCCCATAGTTTGGTGGGAAAACCCGCCAAGGAATCCTAAATAAGTGACTCCTGCTGGGAATGGAGCTACCAGGCTAACTGGTTAAATTGGAAGAAACAAATTGGCTTGTTTTTGTCATGCCCGGTGTGGTGAGTAGGTACGATGTGATAATTTGCTGTTGGCTACGTTGTACAGTTCAATTAGTTGGCTTTCTTGGTACGGTCCTGAGAGCTGTGAGCTTTCTACTTAGCAAACCGATATAGAGTCCTTGTTCTCGGAGCTGAAAGCATCTTTTAAAGCTTGTACGTTTAAGGTGGGGGGGCTAACTCAAATTTGAAATAAATTTTCATGTTTTGAATGTTAAGATAGGCCAATTAGAGAACCACTAGGGCCAAAACTGGCTCTTTTACCCTATCAATAAATTAATATAAATTTCCAGTGAACGCTGATGAAAACTTTGTTGAGAGGATGGAATGTACTTCCAGAGATGTCAGAAAAAAAACTTCCGGACAAAATTGGAAGACCCTTCTAGAGGCAGCTGACCGACTCTGTCGGGAGATAAACATCCAATAGTACAACTTTATTAGGGGAAGTTAACCAACAATTGTTTTTCTGGTTCGTGTTAATTTTGCGAAAAGTATCGGGAAAAGATATAAAAAATCTAAGAAACAAAACCGAAAGGGTGATATTTGCGATTTCATGGTGACCAGCAAATTTCTATTAGAAAATTTCCGGTTCTTTCCTGGAATTTTGGAACGGTTGTACGATATACATTTAAATTAGGCATAAAACCAAATGTGATTGAACCGAAGAGATCCCTAGGTTAAGTTAGTCCTTAGGTTAAGAGAGTAACGCAAAATTGAGTCGAATTTGACTCAAAATGGCAAAAAGTGGGGTTGCTCAGCGAATTAGGAAAACTTCTTGACTTTCAAGAAAATTTAGAGATATTTTACTCAATCTATTATTATATTTCTTCAACAATTTCCTCACTCACTGACGAACTCCACTTTTTGCCATTATGGGTTGAATTCGACAGTCTACCATGCATTACTAAGAATGCAGGATTTTTCCTGGACCTTGACTTTGGTTCTGCGTTCGAAGTCTTCAAAATGTGTCTATGCAAATTAGCTCAAAACTTAACAGAGCTTTATTTGATTGTTCTCAAGCATTTCTTTTAAAATCATTTCCTTTACAGATTTTATTACAAGATTCTCTATAACAGGGAAACTTTCTTAATAACAGCTTTCTGCAGCACTTTCCATAAAATTCATGAAACTAGTTCTTGGATTCTCTTCGAACTTTTTTCTGAGAATTCATTGAAGCATATATGTATATTTTAAATTCGCTGGAATTATGTTTAGTTTTTGAATTCCCATGCAATTCACCTCAGAATTGTCTTGTAATATTGTTCAAAATTATCATGGTGTTCTCCTCTACATTCTTCTATAAATTCACTAGGAATTCTCCCTAAGATTATCTAGAAATTTCGAGATGCCCTTAAAATTATTCTCGAAATTTCCTTAAAACTTTTCGCACAATTCCCAATTTCTCAAAATTTGGTTTCATTAGCGTTTTCACGGATCCTCAAATCCTCTTCTCAATCGCTTTAAAATTCTCTTAATAGTTCTTCAAAGCGGCTGTATTCTGAAAATCTAGTCCAGGCCATGAGGTTTGGCATTATTTCAAGTTACAAAATGTTATTTTTCCCGAGGAAGTATTTTTTTCCGATTTATCATCGAAATTCACGGGTTTTCCCGCTTTTTTTTTCACAGGGACTTCGAATTCTCGGCTTTTCAGGTTTTCCCGATTTTCCGGTTTTTTGAGTCAACCTTTGTGACATGCAAAACAATATTCTGACGCGTAAATTTTCTTCAGAAAAAAAAAACTGTTTTTTTTTTATGATTTAGATATTGTTTTTCCTATATTTTGAGAAAAATCAAACTGCATTTGTTTTTTTGGGATGGTTCATTGCCACCGTAATATTTATCTTAGATTTGAATGTAGTCTTAGTAACCCATGAAAAATATTTAACCTATCAGACTTTGAAAACTTTAAATTAAAAAATTATCTGAATTCCAGGAAAAAAATTGTGAAAAAAAACCGAGGAATTACTTATCCAGATTTACTGGTGACTTTAAAGTGACTTTAAAACATTTAAAATATACCAATAGTGACATTTATTAATCGGAAAGATATGGTTCCAATCTTTCGTTGTTTGCGTCCCGCATCTAGAAATTTTATGTACTCAAACCATAACAGAGATTTCACCGCTCAATGTGGAAAGTGTCCTTATTTTCTGGAATCCACAACGTTAAAAACAGTCAAACACGAAGTTTGTTAGCCTTTCTCACTGCGTAAGTGAGTAGCAGTGGGGAAGAGAAGAAAACAAAATGAACGAAATAACGAAAACGCACAAAGTGTAGCCATCGCACCTGCACAAAGAGCGCACTAAGCGTAAGATTGCAAATGAGAAACCCTGTAGAAAGTCAACGTTCTGCTTGGTCATCTGCTTCTCTCCTCCTGCGCATGCTTGTTGCCGTTTGTATTTAATTCGCTCTCTGAACCACCTTTCTCACCGCTCTTTGTGCGGATTGCATTCTAGATGATTAGTTGGAAAAAAGAGTGCGGAGCAAATAGAAGAACCAGAATTTCTTTGCAAAGTGCTGTACTATGCATGTAAAAAGTTGTTCTGCACATGTTCTGAGGCGCTTTCAGCCCTGAAATTAAAAATAAAGCAAATGTTTTAAGGATTCAATAAATTTGCTCTCGAACAATCAGCGATTCGTTCAACACCAATTAATCATTGCATTCGAGCAGTTAAAATTACGTGACTTCCAGCTAAAACAATATTAAAAAAAAATTTCTTCAAGAATGACGGAAAAAGTAGCTGTTTCTTAAAAAATAAAAATTGGTTGGCCCAATTGTCCATTGGAACTTCTACTTGTCAGACTTTACACGCTGATTTTTAATTAATCTTTCACACATATGTTATCAAATCAAGCTGAGATTTGATCTGATTTTGAAATCATTATTCTCAACAATGGTCGTAAAAAGTGACTTAAGTGACTAAAATTTAAGAAATAGTTGCTATAGTGGCTTTTTGGTGAAAACAGTGACCTAGTCACTAAAAAGTTTCCTGTGGTCCCCACCACCGAAATGATATTAATTTTGGAAATGCAAATTTTGAATTTTTCACAAGAAAACGACACAACAAAAAAACAAGTACGTCACTTTAGCAGCCTACTTCGATTCTTCCTTCATTTGCTGTATTACGCCATGCTGCATTAGGGTAGAGCACTACTTTGTCGTACTCCCCCCTTTTCGTTCTATCGATCAGAAAAGATCAATAATATCACAGATTTCACCATGCACAACACAATAATAGGTTTGTTCCGATGCGCTAGTTCCAGGTCTGCTGAAACTTCTCAAACTCACTGGAGGTTTTAAAACACTCTTGTCCTGCGAGTTTAGCCAGCCCTCACCTCGAGTGAGTGGCGGCAGGAATATGGAAGAAGTAAACGAGAGAGAGAGAGAGAGAGAGAGAGAGAGAGAGAGAGAGAGAGAGAGGGAGAGTGAACTTCAGTGCTTTTCGAGACTCCGGATGACTTTTTTGTTCGACGCAAGAAGCTCAGAGTCCACCCAGAGCGAGAGTAAGAGCGTGTGATAGAAAACATGAACATGAACATGCAGCAAACCTAACTCTCATTTTATCCCGCTTCGCTCACAAGCTCTGAAGCTCAGTGAAATGATTTGGCAGCAGGCATTCTACTTCTCAGAAAAATGCTACGCTCGGCTCATTTCAAACTCGCGAGCGAGGTTCCATCAAGCCTGGCTAGTTCATTAGCTACAATATAAATCCTATTACAGCGTATTGTATGAAATCTACGCTCAAAGTTCTCAAAACAAAAGAAGCGCTCCTAGCGAATCCCCTTTTTCTACGTTTATCCGTAGGACGAAAAAAATCCAATAGCGTTTCAATGCGATAGGACGGAATTGAAACGCGTAGAACGAATTTAGAATCAAGAAGCAGTAGGTATTAGATTTCAAACAATATCTCAACAATATGTGACTCTTTATCAAATCCAAGAAAGGCGAATACATTAAGAAGTCATTTTTGACAGAAATATTCCCTTTTTTGTTAAAAGCCGTTAAAAAAAATGGAGGTGAAAGGCGGGCTGTGCTTAGTAGGACGGAAATAAGATCAACAACCCTATTTAATTGTTTTTTTCTTCAGATATTGCGAAATGTTAACTTAAAATAGGGGAAATGACGGCTTCGGCATGTCAGACTATTTTCGGCAACCCAAATTGAAACACTATTTTCTCTGGATTTTCTTACGAAAACACTTCGCTGAATGCATGCAAACGATTCTTTATGCTTTCAGCTTCAATTTGACTATATTTTTACCACTGAGAAAAAGCAATCTAGCAAGGTTTTCTTGAAATGAAACACACGCACTACAAATTGTAGCTGATTTCGAGTTGCCGATAATAGAACAGCAGATTTACATGCAGTTCAAATGGAACGGTTGCCGAAGAAAAACTGGTTGCCGACAATACTCGCTCTCACTAGAGAAGATTGGAGCTTTGTAAAAGCGTTTCAAAACAGTTTTTGACAATTCTTTCGACGGCCCATGTGTGTTGTGAATGGGTGCGATATCCTACGCAGGTGTGGAAGCTGCCTTCCTGCACATTCGGTTGCCGTCAATGGATGACAATCGATGTCCGTCGGTGATTGGCACTAGATTGCGGAACAGAGACCGACGTTAAATAAAGGAAAAAAAATGGGACTGATTAACTGCCTCTTTCTCTTGAGCCCACGCTAGAATCTAAATTTCGTATTTAGATCTATAAGTGAACCGAGAAGTGAACAGCTGGTCTGAGTTCCTCTGGAATACTCAATTAGAGAATGTTCCTGAATATACAGTCAAACAGCAAATAATGTTGTGAACAACTTCAATGACAGCTGTCCAGCGGTGCTCCCATTTTATTTACAACAACCCAATACCTACGAGATGGTGCCGAAGGTTTGCCGAACGATGTGCCCAATCTGTGCCGAATCTAATCTAGGCACAATTTGCCTTGATATTATGATATATTCAGCCAAAGTGTCACACCCTCTTTGTGATTTAGATTTGTGTTTACTTACAACAATTTCAACCTAGGGATAGGGATAGGGATTAACTTCAAAACATACCTGAAATTAGAAGAAAAGAAGGCAATTGTTATTAAAAAATACTAAAATTTGAAATATTATTGTTGAGATTAATACTCCGTGATATAGCCTATTGTGGAAATAATATGTATGACATTTCATATCTAGATAGTATATATCACGTAATATGGGCTGCAATGTGAAACTGATTTAAAAACATGTGCACTTGATTAACTTTAAATTAAAACTAGAAGACCTAGGTTGTGAAGATTTTTTAAATATCAACTGTAATATTCAGAATTTTAATGTCCACATAGAATAGAGTAGCATAATTTATGAGTAACATTAATGATCGCATGCTTTAACATGAGGGATCGATTTCAAATTGTGAATAAAAAATCATCATTAGCAGATCACCAATTAGATCAAGATAAACCATTACTTTTCTCTCCTACATTCCAGTTTTGAAAAGTTGGTTCAACCGCCTCAAACCTGTATCACTCTAACGGAAGCAGCTTTTCACCTCGATGATTAAGGCTTTTCTAACAAACAAACAAAAAACAATCCACCAACTATTTAGCAATGTTTCACAGGCAATGGTAATTTGGAGCTCAATTTACGCCCGGCTTCTGGCAATTCTTTTGATTTTTTGTGTCTCTTTTCTTTCGCCCAACTTCACGCATCTTCACGCGGTCAATTGATCCAAACAGCTCTCGCAGCAGCTGACCCGAACGCAAGACCCATCGTGTGCTTTAGAAGCGAGTTCGATTCGCAACACCACGCAATCAACTTTGACCAAAAAAGGTAAAAACCCGTACACTGACTGCCCGAAAGCTCACCGTTTCGATCGCGCGAGCACAGAAAATAAGTTCAAGAAAATTATTGCACCACCGAAAAAGGGGGCCAGCGGAATTTGTTGGTTTCGTTTTTCTTCCTGCTCTCTCGCAGCGCCCGGTCCCTCACTTCAATCGAAGTAGGCTACCGAGTGGCGGAATGAGCATCCGCCGTCGAAAAGGAGGCATTTCATTAGCAATTTTCATTGCTTGTCAAATTCGATCACACTGCGCCTGAGCCGTTGGGCTGCTGGATGATTATTTTAAGCCAATCTTCCAACTTTCCGGCACTCGGAACATTCCTGAGCGCATTCCAGCTCGGATTTCATAGTTTGGAAAGCAAAAACAATACGGAAAGCGATTGGAAAACCTCTGCTGCTCTTTAAATATCCCACGAAGAGAAGCAAGATCAGTTAGAATCTAACAGTTACTGCGTGGGTTGCACAAGTAGAGTGTTTCATTATGGGCTCCCACTCCTGGTTTGTGGGTTAGTTTCCTGTGACTTAATATAGTTACAACCAAGGCCGTGCTGCTTGATTTTGAGCCCGACGAAAGATCATGATTTAATAAAACTCACACCGATAATTTCCAACCTGCGCAATAATTTTGGATTAAGTTCTACAACACAAGCAACGGCAACGGCAAACCAAAACAATGTGTACGTTTAATCTATTTTTAGCTACAATTTAATCCCCTCTTCATGAAGTTCAATTTTAATTCTTCTTCATTTCTCTCTTAATTTCTTAACCAGATTTGCCCTTACTTGGCATTGCATTTGCTGGCTTATTACACACACCTTCCCATCAAACTATCTGCCCAGCATCGTGATTGCGCCATCCTCTCCTATAGTTCTTTAGTAGGCTTTGTGTGGAATCGATCACGCATTGGATGAACGTGGCCTGCTGCTACTACCTGGTATTTACTATCGAGTGCGGGTCGGTGAGCAAGACCGTCTCAAAGGGAGCAACAATCCGTCATTCCTGTACCTACCACGTTCCTTCAGCAGCGCAGCGTGAGGACGGTAAGCAACGAAGAAGCCGGGGAAAAGGTTTTTCTCGGATTGCATCGATTGATCTTATGAGAAAATCGATTTTCAATCATCAAGAGTGGTTGCGCGCCCAGTCATAATTGAAAAAAGAGAGTAAAATGATGTTCGTGCCTCTTTGTGGGATGGTATGGAAGAGGGACATGGAGTGCGGAATTTATAATCAGATGAGCACGAAGATATTTACACTGTTGAAGGGTGCGCGCGTAGGGTCCTACATAACAACGTGCCGCCGCCATCATCCATGTTGATCTTGGCCAATGTTTTGCAATGTTGCAAAATGTGGGGTTTTGTTTGACGTGTACACGTTCATGCAGTTTGACCTCTTGCAGATCCAGAACGGATCCCAATGGGAGGTTGCATTCACGTTCTTACTGAAGATTGAGCCGTTGCACTAGGCGAGATAAAGATCAGTAAGCTTAACATTGTATGAATTTAGTTTTCTGTGTTTTGTTCTGTATGTGGTCAGTAGAATTCAGTTGAATTTGAAAAAAAAATTCGATGTCAGGATTTTTTACGATTAATGTACCTAATAAGGCTCAAATGCAGAATCTTTTTGGTTACACACTACGAAAAAGTCGTGTAAATTTAGGTTCCCTGAGACCGACACATGTAAGCGACCCTTTTGACATAAGAATCAGTTGAAAGAAACGAGAAAATCAACTCAATCAAACGTTCTCTTCGTTTCGTTGCTTATCTTCAAAGAGCTTTCCCAGGCAACAGAGAATTGAGATCCCGCGGTAATTTTCAACGTGCCGCACGCTACCCGATTTGTGGATGGGAATCATTTTGGCAGTTTTCCATAAACCTGGGAATGTTTTTTCATTTAACGATCGATTGAACAGTATCGTCAAAGGTTTAACTATAGACTCGGCGCAATTCTTCAGCAGTGTTGGAGTTAAACCGTCGACTCCGGCTCCTTTCGACGCATCTAGTTTGGCTAACGCTCTCAACACTTCCTCACGAGAAAAATTGAAAAAAGGAAGGTGGATATCATGGGATGGCACATTTTGAAAACAACCCGGGTGAGGTTGGGGCGACTCCGCATTAAACACACTTTGAAAGAAGGTCGAAAAAAGATTAGCTGCCTCTTCAGAAGAGCAGGCCAAAGCGTCACCGTACTTGACATTGTCCGGAACACGATTGCTTGCCCTTTGTTGCTTCACGAACCTCCAGAACATTGATGGGTTTTGTTTCAAATTCGATTGCAGCCTCTGCATGTATTCATGGTAGCTTGATGCTACGAGCTCTTTGTAGGACAGTTCCACAAGGTGAAGCGATTCTCGGTTTTCAATGGTTTTGTTAGCGAAGAATCGTTTACGTGCTTTACGCAGTCTGTTGCGCAGGTTTCTTAACTCAATGGACCACCAGGGCTTCCTGTTGGCTCCACTAATAGCAGGGCGGCGTCGAGAGACCTTCAAGTGGAGAATTTCGTAAAGCTTGTCGTAAAACAGAAGAACAATATCATCGACAGAGTGCCCCTGAAGAAGCTGCTCCCAGTCAACCGATGAAAATTCTGCATTGAGAGATTCGAAGTCGCAGCGCCTAAGATCCAGATCAATAGAGTCCGACTGAGCGTTTGCTGGAACGTGCACACATCTATGTACATCAACTTGAAGTTCTAACGGCGGATGGTGAGGATCGATAGGCAAGAGTGGTAAAACAGGATGCGATATTTCAAAATCGTCAGGAGCGTTCGTAAAAGCCAGATCGAGTAGCCTGCCATTCGGGTTTGAGATTGAGTTTAGTTGAACCAAACCACATGTAGAAATGGATTCGGTAAGTACGAGTTCTTGTTCGCTGGAGGCATTCGCAGGCAGGTATCCATTGACATCTTCATCGAAGGTCCATTGCAGCTGAGGGAGATTGTAATCCCCAAGAAGTAAGACTATGTCGCTGGCCGCCGATCGATCAGCAACATACTGAACAGCGGAAGAGTGGGTGGAATATAACGCAGGATCAGAATTCGGACGAAGGTAAATACCGAAAATGTGCAGAGACCGGTTTGGTAGTTTCACGCACACAGCGACTTGCTCAAGCTGTCTACAGTCGGTTAAAGATACCTCGGTACAGTGCAGACTCAATTTTACTGCAACGAGCACACCCCCGCCTCTCGACAAGTTGCTTGTTGATTCACTACGATCACATCGAAACAGCGAGTAATCCGATGTTAGCTCCGCATCGATTATATCGGGCCGGAGCCACGTTTCGGTGAGAACGACCACATCGTAATCGCAGCTGGATAATCCTAACTTCAAGTCAGATGTTTTCGTTCGTAGACCTCTGACGTTTTGGTAATAAACCGACAGAAATCGATGTCTTGATGGGGTTCCACTACTGCCCCCACAGTCGTCGAACGAGGTCACGCAACGCTGGTAATCGGGTGCACTAGAAAGTGAATGATCATCAGGGAGCGAGCAGGTTGTTAAGCTTGAGTACTTGCCGGTGTTCACTGTTTGGAAGACCCCCTCTCCACTCCCGACAACGGGACCGAGACTCTGATGGCAGGATACTAAGTTGATACGGGATGCAAACTGGACCATGTCGGGAGGATCGGGGGCTTCCATGATGCTGTATAGCGGGCGTCTCGGTGTCGAAGTGTAGTTGGTTTGTATCGATGAAGTAGTTGATGCAGTATTAGCAGTCTCGGTTTCGATCTCGTCATTGGTGTTTGAACAAATAGAAGTCACAGTGCTATAAGTCGAAGGTACATCAGGCGAAGCATAAGTCGATAGTGGAAAGTACTTGCCTGATAATTCCGGTTGGAAGACCCCCTCCCCTACCCTAACAGGCCCGGGACGACTCGGTTGGCAGGATGCAGGAATGGGCACGACTGTTTCAGGTGGCTTGGGGGCTTCCATTAGGCTATCGACGTTGCATCCCGGGATCAGCCAGTAGGAGACGGGTTGACGGGCTTTCGAAATTTTTGGGAACCGTTGAACTCTCGAAACATGATACCTTCCGGCCACGTTGAAGGGTCCAGCGCTTGGGATTTCAATCCAGGGTCCAAACCAATTTTGAAGGAAATAAACGTTAGGTTCGATACGTCTTTTCCTTTGGGCACTAGTTTGACTATGTCAGGATTTTCACTGAGATTCAGGTTTGCCTTCACCATCCCCAGAACTGACTCGTTTGCCACGTCAGGCCTGATTCGTGACAGGTAAAGCCAGAATTTCTTCGGCTCCGAGTACGTTGGGACGCATACGACATCCTGGCACGATGCTTTGGATCCAGACAAACAGTTGTCAACGATGCGAGGCTTCTCAACTTGCGGAATCGGCCTAGGCGCAGGCGGCGAAGCGGTACTGGTAGAATTAGACGCCAACTGCTTGATTTCGGTGCGCAACTCACTGATGGCCTGAGTGAGAGACACGAGCGGAGCAGTATCGATGGGTTTGATTGCAATAGATCGAAGGTGAGAATTTTCGAATAATTCCACGCATTTGTCGCACATCCAATAAAGGTTGCTTCGGTGTGTGGTGAAGTATCCCAATAGCGCACGAGACACTCCGGCGCAGCCCATGTGGAACGATCCACCGCAAAATCCGCGACAAGCAACCTGCTCAATGCCAACGATGGCAGAGTCACATTTCGAGCAGTTTTTCTCCATCTCGATGTTGATCACGTCTGAATGCGCCTAATGATGTACTCTTCGCTGTCCTTCGATGAAAGATAATTCGAGCGCTGGTTGCAGGAGAACAGGCGCCACAACCAATGTCGACTAAAGCGGCAAAATCAGTGACGTGGGTGGTCGATGAGTTACGTCAATAAATTTTGGATCACAACAGCGTGAAACAAAACCACACGAATTCACACGGGACAACTAGTGTTTGCACTGAACTTCACGTTGCTCTTGATGTTTATGGAGAACTCAAGCCAGCAAACGTTAACACAAGAAAAAAGTCACAAAATATACACGAGAAAAGCAATAAAATTGAAACAGCTAGTAAACAAACTTAACCGTAACTCAAGTGCGAGTGAGTGACGTACCAAATGTTTGTTTACGTTCCATGATTTAAGTCAAATATGGATTACGTCTCGTGTAAAAGTAGTTATTTCTAAGTGTGTACCTAACTCCTAAAAAATCACCCGATACGCAACTTCAAAGTGCCATATATTTTTCATTTCTAAACGGATCGGGCTGAAATTTTCAGACTTTAAACATTTTGAGAAATTCTTCAAGTTTTCATACACATTTATTTTTCAGTTCAATTCAGTACATGTTTTTTTTTCAGTTCAGATCAGTTTAAGGTAACTGTACAAAAAAGTGAAAGGGTAAGACATTAGGGTCATATTGACCCGGATTTCACCCCTTGAATGCAGCCAAGTATTGGAATTTTCGGGAGGCTAGGGTTCTTGAAGACACCCATACTCGCTGTGTCAGATGCCATACTCGCTTCGGTGACAACTCCGTCGTTTTCAACATCGCGACTGGGAATGTACACTCGATACTCCATCGAAAAATGTTTAAAGGCAACAATATTGGTTGCCTGCACACGGTCGCCAACGGTAACGTGCAGTGTATTTGGTATCTCATTCATAATCTCGGCCATACTCTTAATATATTTATTTCTTGACTTGTCCGGGGATGAGATTTGCACTCGCCAAAATATCGTTCAAAGAAACCAACGTATAAACAGTTTATTTATAAAATTCGATTTTTAAGGGTCACCCCCTGATACAAATCCATTCGCAATTATGAATTACGGAAAGCTCATTTAGCGATTTCACCGCAGACGACTGGAAAAATATGCAGCTTACCGGCCAGTGGAATTATTATGACAAATCATTGCGAGCAACTATGCACGGCAATGTTTCCACCAGGAAGGAAAAAAACCAAACTTCATATTGACTCCATGCGATGACTGGTTCGATTCGCTGAGCTGCTGCCTCGCACAACAAGCATCATTTCAGAGCTGGCAGCAACCTGTTCCTATCTCTACCGTTGTGGCAGTTTTTTTTTTCTACGCAAACTTGCGCGGTATCCATTCGCGGATAACAACAGGCCCCGGCTACAGCAAAAAACACTTCATCAGGATAAGCCGCTTCTCGGAATGTACGCAACCCCCCTATTAATTGCGCAGCCGTGGTAAAGGGTAAGGAAAAAATCTTATCACATTGTCTTATAGGAAGACGACGACGACAGCGACGCATATAGGCAGGTAGGTAGGGTTCGTGTGTGTAGATATTAAAAGTATTACGGCAGCCTTTATATGCATTTCGTGCTCAGGCCATCATCAACATCATCGTCGTCGTCGTTGTCGTCTTTCATATTCGCTACACATAGAGGCTGGCATATAGTAATAATGAGGTCTGGTCGGTTGTAAGCAAAGAGGGAGGGCCCGATGGCTTGCGCGAGTAGCTCAAATAGAGAGGTACACCCATCAAAAGCCAGGAATCGATGGCAGCCCTCCTCCTTCTCCCTAGGAATGGAAAACAGCCGATCGGTGAAGCGACGCACGCACCGGCCAACGAATGAACGAACGAGAGTACTTCATAACTCCATACTCCATTTTTGCACAACAGCCATCAACATTCATCGATTGCTGGTGGTGTGCACAAGAAATGCAAAAAAGGAAGAGAGGAGTGGATACATGTTATCATAAAATTAATATTTTTCCATTCTTTTTTTGTTGTTTTATCGATTATCTATCCAATAAAGTATAATATTAAAAGTTTTTAATGACGAAGAATTATTTTACACTTGTATTTTTTTCAATGCTGGGCTAGTGTGAGCAGTGGTGTAGCTGGTTGCTTTCCTGTGACTAATTGTGAAACAGTTTTAAATGTTGTAGCTAAACATCCGAACAAAATTTATTTCAATGGCACATCCTTGGAACCCCTAATGGAAAAACAGATGAATGAAGCGGGATTTGAACTTCTTTTTAGCTCTTCTGGTTATGGAAAAAAAAACGGATGAAAGTGTTTTAGTCAATCAATAAGAATGTAATTCAAAATAATTTTGAATCATTCTATTTCGTAAATAACGACGTGGATGATGCTTACATGTAAGTCAGCTTTTTCGTAAGCATTAAAATCTTACAAGGGAAAAACGAGTGGCTATGAAAAGAAGGAATAATACAGCAGCATCAATAAGGATATAAACCAGTGGTGCTCACTGCTAAAATTCATTTAAGGATTTCTCAACCAATTGTTGAACTTCACAGGAAGAATGACACTGGCAATTGAATCAAGTGAACTAGATAAATACTCTTAAATCTGATCCCTTGCAGGGGCAAGTAGTCCACTGCTAACTATAGACAGTTTAGTTATAGACATGTGGATGCAAAATCCGCAGAATTGACACAAATCTCGGAAAGCGGTGCCCCATTTCACCTGCAGAGCAGCGCACGCACAGTAACAATTTGAATGTTGCACGTGTCGTGAAAGCTGATATTTGCGCACATAAAGTTTCGAAGTAGTTCCGACAATAAGGATGTCACAGCGATTCACCTTAATCGCATTATGACTCAATGCAAACATCAAAGCAAACCGATTTCGGAAGCAAACTTTGTTGTTGCTTTTCACTTGTCGTTCGATTTTCTCGCGTTTCCGTCGCACAGTGGGGTATTTATTAATTCTAGCTGGCCAAAAATATTTAACCACTCTAACCTGTCATATACATCTTATTATTCAAGGATAACAAAATTGTTTGGTAAAAAAAGGGCGGTGTAATGTTTTGGAGGGGGGAGGGTCATGTTATAGTTATATATATATTTTTTTAAATTTGTAAGTCGTTAAGTATTATTCGGATTTAGTTAACGTCTGAGGATGAAATGTTGGGACCTAATAATACTTTAAATAAAAAATATAAAAATACACTAACACCTGCGGTCAATAAGCACGAAAGGCTTACAAACTTGCAAAATTTGACTTGTTGTAACTTTGTTCTGTTATGATCAATTGAGCTGAAATTTTGATACAGAACCACACATATGCACACACCAAGTTGGCGATATGGGTACCAATGTTTAAAATAATAGCGTTTTTGATACTCGAAATATTTCAAGATCCTTATATTAAATTATTTTTTGAACACACAACATTCACCATAGTTTGGTTCTGCATAACAATATTAGCTGAATTGAATATAACGAAACAAAATTACATAAAAGTTGGCTAATTTACATGAAAAACCACCTACGATGCTATTTTTTTGGCTGCAGGTGTAAAAATTTATAAGATGATAAAATATTGTAGATTTTTTTGACGTTTAAGTGCACGTTCAGCTAAAAAAGAACAAGATATTTATATTTAGATTTGAGATTTAAGGTGAAAGTTGATGAAATCCTCAAATGGCCGCTGTTTTGTTTATTTTGCCACTTCGATTTTTTGGTGGCACAGACACTAGCGTGCACAGGAATCTTGTTAAGGAGGGGCAATTTTTTTCTATGGTGCTTTAATCTGGGGATGAGGAGCACTCCAAAGTTCGTGGGGGATGGTTTTGTTCACCCACCACTGTTTCCCTACTGTTCAATTTAGCTTATTTTATTTTATTTTTCCTCCGGTGGTGGTTCACCTTCTTCAATGCCTTTCAGACAGCCAATGGAAATCTGCCATCACCTGCTCCCAAGAAATCTGCATCGCTGTCAGGACCTCAGCAGTAGTATTGAAGATGGTCGTTGCGTCTGTTTTCAACACCCGTCCCACACCCATGAATGTTTCCGTCGGCCGAACATTATCAATATACCTGATGACAATCGCCAACTGCTCGCAAGGTTTTCGCAATGTTCCGCAACATTACATTCAGTTACATTTCTCTTTTGAAATTCTTCTCAGAAGTCCTCTGGAATTATTTTTTGAACACTTCTTGACTTTTACTCAGAACACCTTGAAACTTAAATTACCTTAGAATTTCAGAAGAATTTCTTGAGTATTATCCAGAAGTTATTCCCGGAATGAGCTAGAAATTATCAGTACCCGGTTGAAGTTTTCCTCAAAATCTCTTTGGAATTTCACTCAAAATTAAATTTTCTTGGTATTCTATTCGGAATTATGTTGGAACAATCTGCAGGATTCACTAGAAATCATTCGCAGAATTTTCTTCTCCCCAGAAATCCTTTCAGAATTCAATATCCTTGAGGTTCTTCTCGGATTTTGTTAAAACTCTCCTAAGAGCTCTTTTGAAATTGAAACTGACATTCCTTTAGAGTTTCAGAAATTTTTCCTGGAATGAGCTAGAAATTATCTTCTGAATTCATTTGAAATTTTGCTTAAAATCCCTTTGGAATTTCACTTGATTTTCTCGGTATTCTTTTCGAAATTATCTTGGTGCTATCTGAAGGATTCACTAGAAATTATTCGCAGAATTATGGAACCATCCCCAGAAATCTTTTCTTTTGGAACTGTCCTCAGAATTCAATACACTTGAGGTTCTTCTCGGAAGTCAAGTTTAAGTTGTCCATCTATTCACCAAAACGTTGTAGTTTTTCTACCAGAAATGTTCAATAAAGCTTGCCCCTCCATTTACCAGAACTGTGCAATTGTTACTCTAGGAATTTTCAATTCAGCTTGCCCCTTCATGCAGCAGATTGTTGCAAACCAGAAAATTTTACATAAGAAAATTTCAATTGACCAGAACGATGCCAATTTTCCACCGTTCATGTTCAATAAAAATTGCTTCTCCAATCTTCTGATTGGTGCAGATTCCTTTTTTTTCATTTTCCACCAGACATTTTCAATATAGCTTGCTTCTTCTATCATCAGAAGGTTGCAGGTTTTCCATCAAATCAAGCTTGCCCCTATTTTCAGATTTTTCATCATAAAGTTTCAGTAAAGCAGCTTCTAATCCAATCATCAGAATGGTGCAGAAATTATTATTAAAGTTTGTTTCTCTATTCAGCAGGAGGATACAAATTTAAGACCACAAATTTTCCGAAAAGCTTGCCCATCCGTTCACCAGAACGGTGCAGATTTTCCACCAGAAATTTTCAATATAGCTTAATTTTAAATAAAGCTTGTGCCTTCATTTACCAGACCAGTGCAAGTTTTCCACCAGAAATTTTCGGTTCATTTCATTTATCAGAGCGATGCAAATTTTGCACCAGAAATTTTCAATAAATCAAGCCCCTCCTTCACCAGAACGGTGCACCATAAATTGTCAGAGAAGTTTCACCATGCACCTTTGCGGTGCAATTTTCAGGCTTCGCCTCTTCAAAACATTTTCAATGAAGCTTGCATTCATCAGAACGATGCAAATTATGCACCAGAAAAATGAATAAACCTTGTTTCTACATTCACCACAGTGTTGCGAACTTTCCACCAGAAATTTTCAGTTAAATGTGCACCTCCAAATTTGTAGCATGATTCAATTTTTCCACCAGAGTGATTCATTTTGATTAGTCCCTCCATGCACCACCTTGATGATATTTTTACACCAGAAATATTTAATAAAAAGCTTTTTCTTCGATTTACCACCACGAAGCTGGATTTTATCAACCTTAAATTTACCCTTTTCTGAAACAAAATTACTCCAGAAATTTATTATATGCACCATTGTGGTGCAATTTTTTGACCAAAACATTTCATTGAATTTTGCCCCTTCATGCACCTTTAAGGTGCAATTTTCAGGCACCATTTCAGTTTTCAGTGCCCTTATATTATGAAATGAAGATATTTTACCTTCCAATCAAGAAGAGATTAACCAGCCTCTGGCTGAAAGTCTCGCTAATAAAGATAACCTAACCTAACCTTCAAATCAAGGTATTAAGAAATCAAGTTATTTTATATCATAATTTTGTAAATGTGGAAATAAAAATCTTATTTATAAAAGGAGGGGCAATTGCACCACCTTGCCCCACCCTGTGCACGCCAGTGGGCACAGATCTCAGAAACTAAAAGGATTTCGTGTGACACATTATAATCACTCTTTTGCTGCACTGCAGCATACATGTCATTACAATTTCATGCGCGGAAACTTTGTAGCTTCTGAGATTCGAGATTCACCTTAAGAAAATAATTATATTACACCGAGTATTACACAGCAACAACATATTTAACATTCAAAAACAAAAACAAAACACAAGTAAGAAAAAAGCGAGATTAAATGAAATTAATCGAAAAAAAAAAACTCATTCTGAATTTGAGAAGACATTTTCTTGTTCATTAGAATTGTTTGTTTCATATTTTTCTTCCATCTCTAATGTTTCCAGCCGATCTTCGCTTTCTTGCATGAAGTCCTCTGAGAGTAACATTTGCAATGTTTCTGTCGTCATAACGCTTGACTTTTTTCGCGGGATTTCTATTAATCCTAAAAGAATATTTATTTTCTTTCACGTATGATAATCATTACGTTGTTTACCTGTGATTTCAGGATCAGAACTAAGCAGCAGTCTATTCAGTACATTCACGTTGAATACACACTTAATCTAGCTCGGTAAAATCTCCAAAAACCGATTACCTCGGCATTTACTTTTGCTGATATCTGTGTAAAATATCTGTTTGTTAGTTGACATCTCAGCAAAATGTTATTTGTTAGGTGAGTCTCGGCAATTGTTTTACTGAATCTCAGTAAATAAATTGCAGAGTTACTCGGCTGTTGGAATCTCGGCGAAAATATTTAAGTGTGTATATCATTATATGTACATATGTATAGAAGATTATAGCAAAAAATCAGCTGCGATTATTTGCGATCTTTCGAGAAATTGGAAAATGAAGAGGGCGTGTCCATATAGGAAAATTTATCGAAAAAAGTACACAAATGCAGTTATTGACATTTTCATTCATTATATAGCGGTCAAGGTGGCAACCTAGGCAGTCAAGGCCTTGTTTTGGGAGGGGGGAAGGGGGGGGGGGGGTTGCCTTTCAGGTATATTTTTCTTGTTTCATAATTCCATCAGGTGCGTGTGGATATGGATTCTGATACGAGTGTATTCCACAGTTGAGAATAGTTATGGGTCCAATGCAAACATAGTTTGGCAAAACCCAATTCCATCTTCACCTCGCTACTGTCACCCAATCCGCATTAGGTTTATCAAG
Organism: Ochlerotatus camptorhynchus; assembly: GCF_037179485.1. Taxonomy (NCBI): domain Eukaryota; kingdom Metazoa; phylum Arthropoda; class Insecta; order Diptera; family Culicidae; genus Ochlerotatus; species Ochlerotatus camptorhynchus. The sequence goes on from NW_027041078.1 coordinate 351,110, forward strand.
GAATCATCTGAGGCAATTTATGAAGAGATCAGATATATTAAAAATGAAATTAATTCGCTACGGTCAACAAAAGTTACATTAAATGGCAAGCATTTCACTATTAGACATACTTTTATGCTCACAATGGTTGATGGGAAAGAGTGTAATGCAGCAGCTGAAACGGACATCAACGATGAAATGTTATGTATGTATGTGGCGCAAGTTCAAAGGAATTCAATAATCAAACACCAAGATTAGGATATTAACACAGATTCTCTTAAATTCGGATTATCCATTTTTCATGCCAGGATTCGTATTTTCGAGACAATTTTACATCTTTCTTACAAGTTGCCGATCAAAAATGGCGGTCAAATCGTCAAAGAAAGAAAAGAACACATTCAAGAAAACTTCAGAAAGAAATTGGGACTCCTTGTGGATTTTCCAAAACCAGGCTTTGGAAATTCGGATGGCAACACTAATCTAAGATTCTTTGCTGATCCAGAAACCGCTGGAGACTCTACACACTTAGAAATTATCGCCGATTTCGGTAATTTTTACCGAAATCTGAACAGCTGAACTGTTTGGTAAAATTTATGCAATTCATTTCAATTGCTTTTCAGCTACTTTGAAACTGAATCTCCTCTAAAATGACAAGATTTGATCATTTAAACAAGGTTGAACATGTTTTGTAATTATTTTCAAATTCAATAGCCTTTAAAATGAAGGTCGAAGTTTTACAGAACGTTCAGCTGTACTGATTTCGGTAAAATTTACCGAAAACGAAAACAAAATCTTAGTGTGTACGGCTTTACAGGATATTACAGGATAGGTCAAATTTTTTATCACGATACATTTATTTTATAGTTTAAACAGCACTTGAAGACAAGATTTTCATAAACTGCTTCTACGAAGTCAAAACTAAGTGAAATCAGTTGATGTCATGTGGAGTACATATTTCAATACCAGCTTGATCACTATCCATTTTTGCAAATTAATGTGATTATCCCAACAACAAGTAGAGACACGACAACAATGGCACTGCGGAACGATTTTTTCTAACAAACCTACACGATTCAACAACATGCAAGTTTGAACTGATGCGACAACGCGATCAGTTTAGAAAAAGAAATAATGAGTACAGGGCATTGTTACCCTATCTCTGAAGTATACAATGCATGCATTCAGAATCTGTTTTGGCTTTTTTTGAGAAATCAACTTTTGGCCAGCTAGCGTAGAACATATACCCCACCGTGCGTCGATCGTAGCTTGTTGTGATGTAAGAGGCACGGTGGCCTTAGAGCGACCGTTTTTGCTTCCTGAGCAGAAGATCGTGGGTTAGAACCCAAGCCCCTGTACATCACTTAGTTGATAGCGTCACGTCATTTGATTACCAGGCTTTAAAAGATCGCATCACTTTCCAATGTGAATTCAGATCTAATTTACCCTTTCCACTAACAAAAACGTCCCTCCCATGACAACCGTGGAAATGGAGAGGTATACTCGGTCTCTAGTAACAACCAAGGTTGTCAATACTCATTTCAGCTAAAAAAATGTTTTTTTTTTTTAATTATGAAATAAATAGATGCTATGATCATATTTTGAATATGTAAGGCACAAGAAGAGGTTGCAAAGAATGTGTTTGACATATTAAACCTGTTTATTTCATTTCATGAGAGTCACAATCAGCGATTTTTCACACACTCACTCACTCACTCAGCGATCAGAAAATCGCTGATTGTGACTCATAGAAAGCAAAATTTACAGGTTTTATGTTTCAAACGCATACTGTGTAACCTCTTCTTGTAAGTTACAAGTAAAACATGCCATCATACCATCTTTTGGTTTTATTATTCCGAAAAACATTATTTTAGCTGAGATGAGTATTTGCAACCTTGGTAACAACAGGTGTTGAAATAACAATCCTTTCCCTCCCCAATGACCGTAAGGACCTGGCCGGTGCCGTTATTGATCTCTAAAATAATTATTCACCGGATTTTAAACACTGAGAATGGATCGACGAGGGCGACACATCTAATTCTCAATTCTAGATGCTCAACAAATCTCACACTAGCGAATCAATCTTCGAAAAATCTTCTTTCATTTCTCGCATCTACTTGCATCGTGCATCTTCTTTTTGCAGGAAATCTTCAGAACCGTTATCAATCTTTTTTCTATCTACTAAGCGTGGGCACAGCTAACCACAGCACAATTTATCCTGCATCGTAGATAGAGTCGCCCTCCTTGGAATGGAGTGCTAATCCCAAGTCCCATTCATATGGTTCTTTGTGCAAATTTCGCTAAATCTGGTCAATCACGGAGTAGCAACTACTGAAATGTATGGTCGTCAATGCTCATGCTCTCATGCTCATGCTCATGCTCCGGTTGTATTGTTGCGATATGTAAGAGCGTGTTAGTGAAAATCCGAGGAAAGTGCATAGCAAGCTTACAGATCTAATTTCATAAATAATAAACAATTTTACACCGCGACGCGCCTGCGTTAAACGTCACTAATCTCTATGGTGAAGTTGATGATAGAAATTCCGTTCAACGGCACACTTCTGACATCCTTCACTCTCTTGCACACGGCCGATCAGATCGACTTAAAATTGAGTGGGTTTTCACTCAAAATCGCAAAAACGTGGTCACTCATACACTGAGTAAAATTTTCCTCGCATTTCCTTAAAAATCTGCAAGAACATGAAGAAAATCGATGAAAATTTTACTCACTCTAGGAGTATACTAATAGGATGAGTGAAACCTCTTTCGATTTTCCCAATATTCAAAAAGATTTTCCTGAAGAATCGAGGAACATTTTACTCAGTCTATGAGTGACCCACGTTTTAGCGAATTTGAGTGATGGTAGCTCAACGAGCGTATTGCGCTACAATCATCATAGTTCATCATCATAGTTCATAGTAGCATTTTAGTAAACAAACAAACTAACACTTCTTCCTTCTGTGGCACCTTTGATTATCCATCTTTGACGCAGGTATTGGGTTGGTTGATGCACTGACTGACGGCCTGGCTGTATCCATGTCAGCCATCCCATCCAAGTTCTCCCGCTAAGTAGAAGAGGGAGGGAGGCAGTGATGCCACATATACAGATTTATCTGTAATCATACAGATTTTTGTCAATATTTTGATACAGATATCTGTATATACAGATTACAGATTTTTGAAAAATATACAGATTTTTTAGATTTTTCAAATAAGGGGAAAATATGTTATGCAATTTTTTTATATTTTTTAATTGCGAATAATAATCTTTTCCTTCTTTTGAACAGCTTGAATTCAATCTGAGCATCAAACCCAAATCGTCTTTTTCACTAAATAAATTATTATTGTTTTAGCTTCGAATGGACTTGGAATCTTTTGAATGGACTTCTGATGTTCAGATGCTCTGATTTCTCGTTGGAAGAAATAGTAGTTTCCCTTTTTATTTGTCGAAGAGTCAACTGAGTATATTGATATTTGCTTAGCAAAATTTCAGAAATGAAGAATATTGCATGGGGCTATCAACTCTGCACACTGTGCTGAAACACAGCATGACACATTGTTCGGCACATAAGGGCACGCTTTGACAATTTGGATACAAACAATATAATTTAAAACGGCATCACTGTTGAGTGTTGACATTTTGCTACTCGGGTCAATACTTTGTTTACTCACAAACGAAACTAGTGAGAGAATGTCATACATAAAACTGGTGATACATGGATTCAATCAAGAAGTTGTAAACGACAAACAGATACCCACCGGTGTTGGGGATCATTCGAAAAATTCTGTAAGTATTGTCCGAATCGTGAATCTCTTCAAACCTAGCAAAACTACGAATTACGCAGCAAAAACACACGGATCGTGTTTTCATCTAGAAAAGCTTCTATCAGTGCATTCTGCGTAGATTGGATTTAATTGTGGAACGACGAGCATCGAGCATCTATAGTTTGATGAATCTTCATATTCACTATTGACAAAGTTCACATAAACGCACTAGGACTCACGAACTGTTTCCTTTTTTATTTTGGCTCCCGGTCTTGCCTAGTATCTTCGGGAAGGAAATTTTCACATTTTCTCTTGCGTTTTTTCTCGGATATTATTGTCAGTCATTAGTCATAATTGGTGTGGACTGGATTGGGCGGAATCTTCTCGAGTTCTATACAGATCTAAGGCGCCTGATAAAGCGCTTCCGCTGAAGTCTGCGGTGACTGAGAATCCTATTTTCAAAGGATGACAGTTCTTCAGAGGTAGGCATAATAATCAGTGATACGATAGACTTGGGTTATATCTTTGAGGACACGCACTTCTGAGTCGATCAGATGATTTAAAACTGGTTCGACGATGTTGCTACAAGCGTGGGATTGGACTATGCTTGAATACCGTATTGGTTTGATGGTTTGCAGTTCCTCTTCCATCTCCCGACCTGCTAACGCTCTAATGAGAATAGAGGTGAATGTCTACCATGATCCATCAGAGAAATTGAGAATGTAAACAAAATTCCAAATGTCATAACTTTCAGGGTTGCCAAACAACTTTATAAGCATACTTTAATTGTCCTTGATAGGTACTTTCGGCAGAGCGCTTGGCACAGCTTTTGACACAACTAATAACGCAGAGTTGAACACCCTTTGGAATATTGCATAATTCGACTAAACTTTCAGTAAAAGTTTTGTGTTAAAACTTATTGAAAAATTACGGAGTTGAAAAAAAAAAACAAACGTCCAGACCAGATAAAGGTTTTCGTAATTACAGACATACAAAAAATAAAATTCTAGAAAATTGTGATAGTTACTTCACAGACAAACAGACATAACACTCGCAAGATGTTCATCAAATAAGCATTTAACGGTTAATTTAAAAGTATGGTGCGCATGGTCAATTCCCTTGCGTTTGACGTTTACACACTACCGCCATATGTTTAGCGTACTACCCACCACAGTGTACTCAACAGATGGCGGTAATGTTTTAGCAACTATGTTTTACAGTGAGAAATAATAAATGTTTTATGTCTGTTTGTCTGTGGTTACTTCATTAAGAAAATCTTCAGCCGGAAACATATTCGCCTCTCACAACTGGAACTTAATCTTTTGTATTTTCAATCTGTAGAAAAGATACTCATCACTTAAAAAAATATTGTAGGATTTCGAAATTTTTCAAATAGTCAAATTCTTTAGAGGGCAAACATTAGTAATTTTTCGAGATTCTTAACTTTGAACACAGTCCTTTTGAACTATGAATTAACTCAATGGAGATTTCCGTAAAGCTCCACTAAGATCGTAATAAAGAAATTTTACAGATTTGTTTACAGATTTTTGTCAGTCAGATACAGATTAAAAAGATTTTTTGCTAAAAAATACAGATTGGAAATCGAAAAAATGTGGCATCACTGGAGGGAGGATGTAAGTGCATTTTACATTACCGGAGTTAGCAAGCAGCAGCAATGGCGGACGGCGGCAATCCAGCGCAATACGCTCGTTCGGGGCTGGAACGTGAAATGTGCTTCTGATAATACTTGTATGCCCACACTTCACCATCATCGTCATCATCATCATCATCATCATCGCTGGCGTCGTCGTCTTCGTCATTCAGGAACTTTTTCGATGTGCATAGTAGATCGCTGAGGCGCAGCATAAGTCGTCATAAAAACATACTACACCATCATCACCATCAACGGCAACAGCAACGGCAGTAGGTAAGTAAGATGGTAGTGATGTAGAGTGAATGAGATGGGAAGAGCCTGAGCCAAGAATATATGCACCCATTTGCAACTGCAGCAGCACCAGCAGCAGCCGGTCAGTGTCAGAGTGGTATGAAGGTGTAATCATCATGCATAAAACCAGGGACGGAGTGGCGGTGGGGGCACTAAGAGCATATATTTAAGAGCTTTGGAAAAATGGAAAACAACGGTGAGCGCACAGAAGCGAAGAAAGAGCAACAAAAGTGCAATGAAAAGGGCCACAGAGTGCAGTACACCACTTCTTCGGAGCCAAGGCGAACCAATCAAATTCAATGAGCATTGATTGCAAGGGATGAAATATTAAATATTTGAGAAATTATTGGATAAAAATGGCGGCCGGTCGAATGCGGGGCGAAATTTGCTGATGTCTGGGGAGAGATATTTTTTCCATTTTCGTTCATATCCGTTCCTCGGCTGAAAATGAATAAAAAAAAATATGATGGCCGCGGCGGTGGCGACGACGTCCGATGTTGCTGCTGCTGGTCCGACTCCTGTTCATGCACAACACATGCACCTTTGAGTTGAGTTATAGTTTTTTCTTCGCTTTCCGCGATGGCGATCAGAAAATGACGATTTTCGCTGGTCGGTAATTTTTCTTCATTTAGCTCGAAATGAGGGGATGTGCTATCGGAGATGTGCTCGATATGAAATGAACACCCTTCGATGGCTGCTGCCAAGGATAATTGGAAAACAAAACCGGCTACCGAGAGATGGTTCTGGGATTATATGGCACATTCGATGATGGTAGATTTCATGTTGATCGGTTGCAGGGAATGCATTTCCTGGGAATATGTTGAACTTTTCGGAGAATTTAATGTTGGAAATTGGGTGCATTATATTTTGGGTTCCAGCTTCCGAAGATTGTTTTGATTTATTTTTATTCAGGGCCACAGTTGGCTCAGTTAGTCTTGTTGGAAGAAATTGGTAGTGAATTTGGAAATTTCGGGAACATCGAATGTCCTCGGTTTAGATCTGCCCTTTCCTTCCCAAATTATGATCTAGTTCTTTCTATGGTTTTACATACCTTGTGTCGAAAGATCTTAACTATTTATCATAAAATTGAAGTCCGACGTATGTTTCAGTACATGTAAAGTTCAGCTGAACGCCATTAAAAATAGGAGCTAGTTTTGAACAAGATATGTTCGATTGGTTCGCTTAGTTGGGCGTTCATAAGCTCTGCAAGCCGGCTTAAACAAGAATTGTTCAAACGACATCGATTAACCATTCCTGCAGCAATCTGAATCTCTCAATTCATTACCTCAACTCCTCCGGGAGCCAGGAAATGATCAGCTATTAGGTACTGAAGAAGGCACTAAAGCCCTGCCTCTAGTACCGACTTCGGAGTGTGAAGCCAAGTTCGGTCTCTGCTGTGGGTGGATGGATGAAAGGCCCTGTTGCGGTTGGTTCATCGATTCTCAATCCCAAAGCCGGACACATTTATTTAATTGATTTTCTGTGCGAGGTCGCGAATGAACAACGAAACGACAATCGTCATGTGACTGCTCTTAGTACGGCCAACCGCCAGAACGCGAACGACATGCTCCATCTTCCATCGCGTCGGGCTCGACGGACGGAACGGGACGATGACGATGGGCACATCCGCACAAATCAAGTCAATTTAAATGAGAACAAATTTTCTACCAAGGAGAATATAAATTAAATTAAAAGAAAATGCAAACGAAACAAGAACAACATGCACACGGACCGCGAATCTCGATTTCAACGGCGACGACGACGACGACGACGAGAAACTGCTTTGGCACTTGCAACTGAGCTGCAATCAAGGCGGAAGCATGGTGCGGAAGCTGGAGGTTTTGGCCTTCCCAGTGTAAATTCGCGCATGTATATTCGCAGAAATGGCGAATCGTTCGCGCAAATGTAGAACAAAAAGTAAAATAATAAAAGACGTGGATACCGACAAACGGAAAGCAGCACCAGCAACAGCTGAAATGTCGTTGTCGTATGCAAAAAAAATAAGCTTCTCTTTCTATCCATGGTCAGATCCACCACATGCACATACCTGCCTATTACAACAACGTCCGCACGGAAGAGAGGGCGGGACGTGTCGACAGACAGTTTTCGTCGACGACGTCGGTATTTTTGCTTTGTTCCGTCAAAAAATAGCGCTGCTCTTGTTTCGGCTGCCGGTGCTTGTCACAATCCACTGCGGAAAGATCAGTCGTTGGGCGACGTGGAAATACTGGCCACGGTCGTGGCAGTAGAGCCGTGCGATCGGAAGTGGGAGGGTTCCATCAGATCCGTGCGAACCTGACGAAATGGCGGCTCGGATAAAGAATCGGTGAAAGAGCACACCGTTTCCCATTCCATCCAGTGTTCGCATTCAAAGTTATGCCAAATTTTGAAACAATTAAATAAATCGTTCCCAACCGCCATCGAGACCGCGAGTCCTATTTAAATATTTCGTTTTGTTTTCTCCAGCACCGAGTGAATGGCTGTGGATCATTTTCATCTTCCTCGGTTCTCTTGCCGCACCACTCGCTGCAGGTTGATTCCAGGCTCAATTGTTTCGAAAAAACGGCGAACCATTATACTTGCACTCATGCTGGCACACTACATACCTACTACTGTATGCATGAGACAGGCCAGGGTCACCTCCGCACCGGCGGACAGCAAAATCGGTAGGAAAATTAGCGGACCGCTGCTCGTCCTCCTCCTACTCCTCGTACTGGCACTCTGAGCATGAGTGAGCACGTTGCTTTATTTTTTGCACTCGAACGCTAGTAATCCAAAAAGTGTCCTTGGTGCTTTTCTCGTTCAATCCATGCCAATTAGGGTATTGCCGGTGCATATATCATTTCAATTATATTGTTTATTCTGGATCGCGGATTATTCACGTGCACCAGGACAGAGGCTACTGACGACGAAGACGACGACGACGACGGCAGAGTTGAAGGTTTATTGGGGTCCCCCTTGCCAGTCTCTGGATGGATTCTTGGAATGGGTATTTTTTTCGGAGAATGTTCTACAATTGTCAAGGCTAGCATCTTGTGATTTAAATGAGTTTCATGTTTGAGTTTAATCAATAAATACTACGGTAAGTTTTCCAGTTTTGGCTATACTGTGGGAGTCGCCTATTCCATAAAAGGAAAGAGTATCCATAAGCTCAAACGGTTTCATATCTTGTCTGGATTTGCCTCCCAAAATTTGACTCATTTAAATAGTAAGAAACTGAGCTGGCACAAACCTTTTGAGGTTTATATGGAAATTACTATGGAGAAATCAAATGTTTTGTTCATAACTATCTAACAATTCACCATATTGCTCTGGTTTATGAAATCATAACTGTGCTTATAGTCAATTTTCTTAGCTGTAGTTGAAGACTATTTTTCGATAAAATGTAAGGAACAAGAGTTATTTATGATTCAAGTCGCTGGTGTCTTATGATAATGCTCTATCAAATGATCAGTAGGCAACAAAGGCGTTTCTAGCGCGTATAATAGAGTGTATACTAGTAGAGGTTTAAAAATGCGTTTTATTTTCCATAGTTCAATAGCTATACATTAGTAGGTATTATGCTTATTGTAAGACCATTGTTTCAGTCTTCCTTCTTACCATAGGCCATTGTTCGAACTTTTAATCATCTTTTGCACGAGCCCTATTCCCACTTGTTTGGCTGCCAAATTCCATTTCCGCTTGAAATCCTTGCAGTTCCACCCTTTTTCTTCTGTATATGCTTCACAATTGACCAGTATTTCTCAATTAGCCTTAGTTCCGGAGTATTGGCTGGATTCATCTCCTTGAGAACCACTGTGACGCCATTTTCGCTGTACCACTGTTAGTGGAATTTGCGTAGTGGCAGCTTGCAAAGTCTGGCCAGAATAGGCAATCCACCTCATGCTGCACCAGAAAAGGCAGTAGTCTCTTCCGTAGGCACTCCTGGTAAATTTGCTGGTTAATGGTCTCAGAAGTTTCGAAAGTTTCGCTTTTCAGCCCACAACTGCAGATTGCTTGCCAGACAAGGAAATTTCTGGTGAATTTCGACTTCTTTTTGATTTTACATTCTTCCGGTCATCCGAGGTACGACATTTCTGCCCAAGAATTTTATCGAAAACTTCCAGGAACGGATAGAACGGGATTTTCGTTTCGAGCGTGCAGGATCGAATTGCGACGTGCTTGCTCCTGTGAAGCCATGATGTAAACAAATGAACTTATACTGACAACCAATGCCTACTGTGATTCTATATACTTTGGCTTGATTCAGATAAATTTTGAAAAATGTTATTCAAAAAATGCCTTGCCAACAAAACAGCTGCTTGATCATCAATCTCTTAAACAATTAATAACTATTTAATTTAACGTTTGGCTGAAAAACCATGTTCAGCAAAATTTTAGCTGAGAATTTCTTATACGAATAGAAATATAGAACTTTTTAACGGTGCAAAATAGAAAATGAAGACAATGAACAAAAGTTTGATTTTCCCATAGTGAGTTCTATATAAACTTCAAATGGTTTGTTCCAAGTCAGTTTCTTACCACATGAGATAAAATTTCGACCAAACTGGGAATCGAAAGCTTCGCCTCTGGCTTGGTACTAGTGACGTTTAACGCACGCACACTAGCCTGTGCACCGCCGTGTAAAGTTGTTTATTATTTTTCTCTGGCAAACTTAAAAAAAAATGTATGAAATTAGATCTGTCAAAATGAGTTTGACAGCGATTTGTTATGTATTTTCTTCGTATTTTTACTAACACACTGTCACATATCGCACCAATCTAACTGAACGTAAATATCTCTATACCGTTCTTAGCTCTTGGACTTGGTTGAGCTTACAAGAAGAATTTCCAAAAGAATTTCGATGAAAATTGGGATACCTCCAAAGGTATTCTAAAGAGAACTACTAATGAATTCTGGAAAGCTTATGATGAGAGTTTGAAGTTATTCTTTAAAAAATGGACATTGTGCGGCGAGTTCTATGGAGAGTTCCATAGTATTTATGAGTACAATTAACTTGGTAGTTTAGAGGAGAATTGGATGAAGATTGTGAGGAGAAGTCCAGGAGAGTTCTATTAAACTGTGGAGAAATTCAAGAGGAACTTTAAAGAGGGTTCAAAGCGAAATTCAAACGATAATCCCAAATTTTCAGGAAAGGCTTTGCAGTCTTTAAAAACCCAACGATTCGATACTGGATTGGAATCAGGGTTCTACAAACTGATTTTTATAACGTTGGGTATGAGAATAACGCTTCGTTAGCTTATTTGTTGAAATTTTCGCTCCACAGTGTTCAAACGGTTCCAAATCGGGTCCTGATTAGCCTCCGAAAGTTTAAACTCATTTGATATGAAACTGACATGGCACAAACCATTTGAAGTTTATATGGAAATTACTATAGGAATACAAAACTTTTTGTTCATTGTCTTATAGTCTTTTTTATATATTGTACTGTTAACAAATTCTATTGCTATTCTTATGAGAATTTTTATCAGCTACAACTTTGCAGAAAATCGTTTTTCAGCCAAACGTCAAATTAAATAGTTTTCAATTGTTTGATAATCTTATGGTAAGATTAAGCAACTGTATTGTGGGCAACACTGTATTCTGCAGTATGACATAGTAGCCATGATTTTTGTCCTCTATTCTACGCGCCATAAACACCAATGTTGCCTGCTGAACAGATGATTGAGCATAATCATAAGACATCAGTGACTTGAATCATTTATAACTTTTGTTCCTTACATTTGATCGAAAACTGGTCTTCAACAAAGTTGTAGCTGAGACAGACAAGCTAAGCTATCATTTTTTAAAGTAGAGTGAATTTTGAGATAGATATGAGTCGAAATTATGGTTTCGCCATAGTAATTCCCATATAAACTTCAAATGGTTTGTGCCAAGTCAGCTTCTCACCAAATGAGTTCAAATTTTGGGAGGCTAATCAGTGCCCAATTTGGAACCGTTTGAGCACTGTGGAGTGAAAATTTCAAATTTTGCATCAGAGTACTGTGCAGCCAATTTCACAAAACGAAAGTTTTATAGTCAGTTGAAAACTCTACACTGAAAACGAATCTTACTCAGAGAGTGTATGTGCTGAGAAAATACAATAAAAACTCAAATAGAATTCAACTGTAAATTCCATGAGATATTAGACAAAAAATCCAAGAGAATCTGAATCTGAAGATAGGGATAGGAATTCAAAGTAGAATTTATTTTTTCGGTGATAGTTTTAGCGTAGTGAGTTTCAATGAAGTTCTACCTCAGAACTTCTGCGAATTCTGGGTATTGTTAGAAAAGTTTCATGAGGTTTGTAACAAGAATTCCGGTTGATTTCTATGGAACACTCAAACAGAATCAGAAAAAAAGAATGCATCGGAATTTAGAGAAACACTCCTACGGATTTTAAAGAACATTCCAACCGAATAATTTCAAGTATTCCAAGAAAATTTCAGGATTTCAAAGTGCATTCAGACAAATCTCCAAACCCATCCTGAGTCTGATGACTCAGAACCAGAACCTCTGGGAAGTGTTCCATGGGAATTGTTAAGAGAGTTTCGTGGGGTTTATGCAGAGAATTCCAGTTGAATTCTATGGAAAAATCCATTACTATTTTTAGAAAATTCGAATATTTTAAATTTTAAACGCTAACGTAATTTTAAAGAAAAATATTGAAAATGTAATTCAAAACATAATTCTCAGAATAATTCCAAAGAAATTGTATTGCGTGTTCAAAGGGAATTCTGACAAAATTCGAAAGCCATCCTGATTTCTGATAAGAAAACAAGGGGAATCTGGAATCTGAGGATGTTGAAGGATTTCAAGCGAATTTTAGAAGAGTTCATAGGAATAATGCTGGAAAAATATTACAAAATAATACTGAAAATTATTTCAAGGAAATTCTGGAGAGAATGCCTAGTTTATTCTAAAGTGTATACTATAGACATTCTGAGGAAATTTCCATGGGAAGATGTTGGAATTAAATTTAAGCGAATATCCTTAAGAACATGCAAATAATTGCAGAGTGATTTTCTAGAGATAATTGGAAAGTTTTGACCAAAACTCTGAGATTCAAGGGGAATCCTTGAGTAAACTTTAAAGAAAATCGGAAAAGAGTGTAAATATTCATCCACTTTGCCTTTTTGCATTGCGCTTCACACAGTTGATCAATGGTTTTCCACAGCACGCAATTTTCAAATCGGTTGAATCCGAAATATTAAAAAAAATCACGCACTTGGCCTCCCCTTTAGCCTTGGGTGAGACACATAATATTTGCACGTAATTTATTTTCGCACATGCACAGAGCAATTCCATTCAGTTCGGCGTAATTATAGTAATTACATTTGAATGCGTATTTCAGATTCAGCTGAATAATCAACTGCCCCTGGAAAATATCCTTTTTGAATTTGCCTTAATTTTGTGTTGATTTGCCGATTTTTATTTGCCATTGCCGGTCTACAGTGGACATGACAACGACCAACGCCGCCTGCTGCATATCCGTCATGTGCGAATCAAGGGGTCGCAAAACATCGAACGGAAAAACGAGACGAGATACCCTGTGACAAAAACAGTGCAAAAACAGAGAAAGAAATCACGAGTTGACAAGCCGAATATACATAATAAGCGAAATTATCAAAAAAATAAAAGGAATGGAAAAAATAACAAAGCTCGCTTGACCGAGGGTGACAATGACAAGGGTGAAAGAGGAAGGGGAAAGGAGCAGGAGAGCGCGGCGGAAGGCACGTTCTGCTTCCCTCTATGAAGGCAGGGCAGGCAATCGAACGAGAAAAAGAACGAACGAATGAAAACTTTTTGAAATCTATCTTCAACGTCAATCGTAAATTGAGAAAAAACGACATGTAAATGTAGCACTAAATCTTATTTTGCAGATTTTCGTAACACATTGAACGCCGATTTTTGTGTCTGTTCTGTTCGCGTCTTCGCGCCTCTCGTCGTCATCGTCGTCGTCGCCGCTTGCTTGGATTAAACGATGTGTCTTTTTTTTCGAATCGGGTCTTCGAAAGGGGATAAGAGGGAACTATGTCGGTGCGAATCTTTCGACGGCTGTGGACGGGCATAGTTGGCCGTGAAATGCATATATGCACATAGGGAATCCTTTTAATAATGTATGGTAGGGTCGTTGTTCCAGTATTGGGGTATGAAATCAAGCGCGTTATTCATTGTTTTTAGTTTAAGTAAGGAATTTCAGCGCTTTTAAAAAGCAAACCTGTTAATTTATTCATTCGGATGTAACATGAGCTGGCGCTTTTGATTTTAAGTTTATATGGGGATATTGGTTGGGGCCTCAGTCAGTAAAGGCACGGTATTGCCAAGCCGGAGGCGGCGGGTTCGATTCCCGGTCCGGTCGAGGGAATCTTTCGGGTTGGAAATTTTCCCGACTTCCCTGGGCATAGAGTATCATTGTGCTTGCCTTGCCACACAATATACAAATTCATGCATTGGTATAGGCATCGAAAGCTCTCAAATAATAACTCTCCAAGTGCATTTAGAACACTAATTCGAGAGCACGCAATAAGCTAATATGCACTAAGCAATAAGCTTGAAATGTGAATAAGAAGAAGAAGATGGGGATATTGGTTGAAACGTATGGAGAAATAACATTCCTACACTCTTTAATGCATAGAACTGGATCATTAAACACGATTAAGCTAAAAATTTCAGCACATCTAGCTTAAACTAAAAGGAACAACTTTGCTCAAGACAGCATCACGATTCATGTTAGTATATGGAGATATTGATTAATTAATTAATGTATTTTGCAACAAAATACAGGCAGCTTATACAACGTATCAACAGGATTAGGGTTGATGCATATATTATGTCACGCTCTAAGGGGGGAGAGGGGTCTAAGATTTTGTGAAAAGCAATGCATTAGGTATAGGAAAAACGTCACGATAGGGGAGAGGGGGTAATTTTTTGCTCGATTTAGCGTGACATCATTAATGCATGGGCCCTTACAACTAGAAATAAAAGTGCATATTTTCCACTGGCCAACATTCACACGGGCTGGCGCTTTTTATTTAATGTTCAGATTTGGTTTAAATTTTCATATACAAAATGCTCATACACATTTAAAAGCGAATATCTCCATAGAACTGACTGGATTCATGATGCAATCTTCAGCAATGTTGTTACTCATTAATTGAACTACAAGTTTTGAAAATGTGAATCAAATTGATAGTAAATGCGCCAGCTCGTGTTACATCCGAATGAGCTGAAATTTTCAGATAGTGGTTTTCTCACCTAATGTCACAAATCTAGGCGTTGGCCCGTGGAAAATTAAAACTTTTATTTTTGTGGACCAGTCTAGTCCATATGCTTAATGTGCATGACTATCAAAAATGCAACTTATTACCTAAAACAATATAAACGGATTTTCAAAAAAAAAATAATTGCCCATTAATTTTGAGACAACTTCAAAAGGATTAAACGAAAAGTGGTCCTTAGCAAACATCATTCGAATAGATAGAGATAGATAGAGATCTAATAGAGAATTAATTTTACTTTTCTATCTTGGTTATTTCAGCCAGAGTGGATCAGTTTGTGTCTTTTTAATTCGACCTCGAAACACAGCAACAATTTGTTCAATCAAATCAAGTCCAATTCTGGTTTTCGAGAAGGGAGAACACGATCCTCAGTTGGGTATACTTTTGGCGGACAAGCTCGTTGATGGTGGCAGTGTGTGTACTCTTTTCGTCGACGGGAACTGCATGGAATCACTTAAGCTTATTGAAGTAGCGCAAAATTGAAACAGTTGAACTACGGTGCGCTGTCCGTATTATATTAAAATAATGTTTATGTAATTAAAATTCATATACGAAGAACGTCATTTGATTTTTTGTTTCAGTTACCTGAATTATCCCTGCTCTACCAAAAGAATTGAAAAAATAAAAGAAAATACTTGAGAGAATATAATTTTCGATCACCTGGAGATCTTTTCAAAAATCCCTGATCGCACCAATAAAAGACTGCTTACGAGACGTCATTGATTTTTTTGATCAGTCTAAGATCTTCAGAAACACACTTTCAATCAGTTGGAGATCTTCAAGCTAGCTAATCGTCATGACGTCATACGGTTATTTGAATAATCTCTGATGCAACGAACATAGTGAATAAATACGTGAGGGATAACTGATTGAATAGTTGATCAGTACACACTTATAATTATTATTTTTACACAACACGTAATACAGCTTTGACGTAAATCATGGAACGTAAACAAACATGGCATGGCCGCTTGCCTGTGTCGGTATTTCTTCTTCTTCTTGTTCGCATTTCAAGCTTATTGCTTAGCGCATATTAGCTTATTGCGTGCTCTCAACTTAGTGTTCTAAATGCACTTCCACAGTTATTAATTAAGAGCTTTCGATGCCAATGCCATTGCATGAATTTGTATATTGTGTGGCAAGCACAATGATACTCTATGCCCAGGGAAGTCGAGAAAATTTCCAACCCACCGCATCCGGCTTGGTATTACCGTGCCTTTACTGACTAGGCTATGAGGACTGTGTCGGTCTCAGGGCACTGAAATTTACATGTCTTTTTCGTAGTGTGTAGAAGGTCTTCTGAATAATTGATCAATCGGAATTTTCGTACAAAAAAATATCCACGGTTCTTTGAAATTCTCTGAAGCTCAGTGATCGTCTCTGAATTTGCATTACCTTCAAAAAAATTTGTACCACTTTGAAGAAGTACCATGAATCGTGGATAAATATTGAGAGCTTCGGAGAAGAGTTATAAATATCAGGAAAACTGCGGGAGCTTAAAGAAAGTTCCGTGAATTTTAGGGAAGTCCAGAGAACTCTAATTTATTGAGCAGTTAAACGAACTTCTGGGGAGTAAAGATATCTTTCAAACTATCCAACTATCCAACTATCGGGAAAGTTTAAAGATAGTCAAGAGAATATTCAGAAAACTTCGTACATTTCAGGAAAGTGTTGAAAACTTCATCGAAGATCTAGAGTAGTTTTCAGGAGAACTTTAGAGTAGTTCTGAGGAGAACTTAGTTCTGAGGAGCGGTTCAAAGTAGTTCTGAGGAGAAGTTCAAAGTAGTTCTGAGGAGAAGTTCAAAGTAGTTCTGAAAAGAGCTTCATAGTAGTTTTGAGGAGAAGTTCAAAGTAGTTCTGAGGAGAACTTCAGAGTAGTTCTATGGAGAATTTCAGAGTAAGTCTGAGGAGACCTTCAGAGTAGTTCTGAGGAGAACTTCAGAGTAGTTCTATGGAGAACTTCAGAGTAGTTCTATGGAGAATTTCAGAGTTGCTCTGAGGAGACCTTCAGAGTAGTTCTAAGGAGACCTTCAGAGTAGTTCTGAGGAGAACTTCAAAGTGGTTCTGAGAAGAGTTCCAGAGTAGTTCTGAGGACTACTTCAGAGTAGTCCTGAAGAGACCTTCAAAGTAATTCTCAAGATAATTTCAGGGAAATTCCACGAACTCCAGAGAAGTTCCATTGGCCTCAGAGAAATTTCGGGAAATTCATGAAACTCTCCGGGAGCACCTGGAACATGTCTGGCCAGTGTGATCCTGAGTTCTTAATATGGCCACCAATTGAAATCTCATGTAGTTTGATGTGTCGCATGAGGATGTAGGTTCAATTTCCACTTCGCCGGGGGTATCCGGAACATGTCCGGTTCTGGCCAAAGTGGTACTGAGTACTTAATATGGCCACCAATGATCTTATTTATGTGTCGCATGAGGATGTAGGTTCAAGAGAAAGGTGGCCACTTCCCCGGGGGTACCCGGAACATGTCCGGATCTGGCTAACGTGGTCTTCTATACTTAATATGGCCACCAATGATCATATTTTTGAATTCTCATGTAATTTGATGTGTCGCATGTTGGTGTTGTTGTTGGTTCAAGAAGAATCTAACCACTTGCCCGGGGGTACCCGGAACATGCCCTGATGCGGCCAACGTGGTCCTCAGTACTTCATATGTCCACCAATGACCCCATTTTATAATTCTGATCTAGTTTGATGTGTCGCATGAGGGTGTTGGTTCAAAAAGAATCTGACTTCTTCACTGGGGGTACCTGAAATATGTCCGGAAGCATGGTTCTGACTACTTACTACAATCTTGACTGATTATTTGGTTCACGTCTTGAAGGTTCTGGTTCATTCAAAATTACAAAAAATTCAACTGAAAGCATTGAGCACTTCTCAGGTTGCCGCTCAACCGCAACACGTTTATCCAAAATGGTGAAAAAAAGGCTCGCTGTGGGTCGTCAAACGTATTTCAGTGTATTGGAAAATTTGCACTTGCCGCTATGTCGCTACCATTTTGTTCAGTCCTTAACTAATAGGGGGGCCAAGGGTGCCCGCCCCCAAAACTTTCCAGACCTAGCTCAGACTTTTTATAGTTTTTGCTCATTTTGCGTTTATAAGCATTTCTGCTTATCTTATCTAACTTAATCGTATTTATGCCTAATGGGGTACACTCGTTTGATAAATTAACATTCATTACGAACTATAATCGAGAAAACAAGAGCACCTCAACCCACCGAACTATTTTCCGGTGCAACATTGTTTTTCCATTGCACCTAATAAACCAGCTCCATGAAGCGATAATTAATTACAACCTCAAGCCTAAAAGATCAACCCCAAAACATGTTAATCGTGCAAAGCTTTCACCAATTCCAGGATGCAAGAAGACATAACCTGCGTGTCGAACCAATCGAAACGATTCCACGAGTCCTACGACACCGCACCGTCACTCCGAAATACCGGGAAAACTTCCGTCCACCATTACGGCACGACAACAGCCATCGAAAGAGAGTGAAAGCCCTCGACCGGACGACCGACCAGGTGAAATAAGCCCAGAGGTCGTCCTACTTAGCCTACCTATATAGCCACCATCATCGCTCGCGCCGGAGCGTAATCACACCGTTTGGGTAACTGATCCAAAACTACGGCCCGGCTTGGTTGGACCAGGTTTTCCCATTCGACTTTTAGTCACCAGCACTCGGGATGTATTTTGTAATCATATTAACATAGACGATCGTATAAATCAACCAGCCTGAGCATAGGCCAATGGGGCGCGAAAAATTCCCGCAGGGAATCACTGCTTTTGGTTGTGCCGTCGTCGTCGTCGTCGCTCGTTGCAAGAAGTTCACTGCTGCAGACGCGTTCACATTTGTAGAAATGGATAAAATCATCGCTGTAAAATTGCAAAACGACTGCGCTTGTAGCATACACAAAAATACACACACGAGCAATGTACATTGGCCCTCACACATGTTGAGCAAGTGAAGTGGACTCCTGCTACCACCGCGCTGAGGGGCATCTTTTCTCGCTAGGGTCCACTTTTCCTACACTACACTAACGATGACAAAGTTAACTTTCTATTTCTTTATGCAAGTGCGCCTAGCTCTTGCCCGAGTGTGACTCCAGCTGGGCCAGAAAGCGATACATTTTTCGTGATTAGCTCACGTTAGAAGGATTTGCTCAATGAGAGGTTACATCGATCTTGTTTTTTTTTTGCTCTCTCTCTCCCCAGCTGCCTCCTTTAACTCCGCAGTGCAGTTATTGAAAAAGTTGTTCAGGAAGACAGATAGTGTCGCTATGTGCGCTGAAGATCGCATAAAGGGTGATAGAAAGTGGCGATTATTCATACGGGGGCCTTCGATCGAGCAATCGGTGCAGAAATGAGATAATTAGCGGCAATAATTGATGGCATTAGGTACGGAAGGTATCCAATTAAAGGGGATTTCAGATGTCCAATCTGATGGACAGTCGCAAGCATATTTCTGGGAAAGTTATCCTTTGATCATCGGGAATAGTCAAATGCGACGAAATTTCCATCCCATCCAATTATTCTTAATTGGGCTTTCCGAAAAGAAAGGAAAAGGATCGGATGTCATGAGAAAAACCATCCCTCGCGCAGATTAGAGCCAAGAGATAAGCGGTTGAATTTTCCGCTCCTTTTTCGAACGTGAATCAAAAGTGTGTTCGATTTTTGTGTCGTTTTTTGGTTTGCAAACTGAACGTAGATCAAATCACACGCCCGTCAAATTGTCCTCGTTCTGTCTGTGACTGTCATCCCGCACCAAAACTACCGAGAGAATAAAAAGGCAAATCCAAAGAAGAAAACAATAAAGGTTTCGGAAATGTCGTTTAACAAAACTGCCCTCCAAGCGGCGGACAGCCGTCGCGACGTATTTCAAGATTTGACGATATTTCCCAACTGACGATAATTTATGTAGTTTCGGAAATTTGAATACACGCCCGTTCTCTGTTCTGTCCGTCCGTCTGTCTGTCTGTGACCGGTGAATGGTGGATTTGAATAGAGTCCCAAAAAATCTTGAATTGATTGGCTCCCGCGCTTCTGCTGCTGCTCCTGCTGATACCTGGTAGAGCCTTCAAATTAAATATATGTATATATATATATGTATTTGTTATCCAGAACAGGAGGGAAAACTCCCTTGCATTTAAGAATACGAAACCCCAACTTGAGATGCATCGCGCTATTGCATTGCAAAGAAAAAAAAATACAGCTCAGGACTTGCATTCAAGGATCGCGTTCGGAAATAATGCAAGCAAGTAAAAACGATCAATGGTGCTGTAGAAAGAAACAAAACCAAGGCAAAGACAAAAACATGAACAACGAGGAGAGCAAAATAAAAAAACAGATATACAATTTCAGTTCAATTCTTTTATAGATAATAAGATTTGCATAAGAAGACCGACAGACGAAAGCGAACGAGAGCGCGAAGGCCAAAGTTCGTGGACAGCGAGCGAGACTGCGAAGGGAAAGGGGGTATTATGACCGAGCCAAAGGGAAATGATTTCCATACTGCCATAGCGTGGTGGGCTGAATCTGGAAATGACTGTAGACTGTGAGATACAGGACGAAGCTGTTATCCATGCAGTGGGATGTGCTTTATTACGAGTTTTCATTCTGTTTATCAAATTTTCAATCGCCCGTTAACATTTTCTGTAAATTGTGCGAAGGTTGATTTCAGTTCCTATACAGTATCGTGAGAAAGATGGTTCCGGGTTATTTAACCGAATGGGTCGTTTGGCGAAATACGGCGAGTTATTTCGAAAAAAAAAAACTTGTCACGAGTAAAAGATTGAAACTATTACAATTACTCTTAAAATTTTCTATACTATTTCCTAATCTTATAGCAGTTATCAATCTGACATTTTGAAGGTGTCATGAAAATAGGATTCAATTCGTACTTCGTGCAGCTTTTCATAAATTGGAAATTTCCTTATTTCCTGGTGAAATTTTATAAGAAATAGAACGCATGCATCGACGTTTTAAGGCTCCCCCACACTGACTCGATTTATTCGCGGCGGAAAAGTATTATAGTTTTGATGACTTGCATTGCCGTAAAAGCGTGAAATCTGTTCTCTGAGTGCTTTTTTTGAAGAAGAGAACTTCTGCGTACTTTGGTTCAACGGTTGGTAAAGTTGAACGAACTTCAGAAAAGTTTTGTTGCTTTAGAAAAGTTTCATATCTTTCCTTCTAGTCCTCGTACTTCAGAGTACTTCGTAGAAGTTCTAAGATATTCGAAAAGGTTTTACGAACTTCAAACAGTTCTACGAAATGTTAAGAACATATCCAATAGTCTTTTCTTAAATCAACGATCAGCTTTCCTTTGAATATTTCCTAATCAACAAGCAAAGTCTGAAATAATATCAAAAAGTTTCAATTTTAATTTTGATCAATTGAAGATCTTCAGAAAAGTGCTAGTTCAACATGAAGAATTGAAAAATTTCTCCATGAACTTTACAGAAATCTTCGACCAGATATTTTTTGTTTTTACTTATTTCCTAAAAATATAAAATTTTTGAATACTTGGAGATCTGCACAATGAAACGTGATCTTTCTAGACCTTGCTACATTGTAGAGATCTTTGTTCGACTGAAGGCATTTGGAATAACTCCTGGCCAATCCACTATCTTAACATAATATCTGAGATACATAATTTCTATAACTGGATGGATGTAGATCTTCAGAATAATATGTTATCAATCTGAATTCTATAATCCTCCAAAGGACTAAATGGAAATGTTTGATCAATTATAGGTCTCTGAAATAATTATTTATCAATCTGCGATCTTTAGAGAATACTTTGAACCATGATCTGGGTTTTTCAGAATATTGTCTGATCAACATGAAGCCTTGCCTGCCATAGTATCTAGAGGGCTTTATAAGGGGTTTTGATTAAAAGTAGGCCTGTGCGGAAAAACAATACTGATCAACCTGTTTTCTGAAAGAAACATGAAGTCCTACCTGTCATAGTATCTAGAGGATTTAATAAGGGTTTTTGATCTAAAGTAGGTCTGTGCAAAAAAAAATATCCTGATAAACCTGCTTTCTGAAAGATATATATTAGGAAATGATTTGAAAAACTGAACAGTTGGAGATCTTCAGAATAATTCCTGATCAACATGTTGTCATGACAAAATATCCAAAGGACTTTTTGTAAGTCTTTGAACAATTGAAGATCTTAAGAATAAAACATGATCAATCAAAAGTCTTCTCAAAATACCCAAAAGGACTTTATGCTGGTCTTTGATCAACTAAAAGTCTGTGAAAAGATTGCTGATGAACCTGCAATCCGGAGAAATTGTTTGAGAAACATGGTTTGAGTTTTTTTTTTTTTTTCCTTTGGTCTGTTTTTTCCGTCGATCTTGTTTTCCGTGCTGAGCACCAATGCTACTGACGTGCCAGAAAGGCAGCTCCCACACCTGGACCCTATCTATCGACCCATCAACTCATGAACCGGGGACCAACGGCTTTACTTCCCATCCGAAGGAAGGCGTGATCA
This sequence comes from Ochlerotatus camptorhynchus, assembly GCF_037179485.1. NCBI lineage: Eukaryota > Metazoa > Arthropoda > Insecta > Diptera > Culicidae > Ochlerotatus > Ochlerotatus camptorhynchus. Next base: position 373,562 of record NW_027041078.1, read on the forward strand.
GAGATGTTATGCCTCAGAACATCCCGGCGGCGCCGACTGGGATTGAACCCAGGCCTGTTGGGGTGAGAGGTAATCACGCTTACCACTACACCACTGGCGCCGTTCTGGTTTGAGTTATTGACCAGTTATAGTTCTTCAGAATAATACCTGGTCATTGGCTGATCTTTGAAAATTTTAAGGTTTTTGGAATAATTTCTGGCTATCCTGCTATTTTGCATAAATATCTCAGAGACATGATTTGATCTATTGAACAATTGGAAATCTTCAGAATAATTCCTTATCAACCTGAAGTCTTGAGAAATGATCCAGAAAGTAATTTGGAGAACTTTGATCCACTGAAGATTTTGGAATATTTCCTAATCATCCTTCTATGTTGAGAGAATATCTAATATCCTTCTATGTTAAGAGAATATCTAAGAAATATGCATTAATTTATTGAACAATTGGAGATCTCCAGAATAATATCAGATCACCGATGAGTGTTGACAAAATATCCAAAGAGATTTTTGGAGATCAATGATAAACAGAAGTTCTTTGAAATAATTCCTGATCAACCTGATGTCTTGACAAAATATCCAGAAGGCTTGCAGTTCTTTGATAAATTTAGGGTTATAAGAATAATTCCGGATTAGAAAAATGATTTGAGTTAGAGATCTACAAAATAATACTTAATAAACTAATAGTCTTGAATAATTATCCAGACTTTATGACGATCAATTGAATGTTTTTGGAATGAGTCTTGATCAACCTGTTATCTTGCAAGAATATCACAGAGAAACGACTAAATAATCATTAATCAACCAGAAGAATCAATATATCGAGAGACCATAATGCAGGTGTTTGACCATTTGAAGGACATTGGAATAATTCCTGTTCAACCTGCTTTCTGAAAAATAACTGAGATTTGAATTATTAGACAGCTGGAGACCTCCAGAATAAAACTTGATTGACCTCAAGTCTTGAAAAAATATACAGCGAACTCGATGCAGGTTTTGATCATCTGATGGTCTCTGGAATAATTTCTAATGAACCTGCTGATATTCTCGTATTAGAATATCTAACAGACCTGATTTATTAAACAGTTTAAGATTTTCAGAAAAATATCTTATAAACCAAATGAATCGTTAAATTATCCAGGGAACATTAGGCAGGTCCTTGACCATCAGAAGGTCTTTGTAATAATTACAGATCAACCTATTTTCTTGCGTGAATATCTTAGATACATGTTTTGTATTATTAATCTATAAGGGATCTTCAGAATAATAGGCAGAATATTCAAAATTTTTAGATCAGCTATGGTAGATTATGCACGAGTACACATTTCCGGATAAACTGACGCGATTGGTCAAGGCGACGATGGATCGAGTGATGTGCGTTGTTCGAGTATCGGGGACACTCTCGAGTCCCTTTGAATCTCGAAGGGGGTTACGGCAAGGTGATGGACTTTCGTGTCTGCTATTCAACATCGCGTTAGAAGGTGTGATCAGAAGAGCTGGGATAGACACGAGTGGCACGATCTTCAGGAAGTCCATCCAGCTTCTTGGCTTCACCGATGACATTGACATCATGGCACGGAACTTTGAGACGATGTCGGAAACGTACATCAGACTTAAGGCTGAAGCTAGGTGAATTGGACTTGCCATCAACGCATCAAAGACAAAATACATGAAAGGAAGAGGTTCTAGGGAAGACAATGTTAGCTTCCCACCCCGAGTTCAGATTGACGGTGACGAAATCGAGGTGGTCGATGAGTTCGTGTATTTGGGCTCACTGGTGACCGCTGAAAATGATACTAGCAGAGAAATTCAAAGACGCATTATGGCAGGGAATCGTGCCTACTTTGGACTCCGGAGGATGCTCCAGTCGAATAAAATTCGCCGTCGCAAGAAGTTGACTGTCTACAAGACGCTGATTAGATCGGTAGTTCACTACGGCCACGACACCTGGACTATGCTCGTGGACGACCGTGGTGTTTTCGAACGGATGGTGTTGCGCACCATCTACGGTGGAGTGCAGATGGATGACGGAACGTGGAGGAGGTGAATGAACCACGAATTGCACCAGTTGCTTGGAGAACCATCTATCGTCTACATTGCAATAAATTGGGCGACTACGGTGGGCTGGGCACGTCGTAAGAATGCCACACGACGACCCAGTGAAAATGGTTCTAGAAAACGACCCAACAGGAACAAGAAGAAGAGGCGCGCAGCAGGCAAGGTGGATCGACCAAGTAGAAGGCGACCTGCGGACCCTTCGCAGACTACGAGGCTGGCGAAATGTGACCATGGATCGAGTAGAGTGGAGACGACTTCTTTGAACAGCTGAGGACAACAAGGCCTTAGCCTGATTGGTAAGGTAAGTATTCAAAATATTTTCTGAACCATCTGGAATCACGAGAGAATATCCAAAAGGCGTTAATTGAAATGCTGGACAGTTGACGATCTTCATAATAATACCTGATCATCCTGAAGCCTTGATAAATATCCAGCGATCCTCATCAATATCCTCGATCACTTGAAAGTCTTTGGAATAATTTCTGAGTTGGCTGGTATCATATGAGAAAATACCAGAGATGTGATTTATTTTGATAGGTTGCAAGATATCTCCAGAATACCTTACTATAATTGAATGGTATCATATGAGGGAATATCTGAGAGAAGAGATTTGCATTGTCGGATAGTTGGATATCTTCAGGTATCATACCTGATCATTCTGATGTCTAAAAAAAATATCTAGAGGAATTTATGGAGAACTCTGATCACCTGAATCTTTGAAATATCTTTTGAGTAACCTGGTTTCATGCGAAAATATCTGAAAGACGTGATTTGAACTGTTGGACAGTTGATTTTGGTGAATTGTTGGACAAGGTTAATTACTGTAAAAATCGATTTTGGTGTACACGATGGGTCTCCACATATGTTTGACCCTGGGCCCTAGTTAACGTTAACGCAAGGCCCTGTGTTCCGGGTACCATTCTGGATGTGGCCAAAATCTGACATGAGCCAATATCTATCATGCAAAACCACATTGGCTACACGTGGCCAAAATTCGATAACTCAAGATCAATGATTAAGTTGTTAAAATGATTATGTTATATTACAAGTCCAGACAGTTTCCTCTGGTTGTAAACTAAACACGAAAAGCGGATCTTAAATTGCACCAGTGTGGGGAAGACTTTACTATGGTGGCTGTCAAAATAACACATTTTAACCTTCACTTCAAACCAGAATATTGCATAACTGTATATGTGACTTGTTACAGAAAACACAATTTTTAAATTGCTGCCGAAAACATCGTTGCAAAATCATCACGGCGGCGGCAGACTCGAAGACGTCGGCGGTGGCGCCCAAGTAACACAAATTCATAAAATTATGTTGAGTAAACTTCTATACGCCCAAAATCAGTCATACAAAGGCTTTATAAACTGTTATAGAACATGTGCGTTGCTTGTGCGGCGTGTGAAAAAGTGTCGGTGGCGGTGGCTCACAGGTCTATTCCAGACCAAGTATTAAGTGACATTAATTTATGATTACCGTAAAACGGGGTAACCTTGATAGTTTTTTTTAGTATATTCTAAATATTTTTTACAACAATTAATGTTTTTCAAATATTATATTTTTAAAACAAGTACTGATGATCCTACAGTCAATTAGTGCAATATTGTTATCGAAAATTATTGCATTTGTACTATTTTTTTATGTAATGTGAGCGAACATCAGTTTTTTGTTTTGGGGTTACTTTGATAGTTGTCGATGAATGTAGAAAAACATGCTTAAATCTCAAACAATTAAGTTCAAGAAATCTTTAATTTTGAATGAGAATTTAATTAGAAATAACATAGACAATAGAAGACAACATTGAACTTGTGATGGCTGTATAGGGAATACATTTAGTAAGTGATTGCTTGAGTGTCTTTTCAATCAGACGAAAAACAATAAAATTATTTTTAGCAGATATTTGGAAAATATGTAAAACATTCATTGTTAAACTCTATACGATATCAAAGGTAATACCCTAAGCTACCAAATGGAGCCAATGTTTCCAATTCGGAAATAGTGCAAAAAGTAAATTTAATCATTATATTATCTTATCAAAGTTACTTGCATTATCAAAGATACCTCGTTTTACGGTACTACAATCAATAATAAAAACCTGAATTCATCCACCTATGGTGAAAGGTGACCATTCTTACTAATTTATATTCCGACGAAACAAATTGAAACGGCGCCACACCAAATTCATAGGTGTATTATTTAAATTATGGAACAATGAACTAATTGCAGGTATCCATTCCTAGCCAACTGGTATTGAGTTATTGTACATAAAGGTGACCTTAGAATGCACTCCTCAATCATTCTTGAAATGAGTCGCTGGATCTACCAAACCACTACAAATTTCCATCTCGAGGACTAATCTGCAAGAAGGGTTGCATTTTAATGACTGATTCGATTGCACATCAATAGATAAGCAATGCAACACAGCCTGCACCATGATTCTAACTCTCGCGTTTAAAGTACCCCAAGCATTCCAAACCCAGGACTGGAAAGGGCAGGTGGTGGTACAGAGAGCGAAGAAATCAGACGGTACGATAACTTCCGCTGAGAAGATGAGTCTCCCGCCGGTTTTTATATCCTATTATATTTGTGCTGAAAGCAGTTGTTCGTTGGTTGAATGATGCCAAAAAAAAAAAACCTCTGACTGATGCTCGTTCTCCCTTTGTGGCAGAAGATTTTAATCAGGGGGGAGTGCACTGTGCAGACCATCAATTCCAAGCATCAGTCTTTCAGATGCGTTCTTTTTTTTTCGGCACCGGCGCGATGCTGAAGATAAGTGCTGATGATGCGATCTGGTGCCCGTTTTTCAAGATTCTTTTTTTTTTGGCAAACCTGCTCTCGTTGATGCTGCTGAGCTGCTTCTGATTATGCGTGGTCCACAACAAATTCACACAGTGGGTAACAGCAGTCTCGCAGAAAACGAAAGAAGATGATGATGTTGCTACTTTTTTTCTTCTCTTGCTTCGACTCTCTCCTCCCGTTGTGTTTTGATGTCGTTTATTTTTTTTGTTTGCTGCCACGAGAGAGGCGCGCGGACATCATTACCATTCAGAAAATGTTAATTAATTAATTTAAATAAATCAAAAGTTTTGGTTGGCTGGTTTTAATGGCTGTTATCGTTAATGACTGGCTTGCTGTTTGTTGGGATTTCTGGAACCGGGGCGGGATCAGGCACCCGCTCGCACGCAGGTGTGTATGAGTGAGTGACCTTCGCTGAAACAGGTTGCCAGGAAATGCCGCGCGCACTCCAGAACCGTCAGCGATCTTTTACTGCATTTATTGATGGATGGCTAAATCAGTTTCAAGGTTGATGAAGATATTTGCATGCATATTTTCATGAGTGCTTTCCAAAGAATGGTCACTTTTGGATCTTCACCCTCATGCTTATAAAAATCAATGCGGAACCACAATTCACATGAACCGACAATGCCATTTTCATTCTTATGCTTTCACACAAACACATACACAGTCATCAGATTACTATCGCCCATCCGTACGGTATTTGCTGATCGAAACCTCATTTTGCTGTGATGCATCACTCGTCTGACGTTCTGATCTACGGAAATCGTGAATCTTCATTTCCTAAAAGACACTTTTCCCCGCCAGATCTATGGGAAAAGAAGACAGTCAAAAGACTGTCATCGTCTACTCAATCTCTCCGATCTTTTCCTCCATCGATCGCCGCACGCTGAAGAAGGGCAACGAGTGACTCAGGGATCACTTTTCATCTCGGTTCGCTCAATTGACATCGTTGTCGCCTAGGATCAATCTATCCTCAATGGGTCCCCCTCTCCCCAAACATGAACCCGAGCTGCACAGGTTCTTGTTACTGTTATTGATGATGATGATGATGATGATGGTGAAGTTGACAATGATGGACCCGAGAGTGTGTGATGTGATGCGCGTTCAGGGAAGCATATCAGAAATGCTTATTCCGACGCTAGCTAAATGACAGTCCACACAAAGCTCATCTCGAATTCATGCGAAATCCCACCTCTCGATTAGAGATCAGATTGCACAAATCTGCACCACGCCTGAAACCCTCACCACCACCACCACCGGTCACCATGCGGCTGAGTTTGATGGATGGAAAAATCAGCAGAGAGGCGATGCATCACTTTTCTTGCATTTCATTGCTTAAGCTCTCGGTTCTATTCTCACATGGCGAAATGTTCGAAGCGCAAAAATCAAACGATCAATCGATTGATCCAACCAGACATGGGGCGAGAGCAAAGGAGACGACAGAGTCATTGATCCATCGTTCGATCCATTTGTAAAAGGAAATTGTCCGTAAGCATGAAGTCGTTGCTTTGCTGAAACTTCTTCGATACGGCAAACGGAACACGACGACGGGGAAACCGACGGGAAGATAGTGCGTGAGTGTGTGGTTGATGTTACAATAGAAAACTATTCGTCCTCGTCGCCACTTGGCCGTCAACACTATAAACATGAAATGGTATCATAAGCTCCATCATGAAGCGGTAGAAAAACGTGGGGAACGTTCGGACGAGCAGGGAACGAAACAACATTGTGGAAATGTACCGATTCCAAAATATGTCATCGAGACCTGTCATTCAAAGCGAATATGGTACATGCGCTATCATATAGATGAAATGCTTTAAGCTCCATTTCATACTCCTCCGGATCTGCCCGGTACAATCGCGGTGCTGTGCACAGAAACGGCAGCAGCGGCATCAACAATATCAATAATAATAATAACAACAACAACAACAACAACAGCAAGACTAAAGTCGGCCCGAGAACGACCATCCATCGCCGGGTTCGTCGCCTATGCCTTCGACAAGTCACCAAGAGTCGTACCTGTTTTGTTGCCCCCCACACTACCTCCCAATACCGTGATCCATCGGCCTCGGTCCACCAGAGTTGAGGCAGAAGGGGAAACCATACCAGAAAAAGAAGGCTATTGAGCTACAATTTATCTCTTACGGTAAGGAATTAACTATGTATTAATTTATATTCCGTTTCATAAATTTAATATCCCTCGTTGTTCGATTCGGAATGATGTTTGGTTAAGAAGTGTGTACGAATGTGACCGCAGCCGGCAGCCGGCACCAACAGCAGCAGCAGCAGCAGCAGCAAAAGCTCAGAAGATGTGGGCAGACCAGAGCGAGCGGTATGATTTACTAATGGGAACGATTCTTGCAGTGAAAGATGGCATTGCTCAATTGATAGGCATTATTAGCCTCGATGACCAAGGCGGGCGGAGGCCACAAACACAGGAGAAAGAACTGAATTTATATGATCTTTTCATGAGTTAATGATCACCGGTGATGTTTTATTGGCGAATTTTCTAAGCATTAGTCATTGATTCGTACTTTGTAGAACGTTGAAAAACTGCTGGGTTTTGCTGATTGAAATGAATTTCTATCGTCCTACAATACAGTAGTGTTCCGATTTTGGCAAACAACTTTTTCAGAATTGATAAAGTAATACGGGAATTTCGATGGTGGTTTTAAGGAATCGGGCTTGGTGATCTTGTTGGGCAGCTATAAAGGAAAATCATTGGAAACAGGTCCAGTGCATTGAGATTTAAGAAGAGTGGACAAAAATCTAGGGAAAAACAATTGACTGGTGGATTTGAACCCACAAATCTCATACCCCCACATTCTCGTTTACGATCAAACGGTATTTTTCATACAGAAAATCATTTTTTGTATGGAAAATGCAGTTCAGACGTAAATGGAAACATGCACATTTTGAAAAAAAAAATCATGTCAATTTAGGTGCTCTGAGACTGACATAAACGTCATAACAGACGCAAAATTCAGCTCAATCAACCGAACTTTTTACCTAGTAACGATTTTTTCAGTCTCGGGGACCTTAATTATGCCATGTTTGTTTACGTCTCATCCTTTATGTCAAAGATGGATTCCGTCACGTGGAAAATTAGTTGTTTCTATGTGTGTGGGTAATTATCAATAACTAAAAACATTCCCGGTTATATAAATCATGTTTTTAGAAAATATAGTCAACTCTTCACAACTCGATATTTTCTAAAACTCAATGGATTCTGTGGTCTTTTCATTTTCTCTTGTATGGTACTCTCTATAAGTCGATATTTTTACTAGTGTTTCTAAAATGAATTACAATACAATTCCTCATGGAATTTTATTTTTCTTGGAATAATATGGAATTCTCTGAAAATTTTATCATTTCTCAGGGAATTTTCAAATTACTATTATTATCTTTATTTAGGAGATTTTCAGCCGCAGGCTGGTTCATCTCCGGCTTTTTTTCAAATTCTCTTACTTAGACTTTTTTTTAAAAGCATGTAATACATTTTATAATGCAAACATTTAATTTTTCTCATTATTTGCTTTCATTCACTGAACTTAATAGATCCTGAGTGGATTTATCTTCAGTAACAACATAAATTTTTAAAAAAACAATCATTTTCAAAGTTCTGATATATGGATATTTTTCATAATATGTTAAATTTATTTATTTATTGCACACCGTCTTCGACTACGTCGTACAGACTGATTACTTAAAACTAAAACTTGTTCGATCTAAATCTCTTATTCTATTACTAATCACATTTTTGGACATAGTAAAATCAAACTCATTACAAACATCATGAAAGGAACGCAAATATGAATTAAAGCAGATATCGAATCCAAAGTTAGTTCTGTGGAATGGAATTGCCAGTAATGGGGAGTTTTTCCATGGAATCCGTTCCAGGAGTTTGGGACAGTCCACATTGCCGGTGATTAAGTCGAAGATGAACAGTCGTTGCAATTTGATACGCCTTGCTGAGAGATATTCGAAATCAATCAGCATGCATCGGCATGGATAACTGGAAAGAATGACTGGATCATTCCATGGGAACTGACGTAATATATTAAATTTGAATATTTTTTTTGAAATTCTGCAATTTTCTTGGAGAAATTTCCAAGAACCTATTTGAAAAACATCAATATTAAGAAACTTGCATTATTTTCAAGCCTCATGAAATTGGATAATAATTTCTATTGAACTCATTCAGTTCTGGAAAGAACTGTGAGGAGAACATCAAATGCAATCTGCTAGCAAAGGTACTCCTTATTATGTGTGAAACCTGAATACCGAGGTAGGTTTAAGTAGAATTTCAAGTAAACCCTGAATAAAATTCGAAAGACATTTTATGGTCTTGAACAAAACTTAAAAGGAATTCCTATACAAGTTCCAAAGGAATTTCTGGAGAATACAAAGTGAATGCTGAGGAGAACTCCAAGTCAATTTTCCAGAGAAATCTCCTGGGAATACTTCATAAATTATATGTAATTTAAGAGCATTGCAGATTAAATTCAAATAGTGTTCTGCAGATGATTTTCAAGAGTATTATGGAGCAAATTATAAAAAAAAAATAAAAAAAAGGAGGTCTATGATGAACTATGAGGGTATTTTGTGATGATTCAAGCAAATTCTGCAGAAAGTACTGAAAAAATCCTGTAAAGAGTTCCAAGGGGATGATTACATCATAGATTTTTTTCGAGATATTCGACAAAAGAAAGAATCATGAACTAGGATTTGGAAAATTTGTTTAAATTAATAAATGTTGAGATTTCATGTCCCGAACACTTTATTAGGATCAGATTTTAAAAATCTTCAAGATTCAGCTAGTTTTATTTTAAAATATTCCGGATATGGGGATTCCTGAAGGTCTTAATAGTCAGCACAAATATCTAAGTGTTTAAAATCTTAAAAACATAACTGTGTAAGGAAGCTCGTCAAATTTTATTCAAGTCTGGACTAATTACCGGGCATCCTCAGGGCGATAGTGCCACATCAATAAATGACCAGAACCTTTGATTTCTTAACAAATTAAATTTCAAGAGCTGGCCGCTCTATTGCAGGTTTTGTTCATTCTATAAGACGATAATTTTATAACTCGATGGTCCCTTCAATATCAAAAATTCAATATTTTTTATTCTAAATTTAAAGAGATGAACCAGCATTTGGCTGAAATTCTCGCTTATAAAGATAACCTAACCTAATCTATTCTAAATTTATATATTCCTACCAATCTATTTGGAAATTGGAATAAATTTTAAGCATATTTTAAATAATTAAAAAATCTGGCATTTTAGCCAACAAAAAAGATCTTATCCAAGCACAATTTTGATCTTTTTTTATCTAGTTCGTTTATTTGTAAGGCTCAATCGCGTTAGTTTTACGTAGCCGATAATTCATTGTTCTTTGTTTGTAACAAAATTCACTTAATTCTATGTCTAGTAGGAGTTGGGCCGAATACTCGCGGCTTACCCGAGGCTAGAGGGGTACATTGTCAAAGGATAGGAAAAGGGGAGGAGCTTGGGGGTAGGGTTTCGTTGTCTCATCAGATCGATGACAATTTGGATCTTATCTTGATTTTAAAATCAGATTATTTGTAAAGATTGTAAAACAACACAGGTCTATTAAGCTTAACAAACCACTGTAATTTATTGAACCTCGTTAAATTTAGATGATTCTGTATAAATATGTGTATTCAGATTTCTGAAAAAATTATTAACTCCCCTAAAATGTATAAAATCTAGCCAATTTTGAATTAATAAAAAAATTAAGGTCACAATGAGTGTCCCTACGGGTACTTAAAAAGAATCACAAGGTATTGCGACATTCACTATTACTTTAAATTATTATGTTTACTGTTTCTATAAAAGTTATGAAAGCAATTGGAGCACTTTGTGTTTTGGGAAAAGATCATTTAAACTGATTTTGAGTGATTGCGGATATGAGTAAATTCACTTACTCAAAAGAGCAGCAAAATAGCCATGCTTGGTTGTTGAATGGTTGCTGATCGAATGATAGCTCTAACAAGCAGTTGGCTGCACATATAATCAGCACAGTAAACCGAATAAGGCGAGAAACTGAAGGAACATGAAAAACGTTCTCAAAATAATTGATTAAATACTGAAGTATATAGATTAATTAATTAATTTAGCTTTATTTAGGAGGCTTTCAGCCTTAGGCTGGTTCGCCTCCAAAAGTATATAGATCTAAAATCAGCGAGGAATCGTTTTTGGTTCTGATTTTACATTTTTATAATGATGATGACGGTCCCGCCTCTTACCCCTACAAAGGTTTGAGCTGGACGATTCAACTTTAAGATAATAAAATAAAACATTTTAACTAGGTTAGTAAACAAAAAAGGAATGGTTACAGTTACAGATATTTTCTAGAATTTACAGTTGCTTCACAACGATATAGGGGAATTTACGTATTCTCGTCAATCTAAGCAGCGTCTGCACTTCTACTAGCATTTTCTCAGCGTCACGCACATATATGATGTGTCTGTTTGTTTACATTCATCTGCTGCTTGCTTCTTTATCCATTTTAATCGACAGAATTTTTCAAAACGTTTTGAAAGCGTTTTTACAACGCTCCAAACTTCTCAGGTGAGTGTGACTATTGTCGGCAGTCTCTTTTTCTTCGGCAACCTTCCCATTAGAACTGCGTGTTAACCAGCTGTTCTATTATCGGCAACTCGAAATCAACCTCATTTTGTAGTGCGTATGCTTTATTTGAAGAAAAATGTAGCATTACTGGATTGCTCGATCGTTCAAATATAATCAGATTGAAGCTGAAAGGCTAAACAATCGTTTGGACACATTCAGGGAAGTGCGTTGATGGGAAAACATAGTGAAATTAACGTTTAAATTTTGGTTGCCGAAAACAGTCAATGGGTGCCGAAGCCAACATTTACCCTAGATGTGAAAAGCCTAGGCATCCATCTCTTAGTTCGTCTTTTTGTTCACCTAAAATATTCATAAGCATTACAAGCAATCAAGAGTTAATGAACAATCAACAAAGCATCCTTTACACTAGATTTACACTAAAGTTTGCTCATCTTGGATACGTGAAAGCAGGGTTACTTCCACTCACTTGCTATAAAAAAAATGTTTTTCGGAATAATGAAATCATGAGATGGAATAATGATAATTAATACTTGTAAGTTACACGAAGAGGTCGTGAAGTATGTGTTTGACACATAAAATCTGTCAATATTGCTTTCAGAGGGTCACAATCAGCGATTTTACGACTCATGAGCGCTCACTCTGAGTGAACGCTCACGAATCATAAGATCGCTGATTGTGACGCTCTGAAAGCGAAATTGACAGGTTTTATGAGTCAAACACATACTTTACACCCTCTTCTTGTTACTTAAAAGTACGACACATCATTATATCATCTAATGATTGTATAATTCCGAAAAATATTTTTTTATAGCAAGTGAGTGGAAGCAACCCTGCGTGAAAGTTTTAGTTTAGACAAATTTCAGCGGCACCGGTGGTGTATAGGTAAGCGTGATTACCTCTCACCCCACCAGGCCTTGATTCAATCCCAGTCGGCGCCGCCGGGATGTTCTGAGGCATAAAATCTCTGATCACGTCTTCCTTTGGAAGGGGAAGTAAAGCTGTTGGCCCCCGGTTCATGAGTTGGTGGGTCGATATGTAGGGTCCAGGTGTGGAAGCTGCCACCCTGGCGTGAAATTGAGAAACTATTGAAATCCTTGAAATATGATTATTTTTCTGGTAGATTTTTCAAACTCCCGGCGTTTTCCTGGTGGAAATAAAATCCCGGCTTTTTCCTGGCTCACTTGCCTCCGTGTTCTAGAAACTATCCTTGGAATTTATTTTGGTCTCTTCTCAGAATTCCTTCACAATTATGCCCGAAACATTCGACTTACTGACATTACTTTCAAAATTACCTTGGAACTGACCCTTAAGATGTCACCATAAAGTGTCACCAGAATGTGCCTGTAATTTGATTCACACTTATTTTAAAACTATCCTGTGCATTCAATACCCTTAAGTTCTTCTCGTAATTTCCTTTGAATCACACGTCAGAACTCACTTGGAAATCTTCTCAGCATTTCTTTGGAAAACTCATTCAAAGTGGACCTTGAATCTTACTCACAATAGCCATGGAGTTCTCGTGAGAACTACCTATAATTATTCTCAGAACACTGCTTGAAATCCACCTGAAGTTCGTTGTTCCTTAAAATTCTTTCTACAATTGCGTCCAGAATCCCATTTTTTTTTCTCGTAAGGAAGGCGAACGGGCTAATCATGTAATATAATTTGATGATTTTTAATTTATCAGCATCATCTAAAATATGGGAGAGCGCAGAAGCATCACATTAGGACTAATATTTTTCCAGCCTCACACATTTTTCCAAGTTAACTTTAGAAACTATTAGTCGAAAGACAAAAGGTCGAAAGGACAGAAGGTAAAACAAATGATGGGGCTGTGTACAAGACACTACCGCATGGCTGACGTTACGCCGTTTAGTGAACTTCTCGTGTATTTTTCTTGATATTGATTTAAAATACATTAGAAGTAGAAGCGGCTTTTCTCAAATCAAATATTTGGTTTCCAATAAGTAGGTGCTTAGTACAACATTAATTGAAAATTAAAGGAATTCGAACGGTTCAAATCAAAGTATACAGGTTCCCCATCTGTTAGATGTTTTGACAGTAAGCATTATAGTTACGCATCATAGTCCTATGTGAAAATTAGCGGAGCCACGACAGCAGCGCTATTTTATTACTTTATAGGTTCAACGATACAACCAAGTAGTGCTTGATTATGACGTGTGACAGTTATAAAATTATCACTTTTTATTTGAAAATTTTTCAAAACATTTTATTACATAAAATTGGAAAATTATTTATTTTATCAGATTTGTAGCGATATTTCCTATCGATTGGTGTATATTTGGATTTTAATTTCATATATTATTGACAAAGTTATAAACGTTCAAAACCTTACGCTCTTTCGTGGCAGTTGCGATTTTAGAATTTTAGATTTACCCCCTGTACCTTCCCGTAAGACATAGTCCACGTCAAAAAACGGAAGGTCAAAAGGGACTAAAGGTCGAATGAACAAAAAGTCGAATAGATTTCAAGGAAGTGAAAACAGTATATGATGTGAAAATTATACCTTGACTATATGTTGAGTATTACTTCTGTGTGAAATCAACGATTCACATAGTTGAAGATGCTAATTTCAAATAACAGACTAAAGTGTTAATTTTTATACGATAGATGTGGAGATGAAAGTATAGAGTGGATAGTTCCGTTAGAGTACGGCAATGTGAAAATTGTATATAGAGAGTAGAAATCGAACAAGGACAACTTTAGGAAGGTATAAATCTGTTTGATCATCTCTATTTACAAAACTTCCTCGTTGGAGAGGGATGGTGAGGGGTATTCCCTCCCGCCACCACTGGCAAAAAGAGATGATCGCCGACTCGCTCATGTACCGACGATGTGTTTGAAACAGTTCTATCGATTTTTACCGCACTCAAGTTGTTATCTGAAGGAAGGCATCCAGTCGTAGGTTTGAAAATTGCAGCTATTGTTACCTCTACCACGGTATCTGCTCCTGTCATCGTCGACTTGAAGATCTCGAGGGACACAGGTAGGGTAGGTGCTGCTACTGTACCTTTCGACCAATGACAGTAATTGATGGTAAGCTCTCATCCAGAGTTATGTACTTTGACTATATGTTTAGTATTACTTCTGCGTGAAGTCAACGATTTACATAGTTGAAGATGCTTTCTACTCTCTATATACAATTTTCAAACTGCCGTACTCTAACAGAACTATCAACTCTATACTTTCATCTCCTCATCAATCTTATAAAAATTACCACTTTAGTCTGTTATTTGAAATTAGCATCTTCAATTATGAAAATTATATTGATATTATAAAAAATCAGTTTCAGAATATATACACCAGCAGAATATATACTAGGGACAACAGTTCTATTGAACAACATAGACAATGAATAAAAGGTTATGATCGCGCACGGTCAGGACCCTTTCCTACGTTGTGATTTGATGCATCAAAGACGATAATGATTTCGGCCGTCCTGCCATGGCAGAGGCAGATGATAGTTTGTTATATTTATTGTACTCGTATTTCAGAAACAGCACATAATAGGGTCAAGGGGGCCAATGTCGCTTGCACGAACAGGTTAGATTGTCCCATAGTAATTACCATACAAATTTAAAATAATTTTTGTCAAGCCAGTTTATAACCAAATAAGTTCGAATTTTGGGAGGCAAATCAGGACCCGATTTGAAGCCGTTTGAGCTCTGTAAAGTGGAAATTACAAATTTGAAAACATTTTACGTATACGTATACACAACGTCACTCTACGTAGTGTGGGCAGGAAATCCAGAAAATCCTATCTTCCGATGCTTACCGATGATAAATGCACTAGTAAATGAAATCATGATCAGTGTATATCAGAGGATTATCATTTGCGTTGCACAGCACCAAAATCGATAAGCCACTGATATGATCACAATTCCAATTATCGAAATCTAGGAATTTGTTGTCTTCGGAAAAGTTGTTCTGGAGGCCAAATACCAACAATATGGACATTTTTGGAACCGGGATGACATTTAGGTGTTGGAAATCGATGTCCGCCGTTGGTTTCAGAAATTCAAGATAACGGCCGTGGATTTCAGAAAATCTGTAAAGTACCGTACAATATGGGTATTTTTGGAGCTGGGATGACGTGTAGATACCGAAAATTGATGTCTGCTGCCATTTTGGAATCCAAAATGGCGGCAGAAATCAATTTTCTACATCTCCATGTCATCCCTGTTCGGAAAATACTTCGATTGCAGGGTATTTTACATTTTTCCTGAAATCGATGTGACATCGATTTTCAATCTCTATACGTTATCCCCGTTCCAAAAATACCTATATAGAATTTGATTTTTCTTGTATTATATAGGAAATTTTCAGTGACGACAGTTGATGATGATCATCGGACATTATCGTTATTTCATATGAGCATGATCTGTAACACAAATGATATTTGCATTATCGTTTCCAGAACTGTCGATTGACGCATTTAATGAGATTAAAAATAACCTATTAAATATAGAATGATCAAAGGCTGGAGAGTAGGCTGTGCGTGCGGACGGACGTGAAAATTGTGTGTTTGAAAATTTGGAAAAAAATAGAAATTTCGTGATTCCTAGTTCGAGTGATTAACTGTTAAAATGAAATGGCTTAGTTCGGTGTTGTAGTTATACTTGGGTGCTGATTCGATCAACATTTAACATAGATGGACCTGAATTAGATTGCCTGGTTCTGGGTTGCCATCAAAGCCGAGATTCAAGATGTTATTTTCACGAGCAGCTGGCCAATTAACTGTAACGGAAGACCATCCATTTGGAACTCAGCGAGTGCACGTACATCGACGGGTTGCAGGATCTACATCTCTGCAATATTCCCCCGCTCGTTCCTGGAGCCACTGTCAATCCACCGAACCCTCAACGTCCCATCGTTTGGCACGATCATGTTGCCGAGGAAGGAGTTCATTCAAGTGTTTCAAGTGCCAGAAGCTTGCAAATGGAAACCTTCAAACTTAGATAAATTCATAAATTTAGGTGCTCTGAGACTGACATATACGAGCGTCAATTTTGAAATAAAATTGAGTCATAATAGACGCAAAATTCAGCTCAATCAAACGTACTTTTCGTCGAGTAATGGACTTTTCAGTCTAGGAGCACTTAATTTTACATGACATGTTTGTTTACGTCTCATCCTCTATGTCAAAGATGGATTCCGTCACGTGTAAAATTAGTTATTTCTAAGTGTGTTTTTTTTTACTACAAACATCGGTTGCGAAAATCAATGATGGTTCGACACACATTATAAAATATACACTACCGATGATAAGTTTAAGGACACCCCAAAAACCATGCAAATATGTTTTGTTCAATTTTCGATCTCCAAAGGTTATTTGAATGGTATGAATGGTATAGCATAAGGGAGGGTCCATTAATTATGTCACGCAAATTTGGCCCATTTTCAACCCCTCCCCCCTTTGTCACATTTTTTATATGGACCTTAATTGTTTTTTGTAAGGCTCGTCACAGTTTCCAAAACCCCCCTCCCCCCTAAAAGTGTGACATAATTAATGGACGATCCCTAACTGTTCTACTACTACTTTTATTTCAAAATTTGGGCAACCCAATTCTGAGAAAATCAGTCACGATTCTTCAGAGTAAATTTTGAAAAATATTGTAACTTTGGGTGAACTTTTAGCAAACAAAATTTGAAAATTATATTGAACAATTTGCCTACGAGGAAAATTCAATACCTTTCAAATGATCTAAAGAGAACGAAAATTGGACGTAACATGACATAGATATGAACATAACAAATTTGTCATTGTTTTTTTGGGGGTGTCCTTAAACTTATGCTCGGGAGTGTATATTGAAATTCGTTCTTACTTCGAACTAGATTAATTATGGAGAAACCTGGCTAAATACGCTTCAATCTACACACATAAAACAAAAGATCATTTTTGATAAGCTTTCAAATTAACATAAACTTAAACATATCTTAAAAATGTGCTTGTTTTGTTATTTAAGTTTTCATCAGTTTTATTCATTTTTTGACGAAAATTTGTGATTTTTTATCAGTGTGTACTTTTTTTCTGAATATTTAAACCAGTTTCTTTAAGTTGGTCTCATTTCAATTAGATGAAACGTTCAGTTGCTAAGCGTGCAATTATTAATTGAAAAATATCGTGAACGCCATTTTGGAAAATTAGGCGAGAGTCAAAATGTATTTTTTGAAATCAGTTGCATTACATTTTGATGTCATTTGAAGACCGTGGATAGAAAAAAAAGATCACGAAAAAAAATCGAATGTAATAGGGTAAGCTTAAATGCAAATACAATTATTGAAAGGCATTGTCAAGTCACTTGAGTAAGGAGATGTACCTCTGTACCTGACCTCGATTCTAGGGCAAGGGATCTGTTTTCTGATGAAAAGACCTTTTGGTGATTCCTTCAAAAAAGAAAACTACTCCATTTTTACATTCCCCAACGACGAACTGTTGTCAGCACTTTTGACAATCAATGTTAATGACCAAAGCAACACTGATGCCACGGGCTGTACACGCCACTGGGCATAATAAAAATGGCATACCATCATCCTCATCTCCATTACTCGCTGTTCCAACATTTAAAGAAACAAACCGAAACTCGTTCGTTCGCTATTGTTATTTCTCCGGATGATGGTGAGCGCCGCGCAGCGCATCATTCGCCAACTTTGGGGGTAATTAGAAAATGAACCTTATCATTAAAATATTTATTCCTGATACCCAGTGCCGCCACTCGGCGGATTTTACGATCGGGCGGACGGCAAAGAGAAGTCGGACCCACTTTTAGGATTTAATTTCCTTTTTGGTGCACGGAGGAGCACTTGCTAATGAGTACACTCGACTGGACTCGAGCTACAAAAGACACACGCTCACAATTCTAGACGAATGATTTGATGATCGGACTGGAATGATGAACCTCAATCGGCCCCAACTCCGGCAGGTTTCGCGGTTGTTTTTAATTGAAACATAAACCTTAATTAGGCCCACCGACGGACAATCGGCCGGAGACATGGGAAATGTTTTCACTCGCCATTTCTACTTAAACTATTGCGCTTCTTACCCTGCCCACCGGTGCTTGACCGTTTGCTACCGAAATGGATCTCAAAAAAAAAAAAAATGCGCAACGCATTTTGAATCTGCTTGTATACGGTTTGTAATAGCAGTTTTGGGTTTTGAGAGGCTGAGATTTTAATGACTTTTCCCACAATCTGATTAAATGATGATGGTGATGGCGATGGAAACGATGGAAACAACCGACCGTCTGGCTGACGACGCAACATGTTGACGTCTCTCAATGCCGGGGGGTTAGGTGTACTAAACTGGCTGTTATAGGCTTGGCATTTGCACACATGTGGGGGCTATGATGACCAAAAAAAAAAAAAAACGAGGAGGTTTTTGGATTCCCGGAATCTAGTGCGGGTTTGTGCGATTAGTGGAATGTAAACTTTCCTAAACGGGTCGAGTCGTAAATGCCGGCATGGTTAGGGTTTTAGTGTTGTTCAAAGCAAATAGGCTGAAACGAGGGTAGTGTTGTGGTTGATGGCACTGTTTGCTGGAGCTTCTTTGTTTGGAAATGTGGGTAAGATAGTCACGTCACTGGTGTTGAAAATGTGAAGCTATGGGTTATTTGAAAGATTTGAAAGACAGTTGAAATCAAATCTATTCCAAAATACCATCCTAAAATGTAACATTTTAAATTGAATATTCTATAATTTCGTCCGAACTAAAACACTGTCGAAATTCCTAACATTTTACTGATCAATAGTCCACGCAAACCAAACCCAGTTCTGCATAGACCAGCAACCCGTGCCGACACGAGGATACGAGACGAGCACGGAATCCGAGAGTGAAGCACGCTGAAAGAATTACGTGTTACACGTTTTCTTTAGGTTTGTTATAAAAGGTAATTTATCTGCACCGACCCGGCATGACTCGAATCGACAACGGTCTGGTGGTGTGGTGAGCGAGCCTTTTGCCCCGCGCTCATCTTGACTGAGGCTGAGACTGAAAACAGCAAGAAAGGAAAAGGGGCAAGGAACTAACACTTTTCCCGATGTCGTCGTCAACGACGACGACGACGACGACGGGTTGGTTGGTGTGCGGAGGGTTAGTCAGAGCTCACTACTACTAACCATACTCCGGCACAATGTGTGCCATTTCTTTCCAGAAGAGAAGAAATTAGAACCCACCAGAGAGGGACCAGCTACCACGACACTGATGGGTGGGATTGCAGTACTTGTTGGCTGTCTTGTTGATCGTTTTTCGGGACGGGTTCGTCGCCGTGATCTTCATCTCCGTCAAAATACTTTGAATTGCAAAATGGTACCAAAGCCGTATTTAGGAAGATAAAAATGTTTGCGGAAAATGGTGTCTTCGGGAAAGATTTGATTGGTCATTTCTTTATGTATGGTGAAAGTTGAGTGGACCCTATGGTTATTGAGTTCAAAATATAAACTTTTTTTGTTATTTGAGATAGACAAGAGCAATGTTCTACAAAGTTGTAGAACAATTCATTTTAAACAACTTGACTATTTCCTATCTCTAATAGTCTTCGTTTTAAATTTTCAAAAGGGCAACTTAGGGTGACCCTTTAAAATATTTGTTTTGTTTTTTTTTTCATTAAGTCAATGTATTTTCGCGCAAATGATTGGTTCTAGACTTTTTGAAGTACTTTTAATGGTGCATGGTTTTGCTCATACATCTAAGTTGGTATCTGTTTTTGTTGGACGGTAATAAATTATTTTAGTTGAAAAATATGCTATTTTCAAATGATTATAAATCAACATGGAGTTGATGGATTTTTAGGCCATTACAACTTTGTCAAACGTTGTGTTGATCTATCTTAAGTTTTAAATTGAAAATAGGGGGGTCCCCATGGCTATTAAGTCCAAAATATAAACTTTTTAGTTAAAGTCTGCAACGCGCAAAAATTGGTCAACTTCAAATTGGTGTATTTCTGCTAAAAATCCATAAAAAAAACTGAAATGCTGCATTTGGAAGTTGAGTGTATATACAATGGTTGCTATGATGAGTTTTCACCGTTTGCTCTTCAGTTTTCAAAATGACGTCCAAACAAGAGGAGCAGCGTGTCAAAATCCGACGTTCTCACACGTCAAGTTGGCAAAATTGCTGGATGTGGCCAAATCGACCGTGACAAACGTTTTAAAAGTGTTCGAGGAGCGTCTGTCGACCGCCAGGAAGCCTGGATGCGGCGGAAACCATAATCCGGACGTGGCAACGACGACGAAGAAGGTTGTGGTGAAATATAAGCGGAATCCTTACCTGTCTATACGGGACGTCACTGGCAAGCTCAATGTCTTCCATACTACTGTGCAGTGGGCCAAGAAACGAGCCGGGCTGTCAACGTTTAAGAAGGTGGCGAACCGAGATTACAAACAAAACACGTCGGCAAAGCAGCGGTCCCGAAATCTGTGTACGAATCTGCTCACAAAGTTCGACTGAAGTTGAAGTTTCAAGCATCTTCCGGGACAGGAGTTTTATACCGCATCAGGAAAAAGGAAGGTGACTGAAATTTTCAAAACCATCAAACTATCGAAATTCCCGAAAAAATATCTCGTCTGGCAGGCCTTATGCACGTGTGGTCTAAAAAGCGGCATTTTAATTTCTACGGGAACCATCAAACAAGATATCTACATCCAGTAGTGCCTGGAAAAGCGGCTGCTACCATTCCTAAAGCAACATAATAGATCTATGCTGTTCTTGCCGGACTTGGCGAGCTGCCACTATGGGAAAAAGGCTATCGAGTGATACGATGCGAACAACGTGGTTGTTGTACCCAAAGACCACAACCCTCCCAACAGCCCAGAACTCCGCCCTATCGAACGGTATTGGGCCTTGGTCAAACGGAATCTCAAAAAATCTAATAAATCCATGGAAAACAAACAGCAATTTAAATGTAACTGGCGTTCGGCGGTGCATAAGGTCGAAATTGGTGCAAAATTTAATGGAGGGGTTAAGCGGAAGGCACGGCAGTTTGGATTTGACAAACCAAAAGAATAAACGAACATTTTTTCCTTTAAATATATGAATTGAACGACAAAAAAATAAATAAAAAGATTTTTTGTTATGAATTTTGACTGAAAGAAACGATTTTTTTGCCAACCAATTTTTGCGCGTTCCAGTCTTTATTTGAGACAAGGGCGTAGCCAGGTTTCAAATTAGGGGGAGGGAAAACATTTTTTTTCATGGAGAATTAGGTTAGACGTCGATTAGCTGAACACCATTATATCGAACGCTATTATACCGTATGAATTACTAATTCGATCGTCATTTAACCGAAATTTAATTTTCAGTCATACTTCGGCACATGTCATCGGTATTTTATGAATATGTATACAAATACAACATGTTTATGAACATCCAGTATCCAAGGTGCCAGAACCTTTCAAAACTCTAGAAATTGTCTTCAAGTTTCAAGTTTTTTCTAGTCGTATTAAAATTAAGTTTGTTTTATGTCTTACAATCCCCTGATTTTCAACTCCTGGATCTTTTTAATTTCCCTAGAAAGCCCTAACAACATTTTTTTTTTTAATATTCAAAGAATTTGCTTAGTAAAACGTTTCAAGTTATCTCATTCAAATTATTGATAAAGATGACGGGAATCATGCTCAATAACATTGGGAAGAAAACCAGAATTAATAATTAACCAGGGTGGAGAAGTGATAAATTGGTTTTACAAATTGTTCAAGAAATCTAAAGCTTGCGATAAATTAAGATCCAAATGATAGATTTTTTAAGGTAACGAACTCATGTTTTATTCGATATCTGAATTTTATTTTTTGAGATTTTTGAAATTCAGAGTCTAATATAATTTAAATTTTTTCCTGCTTCGGTAAATGTTGAGCATTTCGAACATAATTTTTATGAACCAATTCTTATAAAAGGATCATAACCTTGTAATAATAGTTCTTTTAATGTTGTCCATATAATCAACTCTAAATGATTAGCATTTAGAAAATTTTGCAATATTTTGTGACTCCGACAATTGAGCAAAGCAAAATGCTAAAACATCTTTAGTATTCCTAATTTAAAATTTTTCATAAATCGTATAATCATAAAGATATTGCGCGTTTTTTCGCATGAAAAAGATTTTAATATGCTACAATATGTTGAACGTTCAGTACTCAAAGATTTCTTCTTTTTATCGAAGACATTTCCAATTCCTAATCTCATCTCATCTAAAATTCTCAGTCCTTTAACAAAAACTAAGAATCATGAGGTTTTCTGTATTCTGTAGTCTGTATTTATTAAGTTGCTCTAAAACTGATTTCTAGATGTTAAGCGTCAAATAACATGCTTAAAGTGGCTATTTTATACGATAGATGGAGGAGATGAAAGTATAGAGTTGATAGTTCCGTTAGAGTACGGCGGTGTGAAAATTGTATATAGAGTGTAGGAAGAGAGCAAGGACAACTTTGAGGAAGGTACGAATCGGGTTGATCATCTCTCTTTACCAAACTCCCCAGTTGGAGAGGGATAGTGAGGGGGATACACGTCACGGTAATTTAAGAGACAAATAACTGCTTTCTCTAGAATATATTCCTTCTTTAAATCATGAAGAGAATTGGGAGAATTGTCTGAACAATACTTGGTCTTTTGGAATCTTCAGATCCTTAAATTTCTAGTATAAGCGAACAGCCGAAAACAAAAGCGAGGTATGTTTCAACTTTTGCGCAGCACAAATGACAATGGCGTGAACAGTAGTAGCGACGAAGAAAAAGCCTCAAATGCTTTCTTTATTCGTAGCGAAATAAGCTTGTTTATACTAAACGCATATTAGTGAAACTTTAAATATATCAAAGAAATATGTGTTGACCATCAATGATCAACTCAAGGAAATTCAACTTTTAAATTGACTATTCCGATTACGCTCCAAATTGTATTGATAATTAAGGGATACTTAATCAAACAGCAACCCAGATTTCAGAATATTTCATGTACATCCGAAAAAGTTACAGCTCTTTGAACTTTTTGTCATGTCTAATGAAATTGCATCCATAGGTGGTTCACTAAAGGTAAAGGGTACACTATAAGAGCAATATTCGATGAATTTAGCTGGTACAACTTAACACATTAATTCATTCAGAATAACCCTTCTAGTGGATTCGCTCCCGTTTTGGGAGGCACATTTTTTTCGCTAACTCTTCTCCCATGTAACCGTGGTGTTGAACCGTAAACCAAGTGTGAAGAGAATGCGGGAAAGAAGGCACACATAATTGATGAGAAATCGCGCGACCAGACCAGTAGTGGTCAAAGAAGTGATAGATAGAGAAAGAGAGAGAGAGAGAAAGGGATCGAGCACAAGGCACATCCAGGAAGAGAAAGAGATGGAACCGGTCAAGAATGTGCGCTTCTTGGTGTGCGTGCTTAAATAGAGAGCCAAAGTGAGAGAGAGAGAGAGATTGACCGCGACTGATCGCGACCAATAGTAGCAACAACAGCGACAAGAACAACTCAGGATGAATCGACTTCGATGGTAGTTGCGGTTGATGGGGGGACGCACCGCGATCAACGGCACACGTTCTCCCCTGGGATGGCGAACATAGAAGACGGAGAAACGGTGTCAGCGCGTTGATCTTCAATAGATCGGAATTCCGAAAGGTTCAATAATGATGGGCTAGTTTTGCTTCACTCCGATGATCAGATTGAGCGCAGATTGATTGTGACCAGTGGTACCTGACGGATTCTCTCACTGTGTTCTGTGGTCTCGGTTCTAAACCCGCAAGATCGGAAAACGGCAGACGGTCTGTGTGCAAGCGTACGAGAACACGCGAAAAGCGAATGCTGGTGGATGAACCACGTAGCAGCAGCATGGTCATCGTATCCACCGTTCACCGGTAGGCACGGCAACAGCAGCAGCAGAGATGAATATTAATATTTGTTGAAATTGAATATAATAAAATACTCGAGATAAGAAAATCGCGTTATAATCGAGAATGCGGAGTCAGTGGCGTTGTGAGGGCTTTTCGTATTTTGTGATCACTGAATAACTGCATTTTCGATATTTTTAAATTAATTGCACTGTACGCTATCAGTTGGTGGTGTCTACTTGCATGGTGAGTGATGAAATCACTCCTTACTACGTCACTGCACCATGCGGAGGAAGTTTGCAGATCGGTTTGGTGGGTTACACATAATTGAAACGGGTGGCGGTAAGGGATCGAGAGACAAGTAATTTAAAATTAAACACTCACCTTCAGAATGCAGCGTCCTTTGGGTTCGTTCTCCACCACCGAGACGTTGTAGAAGCTCTGATCGAAGATCGGCTCGTTATCGTTGACGTCGTGGATTGTAACCAGCACGGTACCGGTGGAAGACATTGGCGGGAAGCCATTATCTTTCGCCACCACGATCAACTGCGGCACCGGATCGGTTTCACAGTCAATGTGCGCTCGGGTTGTTATCAACCCGGAGTTGGCATCGATCTGGAACCACTGCGAATGGGTATCGGGTGTATCCAGCAGGGAGTACGCGATGGCCGAGTTGTTGCCTTCGTCTTTGTCGATGGCAGTCACCTGGATCACCGACGTTCCCGGATCGGCCACTTCCATCACATTCGCGTGGTAGATCTCTTTATCGAAATCCGGAGCATTATCGTTGATGTCAGTAACCGTGAGGAAAATCGTTTTCGCTGCATGCAACGGCGGATTTCCGGTATCCGTTGCCACTACACTCAAAGTATAATTCGGCTTTATCTCACGATCCAACGGAAGCGAAACAATCACTAGATAAATTATGTTATCCCTCGTGGTCAACCCGAAATGACCTTCACCACCGGACAGCGTCACATTCACATTCGAATATTCCGTTTTCGAGTCGGGATCATTCACTGAAATTCTTGCGACAAACTCTCCGGGTTGGGCTGATTCTGAAATCTTCGGTGTCGCGTCATCACTCAAAAATATCACGTTTATTATCGGTTGATTATCGTTCACATCAGTCACTCGTATCGACACAAAAGCTGTAGTTTCCAGTGGTTGTAAACCGCGATCTTTCGCCACTACCACCAGTTCGTGCAGCTCCTTCGTTTCGAAATCCAGCGGCTTATTGACGGAAATCAACCCCGTGGTGGGATCTATCCGGAACATTTGATCCTTATCACTTTGCCTCCTGTTGATGGCGTACTCAACCATCCCGTTTTCACCGGCATCCTGATCCGTGGCGTAGACCTGGAGAACCGTAGTACCGATTGTGGCATTTTCCGGGACGGTGGCAAAATACCGACTCTGGTTGAATATCGGTTGATTATCGTTAACATCTTGGATCGTAATATTGACCGTCATCTGCCCCCTTAGTGGAGGACTACCACCATCCAGTGCCTCTACAACGAGACTATAAGCTGGTGTGGTTTCCCGATCGAGAAATCCGTTGATCTGTAAATCTAGATACAACACTCCGTCCCGTTCCCGATGCGACGATAACCGGAAGGCATTATTTACATTCCCAGACACGATGTTGTACCTCTGGGTGTTGTACCTTCCGAGGTCCAAATCCCTGGCCGGGTTTAGCGTTCGTTTCACATCCCGCGGAGTGTTCTCCGGAAACTCAATGTTCATAAGAGCCGTTGGAAAAGTGGGCGCATTGTCATTCTCGTCCAGCACCCGTATCACAACTCGGACGTTTTCTCCGCTCAACGGAATTGCCACTAATGAGTAGGATGATCGTTTCTCCCTATCCAGCGGGACTTTTGTCCGGATTTCTCCGGTCGTATGATCTATCGCTAGTTCCGTATCCACGGCACTTCCCGGTACCGGCACTATCAGATACGGTGGGCCACTATCGACCCCATGCAGGAATTCCCCAATGAACCCAATCTGGTGCCCAATCGGCACTCCTTCGGACACTTCCAGCTCCCGAACATGTTCGGCACTGGCTAGCCTAAATAGCCCTAATCCTATTCCTCCTCCTCCTCCTCCTCCTCCTTCTTTCCCTCCACCGCTATCGCCGGCGAAGGCACACATCATCAGTAATAGCCACAGAAGTGACATCTTCCTGTGGCGGAATCGAAAGCAGCTTTTCTTGCATGCTGTCATCCTCCTGGTGGACAGGGCGGCTGCCGACGGTGATGATGATGATGCTGGTGGTGGTTCCAATGATGACGATTGACTAGTGGCAGCAAACGGAGCGCTGCTCCGGTGGACATCACCGACGTGTGCTGGATAGTGTGATTTGCGACAGCTGGCGGCGCTGTGGCGAGGCGGGGTCCATCTCGGCGGGCGAACGTGGGACGTCGTTGTGGTGGGATCTGTGGAAAGAGATAAGAAATAGACATATGAGGATTGGATTTTTTTAAACTTTTGTTAAATTAGGCAATTTGGAAGTTTTAGAATGTTGTTTTGCAAGAGCCTTTTATGATGGCTCTAATAAGCTAAAACTAGTAATATTAATTATTATTTTATAAATCAACCAAAATTGATAAACCTAACTCTTACGTTCCAAACTGTGATAATAGGCCAAAAAACGTCTTCTTCTGGCCTGAAAACCGCAATAGAATAGCCTGAAAAAATAGCCGGCCAACACCAAATTAGACATACAAATGCTTGAATGGCTTGAAAATGGTTCAAATCTTTAAAATTACAAAGAATTATTAAAAATCTTAGCAAATCCAATCTACTCTCGTCAACAAAATAACGAGATCGGCGAAATAAAGTTAGTACCTGAAAATTTTCTAGCAACCTGAAAAATTTCTAGACCAGACAGGGAATCGAACCCAGCAACCTTCAGTATAGTCTTGCTTTGTAGCTGCGCCTTTAACGAAAGATCTAAGGGAGGCTTCATCGTCTTTACTAACAAACAGTTAAAAATAAAAGCAGACCCATATATTGAGAAACGTTTTGTTCTCATTATTTAAAAAAATTAAATGCATTGCTCAATTCTGGGTGAGGCTTACGTAATTTCAATCATATTTGTTTAATATTACCCGTTACCCCACAGTGTAAACTCGCAAATTTAAGCTGATTGACACATCTTTGTTATTGCACATACCTCTCCGCAAATATCGGACCAGGCATACAACGACGGGCGATCCATTACATTCAAATCAAATCGCAAAAACCGATTTCGTCGAATTTTGTGATGACTTCATCAAACCACTTGTCCCCATATCCTAAGTAAGAGAGATTTTTCTCGTAAAAACCAACCACTTTGCATCTTAATCAAACCCGCTAATCACCGGTCGGACATAAGCATTGACCGTTGGTTCGCAAATTTTTATTGCAGTCACCTTGCAAACCCGTCGTACTCAAGTGTGGACCAGCACCGTCGAGGCCCCATCAAACCCTCCCTCCCTTCCCATCCTTCGAACTAATGACGATCGTGTTGACGAGTTGGATCATCCAGCAGCAATACAAACACGAAGTGCAAAAAAAAAAAAAACATTTGCTCCATCCAACATCAACTTCGAACCTACTGATCGACAAAAAAAATCACTCTCTTCAGAGGGGGCGTTAAACTTTGGCATCTTTAGCCGGACCCAGGCGAACGGTTCCCTTTTTTGTGCTGCTCTCGATGAATGAGCAAAGAAAACACACAAATAGTTCTGTGTTTGTCACTGCCGGCTGGATAAATAGCCGTTCTTTATTCCGCTGGATGCCAGGAGAAATGCCACCACGATCGTCTTCTCGCTTTTTACGTTTATAATTCTATAATTAAAACTCCGTATTACTCATCTGCATGCCTGCGGCGATAAGCGAATAAATTTCGTTTCACCGCGATTGCAAAGTAGCGATGGAAGATGAATTCCAGACGGGGAATGTCACCGTCGGTTGTAGTAGAGCAACCATAAACACCCCCTAAAATATGAATAAATTTAAATGATATTCCTTTGTGCCATTTGAGCTGCTCACGATCGAATCGAGCGCTGGATGTTCTCTGCCAAACGCTGCGTGACTCGAATGCTGATGATTTGCAGTTGGCCAGGCTGACTAAACAGAAGATTCTCCTTCTAATATGTATATCTCTCGGGATCAAAGCAATCGCTAAATGCGAGAGAGGAGCATAAACTTGAAGGAATTTTATTTCGTAGCAACCATCTCATTGACTTCGTTTAGGCCTCATAAAACTCACAGCAGTAGGCGAACCCTACGGGATTCGGTCAACCCCATAAAAAGCCGTAAAAGCCGTGTGCCACAATGCATGGACTATGCGCATGAGTTGCTCATCGTGATAATCTTTGGCAGCCCCGACAGCGCCTTTTACTCCATCTTTGTCGCGGATGAGCACAAGGGAAAATCGGGATGACGACGACGACGGAAGCTTGCGAGATGAGCTCGCGCGCGACAAAACAGCACGCATCGGCCATCATCATCATCAATATCATCTCCATAGTGACGCTGCTGCTGCTGCTGCTGCTGCTGCACACTCAGCAATCAGCCATCAAAGTGGTCGTTGTCGCGAACCGTGGTCAGTCGCCGCCGCCTTCGTCGATATGGGCAGAAAGGGAGCCACACAAAATGCGTAATACGGTCTATAAAACGAGGAGCAGAGATTGAAGCGCATGATATGTATTATTTGGAAATTGATATTTTCGCCTCCAGCGATCATTATCGTTTTCATCCAGTCTGTTTCACCGAGATGCAGCAGCAACTGCAGCCGCAGCATCCTTTTCCGATCGGTATTAGTAGCTGCTTGTGTGTGTGTGTTGTTTCACAAGTTCTTGCTTTTTGCGCGTATCCCATGCGTCAGTCATTCAGTCAAAGAAGGAACGCAGCAACATGTGCAACGATTCATCTCGCTCGGGAATACACTTAATTGCTAAATTGACAGTTATTTTCGGTTCTGCTTTTTTCCGGCTACGGCTGAGCACATCCAGGTAGCCATGGATTTTTTTTGTTTGCATCACTTGGTTCGGTGCGGTGAAAGAAGAAATGCTTAAGTGACACATGTCTTGCATTGTTTTTCACATCATCGCAGAGCGATTGGGGTTTAAGCGTTCGAATTCGATGGAACATTTGGAAATTCGTTCGTTTCTGACCAAAATAAATGCTTTCGTTCGAGAGTAAATACATATGCTCGGCTATATGCTTCGTCGTAACGAGATGGTTTTTCTCTCTGGGATTTTTTTAACACAACCAGGGCATCATCCTTTCGCAATAAATCCATTTATATAATTTTGATCCAAAATTGAAAGCACTTACATTAGAAAAGGAAATTTTTCCAAACCAATCAAAGCCAATGAAAAGATAAACTCAAATTGGTACAAAGAAGGAACTATCTCAAAGCCAAAGTTAAAAGCACCTTTAGTCGGAGGATCGGAATTTATAAACCAACAAAAACCAGATACCTAGTTTTTGGAAAGTGAAATTTTCTATTTTGGTTAAAATTTCGGCATGCTCGAAAATAGTACACCGTTTTACCAATTCTATTTTTGGAATTGAAATCAGTTTCTCAAGTTAAGTGAAAAGCACTTTCGCTTAAACCCAATAGGGCTCTTTAACTTGGCGTTCAGAAATAATCTTCAACACCTTTGCCACAAAAGCAGCGATTTAAGTATACTAATCAATAGCTGGTTAATCATTTCTGTACTCTTGCTTCGAGCGATTTCCCACACCATCATCATCGGTGGTGGTAGCTAAAACGTAGTTCATCGCACTGCAAAATCATGACCTTAAAACATCCAACCTAAAATATGTAGGCTAATTTGAGCCCTCAAAAAGCAACCGAAGTAGCTCACTTTCCGTTTTTTTCTTCACCACCGTTTTTCTAGCTAAAACGTGAAAATAGTTTATCAAAAATTATGGCTGCTGCAAAAAGCTGACCCCAACTTTCGACGCTACGTTTCTCCCACTATTAGTACCATCCACCACAAGGTGGAAGTGGATCGCGCGCACGCTTAATTGAACATTAGCGCCAAAAAAGCCACTTCTTATTCTTCAGTGCCTACGGGGCTTCTCGAAAAATTACCTTTTTTGCCAGGGATCTCTTGAGAAAAAAAAAAAAAAAAGTTAGTACTCAGCAGCAAAAAATGCCAGCATGTTCAGTTCACCCTTCGCCGAGAGCAGGAACATTCCGAAAAGGTTGAAATAATGAAATAAATTATAAATTACGAATAATTGTTGGTGATTTCCCCTTTCTGGGTTTCGACCAGTAGCCAGGCAACACGCTCAAGGTTAGCTAGATTAGCTTCGTTGGCAATTATCATTCCATTAGGTATCTTCGATTGAATCTCACCGGAGATCGTTTAGCGTCGGTTTGGGCGGGGGAGGAGGGTAAAGCAAAGCAACCCATGTTTCTAAAAATATATTTACAATCGACATGGACCAGTGTTTTGAAAATTTTCACTGTCCATTACGGTTAAGTTCAAACAATGGGATAAAATTTCAATTCCAAAGGAACTCATCTGCATACCACGAACGAACAGAGCCACAGTAAGTAATTTCCTTATTGCATCTTAATGAGAGCCACTCAGCGGACGGACGGAGTCAATGCTTCTTTGCTTGTTCGGTTTGCTGCCGAGTGCGCTATTCTGTCCATGCGAATACAATTATTAGCAGATATCTCACGTATTTCCAAGTGGCGGCGGGTCCGCTAGCAGTGGACTTGAAACCTTAGAACACTGCTAGCGGACCGTTCGTTCGCACGACTATTCCGCTATGCTCAACTCTGTGTGTGCCTACTGACCAGTGATGCCAATATTCCAGATTAAAGTGGACTTTTTTTTTCTACAGTTTTTATGGACGTATTCTAGTTTCTTGAGAATTCATCCATGGTGTTTTCATAGTGTTTATGGTGTTGAGTACTTGGCACTGATGACGAAATATGCGTATCTGTCAAAAGATAAGCAATTATAACGGAGTTAAAAGGAAATAAATCAAAACACTCAAACACTTCATAAATACATCCAGTTTTTCATTATTGCGAGCAAAATATTTCAAAGTATGATCACAGAATGATTGTGAAATGTGCACTTTAATCTTCTATATTGCTGGGTGATCAATAAACCGGGAAAACCACGAGAACCGGGAAATATCCGAAAATTGAAAGCAGCCGGAAAAATACTGGGAATGTAATTGGAACCTTACAACATTCTTTTACACCTTCGATTAGGCTAATAAATATTCTATGTCCGATATTTCGAAGGTTTTCTTAAAAATCTTGAATATTTCATCGAGTGAGGGAATTTTACATTTTCATAATACAGGATAACAAAAATAAAGTCTGAGTCTGAAAAAAAAAAATTGACGATGTCCCAGAGTCTGGCATTTTGAATATTATTGACAATTTAAGAACCTAAACAACTTTTCATAACACCAATTTTTAAACTTGGCTCTCGTCAGACATCGATCTTCCTTTTTATGATTTAAACATTGTTCGATTGGATCGTGATGATTCGCGTGGCATAGAAAAGTGCCATTCCTTCTATAGAGTGAATCTTCCACAATTTCCAGGTATTGAAGTTTTCACATGTCAGGCTATGTTTAAAGGTAAGAGCCTTTGTATTGCTTCTGTTTATAAACACTTTACTCGAAAAAAAAAATGCAACAGACAAAAATGATCACCGAAAATTCATTTTAAGTCGGATATTTTGGAAACTCTCAGGGAATAAGTAAACACATATTTGCTGTTTTTTGAAAAGTTGTTAGGCTAAATGCCCGCACCTTGGACTCAACGCTACCCATCAAATCCTGTGCAACACTTGCTCCTTCTTACACACTTTCATCCACTCTTTCTTCAAATCCTTGTCGTTTTTGAAGACGTTCCCTGTTTTTCGGAGCTTGTCCTTCATAATCGCCCAGAATTTTTCTATTGGGCGAAGCTCTGGCGAGTTTGCAGGATTTGCCTCCTTCTGCACAAAAACAACATCGTTGGCTTCGTACCACTCCATCAACGGTTTCGCGTGATGGCACGATGCCAGTTCCGGCCAAAACATAGTTTCACCTTCGTGGGACCGGAGGAAGGACAGCAGTCGCTCCTGGAGGCATTCTTCTTTATATATTTGACTATTGATGGTGCCGGTCGTTATGTTCGGCTTGCTGAATTTGCCGCACCCACAGATCGCCTACCACACTAAATACTTCTTGACCTTTCTTCTTTCGGAACTTCTCCGGAACATCCACGCGGAACTTGCCGACCAAAAACTCCAGACCGGGGATCTTCTTGGCATCCGCTTTAATGTACGTCTCGTCGTCCATTACGATGCATTTCGGCTGCACCAAACACTAGCGGTACAGCTTCCTGGCGCGGGATTTAGCTACCGTATTATGTTTATCGGTTCGGTTAGGCGCCTTCCTTGCCTTGAAGACATGAAGTCCGGCCCGCTGAACGAACCAGACGGAAAAATTGATCTTTTTAGCCACGTCCCGAATCGAATGGTTCGGATTGCGCTTGAAGTAATCCCTCACCTTCCTTGCGTTCACGGGGTCGGTTGTCTTCACTTTTCTTCCGCTTCCAGCTCGCCGCTGGGTTATCTGGGTCTCTTTGAACGATTTTACCACAGGGAAACAGTCGAAATGTCGATTCCAAACTGTTTCGCGATCCATCAGTGGGACTGGCCTAGTTTTTCCACGACCGCTGCCATAATTTTTTTGTCGAAGCACTTCTTGCTTGGAAGCCATCTCGATAACCACTTGAAAGATTGTGACGAGATATTGCACATGTAACCATTACACTCTTAACTAGTTTTACACAAAATTTCATCAATTTCTATCTATGTAATAAAAATTTATACAAGAAATGTTTGCATTTTTTTCGAGTACTTTTATTCTTTCTAGAGCCGTTGTAAATCGAAAACAGATAAATGTTCGGTACTTCCTGCTCAACGGTTGATTATGGGATATTTTAATTCCCACGGTACAGGCTGGGGGGAACTGTGTGATGACAACCATTCTACTTCGATATATGACCTCTGTGATAGCTTCAAGATGACAATTCTTAACAATGGAGAAATAACACGTTTGGCTGGCCCATCCTCGAATTGAAGTAGATTAGACTTTACACATTGCTCTAATTCATTATCATTGGATTGCACGTTGAATGTAATCCAGGATCCCCTCGGTAGTGATCACTTGCCGATCAAATTTTCAGTTGCCAGTGGGTTCAATCCGTCGAAACCCGTTAACGTCGCTTACGATCTTACCCGTAATATCGATTGGGTAAAGTTCAAGTCTGTGATAGATGAAGTTCTAACGTCGGTAAAAGGACTTCCACCGTTGGAGGAATATAACTTCCTCTCCAATCTGATCTTGTACAGCGCGCTTCAAGCTCAGACTCCAGGAATGTCTTGCCACAGGAAACCTGCTTCCCCTTGGTGGGACCAGCAATGCACTGAGCTTTATCGTAAAAAGTCCGACGCGTTTAAGCTTTTCCGGAAACGTGGAACACTCTTGCATTTCGAAGCGTACTCGGTTCTTGAACTCGAACTCAAGAGCCTCATCAAAGCCAAAAAAACCGGATACTGGCGGCAATTCGTGGACGGGTTATCGTGCGAAACGTCGATGAATACGCTTTGGAACGCGGCGCGAAGGATGCGTTACCGGTCTTCAAACAACGAGAACGAGGAGTACTCGGATCGTTGAATTCTTAAGTTCACGTGAAATATATTTCCTGATTCCTTGCTGGCATAGATGATTCCTCGCGAAACGACGAATTCGAAAGACGAGATCAGCCAGCCTTTTTCAATGCTGGAGCTCTCATTTGCGCTCCTTTCGTGTGGCAATTCGGCTCCGGGGGCTGATAGGATCAAGTTCAACTTGTTGAAGATCCTCCCAGACGTCGCTAAGAGACGCAAGTTGAAGTTCTTGGAGCTCAATATTGTTCCGGATGATTGGAGGCGGGTGAGAGATATAGCCATTAAAAAGCCTGGCAAACCCGCGTCAGATTGCAACTCGTACCAACCCATCCCGATGATGTCGTGCATACGAAAATTGTTGGAGAAAATGATCCTTTTCCGCTTGAACAAGTGGATTGAGATGAACCACCTACTCTCAGATATCAGATACTCAAGCTGTTTTCCGTAGGGGTAAGGGAACGAACGGCTGTCTTGCGTTGCTTTCCACAGAAATTCAGTTGCCTTTTGCTTTTTTTTTTTGTTGGAGAGCGTCACAATTACCGTTCAGCAGAAAAAGCATACGAAATTGAGTATGAGAGGAAATGAGCGCTTCATATTCGCTTTTTGCCGACCCATACCTAGTATGGATAGACCAGTAGAGCAAACACACGTTTGATAATCGCAACGTTCGTGGTTCGAATCCAGTCGGCAAACTTTTTTCTCTTTCTTTCGACATGATTAATGCAATCAACTCAACTCAGCCATTACCTCAGCACATGAAGAAAACAATTGTAAAGTCGAAACTAAAGTCAAATCATGTCCCAAAAACTTCTTCAATTATGTGAACACGTGGTGGCGGGGGGGGGGACACTCTCCAAAGGGGGAGTTTGGTAAAGAGAGATGAAAAAACCGATTTGTACCTTCCTTAAAAGTTGTTCTAGCTCGCTATTTTGATATCTATATGCAATCTTCACACTGCCGTACTCTAACGGAACTATCAACTCTATGCTTTCATCTACTCCATGTATCGTATAAAAATTACCACTACAGTCTGTTATTTGAAATTAGCATCTTCAACTATGTAAATCGTTGACTTCACGTAGAAGTAATACTAAAAACATATAGTCAAAGTACGAAATTGAAAATTAGCATCTTTCCGTCACGAATGCACTTCGACAGACATGTAGGTGCAAATTTCTTCCAGGAGGTATACACTGCATTCTCCAAAGAGGGCCGCGACCGCGACTCTTTGCATTCATCCCTGAATTTTCAAATGACATATCTGTCAACCAACTATCTCAACAAGAAATCCTCAAAGCACTGAAAAACTTGAACGCATCTCAAGGACCAGAACCTATTGGGATAGCACCTGTACTCCTGAAGAATCTTTCATAAGAACTCTGCCT
Source organism: Ochlerotatus camptorhynchus (assembly GCF_037179485.1). NCBI lineage: Eukaryota > Metazoa > Arthropoda > Insecta > Diptera > Culicidae > Ochlerotatus > Ochlerotatus camptorhynchus. The sequence continues at coordinate 408,949 of NW_027041078.1, forward strand.
TCCTTTAGAACAGCCTTTTTAACATGTCTTAGAAAAATTCAATATTTCCTGAAATTTGGAAATCCTCTCTTTTAGTACCTATTTTAAAATCTTGCACAAAATCTGATTTCCAAAATTTCCATTATTTCTTGCATTCCAAAACTTTTCGAATCTATCATAAACGACACAATTTATCATCAAGTAAAAAAAACCAAATTACAAGTCAACAGCAAGGCTTCTTCAAGGGCCGCTCCACTGTTTCTAATCTTCTGGAGTTTGTCTCTTTACACTGAATCCCATGGATAATGGTAACACTGACTTCAGTAAAACATTTGACAGAATCGACATAACATTATTACTCTTCAAGCTGCAGAAACTAGGAATGGAAGTTGGACTTTTGATCTGGCTCCAGTCCTACTTAACCAATTGTACGCTATCAAAATAAACTTTCAGAACCAATTATAGTCACTTCTAGGGTCCTCCACGGATCTCATTTGGGCCGACTTCTTTTTATTTTGTACGTAAACGACATTTACTTCATACTTAAGAACATTAAAGTACTTGTGTATGCAGACGACATCAAGCTCTTCATAGAAATAAGAAATGACTCTGACGCAAAAAATATTCCAGAATGAAATAAATCTATTCTACACCTGGTGTAGCAAAAGTCTACTCCATCTCAACGTTAAAAATGTATTGCGTTACATTTAGTAGAAAAATTGGAACCCCTTACATAAACATATATTTAGGAAACGAAATAGTAGACAAATGCAAAATTGTAAAGACACCAAACTTACATTTTTAGAACATTATAACACTATCATAAGCAAATCAAATAGCATGCTGGGCTTCATTACGAGGTTCAGTTACAATTTTCAGGACCCATACGCTATAAAATTACTATGCACTGCATATGTAAGACCTATTCTGGAATACTGGCACATAGTATGGAGCCCATACACTGCCATACACGATGAACGCATTGAATCTGTCTATAAGTATTTTCTTTTGTATGCTCTTCGGCGACTAAATTGGACTGCATTTCCTCTACCAACGTATGAAGCACGCTGCATGCTCATCAATCTACAAACACTAAAGAAACGGCGTGAATCTGAAATCAATGACATTATTTCTCATAGCATAGAATCTGCAGCAATACTCTCTCAATTAAAATTTTATTCACCCTTTAGACCTCTTAGAATTCGATAATTATTTTATGAAAACACATGCAGAACAAATTACGCAAAAAATGGTCCCACCAATCGAATGATGCACCTTTTTAAGATAAATTGCGAAGATATTGGTATCACAATGTCCGAAAACCAAATTAAAACTCAACTTAGAGTAAAAAGAAATAATTCATAGCATGTAAGTAAAACATTGTAAAAATTGTAGAAATTAAAAAAAAAATAAAGAAGTACAGTCAACTTTCCATATCTCGATGTTCCATGTCTCGATATGTGACCAAATTTTTCTATATGTCGATGGTTAACTCGATATCTTCAAACGGTCCATATTTCGTTCTATTCATATGTCGATGGTCACTTCAATATCTAGATACGTAGAGTTAACTGTAGATGGTTAATTCGTTACGTTAGATTTAGCGCATTTTTCTGTTAAAAAATATCAAATATGTGTAATGCAACAATTCCAGAAATTTTCACCCGTTTTTCCATTTATTTTTTGGATGCACTGCTACTGGCTAAGGTTCCATCCGAGAAGGAAGGCAAACTCCAGAAGAGCAATGGAGAGGAGAAAAAAACGACGAAAACACAAAATTCATACAACAACGTTGAATAAATCTTTTGTGCTCGCTGATGGGTAGCAATTTTATTTTTATTTCAACTCGCTCTTTTTCTCCGATCCAATGGCGCGTTCGGTTGCAACGTGTGTGGATTGGGGCCCGGGAACGACGTTGGCGACGCGACCAACACGACAAAACACAGCCAACTTTGGTTTGACCAGTGCTGTTGCTACCGTCGGTCGGCCAGTCCGATCGTCGCGTCGTCATTCGTTGGTAGGTTGGTAGGTAGATAGGTAGGTACCTGAACCTGAGTCACACTAGTTGGGCCTCTAGGAGCCGGTGGTGGCCGATCCCCACAAACGGCGATAGAAAAACGGCAAGATCACGATTATCGCGGGTATAGAGTTAGTAATGTGGTGCAAAATGATTTTGAATAGCTAACTACCTATCTGTTGGAGTATTTTTTTTACTTCTTCTTGTTTCGGTTGTTGTTGGGTGTCTTATCCTGCGGGTCTCCCCATCATCATCATCCTATTCGGATGGGGTCGTGGATAGTTCGAACCAAGAGCGGGTATAATGAGGCGAAATTTATTCATCTCCATTTGAGCACACAAATGGTGCGCTGCTGCGCGCGGTACGGATCGCCGCGGCATAGAGTCATTGTTTGGGTGAACTTCTAGCGGAGGTCGTCGTCATTCGTTTCACCATGATTTCACGAAGCAAGCTGGGAGAATGAAGCTGCAGTGATGTTTTCAATAAAGATTTGATAGGGAAGGAATTTATCTCGTTTTAAATCGAATAAAATTTATATATAAATTTTAGCTAAACATTTGAACGGTTTTAAAATATTTAGTAAAAATATAAGCCTAAATACATAAATATTTTCACACGCTCATCACTCATTGTGGCGATGATGCAAAGAAGTAAGAAGAATACTGCGTAGTAATAGAGCTGTTCGACAATATTATGGAACTAAATTTATAAAATTCTGTAATTTAAGCTACTAATAAATCCATATATAATACGCTGTTCTTCTTCTAGACTTTTTATGCTCTTGTATCGAGCATTTTTGTGGTTCTCAACTTTGTGTCCTATGTGCACTGCCACAGTTATTAATTGAGAGCTTTCTATGATAACTAATAATATAATATTTTGTGGCAAGCGCAATGATACTCCATGCTCAGGGAATTCGAGGAAATTTCCAACTCGAAAGATTTCCTCTATTGGACCTAGAATCAAACCCGCCGCCGCTAGCTTGATAACACCGTGCCTTTACTGACTAGGCTATCTAAGGCCTATTAATATATTTAATACGTACGTTTTTCCAATTAGAAATACATAAACGTTTATGGAAATTTTACTACTTCCAAGGTATGCATTATGAATACTTGAATGCTAATGGAAAATATCATTGAAGTATTGAAATTAATAAAATGTTATGTTATGTTATGTTCACTTGATGTTTTTCTCACGTTCTTCTCAGAACTCCTTCGGAATGAGTTCTTTAGAAATTTGAAATTTGCCATGAGCCTTGAAAACATTTATTGGTTGGTGGATTTTTGTTTTCAGATCTGTGATCATGGTACATGTTCAATTTACCATGAATATTTCACCTTGGTTCCAGGTTCTTGAAAATGTCTCCAAGTATGGTAAGACTAGAATTTAAAAAAAATGTTCAAGTATAAAATCGGTGAAAAATTTACCTTTTTCAGAACCTGAAAAAAAACATCAGACCTCTGCATTTTTAAATTTATTTGATTCTGAAGATAATGCTGGTATCTGCCTTCCGTGACAGGCATTGAAGTTGTCGCATGTCAGGTAAATATTCGAGGTAAAAGCCTCAGTATTGCCTCAGTATATCTTCCTCCAAGAACTGCGATTTCTCGCCAAGGTCTCGCAGATATCTGCTCAGCTTTATCTGAGCCTCGGTTGATCTTAGGAGATTTTAACTCCCACGGTACAGGCTGGGGGGAACTGTACAATGACAACCGCTCAACCCTGATATACGACCTTTGCGATAACTTCAATATGACAATTCTAAACACTGGGGAAGTAACACGAGTGGCCAAACCTCCAGCAAGCGAAAGTAGATTAGACCTCTCCCTCAGTTCGAGCTCACTATCGTTGGATTGCTCGTGGAAAGTAATTCAAGATCCCTACGGTAGTGACCACTTGCCAATCAAAATTTCTATTACCAATGGTTCATCTTCCACTCGCTCGGTTGACATCGCGTACGACCTCACTGGCAAAAATTTGCGTCCGCGGTTCTCGGTGGTACTGATTCGGTTGAGATACTCCCTCCGCTGGATGAGTACTCCTTTTTATCGCGACTTATCGTTGACTGCGCTCTTCAAGCACAGACGAAACGCGTTCCGGGTGTTTTCGTTCGCAAACGACCTCTCACTCCGTGGTGGGATAAGGATTGCACCGACGCGAACAGCGAGAAGTCCGCCGCGTTTAAACGCTTCCGCAAACACGGTAAGGTCGAGGATTTCGAGCGGTACACCGACCTCGAGAAAACTTTTAAGGGCTTGATTAAAGCCAAAAAACGCGGTTACTGGCGTCGGTTCGTCGATGGTTTGTCGAGAGAGACTTCCATGAGAACACTCTGGAATGTCGGCAGGAGAATGCGAAACGCGTCATCACCGGTCAACGAAGACAAGGAGTACTCAGACAGTTGGATATTCAGCTTCGCGCAGAAAGTTTGCCCGGATTCGGTGTCGGTTCAAATCAACGTTCGTGATAGTCCGTCGGGTAGTAACGAAATAGATTCTCCGTTTTCGATGGTGGAATTCTCACTTGCTCTCCTCTCATGTAACAACTCAGCTCCAGGAATGGATAGAATCAAGTTCAACTTGCTCAAAAATCTCCCAGACGTCGCGAAGAGACGCTTGTTGAACTTATTCAATCAATTTCTGGAGCACAACATTGTTCCGGATGATTGGAGGCAAGTAAGAGTTATCGCCATTCGAAAACCCGGTAAACCCGCGTCGGATTATAACTCGTACCGTCCCATCGCGATGCTGTCCTGTATACGGAAATTGTTGGAGAAAATGATTCTTTTTCGTCTAGACAAATGGGTCGAGTCGAATGGTTTACTTTCAGATACGCAATTTAGATTTCGGAGAGGCAAAGGAGCGAGCGACTGTCTTGCGTTGCTTTCAACTGAAATTCAACTGGCCTATGCGCAAAAACAGCAAATGGGTTCAGTTTTCTTGGACATTAAGGGGGCTTTTGATTCTGTTTGTATCGATGTCCTTTCGGATAAACTCCACGATAGTGGGCTTTCACCAATTATGAACAACTATTTGAGCAACTTGTTGTCTGAGAAATATATGAGCTTTTCTCATGGAAACTCGACAACTTCACGAATTAGTTACATGGCTCTCCCCCAGGGCTCATGTTTAAGCCCCCTTCTTTATAATTTTTACGTAAAAGACATTGATGGTTGTCTTGATGAAAATTGCTCGCTAAGGCAGCTTGCAGATGACGGCGTTGTGTCCGTTATAGGACCAAGTGAACCGGACCTGCAAGGACCATTGCAAGATACCTTAGACAATTTGTCTACTTGGGCTATGAAGCTGGGTATCGAATTCTCTCCGGAGAAAACTGAGTTGGTTGTTTTTTCTAGGAAGCATCATCCTGCACAGCTACAGCTTCAACTAAAGGGTAGAACAATCACTCAAAGTATATCTTTCAAGTATTTAGGTGTCTGGTTCGATTCCAAATGCACATGGGGAAAACATATTGCGTATCTAAAACAAAAATGCCAACAAAGAATCAATTTTCTTCGTACAATTACCGGAACTTGGTGGGGAGCACACCCGGAAGATCTTATCAGGTTGTACCGAACAACCATCCTTTCGGTTTTAGAGTACGGCAGCTTTTGCTTCCAATCCGCAGCAAAAACACACATTCTTAAGCTGCAACGGATTCAATACCGTTGCCTTCGTATTGCGATAGGCTGCATGCACTCGACTCATACGATGAGCCTCGAAGTACTCGCGGGTGTTCTCCCACTGACAGATCGTTTCGCTGAGCTGTCTTTCCGGTTTCTCATCCGTTGTGAAGTACTGAATCCTTTGGTAATAGAACACTTTGAGAAGCTGCTCGACCAAAATCCTCAAACAAGATTCATGAGTTTGTACTATGAGTACATGACGCTGGAGGTTGGTCCTTCTTCATTAATCTCCAATCGTGATTGCTTTCAAGCCTTCTATAGTTCCTCTGTAAATTTTGGTCGGACCATGATGCAAGAAATCCATGGAATACCAGATCACCATCGGTCGATGGTTGTTCCCTCAATTTTTGCAATCAAGTACCACCATGTAAGTAATGATAAAAGATTTTTCACAGATGGGTCAACCATAAATGCTTCCACTGGATTTGGTGTATTTAATCAATTTCATAGCGCCTCCTATAAACTGCAGAAACCATGCTCCGTATACGTTGCGGAACTTGCAGCTATATTTTACGCAGTAGAGCGAATTGCCTCACTACCTTCTGACCATTATTTCATTTTTACGGATAGTCTTAGCTCATTGGAGGCTATTCGTTCAATGAGGCCGATGAAGCACTCCTCGTATTTCCTGCCTGAAATACGATCTAAACTGAGTGCTTTATCTAACTGCTCCTATACTATCACCTTAGCTTGGGTCCCATCTCATTGCTCAATTCCGGGTAATGAGAAAGCGGACTCATTGGCAGAGGTGGGCGCTATGGAAGGCGATATTTTTGAGCGACAAATCGCCTTTAACGAATTTTTCTCCATTGCTCGCCAGCAAGTCCTCATCAGTTGGCAACAAAAATGGAATGATGGTGAATTGGGAAGATGGTTACATTCTATTCTCCCACAGGTGTCGAACAAACCATGGTTCAAAGGGTTGGACATGAGCCGCGACTTCATACGCGTTATAGCAAGGCTTATGTCCAATCACTGCTCGTTAGACTCGCACTTCTATCGAATTGGGCTCTCAGGCAGCAATTTATGTGCGTGTGGCAGTGGTTATCACGATATCGAGCATGTTGTTTGGTCGTGTACCTTACACCGTGTTGCCAGATCTGAGTTATCCACATCCCTCAGGGCCCGAGGAAAACAACCCGCGATACCCGTTAGAGATGTCTTGGCGAGCCGAGACCTTGACTATTTGAATTTAATTTATGTGTTTTTAAAACGGATAGATTTGAGGATTTAGAAGTTAGTGTCATCTTGTGTTCTCCCAAGTTGTTAGCTACCCATCGGTGTACCCCCATGTTTGTCTTTTTCATCAGAGTGTCGCCTAGTTCGAGATCAAGAGCACGTTGCTCTCCAAACCTTGTGTTCACAGTCCCTACCCTGCCATCCATTTGTTACAATTTGTTACCCCTAACCTCGAGATAGCCGCGAGTAATCGGCCCCCGCTTTACTAACGTTAGTTTTAAGTAATTCTGTTACCTAAACAATGAATATCGGCTCCGCAAAGCTACAGCAAATGAGCCTGGAAAAATAAACGAATTATTAAAAAAAAAAAAAAAAATAATGCTGGTCTAATAAATCTAATGCACGAAATAAAATGAGCTCTTTACTTAAAAAGTCATCAGTAAGAGTATTTGAAAATTTACTGAGTAATGATAAAATTCCTTGAGAATCCCAGGTTTTCCAGGAAAAATAGAGTTCCCTGACGATTTCCGTTTTTCCAAGTAGTAGACCCACGTATTCATGGCAAATACGTAAAACAGATACAATAGCGCTGCGCTTGTGTGAAGGTGGAAGCATCGCATAGAAAAATGCGCAAATACACAAACCTTCCATCTGAGGATGTAATTTTTACTATCAAATTCGTTCGAAGCATTTACCTTTGAGTGGCAGATGACGCGATTGTACCTGTCTCATAGCGTTCGTATGAGAAAATGGAAGAGTTGACAGTCTTCTTGATTTGTTGTCTTTGATCAAAGCCAAGCAACCACTTAACTAAATAAGTGGCCCTTCCTGATTCTGAAACGGGCCTCATCAGAACTTAGAAACACTAGTACAGCCGTTGCTCAGGTGTATATATATCCAAAAAACGTGAAATAAATTTCCAATGAGTACTTTGGATATAATTGATCATAGCTCGCAAATGATATTGTCATGTAATGGACATTTAACGGCGCCGGTGGTGTAGTGGTAAGCGTGATTACCTCTCACCCCAGCAGGCCTGGGTTCAATCCTAGTCGGCGCCACCGGGATGTTCTAAGGCATAACATCTCTGATCACGCCTTCCTTCGGATGGGAAGTAAAGCCGTTGGTCCCCGGTTCATGAGTTGATGGGTCGATAGGTAGGGTCCAGGTGTGGGAGCTGCCTTCCTGGCACGTCGGTAGCATTGGTGCTCAGCACGGAAAACAAGATCGACGAAAAAAACAAACAAAAGTAAAAAAAAATAAAAATTTAATGGACATTTGTCGATTTTTAAAGATCAGATAGATTCTTCATTTAAAAATGTCTTAGATCAGTAGACCTTCGAATCCGGAAAGTTTTTTTACAGTGGAGTCTTATCAAAAAACTTTTGAAAAGTTCAGAAATTTACATATTTGCAAGAAAATCATTGTTCCAGACGTAATTTCGATTAGATGATTGGTTTTTGTGCTATGATTTATTGAAAAATATTTAATACGCCATTTTGAAAAATTAGGTAAAAGTCAGCCCCGCATTTTAAACGTGGTAAACGCCGCCAAGCATGCAGTTCAAGCAGTAACCGGAATGTAACTATAGTTGACAGCGATTTGTGAAGGAAACTGCAACCATCTCGATGTAAATCAACAAAAAAGGCTTGCCTAATGGCTAAATGTTTTCATCATGATCTGTTCATTACCTAGATTTACTCCGTGATACGGGAAGAGGTCCTTGGCATGGCAATTTTCTCACCCTTAGAAGTTCTTTTGTGACTGATTATGAACTCTACCGTAGGGGCATAAATTCATCCAGATCTCCTCCATCTTCATAGTGACTAACAAATCTTGATTAGCAATTTTCCGGGTTTTTCCCCGTTTTTCTTCCATAATTTTTCATATTTTTCCGGTTTAGCGATATACATTTGAATTAAGCTTAAAACTGAATGTGATTGAGACGAAGGTTAAATGGGTCATTCCTAAGACAGCAGCACCTTTGCTGGATTCTGCATTTAGTTCTGCGACACGTTCAAAGTTTTCACAATTTGTGTATGAAAATTTCGCTCATAACTTTACAGGCTTTATTTGATTTTTCTCAAGCATTTCCTTTAGGTTAATTTCCTTTCACAGAGTTCTTTTCAGAACTCTTCTAAAATAAATTTGAAATTCTCTTTGAAGTCCCTTGTATATTTCTTTAAACACACACTTAGAAAAAATCATGTAAATTTAGGTGCTCTGAGAGTGACATATACGAGCGTCAATTTTGACATAAATTTGAGTAATAACAGACGTGAAATATAGCTCAATCAAACGTACTTTTCGTCCAGCAACGAACTTTTCAGTCTCGGAGCTTTTAATTTTACATGACGTGTTTGTTTACGTCTCATCTTTTATGTCAAAGACGGATTCCGTCACGTGTAAAATTAGTTATTTCTAAGTGTGCAGTTCGGAAATTCTCTGTAGAATATTTCAAAAAAAAAATATATATAAAATTTCGTTCTCTTTTAATTTTAAACTTCTTTTATGAATTCACTTGAGCTTCATTTTTTTTCAAATTTGCTTGAAATTCTTCGTAGAATTCCCATGCAATTCACCTTATATTCTCGACCAACAATTGAAAAAGGTCTATTAGAGGAAAGTTCTCCCGCCAAGAATTGTCTTCAAATTTTGCTCAGAATTATCTTGGAATTCTCCTCGAAATTTTTCTGGAAATTGTACGAAATTATCCTCTGACTTTCCGTGTAGATCTTCGCAGAATTATTTTAAAATTGAATCCTTAAAATTCGCTTCCCTTAGCATTTTCACGACTCCTGAAATCCTCTTTACTCTTGGGAATTCTTGTAAAAACTATCTTAGAGATTTTCTAAAACTCCCTAGAAAGTATTCTTTTGAAAACCTTGATGTTATCTCTAGAATTCATTCTTAAATCTTCTCAAATTGGCATTGAATAAAAAAATCTAAAAGTATCTTAATAGTTCTTCAAAGTGACTGTATCCAGAAAATCCGTCGATCTTGTTTTCCGTACTGAGCACCAATGCTACCGACGCCAGGGAGGCAACTTCCACACCTGGACCCCACCTATCGACCCATAAACTCATGGACCGGGGACCAGCGGCTTTACTTCCCTTCCGATGGAAGGTGTGATCAGACATTCCATGCCTCAGAAAATCCCGACTGCACTGACTGGGATTGAACTCAGGCCCTTTGGAGTGAGAGGCAATCATGCTTACCACTAAACCACTGGCGCCGCTAGTCCAAGGGTGTAGGAATCTTATTGATTTCGAAAAGAGGACGAGTTATATTTTTTCAGATTTGACATCTAAATTCACATGATTATCCCGGGGACTTTCAATTCTTAGCTTTTTTCCGGTTAACCCGGTTCACTGATCACCCTGCGTTTTACATATGAAACACTTGTTTTTATTCCCATTATTTTTTTGCCTTGAGCATATTTTGAGCCCCAGCTCCGCTAGAAAATTATGCCGGATAATACGCTTAAATCAAAAGCCAATTCGTGGGCGGATTCCTCCAGAATCGTAAAACAGCCCAAGTAACAATTCAGCAACCATTTGGCATCCACTCTAATTTATGATGGTTTTATAATGGAAGTGAACAATCCATTTAGTTTAAATACAGCATTTCAAACTGTAAATCATTGCTGTTTAGTAACTCAGCTTTTCACTGTTTCTTAAACTTTCAATAGTCTGGCGAGAAAGTCGTCGATTGCCTAGATTTAAAAATAAATTTAAAGCAGTTCTCAATCAATCCATAAAACTCTTCTGTAGTTCAATCCTAAACTTCATCAGCAAGTGTTTATTAATGTCTTGATCGAACACTCTATAAAAGTGTTCTATCGTTATAAAAGCAACCATAAAATCATTGGGTTTTAAATGAGAGCAAAATGCATATTTCAATGCTTTTTAGTCTTTTTAAAGTGTTTTATAAAATCCACAATTACTCTGTTTAAAAATTGAACTTAAAAGATATGGATCCTCATAGTGAATTAAAGCAAAATTTATGACAAGGAAATCTCGAAGGAAAGACGAAGTAGGATGACAAATTTAAGCGATTCTAACGATCGAAGGGAAGTCGATTTTAGCCAAATTTACTTCTTTAGAAGACGATCGGAATTACTTGGATCAGTATAGACAGCAAACTACCAATCTGCCAGTTAGCAGAGATTAGCTAATTTCCGATCCATGGCAGCGATTTTATTCGGCGAAAGGGTCAACTCATCAAAAAATTTCATTCAAGCGTACATTCCTGCGTCGTTTGATGGTGCACTTCGGGAACCATCCGGAAGAAGGGGATCTTCTTCGGGAACAAGCTGTTCGAAATGCTAAATATAATACAACAGTAGCGCACACTTTCTGAGTAACTCCTTCCAATCCATTGCCTGGAAGAACGCTGGATCGCACAGCGCAACTATAGAAAGATAAACACACTTTGACGTTTAAATTTATGCCGGCAGCTTTGCCTCCATAAACGCTGGCATAAAAATGAACGGGTTAGAACAACTTTTTCACAAATGGTTCATGAAAATCAACTTTTTTGCCTCCGCCATATTACAATTATTTTGTTGGTTTTCCATAATCTCCGTTTTTCAATCTATATTTCCTTGGATATAACTTTATTTTGGTCAATTTAGCAATAAGCAAATATTTAAAATGCAAAAATCTTTTTGAAAAATCTTGGCTAAGCTAGATGATTGATCTTAAGAATAATTTTGTTTTTACTTAAATTTAAAATAATTAGTAAAATCGACGTTTTCCGAGGGTGGACTAATTTTTTTTTCGGTGTTATCACGTACATTTCACATGAAATATGGCACCTAAGACTAGGCAACTTTATGAGAACTATTTAAATAATTTAGGATAGGATTTTTATAGGATCAGTTTTTATTTTTGTTATTTTCATAAGATCGGATGGTAATTATCAATTCTTTTCCATCTTGATTGATGTTTTTCTAGTGGATTTAGCAAGTAGCTATGGAAAACGGCTTAAGAAAGGCTTTTATTGTAGCTTAAATATGGTTTTCAAATGGTTCTCAATGCGTTCGTCATATAACCTTTTTGCAGTAAATCAATCTTGAAGAGCTCCGAGAATACATCTTTCAGAACCTCCTCCAGAGTGGGCCAACTAAACAGATTCTAGTCTTAATGAGGTTTTGGTTGATGCATCAATTTGCCATTGACCAGGGTTTTATAAATGTTGTTTTATTGTAGCTTTGTAGTATTGAATAAAACTTAAAATGTTACTTGGGAGCGCTTTCACCTCCAAAATTCTGTAAGTAAATTCCATCTAAATTGCAATAGCAGCAACATTGCAATAGTAAAATTTCACTGAGAAGCTAATTTTACGAGCTAACCGGGTTTCCAATGAAGTCCTAGAATGCACAATAAAGCCACTCTCTGCTGTCAATGCAATCCTTGTCTATGTACATATTTAAAACATTATTCAATCATAAAAGTGCTACTCCAACCAAACAAAACTGAAATCCTTCCAAGCACGACCTTGGTCCTAAATTCTCATTTAATTACTTCTCTGAGCTAATCAAGCTGTTAAGAACACAATAAATAACAATAACTGGGTTTATACAAGGCAAGTCAAATGATCAACTCAGTTGAATTCAACTGACTTGATTGTGAATTGAACGTGTAAACCATGCCAATTCAGCTGACTTGATCACTCACTCGAATTGAAAAAAGTTGAATCAGGCTCAACTCTTCAAGCCAATTGAATTCATCTGAGTTAATCAATTACTTGACTTGTCGATATCCAGCTTAACTCTTTACTATTCTTGCATTTACTCAAAGCGCTCCAATGCGCTCAAGGGATTGATTTTTGTTGGATACAGTTGGATCGAGCAGACGCACCGATCTACTCGAAGGTTGATTTTTTTTCAGACGCAATTAGATGTAACACCTATTAAGAGAGTCAAGTACCCATTAGCAGCTTAAATGTTGCAACAACTAACAACGTCTAGCATCTACGGAAATGGATTTTATCTCAGTTCAACTCAGTTATTTGACATCACCCAGTGGGAGCTGAATTTATAATAGGCTAAACATCATCCAAATACCCTTTTATGTGGGTAACTTTTACTCAATTTGCAAAAATGTACCATCAAGCATTGAACAACCACAAGTTCGAAAATCTATTTAATATTTGAAATGATCGCAAACTAGACCGAGTAACCAAGTTGTTTGAATCTAGTGAACTCAGCCATACTTATTAATAAGTTTCTGTTGTAAAGAAATATTTCTCTGAATTTGATTGAAATTCCCTGAGATTTCCTGAATTTCCAGGTAATCAACTCCCTGCTATATATAGCATTACGAAATCAAAATCAAGTTAAATGCATAAGTCATTACCTTCCATGCATCATAATTAACGCTAATGATGTGATGCCGTCTAATGACATCCTGCAAGGATCAAGGAACAACTTCCGACGAGTCGGCTTTAGTGGAAACACTCTGCAGTGACTCTAATCTGTCATATCTAATAACAATCATCATCCACGTCCATCATCGCACGTCAAGGTTGCGTGCAAACTCGTCAGGCCCAAATAACCTCGGAAATAGATAAGCACACCAATCTTAAGACAAGAAACGGCAACGACGACAATCAAAATTATCTGTTTCCAAGAAAAAAAGGACAATCATTTCGTGCATACCCCCTTCATCGACATCAAACCAAATTGTTAATTTCTTTTATTGCTATTATATTCGAAGCGGACCCTGACGGATGGTTCCTTTCGTGTCGATATCCACCAAACTGAACAACCAAAAAAAAGACAACATTTCAGGGGAGTTGAGGCAGACCACCGAAAAAGTGCTCACCAGAACACAAAAGACTATAAAAAATCCAAACTCATGTGAGAGAAGACGCTCTTCCTGTCAATGCCCATCCACTCCCATCCTCCCTCTTCTGGTGACTGACTGGATGACAAGTGGAAATAAGAATGGGAAATTGATATAGCTGCCACATCAACAGCAGCAACAACAACAGACACACACGAAACCGGCTATTTGCGTTTTGTTTGGTTAGATAATTCATGTCAAAATGACGAACCTTTCTGCAGCAGCGTGCAAAGTCAGGTTCCACTGCTCATTTTTTGTGGCTGGTTGGCCATCCTCGACGACTGCTTTTATTTCCCATGAATACAAACCCTATCATTAGTGAAATGAGTTCGGCTTTTTATTCTGTTCCAATCGAGATGCCGAAAAGACGAGCCTTATCTGATTCTGTCACTCGTGTTTCGCCAGCTATTGGGATAACAATTGGAGCACAATTACCGAGTTTGTGCTTCCACAACAACGGGCAAAGATGAAACAATTTGGGAATAATTGCTGCACCTGTTGATTTGCCTCACCGCAAGGGGCTCGTTGCTTGCGCAGGCGTTGAAATCTCTGCAATTCGAACAACAAATACTGTTCGGTCAGCATCCACCATATGATGTACATACAGACTGACTAAAAGATGTTTATCAGTAGTTCGTATCCTGCAGGGTAGCTCTTCAACGCAGTTTGTTCCTTGCTGAGGCTAGAACATGTTCATTCTTCACTCGATGCCAATCGCCACCCATCCTAGCAGGCAGCAGCCGGTCGAGGGTGAGTAAAACCGAGTGGTGCCTGCTTAGATGGTATGAATGCCATTCTAGGAAACAATTTTTTATAGTTTTGTTCATCGTAGCAGGCACATAAACACTGTTTTTATTATTTCTACTCGTCTTTTTGTTCCTGTGTGTGCATTGCTTTTAACGTCGTCAAAGCGTGTGCTCGGCGTACTGATGAGGTATGGAGAACTTTTTGTTTCATTTCCAGGTTGATGCTTTTTTACTTTTATTTTTCAGAATTCCAATGTGAAGATTGCGCCGGATGTTTATAAGAACATTATTTTTTATTGGCTTCGAACATAAATTTTCTCCATTTCGTGACAAAGCGGGAGACCGTTTCGAGTGGGTTGGGTCACGTTGGGAGTCACACAATTTGGATTGTTATTGGCCTTATGTACATTAGCCATGAATACGATGTAATTTGTCGTCTACTTCGAAAACGAACAGTGACTGGCTGCCTAGTAACCGGCGTTTTTTTTCTCTGATGGCTACTTAAATTATTGCCGTATTATTTAAAAAGTCTCGACAGCATAGGAACCCTTTCATTGTACAGAACATAGACGCATGTAAACCAGTTTGCACCATGCAATTATGCCTCCTAGACCCACATATTCCGAATGATGCTGCAAATCTTAAGATCAATTGTGTAACTTGCAATTCGACTACAATATCTTAGATCATGGATCGCATCGAGTCCGTCTTTAAAACCTGATTCCCACCGTGTAATTTCGCACCTAAATCATACGCTACAAACCGCAGCAGGTAAAGTCCAAACAACCCAAATCCAAGGAAAGCCAGCGATTCAAAGAAATGTATGGTGATGATCTCCCATCGATTGATCGATCGTCTCCTCGGGCCTAATGTTTACACATGACGCAAGCCTTTTAGGAGCTTTTTGACCACATTGCAATTATTAGGCCTTGCTGGAAATTGAGCTCTAGAAACAGGCGATCGGTTTCATTCGCACTTTACCAGAAATTGCATAACTCACCTGAAAACGAGAGTTATATACATTCGACTGCATCAATCTATAGCCAAAGAAATGAACTAGACAGGAATGTAACCGATGATGATAGGCATTTACTGAGGGCTCAGCTTCCGACCTACCCATTATTAAATGAGTCGAGCTGAAGGGATTGATACATCGTTTCTTTTATTTCAGCTATTAATTTTCCGTTTTTGTTTGTTCGGAACCACCAATCACCAGCCAGTGTCGGCAAGCGTTGGCCAGTATTGGTGAGTGGTGCGATGAGTTCAATTGACCAACCGGGGCCCGAAAGCACTTACCACCCCGTCCGTCGGTCCAGCGCGATTCCAAACGGCCGGTGGAAAAACATCAAACATCTTCCCGAGGTGCTTCAATCGCAATCGAATCGAACTGATTCGGCGGCGGCGAGTAATCTTTAATTTGGAAGAAGCCAGCCAAATCAAAACCAACGAAAAAAGAGTGCCCCGAAAAGCGCGCTCAGATTAATGCATCTTTTTTTTTTCGTCGGGTTTTACCCCAAATGAACCGACCAGCAAGCCATGAACATGGACACGGCCCGGTTGTAGTAGGCGAGAGCAAACCATAGAAGGAGTGTGAACGGAAAGGGGAAGAAATTAATTTTAATGAAACCTTTTTTTGCTGCTGCTGCTGCTTCTCTTCTTCATTATTATTATTAAAAATGAAGTGAAAAATCACTTTGCACGCTTTTAGCCATCTTTATTTCACTTTTTCTCCGAAAATTTATTTTTCTTTCTTCTTGCCTAGCACAAGATTGGCCACACTCTCATCCCGTGCGCTCCTGTAGATCTACACACATAGGCCAACCGGGAAAACTAGCCCACGGCGGAAAGTGAATGAAATGAAACCAAATAAACTTTTAAACGCTTCCAAATTACAGTCAATTTTAAGCCGAGCCAAGAGATCCGAGGAGGCAGCGCTGCTTTCCGCTTGCTTGGATCGAAGTTATGTTGGCGTGAAATCGGAGGAAGCTGGGTGGAAGTGGTGGTCAACACTTTCATCTTTCTGTTTTGCTTGTCAATTTTTCAAAATGATACTGGCGTTTTTACTTTGATGAACAATCTGCGATGGTTACGTTGTAGATTTTATATTACTGAGCGTTGGGATTTGAACGTTGAACCGTTCAATAAATAAAGCAGTGTTTTAAAATTATCATAGCTGTGTCTGTCTCTATAGGACTGAACCAATGCACTGGTAGCACTTGAGAATCATTTCGGAAAAAGGAAGAAAATATGGAAAATCTAAAAGATTGCAAAGTCCATATCGAACTGTCATTTTGTATTAATATTGCTGATTTCCATCCCTGGAATAAAACCTTGCTGTAACCATAAAAAAAATCGAATTACGTACGAAAACATTGTTTCTGGATAAAGAAAAATGCTGGTTCCCTACAGTCTGATGTTAGTGCTGCCATTAAATTTTTCACAAGAAACAAATACGGAGGATATAATAAAACCAAACTTACATTTGATGTATTTGATGTTTGGATTGTGTGTTATGGTGTTATGGCTGTAGACATTTCTTAGGAGAGTGGTATAATTCTACAAACATTTTTCTTATCTTCCAATTATTATACAGTACAAATATAATTATAATCGGAAATTTTCCAAAAAAAAAAAACAGAGAGAAAGAAGAAGATCACTTTGTTGAATATGAAGCCCAGATGCTATGATTCAGTTAACTGAGATAAACGATTTAGTTTTGTATTAATATTATATTTTAAAACGATTTTTTCAATGATCAGTATTTTTTGGTGTTTGCAGGGAACATTCTTCATAACTGTATTATAATAATTTAGGACTTCGTTCATCTTATTGCTTATAAGCCTTGATGAATGGTAAACATTGACCGTGTTGATTATAGACTTATCTAAAAGTTATGATTCACAATTGTCAATGTTTGAAAAAGAGGTCGGTACACATTACATTTGCTGAACTTACATTTCTTTTCACTCTTAAAGTGTTCCAAATTCAATTCTATTAAAAATTATCTTTTAACCTACTACAGTAACTTGCCAACCTTATCTGGTACGCTTTATCACACACTGTTTCAGTCATTTAAACATATTTCGATTCATTAGGTATCCACAAGAATCGTTTCCGGAGCTGATTTTTTTTTCTGTACCGCCGACGTAATCGTGAATCAAATTTCCACAAATCTCAACATTTGTTCACGAATCGTCAACAAAACCGAAACTCGGCCCTCACGATCTTCGACCGTGGCACGTTGAAGATAGGTGCCTACTTTTAGACCAGGGGCTCACACATTCACCGACAACATCACGGCCGGCTTGGCCAACTGCGATTCGTTCTCACACAGATGGTCCTCCACACAAAACCGACCATCACGGCCTACTACTCCGTGCGCTCCATCCATCCACATCGGGTGTATATTTAGTGTGGATGCTATAATTAGCGAGCCATGATGGTTGTAAAGTTTTAAACCAAATTTCTCGAGCCCCGAACGCGGACGGGCAACCGTGTGGTTTCGTTTCTGTGTTTTCAGTGTATGTTTTTTCCTCGATCTCCGTACACCTTCTCCATGCCATCGCAGCTCGCCGGAGATTGGCTGAGGGGGTGGGGGAGGAGTACATGTTGTGAAGAAGGAAGAGATTTGAATTTCTCCGGCGGCTCCTCCGGCAATACCAGCCTGGTCCGACTGAGCCAGTCAGAGTCGTTCGGATTTTGGGGGGCAACAGAGAGCGAGCGCAAGCGAGAGATGTCCAAAAACAGACTCCAGAGAAATATTTATGGGACTCCGCCGGAGAAGGCCGCGTTCAAAATCCATGTCTGAAATCTTAATCGCTGTATGCGCGCGCGCCTGAGTGAGTGTGAGTCGAAGGGGCAGACGAATGTTTCGTTTGAGTGTTAGCTTCTTTTCTTCGTTTGCCTATATAAAATTAATAGGCAGCTCGGCATTTTTTTTCTTCAATCCACACAGAAGGAGAGTGTGGAAAAAATAAACTAGCTTGAAAGAGGAGGTAGGAAAAAGTTGCTCAAATGTTGTTCTTCTTTCCGCTGTGGACTTGGACTCTGGGACGCGTTAGAGTTCGAGTAAAAGATTTAGATAGTGGCCTTTCCGTTGAAATCTCTTCCCACTGGCTTGCTGATGGCGGCGGTCGCGGTGGAGGGAGCATCAAGCAACGGGTCTCGTGTCCGAAAGTAGTCACCCATTTGGGGAGGCTTAGTAGAAAGTGTTATCGTACTGATAAGCAAATTTTGGGGCCTTTATCGGCGCACAATGGAGTGATAAAGGTTTGTCAAAACGATTATGCGCTGTGGAGATTTTGCTGGTGGTTTTTGTTTTTGGTTTTGGACCGAATTGAAGGTGGGCACGAGTGGAGCATTTTTCTTCGACTCTGTTATTAATTTGTCAGGAATTTTTATGTGAATTTTAATTAGCTTATCGACGATCGAATGAAATGTTTATGGGTTTATTAAGAAAGTTCAGATCGATTTGTCGCTGATGGTTACAACTCCAGAGTAATCTGAACTGCTTGTAGAAGTATGACGTGCGATGATGAAAAATATTTACGTCTTCTGCATGCAAATACTATAGACTCTGTATCCTAAACTTATACACTTGTACCGAAATAATCCAAATATTCCAAATTGAGATATGTTAATAGTAAAGAGAGTCGTATAGGTTTTTCTCCTTTAGTTTACTTAAATTTTTGGTTTTTATTAGTTAGGTAGGTTCCGATTCTACACGTTGTAGCATCATTTTTATACCTTGTGATCTTGACATTTTTTCCTAAGGGATGAGTTCTTAAGGGGTCTAGAGTCTTTAGTGGGAATGACACTGATGAAGACTGCACATTGTAGTCGAAATACATATCTGTGATGGATACCAACATTAATTAAGTGGAATTAAATGGAAAATAACCGTTTTTGCTGTTTTATAATAGCAACGGTAATAACGGTAAAACATCTTAATTTCTTATGACTTTTGAGTCTAGAAAGCTGCCTCTGCGAGTTTATAAAATATTTGAAGATCAAACCCGAAGGCTTAAATCTGTAAGACGCCAGAAAAACATCCCATTTCACGGTAACCCCTGTACTAGGTAAGTATGCCGCCCCCTCCCCATCCAATTTACATGTTGGTAGGAAGTTCAATTCAGGTACGGTATTACCAAGCCGGAGGTGGCGGGTTCGATTCCCGGTCCGGTCGAGGGAATCTTTCGGGTTGGAAATTTTCTCGACTTCCCTGGGCATAGAGTATCATTGTGCTTGCCACACAATAAACAAATTCATGCATTGGTATTGGCATCGAAAGCTCTCAATTAATAACTGTGGAAGTGCATTTAGAACACTAAGTTGAGAGCACGCAATAAGCTAATATGCGCTAAGCAATAAGCTTGAAATGCGAATAAGAAAAAGAAGAATAAGAAGAAGAAGAAGAAAAAGAAGAAGTAAGTTCAATTCAGGGTTTTCATTTTCGACGCTTCGTTGGTTGTTTGCCTTTGGGATCGTTTACAAATTTTCTTAATGTTTCATTGTTACGCGTAACTCTACCAAGCAACCCCTCCGTAACCCTCGAACAAGTGTACCAAATTGTAACACTTTTCTACACTACCCCTCTTCTGTTACATAATTTGCAAATGGACATTTAGCCGTGAGTCCTTTTCCGTAATCTTTTAACGTTACAGTAATCATATTTTGTGCTTCTTTTCAGTTATTGTTTGTAGTAGAAGTTTCATATCATTTTCTGTTGCATTCTGGTTGCAATTTGGCTGGCGTCGTTCTTACATTCACATGTCCTTGTTTTACTTGACATGGTTCGGTATCATCGTTCGTCCGTTTCCGAGTCCGTGTTCTTTGCTGGAGTCCCCGGTGGCCTAGTGGTGACCATTTTTGCATACTGAGCTTAAATTATTCAAAAAAATGGGTTACATCACTTATCAAGGTGAATAAGTATTATTCATGAACATATAGTGTTAATTTTCAGTAAACGTTGTCCCGTTTTTCTGTCAAATTTTATTCAGTGCATGAACCAGAGCTGCATTATTTCATCAACATCATGTGACAGCGGACGTGCTACATTTCTCAATTCTCACTGACAAAACCCCCATTGAAATGCTGACTGACAAAATATGATGCGACACGACGTCCGTCATTGTGCGTCGTCAATGGAAATTGACAGACAAAGTAGTCCGGCAAATTGTTTGTTACAGGTTGAGATTGCCGCAAACTGTTATTTTCTTCATTGAGCAACATATTTTTCCTCATAGTTTCGGTTGTCGTTTTGTTGTTTAGTGGATATCTAATGACGAAAACAGTGGTTCATGGTATCTTCTTCGTCACAGGAAGAGGCTTACAAGTTTTGCGGACTTAGCGCGGGATTGCTGCAGGATCACCGGCTATGAATATTATTGTGCCATTGACCCCGACAGTGGTTGTGCATATTTCCAGATTCTAGGAATTTGATGTGATGCAGCCGGACGAAACATTCAACGGCTGCGGGAGGTAAAGGGCTCTTTCTCAGTGAAAACCCTGCCAAAAAATCGCGAATCCTTTCTAAGCGTCTCGTTGCTGCCGACAATTGCATATACGTGCGTATTTCCAGCATATCGAATAATTCTTGAAACGTGTCGCAACACAACCCTCCACTGAACTGCTTTGAATGGGAAGGTAAATAGAAATGCTGGTTGGATCAACCTTTGCATGCTGTAAATATCAAAATGTCCAGATTGAAAATTCACATTTTGAAAGCAAACTCTGAGCAATAATCGCAGTTGAGGTGAAACACAAGCCAGTATCCTAGCTAGGTTCTGCATCACGGCATGGATGCCACATTACACATTTTTGAAAAACCATTCAGATCAATTTCGTATTGAAAAGCGCTTCAATACATTGTTGTATTTTGATATGATTTCAATAACAAAATTTCAATCCAAACAATGCATAAGAGCTTATTTACATTGATCGACTCTCTTCATCGACTTTCTCTTTCATTAATAGCATGGCTACAAAAACACCTCTGGCTGTGTTTGTCTTGTTATTTGCTAGATAATAGCTTTATCCATCAATCTGTTTTTCGAAAATAGCCTGAAACGATTTTACATGGCCGTGGCGATCCCAAGAAAAAAAAAACCATTACAAGATCGATCAATATAGTTAGGACCTTATGTATTGTTCGGGTCTTCTAGCCAGACGGTTGAACTTGTTGAAACAAACCTTTAATAAAATGAGCAGAATGAGTGTCCCATACGAAAATCCTCAGTGACATGATATTTCTTGTCTTGACAATCATAGTGAGATCTTTGATCGTCAATACAAAATGACAGACTGTTTTTCAGTAGGGAATGAAACAATTGTGATACTGTTGTTCAAGTTATCAAAATATGATGTTTTTCAAAAAATCGAAGCGTGCAACCTCTAAATATGTTTTGAGAGTTTTCATTTATGTAGCTATTGTTTTCTAACAGTAGAATCCAGAGGAGAAGACGGCTTTCATTTGAGTACCTATTTTTCTCAGAGTTCCTAAGAGCTACTCTGGTTTGCCATGGGATCTGATCTAATTTGCCACGAAAACAGAGCTAGTAGGGCATATAGTTTTGGAATCTGACCATGCAAATGTCAGTTCGACAACGAAACTCAAATAATTAAAGAAGGAAAGCAATGAATGCAATATTTAAATTAAGTAAATGATCTCGATTTCTACTAGTTCTGAAATCACTATGGCGATGGCTGTCTGCAGGACACTTTTTGCTCTGCAATGATAATTAAATTGACCACTTGAGGATGAATCCTGCGAGGGTCTCTGTTGCTAGAACAGGGAAAGACAAACAAACAAGACTATACCACCATATCCCCACTATCGAGATAATAAAATCGTGCATCATAAAGCAAGATAGTTCCTTGAAGTTACTCTGGCTTGCTTTGAATTCTCACTGTCTTCCCCCTTGGTCTAATCTACCATTCTAGAAGTGAGCAAGTTAACTTATCGATATTTTTTCTGGCACACCCTATTGTTAAATGTAGACTTTCACAAATGATTAAACGCAGCCAGCTCAGAAAGCAGTTTAAATTAGATGTGCTTATAATTTCTGAAACAATCTATATTTGGAAATTGAATGATTGAGCTATAAAAATTTGGTTAATTTAGATTTTCTATGACAAATTCTAGGTCATTATAAACTGAACGTATAATAAGATTCGTTTTTCCTGAAAATGCATTCCATGTTAGTTAGCAAGTTCACGATGCCTAATTTTTGGAAACCGGCATTGAAGCAATTTCGTCGGTTTTAAGGTAACTGAAGGACTCAATATCAATCCCTCGATCAGCGAATTGATCGCAAACCTCCAGTAGGACGGACCTCTTCGGATCGTACCGTAGAGCCAACAACAGAAGTGGAACGCATTTCAACCACCGGACATGATTTTTAATATAAAAATAAATTAAACATTTCGGCCCGCTTTTCCTTCCCAGCAAGGGCTGCAATTTTCTCAATCCTTTATTTTATGGCGCTGGTGTATCAACCGAGCAACAACCGCCACGAAAATGATGATCCTTTTTCTGTCCGGACGGATGATTGAATCGACCACAGCCAGCGCAAGGGGAGAAGCAAACGGCGCGATGCAGTGCTTCTGATCGCAATTTCCAGGGCCGCGCTTCGTCTCCACGTCGTCGTTGTTCCCTTTTGTTATTTCGTTAATGCACATACAATGAAATAGTCACGGTTGCCAATTATGTCCAAAATCATTTCCCATGAGAGATTGGTAATAAGATTCCAAATTGTATGTGCAGTTCTTCCCGGGCCCTGCTTTTCCCCGGGTCGATGATGTTTCGAATTCGTCCCAAAAAAAAAAGCGAGGTGAGAGCGTGCGGAAAAGCGCTTCTGGATGTTTGGGATGGTGCTGATGAGTGGTCGCGTTTTTTCTCCATGAGATTATTTTTCGGAATTCATGCATCGAAATTGGTCTCGGGTTCTCTTGATGTGAAGAAGCCGTGCCGACAACGACGAAGACGACGCTTCGAAGTTGATGATGACCCGTGAAGCTGTCCGACGAGAGGGACAGAGAGTGTTGGCAGCACAAAAACGTTATGCCAGAACTGGGATGGTGGAGGGGGCTGGGGGTACTTCGGGATGATGAAGAGTGCATTGGTCCCACGGTTAAGAGTGGAGTTTGATGGAGAGAGTGTGAAATGAAGGGCATAACCAAACAAAGAACTAACTTCGGTCAACACTGAAACTTGCAAACTTTTTGAAAATGCCATCCTTTCTTTAACACTTTACAATAAGTGTTCATTTATTGAAAACAGCCAAAAGAGTTTCTGAGAAAATCCATGGATCTAGTAAATATTCATTACGTGATTTACTTGATCATGCCCATGTCCTTGTTCCATACCACATCCTTAGTCATGTCTAATCATGAGTAGATTATGACAGTAAGTAATTTATTGCATCAAAAAAATGTTCCAGGAATCTCTCCTGCATTGATTTCATCTAAATGAACTAATATAAGTCATTTTTCTGTTGAAATACCTCTGGAAAAAGCAAAAGTCTCTTGTGAAGCTAATACTCCGGGCAAATCCCGCTAGCGTACAAGAATCACGGAAATGAGTTTAGTGAGTAGCAACACTTGACCGCCTACAAAGCTGGCCATAATGAATTGCAGTTGCATCGTTAAGAATTAATTCTACCACTGCCTCAAGAAAACTTTTATCACTTCTTATAAACTAACATTGTAATTACTATGCCAGTGCCAGTGTCTTTGACTGCGCACAAGCCGCCAAACGGTGAGAGACAGAGCGATAAGCGCAAACTGCAAGCTTGCACGGATTTCCTCCATCATGATGCGTACCTACAACACTTAATCCATAAAATGCCAAACCGAATTACGTTTTGGCCTCTTCTTTTGTGGCAGGAACGGTTCTTTTGACGGTGCGGCGGTAGCTTTGGCGACGACGATGACGACGTCTGAACCCGTTCTTTCTCAACATGCCACTGTTCCGCACTTTTCAGTGCCTTCCTCCAACCTCCTCCACGCTTGGAACAAATTGATGATGAGAAGAATCTAACCCTGCACTAGTATATGGCAGGGGCAGCACATCACACACGCAGGTAGCGGTCAACCTCATCACCTCCTGCTTTCCCTCTACTGTTGCCCTCCACCCCCCTCAAGTCACCACCACGCCCTTCCTCCGAAAAACCACATGTAATTACGAATTAAAATAAGTATAAATTATATGTTTTTAATATAGACTTGATTAGTCAGCAGAATTTCAATCAAAATTACTTTTTCTCGATGCTTCCTCTTACCGCGATCTTTCTCAGTTCACTTGATCGCGAGACGTGAGCTCTGGAGCCGGCTGCTGGTTCAATTTATTTGTGTGTGACTTGATTTTGTTACGGTGGGCCTCCGATGCGAGATGGAACGGGAATGCTACCGATGAGCCATTGGCCACCTGGTGGCCCCCTGGTCACTGATGATGGCCAAAGGTATCACTACTGCTGACTGGTAGCGGTGGATTCGGCCGCGAACCGTATCTGATACCGATGCGTGGTTTTCGGCTTTCGAAGCAGGGCCGTCAGTCATCATCATCATCATCATCATGATCATCTTCCACTGCGGAAGGAGTACAATTGCGAAAACATGAAAAAGCTACTTTGCCACAGATGATGATGGAGTTTTCATTTTGCAAAGATACTTACTTTTTGTGGCTTTCACTTATAGCAAACAATAGTAAATAATACTGTTTGTCGGCGAATGGGAAAAGAAGCCGGATTCACATACTTTAGGACCCAACGGACGATGGGTGACGTACGTAAAGGAATGTCAGAGTTGATTGAACTAATTCGTAAACTCATACACGGGATTCAAGTAGGCTGTGCGTGTGAACGATTGGGACGTTTGTTTTCTCCGTTAAGTTTTTATGTTTCTATAGTCGACTGCTGATGTGGTCAAAATTGGGCCCTTGATACGATTCCCAGTACCTCAGCGATTTCACTCTCAAAAAAGAACTGCTGTGAGATCTCCCTCTCATCCCACCGGTGCCGGAGCGAAGCAGAACCTTCATCGGACCTCCGATTCCCAATCGTTGAGCCTCAGCACTGAACTTGATAATTGGCTACACAGCAAAAAAATAATTTTGATATCACGTCAAAGTGGATGCACTACAATCATGTCGAAAATATGGTGTAATATTACTTGCTAAAAAGGACAAAATTATCATTAATACAATGCATGAACTGACATTACGCAGCTTTTACTGCATTTGTTTATTTATGTGGTCATAAAAATTACATGAAATTTTCGACATGATTGTAGTGCATCCACTTTGATGTGATATCAAAATTATTTTTTTGCTGTGTACGAAAAGCCTGTCAAACAAGGATTTACACCTGAACGAACTGCACTAGTTCATGTTGACCTCATGAAGTGGACCGGCTATAATTGGGACTTCTTCGTGAAAAATTATCAAATGGTCTACATTAACGAGTTATGTTTATCTACACATCATACATAATTCAAACGTGGAAGATCGAAGTGTGCTATGCTCACATAGGTGAACGCGTTTGTTTTCCCGGTCGCACTTTTTCCGCTCGTTACTGTCACTATACTTATTTTTAATAGTGGAGCTTCTTGAAATAGTTTTTGTTTAACTGTAGAAGGATATAGACCGTCGCGAGTGTGAAATAATCTTCACGACTATCGACTGTCGTTGGAGTAGTCCTCAGAACTGACCAAGTGCCCCCTCAAAGTGCATATCCTTTAAAGTGTTTTTATCACGCATAGCTGGATCTTTTTTGTTTGTTTAATTTTAATTTTTGACGGGATTGGAATTTAAATTGAGGAGCTCTGCTGGCTAAATCTTGAGTCATTTAATATCTGGGCGCACTGTTTATGCTCGTGTAGTGCTCCCAGCGGTCGGATCTGGAATGTTTTAACAGCAGTTTGTTTTGAAATGTTTCCTCTTTCAGTGCTGAAAAGTTCGTCACGATTCATTTTGTTTAAAATAAGTTATACTTGATGGAATCCGCAAACCTAAAATTAATTTTGGACACCCACTTGGAAAATCTAGTGGCCAAAAGACGTTCCCGGAAGTTGTACAATGAGGTTCTTACAAAGTAAGAAGTATGCATTCTCATGGACGACGAAACGTATGTGAAGATGGATTATGGGCAGCTTCCCGAACAAAAGTTCTATAAAGCCACTGGTCGAGGTGATGCAAGTTCAATTCGTTTTTGTCGGTAAATTTGCAAGAAAGCTGCGCTGCGGACAAAAACCCAGGTTTTCGTGACAAACAAGACTATGGATTCTAAAATTTTCAAGCAGGAGTGCCTGAAAAAAAAAACGTATTCTTCCGTACATTAAGGCTCACAAGTCATCTGTTTTCCTGAGAGAATGTCTGAGAGACATTATTTTAATTGTTGGACAGTTTGGGATCTTCAGAATACTACCTGTTCAACCAGAAAAAAATATTCTAATTGCTTTATGCAGATCTCTGTGTACATAAAGGGTTATGAAATAATTTCAAGATCGCTAGGTAAGAGAAACTATCGTAGGGATGTGATTTCATTTATGGAGGTCGCTGATCACCTGATGGTCTTTTTAAAAAAAATCTGGGTTACCTGGAATCTTTGGTGAATATCGTAGAGACGTGATTTAAATTGTAGAACAGTTGAAGATCTTCAGAATAATACTTGATCAACCTGAAGACTTGAAAAAATATCATGAAAAGTTTTTGTAGATCTCTGTTTACCTAAAGATCTTTGAAGTGTGGTACCATGAGAGAATATGTAAAAGATGGGGTTTGAATTGTTGGACAGTTTGAAAGAATAGTACCTTGTCAACCTGAAGTTTTTTTTTTTTAAAGAAACCGTGCATTTCGTAGTAGCTCTTCCGTGATTGATCAGAGCTAATACACTTGCACAGAAAACCACATAGATGGTGCATGGGATTAGCTTTCTTTCTTTTATGTAGGAGCACACTAATTCAATCTATTTGTAGCTGAATCAAAGTGCCGGTCACGTCTTCATGATCTTTCGGGGGAGGGAAGGATGATTATAGCTTGACGTCCGTTATTACTATATATCGAATACACCTCTGCATCTCCACGACTTTCACGGGAAGGATAGCAAAATTTGTTTTCAAAATTGCAAGGAAGGGGTCGTGGCTGTGATTGTACTCAGTAAGCAGAAGCGGTAACCACTGAGTTTCTGGGCCTCGTCAAAGAATAGTACCTGATCAACCTGAAGTCTAGGAAAAGTAACCTGAGCTTACATGGGAATTTCTGATCACCTGATGGTCATCGGAATAATTTCTGAACAGCCTGGTATCATATCAGAACATCTAATAAACGTGATTAGAATCTGAATATCTGTTTGATGTAAAAGGCCCCTGCGCTTTCATGAAATTCTGTGAAGATCCATACTATGAATTTTTCAGAACTTCTATGATGTTCCCCGATCATTTATGAAATGCCTCTCACTTCTATGAAATTACCAGAAATTCAATGATACTCTCTGAAACTTTTTCAAAATACAAGTTTCATCAAGTTTACTGTTCTCTATTAAGTTTTCCAATTATTTTATGATATAAGGTATGTATTTTTATGAAATATCTCCAGAATTGCAAAACAAAATAGTCGAGCAGTTACAAATCTGGTTCAAAATAGTGTTCCGATAATGAATCTGCAACTCAGCATTGCGAGGGGTGCGTTTCTGTTCTAATTACAAATTGAAACAGTCCATATAAAATACATCAGCATTGCGAATGACCTCGTGGTTTCAGAGTGGACAAGGGGGTCATGTAGCTTTTTTTCTGGACATTGGAAAAAAAAACCTTGTTTATTAGGCTACCAGGTCCCAGGGCTGATCTGGATCTTTACCTCATTGGAAAGATGCACACTAGAGTTGCCAGCTCAGTGATGATGTGGACCAAAAGTGCATTTGAACCCGCTTGTAATAGCATATTAACAAGTAAATCACCACCATGCATATTTGTTTTTTTTTTTTGTGAACTGATAATAAATGATTAAGTACAACATTTAAATTTTTTAGGAAGAATGCTGCATTTAGTCACAAAATACTGTTGAAATGTTTTCTCTATTTTATATTTAAATCTATTTTTTTTTCATTTAAAATTTATTTTATTTTATTTCATTTATTGTTCTGGGTCTGCACATCTCTGAAAAATATCATCATAGAGATTTTGCACTAGTTTCAAAGTTTTTGGACAATAAGCGATGTTTTCTTATCTAATTTTAGAGTAAGTTTTGAGAAATACGAAAAACATTGACCCCTGCGCGTGTTTAATGACGAACAAACAACAGGTACAAGACCGGCGATGAAAATAAAAACAAGAAGTCCGAAACTTTCAACGTTTCATCATGGACCCAAAAAGTCAAGTTTTTCATCAATATTGGGTTGAGAGTTAGATGGAGTCACAGATGTTTAGGTGAACGCTAAAATTAGGCATCACGGTAAAATCAGGCATCGTAAAAAAAAATCTGGTCATTTCTAACTAATTTTACCTATATTTTACTTATATTCGAATTAACCATCTTCCAGCTATCTATCAATTGACACAAACCCTTACTCCCTTGTCTCTTCCTTTATGGAAGCTTATACCCCGTACAGACTATGGCTCATATAATGTAAATAGGCTGTCTTGCAATGAGCACTCATACCACCGACAAACCGACATGACACTTAATTCTGACTTATGCCCGGAAATCGTAAACGGCAGATTTAAAAGTACAGTGATCCGAACTGTCAAATCCATAGAATTTTTAGATCTAGATAAAAATAATTTGTCCAGAATAGATCAGTCACGAACCAATTTATAACTGTTGCATGCGGGTTCATGGCTTAGCTAAATATTTACCGCGAACACGGAGCTAGATGTCAGTGTGCTTTGGTCAGAAATTTTATTGTTTTTGCTATGGTCATTCATGTCGGTTTGTCGGTGCTTATTCATCTAGTTTTCACTGGAAATCCTACGTATGAGTGCTCATTGCAAGACAGCCTATATTACATGATATGAGCCATAGTCTGTACGGGGTATAAGCAGCCATAAGGGAAGAGACAAGGGAGTTGGGGTTTTCTGTCCATACGTTACCCTACCGGTGATGTCACTGTGATTCGCCCTATTTCACATTCGGTGATTACTCAGATCATATTTAACCAGCTGGTAAATGTTGTGATACCACCCCCTGTCTAGTGGTATAGCATGTACTGTGCTTAAAAGCATCGGAGACCTGGCCCTTGACCACCTTCTATATTATACAATCACAATCACAATCACAATCACAATCACAATCGCAAAACATATTCCGATACTTAGCAACCAAACGTCACTTTTGCTGATATATCGGTTAAATATGTTTTCCAGGAGCTCGGCTGTGCTCACTTCTTATATCAAATTTTATCATTATTTCATCCAAAATATTTCAAGATGCTTGTCACTTATTCAGAACTCTTCCCACATAAATCGGATTTTTCAGTTATTCGTTTAAATTTTAATAAAGTATCAATCAAATGAAATGTTGCCTTTCGATTGTCAATCGTTTTTCTATTACCGTCAGCAAGGTTCAAAAAGTTTTAGTTGATTGTTGGTCTCATACTAGTTGGTTTACGACAAGATTTTAATATTAAACAACGTGTGGCTAAGCCATTTCCTTATATTAAATTTATGTTTAGCCACATAGCCATTATGTACTCCAATTTCAAATGCAGTGCCTTCTCGTTTTGACGTTGTCAATTCAAGCCAGTAAGCCTTTAACCAGTGGCTACCCCAAATGTGTGCCTACACCTTGTCATGCATATTTCCACCATTCGCTCACGTTCGCAATTTAGTGGCAACAACAAAAACATCGTCCATTGGACGAATTGAATCTCTCACCCAAATGAGCCACGTGAGACGTGGCCTGGTTTTATGGTGCTTTTGGCCTCCATTTTCTAGCTCTCCTCAAGCTACTGCCTCTTTCCATCGCTACTCAGGTATACTACAATGGAGAGCCCCAGTCCATCGTCGTCGTCGTCGCCGCCGTCGCCGTCGTCAAACCAGGGGAACGCGATCCAAATCATAGAAAGAGGAGAAGTGAAGAACATAAAAAAACGCCAAACCGGGACTGGTATCTATTATTACTAGCGGACATTCGCCCGAAAAAAAAATCCGAGTTAGAAGAATACCTGTACCTCCAGTAAAAAAATAAGTAAAAGAAGAATCTTCACACACACGCCGCGTGAATGTCCGGTAGTTGCGTGTGTAACCCGACCGGGGTCTCCGTGTTCCCCATATCCTCTTTTTTATGCACACCCTAGCCTACTGCACCACTCGTGGAGAGAGTGAGAAGAAAAAACCTTCTTTTGTCCGTAAGCAATAATCTCATCACTTGTGTGCAAAAAAAAAAAGAATACAAGCCAAGCGACGAACCCACTTCTCCAGAAACTGACTGATGGAAGAAATAATGAGATGGATGGACGAATAAAGGCCTATATGTGTAGTGTTGAGATTTTTCTCAATCGGGAACTTTTTTGTTCCATACCGCGAGGAAGCAAGGCCAGTTTTATTACACTCTTGTGCAAGCTTTGTTTCAAATACCAACATATGACTATAAGTTAATTAAACAAAAAAAAAACGTGCAGGGTTCCTAAAACCACCAAAGGAAAAAAAAAACATCATGCCTACACAATCTGCAGTCCTCCAAGGAAGAGAAGCGAACAGCAAAACGAATGAACGAATCATCATTAGAGTTTGAAAGTCTGGATTCTTCATGAGCTTTTACCACCCCAAGTTGAGAGATAGATAGATAGAGAAAGAGAGAACGAGCGAGTGAGTAAAAAATCTGACCGTATTTAAGTTTGGCTCCCAGAGTCCGATTCAATGATGCTGCAACGGGAGAATGGAGGGAAGAATTCATCAGAAGCACCTCATCGCAGGGATGCTGGCTGGCTGGCTGTCTGACGTTGCCGATCTTCCTCGGATCCATTCGGTCCGCACGTCATTATTGTTAGTGTTAAAATAAATGTTCTATTTCTCGTTTTTTTAGGTAAACCCAACATGGCCTTCTCACACAATGTTCTTTGTTGTTCAGAGCGGAGGGGAAACACATTGGACCGCTTTTAGCCCCAGCCTCGGGTTCGGGAGTTGAACTACCACCATTGGGCTGTTTGTTGAATGAGGTCTAAGGAGGAGGAAGAAGAAGGGAGTAGTGATAGGCTGGTCAGTGAGTGTAATGCCACGAGAGGCTAATCTACCGACCTAAAGAAACATGGGGAATGGAAAGCAATTAAACTTTTATTAAGATACAATAATAATAAAACGTTGTATTAGGAGATTTTCTATTTAATGAGTTAACTACCCAAGAGCCGAGCGGGCCGATTTGGATTGAAAGTGCGTTAGATTTGACGTCTGTGAGTGTGTTTTGATGGTTGCAAAGATAATCAAAAGGTTCCTTTAATGGAACTGAACGTGCAGAAAATGCTACTTACACGTTAGCTTACGGTTGCGTGATGCTGAGTTTCAAAAAAGTTTTTAATAATATTGATAAAAGGTAAAATGTGGTACGTACCGTTCCGATTCAAATTTCGGACACTTAAACTCAAATTTCGGACACTTTTAAAAGTTGATTATCTCGGTCGAATATGATCCACATGTCTTGTAAATTTTAAATTTTTTTGACTAGTGCCCTCCACGATCATCTAACATTATTACTTTGTTTCTAACTGGATGTAATATTTAATTAAAAATGAAAGTGTCCGAAATTTGAATCGTCCGAAATTTGAATCGGAACGGTACTTGTGCAAACTTAATGTTAATAGAGTTTAACGTAAAAATGTATAAGGTTGAGAGTAATGAACACAGAACGAAACAAAAATGCTTTCGAAATTTTACCACAGAAAAACACACACTGCATGTTTTTCATCGAACACGCGTTTAACGGTCAATTTAAATGTCTGTTAGTTGGTACTGCCACCGCCTATGGCGCGTATAGTCAATTACCTTGCGTTTGACGATTACACACTACCGCCATCTGTTGATCGAAGTGCCCATGACAGTGTATTCAAGAAATTACGGGAGTGTTTTAGTGACGATGTTTTACAGTGAATCCAAAACATACGCAACTCGACGAAATGCGTTGGATTGAATTCAACTGATGTTTATGTCATATGGGCCACATATGTCGAGTATGCTCGCATATTTCGGCGAGTATGGATCTGGAGACTAGAAATTATCAAAAACGTGCCAAACCCACCATGCGATAAATCAATTCAGATTAGTTAGTATTCGAAAATAATACCAATAAGAGTCGTGATAAGCAACCAGCATCATGTTGACAACTCCCGGACATGTTTCAGGTACCCCCGGGGAAGTGGTAAAACCTCTTTAAATAAAAAAAATCAATCATTCGACACATACAATCACATGAGAATTCAGAGCCATAACCATTGGCGGTCATATTGAGGATCTTAAGAACTAAATTGGCCTCACCCGGGCCATGTTCCTAATATCCTACACACTTAGAAATACCTAATATTACACTTGATGGAATCCATCTTTGACACAAAGGATGAGACGTAAACAAACATGTCCTTTAAAAAATAGTGCTCCGAGCTTGAATAGTTCGAAAGTACGTTTGATTGAGCTGAATTTCGTGTCTATTATGACTCAATTTTATGTCAAAATTGATGCTCGTATCTCGTAGTCTCAGAGCACCTAAATTAACATCAATTTTTCTAAGTGTGTAGTAGAAGTTGACAGGATCAGTCTTGAGTCAAATCTCCTGATGCGATATGTTGTCTAACATTCTTAATTCAATATATGCAAACCTATGAACATAGCTGTGACGTTGTTTTATAGTTTATTTTATGAAATCATATTTTGATGTAGAACTATGTCTTTGTCGACTATACTGGGGTGCAAATAAAAAAATATGTATGGTGAAAAAGTGTTAGGTTTTGAACGCTTGTAACTTTTTCATTTGTAGATGAAATTAAAATCCAAATACGCCAATCGATAGGATATTACTTTATAAATCGGTTGAAGTAAATATATTTTCAATTTACCATAAAAACTATTGAAAAATGTACAAATGATAATTTTATCACTGTTTCCCCAAGCCCAGTCGTCATAATCGAGTACCACTTGGTTCCACATCATTCTGCTTGAAAAGATATAAAACAGCGCTGCTGTCGTGTCTCTGCTCATTACCGCTTCAGACGGCATGGCGCTAGCAAATCCGAACAGATGTTAACACCCCTAAGGGGAGACTGTTCACCATCTACTGGTTGGGACGCTGAAGAAATTCAAATTAATTTGTAACAACCTTTGGAGTTATGAACTTTGGTTGGACCTATCCAAAAATGAATCATGTTGGATCTATTTTTATCGGCGCTAATTTAGTCCACGAAAGTCTACGAAACTTCTTCTAAAAGCTCATTACTATAAAGAAAAAGATTTGTTTTAATGATTAACATAATTTTAGTTTTATTATGTTTTCAAAAATAGCTCTCTTTTAACTAATTTTTCCATCAACATGGCTCAGTTTAGAACGTCCACAAGAGGACATTTTCAAACATTTTGTGCAGTATAATAGTACTAAAAAATGTTAACTTCATGCTAGCATACTAATATCGCATTAATTTTATTGAAAAGTTTGAATATTGGTAAAATTCCTAATGTATATTTGTATCATGGTTGGACCTAGTTATTTCCAAAGTGACGAACCAGCCAGTGGCTGAAAGTCGCTCTAATAAAGAAAAAAACAATCCTGCATTGGCTGTCAGGTATGCTTCGGTTTGTTTACAATTTCCTTCGCGCGCAGCAACATAATTTTCTGTTTACTTTCCTAGTCACAACTTTCTTAAACAGAGCATAGAGGAAGTAGATTTATTATCATGTGATTTGAAGCATCGCATAATGGATTTTGATCCAAGTCTCAAACTGGCTACTTTCCTAGGGGTTTCCGAAAATTGACTGGATCCTGGCTAATTTCTAATAACTGTCATTGAACTGGTTGTTGAATTTTAATGTTATTCAATTTTTTTTTTTTTTTTTCTTTATTTAAGAGATTTTTAGCCTTAGGCTAGTTCATCTCTAAAAATGTGATTCAATGGTTTAAGACCATATTCAGAAACTGGCACAGTGCCTCCCAAAATGACTACAATTGAACTAATTGTTTAATTCTAATGTGATTTGAGGTGTCACATGATAAGTTTTATTCGTTTGAGGTCGCAATTTGCCTGATGCCTCATACGAACTTTTGCTCTGAGTTTGAAATTCAATAATTGAATCCCCCTAATTTTCAATTAATGTTGTACTAAGCACCTACTTATTGGAAACCAAACGTTTGATTTGAGAAAAGTCACAGTATTCTATTTTGCGTCATTCTACGAACACGCTGCAAACTACATAATGATGATGCATGATAATTTTATGTTAGGGTTGTCCTCCAAATCGGAGAACAAAGAGGTTTAAACCCCGTAGGATCGTTATACCGCTTCCTCTCCTACTTCACTGACATATGAACCAGCAGGTGCCGGTAAGCGTTACTGCTTTCTCATCCCAATGGGTCTGGGTTCAATCCCAGCCGAGGTCGGTGGGATTTTTCTGAGGCATAACATTCACGTCTTCTTTCGGAAGGGAAGTAAAACCATGTGTGTTGAATGCGTGCGATATCCTACGCAGGTGTGGAAGCTGCCTTCCTTCACATTCGATTGCCGTCAATGGATGGCAATCGATGTCCGTCGGTGATTGGCACCAACATTTTGTTCAATATTGAAAGTACCGTCTTCTGATAAGGAAAACAACTGCATGTTGCGTTATCATAACATGCAACCTTCACTCTCTTCTCTGCTTCAGAGACCTAATTTAAAACTAATGATGGAGCTACTGTAAAAAATTAACGTGTTTTTTTGCAATTCTTTTATCCCACAACATGTATGGCGTCTTTGTGGACTATACTGGGGTGCTGCTGTTTAGGATCTCACATTTCAATTTTCATAATTTATTACATTTCAGGAAAAATACTTGAACCAACATTGAACCATAACCGAAACAATGAAATACTTGAAAAATTTAAGACAAAGTATAATAAAGACTGGAACGCGCAAAAATTGGTCGACAAAAAATCGTTTCTTTCAGTCAAAATTCATATCATAAAAATCTTCTTATTTTTGTTTTGGTAGTTCAATTGATATATTTGAAGGAAAGAATGTTCGTTTATTCTTTTGGTTTGACAAATCCGAACTGCCGTGCCTTCCGCTTAACCCCTTCCATTAAATTTTACACAGTGGTCTCATCGAGTTAGATTTAAACTGCTGATCTTTTTCCATGAATTTATTATTATTATTATTTTTAGATTCCGTTTAACCAAGGCCCAATACCGTTCGATAGGGCGGAGTTCTGGGCTGTTGGGAGGGTTGTGGTCTTTGGGTACCACAACCACGTTGTTCGCATCGTACCACTCAGTTGCCTTTTTCCCATAGTGGCATCACGCCAAGTCCAGCCAGAACAGCACAGGTCTATTATGTTGCTTTAGGAATGTTAGCAGCTGATTTTCCAGGCACTCCTGGTCTCTTAATTGATGGTTCCCGTAGTAATGAAAATGCCGCTTTTTAGACCACACGTGCATATGGCCTGCCAGACGCGATATTTTTTTCGGGAACTTCGATAGTTTGATGGTTTTGAAAATTTCAGCCACCTTCCCTTTTCCTGATGCGGTATAAAACTCCTGTCCCGGAAGCTGCTTGAAATCCGCCTTCACATAAGTTTCGTCGTCCATGACGACACAGTCGAACTTTGTGAGCAGATTCGTATACAGCTTTCGGGACCGTTGCTTTGCTGACGTGTTTTGTTTGTAATCTCGGTTCGCCACCTTCACCTTCTTAAACGTCGACAACCCGGTTCGGTTCTTGGCCCGCTGCACAGCAGTATGGCAGACATTGAGCTTGCCAGCGACGTCCCGAATGGAGAGGTTAGGATTCCGCTTATATTTCACCGACCTGCTTCGTCGTCGCTGCCACGTCCGGATTACGGTTGCCACCGCTTCCAGGCTTCCTGGCGATCGACAGACACTCCCCGAACACTTTTAAAACATTTGTCACTGTCGATTTGGCCACATCCAGCAATTTTGCCAACTTGACGTGTGAGAACGTCGAATTCTCTTGCTGCGCGAGCAAAATGTTGACACGCTGCTACTCTTGCTTGGACGTCATTTTGAAAACTGGAGAGCAAAAGGTGAAAACTCATCATAGCAACCATTGTATATACACTCAACTTCCAAATGCAGCATTTCAGGTTTTATGCATTTTTAACAGAAATACACCAATTTGAAGTTGACCAATTTTCGCGCGTTCCAGACTTTTTTTTACTAATGGGACTGACTTGCGGGTACTTTTCTTTGTTGGACAATTTGACTTGGTATTGTTTTTCATTTTTCTTAAACCTTTTTTCAATAGCACAGCTCAAAAAACATAGATAGATAAACTGAGTAATAATGCTAACTAAAATTGATAAAAATACACATGGGACTGACTTGTGATTACCGGTAGTTTATATCGCATAAATTTGCATGAATGTTTCCAACGGTTTATGTTTCAATTAAGGCTAGAAAATACATCAAATGTAAATATTTCTTGCATAATATTTTTGGCGTTTTAATGTCCATTCAAACTTTCCAGTGAGAAGGCAATTTTATCGGTTTTGAGATGAATTTGTTGATTTTAAAATCAATTCTTCTTATTTGAACAGCATTTTGTTATTTCAGTTATAATTACTACCATTTCGTTAGTTTTCTACGGATGATAATGAAACAACTTTCAATCCATCCGCAGTTGGATCTAATATTTTATATGCATTGTGGTGCGCAAAAAATAAGCCATACCAAATAGTACCTTAGCAGCAAATTTGTCGCTGAAAAGTTGTGGTTACTTGTATGTAGTGTCACAGTAAAGTTGCAGCAATTTATGTTTATGGGCGTGTGCTGCATGGGTAACTTTAATAGTGCTTCAATTAATCCTTGTTAATAGTTATTAATACTTACAGTTTGAAGTTTAGTTGAAGTTATAAACTCTAGTAATAAGGTTTAATGTTTTACTGGTGTAAATTCACACAGAACAAAGAATAACAGAGCTGTTGCTGAGGAATAGACTACCACAGTGGGTCAGGATTTAAATCTAGCGTGGCTTCGTGTGTTCAGCATAGTTCCTTCTTTTAATAAAGACCATGTACACAAACATTTAGTTCAAAACTGGATGGCACCTATAACAAACTTTTCTCTCTGACATTCTGGACACTTGACCTGACGTCAAGTGTCCAGAATGTCAGAGAGAAAAGTTCAAACAACTTATACCACGCTGCTAGTAAAACGCATGCAATATGCTGCATTTTGTCTTAAATTAAAAAACGATCACTGCCCCCACTGAGCCCCTCAGAGCGTTTTCACGGTAGGTAAATCTTGCCCGCAGGTCTGGCCGAAATTTATTAAAAAATTTACAAAACGGTTCAGATCCGAAAGCCCAGATTAGATTGCATACCAGCCTCAATCTAGGCCATATCGCACACACCAGGATGTACCATTCTTCACCAACCCGGCCGCTGCTCGGAGATCGTAGCAAAAAAAAACACAGAGACTTCAATGCCCGGCCAGGCATCGACGACGGCGACGACGACGAACCCGATTCCCTTCTTTCTATGCTCCTCATAGCTCAACCGGCAGGAGATGGAAGTCCAGCGCAAACATAACTCATCCAGGAAGGCACGCAGCACGAGAAAAGGGCTGCTTTCATTGGAAAAAGGTCAACATTCGATATAATTTGTTTTGAATTTTTAGCATAATTTAATTCTACGAGAAATCAGCCCACAAAAATCTGCTGCTCTCTTCTCGGCGATTGTCGAGGGTCTTTTTCGAGATGTTTTGGCCGGGACAAGCGGAAAAACGCATAACTTGGGTCGTTTTCTTCGGATTCGGTGTCTATATCTTTACAGAAGTGAGGAATTGAAAAGAAAAAAAAAACTGAACCGAGAGTGAGAGCAAGAGAGAGCAAGTCAGCTCGCGAGGAAGAGCCCATAAAATATTACACTGACATTTGTTATTTACTGTCTGGGATTAAATATTTTATTTATAACTCTCAGCAGCTTCGATTCTCTCCGTCCGTCGCCTCGTTCCTGTGGATGTTTCTCCTGGTTCCCCCACTTGGTAGCCAGCAGGAACCATTGGACAACCTTCCAACCGGTACCATTCGTTCGTTTCGTTTTGGTTTCTGTGTCTCCTATCTTCATCATACACACATATTTTTTTTTATCTTTTGGACCTTGGTCACGGCGGCATGTCGTGCGGATGACGGTAGGTAGGTGTAGGTACGTGGAGGTGAAGACTCCCCCCAGCTGCTGGCGTACTCCAATTCATTCGCGCTCATTTCCATTTTTCTTCATTTCGATTTGCCGCGTGCTGACTGATATGATGGGCCAAATAAGTGCGGACGAGCCCAGCGCGGTACGAGTCTGTCGGAATGCAACATGACAGATTTTTTCCTCTTGCTCCGCTTGTACTCCGGCCGGTCTTTTTTTATTCGAAGTTCTCGCGGGGACTGTTTTGGTGGTTTCTTTCCGGGAGGTGCTCCCGGAGCGTACTTTACCAATTAAAGATACATTTCTGTCGGTTTTCACCGCCAATTTTTGTCTCTTTCCACAGATTTGTCACCCGCAGGGGCGTAAAAAGCAGTTCAGCCATCCGCGAACTGCAGTTTTCTAGGAAATAGAAATTTTGTATCGCGTTTACAATCAAACAAATAGCATCAACAATGGCACCGGTTGTTGGAAACCGAAAAAAAAAATCCATCGGAAATAAGTAGCTACACGGTCGCTAATTACTAGTTTCGGAAAGTGTACAGCAGAAGCAGTCCATCATTTCGAGAGCGCAGATATCCGTAGCCTGGTGGTTTCTAGGCATGAGAGCTCTGGTGGACTAGACTGCTAGTTTTTTTTTATGGCCACTTTCGACAGCACTAGTGGCGGCGGCATTTGATGGGATGGGATTCAGCCGAGTCGAGTCGAGTCGAGTGTTTCCGGCCCGCGCGCGATGATTACGACCCCGCGTGTACATGTCGCTAATAAACGAAAATAATTGGGTTTGAGCCTGAGAATTTTTGCCTATCTGTCGACATGCCGCGGACCGTACAGTCAACGAAGAGGACCGTTAGGAGGTGTGTATGTGTCTATGCCGGTAGTAATTAGATGACGAAAAGATTAGATCCACCTGCTACAGCAGTCCCAGTTCTGCGGATGGTTGTTGCCTTTTTTTGTTAGCTTGCGTGACCTTTGGTGTCCGTTTTCTTTTAATTGTTTTATGCGTAAGACAATCTTGACAATAAAATTGCTTTAATTGCCCAGTACATTCAATTGAAGAGCTGGAGCATTTTACCGGAGGGTGTTCATTGGAGTTGCTAGGATTTTTGTCCTAAAACATGATTTTGGAAAATAAGGTTTGGTGGAAAATTAGATTGATGGAGCCTGGTTTCAATTCTGTTTTTACGCAATTTGTTTCGCCTCTAGTTTTGATCGTGTGGTCTCAATTGCAACCAAATTAAATGCAATAAAAAATATGGTGGATTCTGTGCTAACTCTGCATGAAGGATAATTTGAACAAAAAGTTAAATCGAGTAAAACAGAATCGAGTGAACAACTGCAAACTATCGAAGATATTTGTGAGAAAAAAATATTTTCAGTAGCAGAATCATGGGAATGATTTCATTTAACTCGACGATTTATCCAAGTCAGAAAATTTATACATTTCCGGATTTTTAGTATTTATTTCAATTGTTGTTTGTTTTAGGTAAGAGATCTTCATTTTTTTATCCAGAATATTCAAATCAATTTCCATGCACAGACCTTAAAATAATTCTTAGTCCGACATCTTAAAATTGTTTCAATACTTGGGATAATTTTTCATCAATAAAATTGTTAGAACTCCGTAGCCTGGTCAGAGCATAAGTCCAGAATCTATTTTTTAGCGAGATCTTAAAACTTTCACATCTTGGATCTTGGATCTTGGAAAACATACAACTTAAGTGCGAGAAACTCATTATTCCCTCCTGAGTCCAAACAATAATTTGATTCCTAGATCACAAAACATTGTCTATGTTCTTCTTTAACATAATATCATTTGGATTAATAATCCATACGTTCTAATGGCATCATGGCATATTTCATTGTTCAACCTGTCGTGCTGCTAGCCGATGCTGAGTACACTAGTTTGCATGAAATTCACTATTGCGTGAATATAGATAACCTCCTGAGTGACTTAAAAGAAAGTCCATCGTCATTCTGGCCTTTTGTTAACTCTCGAAAAAATATATAATAATTGTATTTAAGCCCCAGTTATAAATAATAGTATTTCCAATAATTTAAGATGAACTCGGGGAAGTGTACTGGTTAGTGGTCCTCTAACTGGGCATAAGCCATTATCGTGAATTTTTCGTAAAAATCAAAATTTCTTCCACAGGAAGTGTTGAAAATTAAGATGTCCGAAAATTAATTTTCCGGTAGTTTTGCAAAATACTTCTCCGCGGCGTCGATGAGGCGAGGTTTTGGGCGCCGGTGCATTGTCTTGCAAAAACAATTTTTTTTTCGCATGAGAGGCAGTTTTGCAGCGATTTCGGCCTTCAATCGCTCCAACAATGCACAGTTATACTCGCTGTTGATGGATTTTCTTTTTTCGAGGTAGTCCACGAAGAGTATGCCATGACAATCCCAGAAAACCGACGCTATAACCGTTCCGACCCATCGAGCCTCTCTCGGCCGCTTCGGAGCACTCGTGCCGGCTTCAGTCCATTGCCGGGCACTCATTCTGTTCTGTAGGGTGTAATAGTGGATCCAGATTTCATCAGCAGTTACCAATCGACGCCAAAAGTCCACCCAATTCCGCATCAGTAAGTCCAAACACTCTTTCGAAGTGCTCTCGCGTTCGTGTTTTTGGTCAGGAATGAGCTTGCGCGGCACCCAGCGGCAGGATATGCAGAATCTCGCCCAAAATATGGCGTGTGCGCTCAGTACTAATTTTTGGGGTATCTGTTAGCTCACCCATCTTCACTTTCCGGTCAACCAACACCATTTCATGTATTTTTTGACATTGTCCTCTGTAACCGCATCGGAGGGCCTGCCGCTGAGGACTTGATCGGTAGTGGAGTTGCGGCCACCACGAAACTCTCGAAACCAATATTTGACGGTGTAATCTGACGGAGCATTAGCCCCATAACATTTATCCAATTTTTTTTTGTTTCCTTTGCCGTTTTGCCTCTCAAAAAATAATGTTTTATGAGAGAACGAAAATCGTTTTTATCCATACTCAACATGATGCCAAACACGTCAACAACAATCAGCTGTCAAAACAAAACTAAAGACAGTATCGCACTGAAATTTGGCAAGTCTGCCTAAATATGAACGGACTACAAGGCACCATTACCCTTTTTTTGCAGTAAAGGGTGATACGGTCAAAATTTGGTCAAGGGAAAACGCGTGTAAATCGGTGAAATCGTTTATTTAAAAAATCAAATTAAATTTCTTTTTCAAGTTCAATTAGTATAAAATTCAGGAAAAATATTCAGTTAGGCTTCCGCTTTTCCAAATCCGAATTGCCGGGCCTTACGCTTGACCCCTGCCATCAGATTTTGTACAGCCACCTTGTCCACCTTCTTCGCCGCAGAAAGCCAGTTTGCCTTGAACTGCTGCTCGCCCTTAGCAGTTTTTTTGGTCTTCTTTAGGTTCCGCTTGACAATAGCCCAGTATTTCTCAATTGGGCGGAGCTCTGGCGTGTTGGGAGGGTTCTTGTCCTTGGGAACCACCTGCACGTTGTTGGCGGCGTACCACTCCATGGCCTTTTTACCGTAATGGCAAGATGCCAAATCCGGCCAAAACAGTACGGAACAACCGTGTTTCTTCAGGAAAGGCAGCAGACGTTTATTCAAACACTCTTTCACGTAAATTTCTTGGTTGACAGTCCCGGAAGCTATGAAAATGCTGCTTTTCAAGCCACAGGTACAGATGGCTTGCCAAACCAGATATTTCTTTGCGAACTTTGACAGTTTCATGTGCTTGAAAACATCTGCTACCTTTCCCCTTCCTTTTGCCGTATAAAACTCCTGTCCCGGAAGCTGCTTGTAGTCGGCTTTGACGTAGGTTTCGTCGTCCATTACCACGCAGTCAAACTTCGTCAGCATCGTCGTGTACAGCCTCCGG
The DNA here is from genome assembly GCF_037179485.1 of Ochlerotatus camptorhynchus. Lineage (NCBI taxonomy): Eukaryota > Metazoa > Arthropoda > Insecta > Diptera > Culicidae > Ochlerotatus > Ochlerotatus camptorhynchus. Next base: position 451,612 of record NW_027041078.1, read on the forward strand.
GATCGCGCTTTGGCCGTCGTATTTTGTTTATCATCGCGATTTGGAGTCACTACCTTCTTGTAAGTCGATAGTCCGGCTCGTTTTTTGGCTCGATGCACGGTTGTAGACGATACACCCAGCTTATTTGCGGCATCTCGGAGAGAGAGGTTTGGGTTTCGCTTGAAACTACCGGCAACTCTCTTTGTCGTCTCAGCGGCTTCCGGTTTTCGATTTCCCCCGATCCAGACTTCCTGGCTGTCGACAAACGTTCCCCAAACACTTTAATTACATTTGTAACGGTTGATTTGGCAACTTTTAGCGATTTTGCCAACTTTGCGTGCGAGTAGCTCGGATTTTCGCGATGCGCGAGCAAAATTTTGATACGCTGCTCTTCTTGCTTGGACGGCATTTTGACAACTGAAGAGTGAATTCCAAAATCAAAATAGGAGCAACATTCTACACACACACCTTCAAAATGAGGGGTGTTCAGGTTTTTTAAATGCAAAATTGAAAGAAATACGTCAAGTTGATATTGACCAAATTTTGACCGTATAACCCTTTAGCAGCGTATTCTAGTAGTACTCTGACACTATTATTTTTGTTATAAAAAGTAGGCCATTATATCATTCAAAACAATGTTGACACTTTTCAGTAATGAGTCATAAAAGTTTTATGTTATGAGCACCTGGCCAAGTATTACGTATGGCCAAGTATTACCCAAGTAACAATTCAAGCTGAACAATAAGAACAGAAGCTGATAATTTGTTGATTTAAGGTGTATATAGCTGATTAACACCAGGCTGAATACATAGTTGATTAGTAGTGCATAAAACGAATTGTATCCCCATAATTAACCTCAATAAGTTAGCTGATCTAAAGACAGCACAAGACTTATTTAAGCTTAACACTACTCCACAAATCAGCCATGCGCTACAAAAAAATGTTGATAGCCTGACAGAAGAATAAAATTCTATTGCACAATGTTCAATGTCGTCACTGTGACGCACAGCATTTCCGGCATTTTAGTTCTTTTAAATTCCCTTGCCACCTTTATAATCCCAAGCAGCACCAACAGTAGAGGCAAGGAAGTGGAGCTTTTTAGGAATAGCTATAGGTAGATGTGGACTGCGACGACGTCGGAAGTATTAACATTTGTATTCCTGTGTTTTGAATGTTCACCACTTTATGTACTCTCACTGCACTGAATTTCCAGACCGCATTCCAAAAATTAAATCAAATTATGGCACTGAAATAGCATCCAAATTTCTATAAAAATAAATCGCGCACTTGTGTCCACATACTGTTACCATTTGTTGTTTACAAGTCTGCATTGCTGTATAATCCTCTCCCGGTTGCTATTATTCAACTTACATTTGACGTCCTTCAATTCAAAGATCATACCATTTGCCACACATAAGCTTAAGTGGTCCAGTAGGTAGGTATGGTTGACGCCTGTAAATGAGTGAATGCCGGAATGCGAAGGTAATAGTGAAGCTGAATGTAATGAAATACCTCAAAAAGCTTAAAATATATGTTACTGCTAAGCTTTCAGCTGATAAAAATCACCAGATTTAGATGTTCAAAGGCTGACCAAAGGTTAACGTGGTTTATTCAACTAAGGCTGAATTAAAATAGTTGAAAGAACACTTGTTAAACATCAAATTGTTACCTGGGTAGTTCCATAACTGGCACACTTCCATTAGTTCCAGCAGTTCTGAAGATTTTGTTCTTTTCTCCTCAAAACTGTTTAAAATGCATTTTGAATTTGATGGAAACGAGCTTAAAAATCTGATCAAAACATAATCAAATAGGGTAAGGTGGTGTAATACCCAGACAACCAAAATGCACGTATATTCAAATTTGTTTCTGTGATACTTCTTCTCCTTCTTCTTCTTCGCATTTCAAGCTTATTGCATATCGCATATTAGCTTATTGCGTGCTCTCAACTTAGTGTTCTAGATGAACTTCCACAGTTATTAATTGAGAGCTTTCGATGCCTGTACCATTTTTGCATTGGTATAATTGTGTGGCAAGTACAATCATACTGCTATGCCCAGGAAAGTCAAGAAATTTTCCAACCCGAAAAATTCCTAGACCGGACCGGGAATCGAACCCAGCCACCTCCAGCATGGTCTTGCTTTGTAGCTGCGCCTTTACCTACTGAGCTAAGGGAGGCCCCTGTGATACACAAACATATATATAAACAAACAAATCGTATATAATGTGAACTATTGATCTGACGCTGCTCATGAGCTTCAGCACAGATTCTTGGCCATAATGTTGGCCATTGTTGTCCAGTCTCTTTCAAATTCTTCGATTGAATTCGCTGCCTTAAAGTAATTTCGTAGGTATCCCTTGGAAAGGGCCCAGAGAGTTTGGATTGGCTGCACGTATTGCATATTGTTTGCTACCGTGCCAACTTGCCACGCTCACATACCGCTTGCAAAACCATGGCCTGCTAACCAAAATTTTCGGTAAAAATTGACTTATCGGCATCGTCAATTTCCTGACCATCACGGACTGTGTAGTATTCGTCTCCCTTAAGCGTTTTGTAGTTAAATTTACATGCGGAAACATATGAATGTGATCTAGTGTTTAAGATTATCAATGTGATAAAAATGGTCTACAAACAAGATTGTCGACAAATAAATAAACATTGCAGAGCCTACTGTGCTTCTTTTCTGAAATCCGAATTTATGAAGTTTTCTCCATCTCCAACTTATATATAGGTATTTGAAAATATCATCAACTATTCTAAATATCAGCGATAATATTTCAGTATTTTCAAAAACTAATACACGTAAAAGATAGATTTGTTTGTGCTGAACAATGTAATAAACCTTAATCTCCCCCGTAACGCGGGTAGATCACCTTTTCGTGGTACGTTATGGGATGTAAGATCTACCACCGATTCCTAGTCTTGACTACTTCAAACGAGGGGAACAGGATTTTTCAGTAATCCAAGGAACACAGCTTAGTCCTTGTTACTTGTTATGCCTTATTGATAGTGATAAGTCCTCGGGTTGTCTGGACCGAGGATGATCTTGAAGCAAGGAAAAAATGAGCTAGTTAGTCTTCGTCTATGTGATTCCCAATCTCTATTCGTTGTTTCCTAGTTTGAAGTGGTTAAGACTAGGGTTCTGATGCATGGTCACTATCGGAGTCATTCTTTAATTTTGTTGCTAAGGAATCCCATTTTGACTGACAAAGGGGCGCGCCTTTGGAGGGTGTTCGAACACTCCGAAAGGTATAAATAGCGGGACCTTTCAATTAGAATCGATTCCTTGCGATGAAGGCAAAAATGACAACTGTTTCAAAACCGAATACTTCATCATTTCTCAATAGTGATGAAGTAATACGACATGCACTAAACTAAGGACACGGGATATACTACAATAGATCAAATTACTGGTCGCAGTAGTTTGGGACATAACAGAGAACAGAAAAAAAAATCTTGCAAACCAAATGATTAATGAATCATTGCTCTATCTGATTGTGTTGATAGTTTCCGATACTGAGCCTTTATTCGCAAGAAATCGGTGATTGACGTGTTTGTTTACAAATTGGATTTATCGGTAATGCATTTTTGTTTAGTTTCAAAACCGAAATCTATAAAACTAGTTACTAGAGATTTATATTATATTTGCTAATTGTCGTGATACTTCATGTAGATCAAAGATGTGGTACAATTTAAAGAAGTGGGAAAGAAAGATTCCAAAAAATGCAAACTCCAGGGGGAAGGAGTCCAATACCATTTTAATGAGGTCTACGACTGAAATCCGTATGTTAAACAATCGCATTAAACTATTTAAAAACTTTTTTTCCCTCTTTGAAAGTGAACAACTTTGCAAATGAACAAAGCATTTAATATCCTTCATAAGACTGCCGACGACTAACTACTTGAGTCCATTAAAATCTTCACAAAAAGCAAATTTATAATTACTTCGATAAAAATTTCGGCAGAAATAAATAATAATAATTCCACAACAATGATGGGATTGACGTTCCATAATTAAGCCCTGATACCCTCCAAATGCGGCCGTATAACTCATATAAAATTTTATACTTGCAGAGCGAAACAGTATAAAATCAATTAGTCGCCAGTAATAAAAAAAAATCCTCCAACCACCCGACACTGTGCAAGTGTGCAACCTTTGCTTAGCTTCTGACTCTCTAACCTCACAACTTTTTTTCTTGCCGTAAGAGTGCCTGTGTGTGCCGTTTGTGTTAGCCAGTTTGGCATTCGTCGCTCCCCAGTCTCAGTCCCACTCGCCAGATTCTGCATCAAGAGTGTATAAAGTTTCAACTTGCCACAACTATGTTGTCAAATCGATGTGCAAACCGCTCAACCAGGCAACCAATCGCCCGCCGTCGTCATCGTCGTCGAGTTTTGAAACGAGATCACTACACACGTCGTTGCCGATATTCACATGGTAGATTAGGTATCCCTCTCTACATATTCCATGCCTACATTTACCTATAATATAATCATGGAGGGAGACACAAACAAAAAAAAAAACGCCCGAACAACACAATCTAGGCACTTTACATCTCAGCGCTATCATAAAATTTACGATTATTTTAATTTGTGTGCCTGCAAGTCCATGCAGAGGCTCACACTGGGAATGTAAAAATGGTCCGGTCTCGGTCGATTGGGGTTGTAAAACAAACACAGGTGATCTGAGAAGCGGGTGTCACTTGGTGCACCCGCGGTGTATTTAGTAGTTGCAAGTGCACCGTTCAAAATAAGGAAACTCTAAAAATAAAGAGGACAAATGCACAATTAAGACAAACATGCATACATACACACATGCATACACACATATCGTGAGACCCGTGTGATGAGGTCCAAACTTGTGACGGAGTACAATTATATCGGTGGGTGGGTGGCTGGCGCACGGCAGGCACACGCGGGGCTCACTTTGGACCGATTCAGAAACAGGTTCATCACCGAGGGAAAAAAAAGGTTTACTTTCAATTGCGAGGAACAGCTAGGTACCTACCTACCGATCCGCACATACAGTCACGATGAGTAAGGAGGCACACACTCATTCACTTCCTGAGGGCGCCCTCAAGCTATTTGGCAATAATAGTAATAATACCACACATAAGCCAAGCCAACAACAGTTGGATGTGTAGAAAAATAGGATGGGAGCTGCCGGCCGCGTGGCAAACATTGTTGCAACAACGCGGATCTTACGTGAAGACGTGCCAAAGAAGACTATGGGACCAAACAGGGGCAAAACGAGGAGACTAGTTACGAGCTCTGCTAAAAGAGTTTGGCGTCGTCTAAAACTTAACGTTGGCTTACGCAAATGAAATCAGGGTTTTAGTGGAGGAAATATGAACCATTAACTGGGATTAGAGAAAACGATCCCGCGATTGGATGTATTTACAGTGACTCTCTGCAGCGTGAGCAGGCACGTGCTGGTGTGGGAGGTTAGAAGTACCATGAGGGATAATGTCGGTGGTAAAAATTACAGCTCATAAACGTAAAGTAGAACAATTGCCAATTGATTTGCTTTGCTTATGGGTATTGAAAAAAATACACTTTACGGATAATGTTCTAGACTGTAAATATACCAAACAAATGTATGCTGCATGATCAAACATCTGAATTCAACTGAAATTTAACAGTTGCTCTCAACTTATTGTTATTATACACTTTAAACACTTATATTAAAAAATTCTCAAGTATGAGAAGTCGTAAACAGGTTTAGTTTATTCACTTTAAATGTGTGTTAAAATAAAGGCAGGTTAGAAAAAGAATTTTCAACAACAAAGAATTGGGTTCTTTAATTTTGAAAAAAAAAATCGGTTATCATACATCATTTGGAAGAGCGTCGTTTTCTGTACACAACGGTATTTTTTTTTCAATCCCATAGACTTTGAACTATGTTTTTAAATCAAAATTTAAAGGAAAATAAGCATTTCGCATTTTTATAGTTGACACATAATTAACAAATTAACAGCTCGCACCATACTAAAGCATCACGGAGGGGTGCTAGGATAGTGATTTTTGCCAATTGCTATTGTAATTTGTTATTGCTTTGTTCCAGTGCACTCAAATTAATACAATTTTGGATTTAGGTTCCATTTTTAATGCAGATTACGAATATGTAATTACCTGAATATCCCTAAAGAACCCAACTGTCCCAAGTAGAACCAGCTACCTATCGAAAACCGTTCAACTGTTTTTCTCTTGGCGTGACTCATTATACACCGACTCTAGTACCAAGTACCTATTTTTATTTCATGCTAGCTTTTGAAAATTTATATCATATCAATAGAAATAGACCAGGGGCCCCAAGCGTGATTAAGACTAGGAAAGATACCTGAGGATTGAATTTTTTTTATTTATATTAGAGGCAAAATAACTGAGGATGGAAAATAGAAAATGTACTAAATGTAAAAATATTGTCATAATGCATTTCATCAGTCATAATTATGTAGAATAATAGTTAGTTGATGGTACAAATTTAGAACACTTAAGTAAGATGGGGCAAAAGTTCGATTTGTGATTTTCGAAGCCAGTGCAAAATAAAGCTTAATGAATAGAAACTGAATTTTGCTTCCACTGTTGGTTTTTAAATTTATTTGTTCTATAAAGGGTGTCTACAGTTAAATTGGATAACTTTTAAAAAGCTGTAACATGTTGCCCTTTGAGTTAACGTGAGTTTCATTGTGAAATTTCTAGTAGTTTTGAAAATGGAATCGAAGGAACATTTTGCACACTCATCTCAGCGACCCACATCTTTCGCACCAAGCTATCGGAAAGATATTGGAATCCAACAATTTACTGCCAAAAAGCTGCACCTGACAAAAAGTTTCCTGCATAAAGGCAAGAAACGAGCAGGACTACGTTCATGTAAGGTTCATAAAGCACCAAACTGCAATGAACGACCGAATAGGACAGCTAGAACATGGGCACGTAAGCTGTACACACAAATGTTGACAAAACCACACCGTTGCATCTTTGGCGATGAAACATACGTCCAGTCAGGAAACAGCAAGTGTCGAAGTTCCCCAAGAAATTCATGATTTGGCAGGCGATTTGTTCGTGCGGAAAACGGAGCAAGCCTTCTGTAACTACTACAACCGTAAATGGTGAAGTCTACATGAATGAGTGCCTGAAAAAACGGCTGCATCCGTTTCTCAAATCAAACAACATTCCTAATTGTTTTGGCTGGATCTAGCTTCTTTTCACCACTCTAAGGACGTTCTGGAGAGGTCCAAGACGAACTCTGTAAGCATCCCTAAGTTGTCACTACGAAGCAGGAAATGTTGAAATCATGTTTGAAAGCAGTAAAAATGGCGATTCAACCGTTGTACAAAACCGTATGGGTGGAATTAAGAAGAAAGTTCGGGCATTTGGATTGGGTGAAGAAATAAAGTTAAATAAACCAATACGTTAACCAAGCTTATAAACAGTATACCATTTCCTGAAAATTTCATGAAAATCGATTGAGAGACTTATTTTTGGTGAGTAATTCTAAGTGATGCAATTTAACTGTGGATACCCTTTATTTGGATGATGACCCGAATAGATATCATTTAATCTGTCCTGGATAAATATTAAAGAATGCTGTCCAGTTTTCTTCCTGAATTATACTGACGAATTATGGAGATTTGGAGAACTGTGGTTTTATGAAATTTCGTGGTTGTTTTCCCCCAGCATCGAAGAAGATCTACATACGTTGAAAGTGTCAAGGTTAGTGGATTTCTATAATTTTTTATATACTGACCGGGTAATCATACAGAACTTCCTCAAGAAATTCATAATTATCAAAATAAGTGATGAGTGTTTTTTTTTGTAAGGAGGATGTCAAACTTCATGCTAAATAGCTGACTAAAAGTTGACCCCTTTTTTGTGTTGCCTCAGTTGTATAACTTGCATAGTTGGACATCGATCTATCAAAATAAAATGTTCGTGATATCGACACTGAGCGTTCATAAGGACGAATGACGAAAATGTAAACAATGGCTTCTTTCGTAAATATATCGTAGTTTAAAGTCAATCCATGTATGTCATCAATTCTATCGGATAGGAGGACTCTCACTCTACACAATCATCTTGATGATTTACTTGAGCGAGTTTTCATTCTCGAGAAATTCGCGGGAAAATTAATTGTTTACATTAACGTCCAATGCCCTTATGAAAGAAAAGCAGATATAAGGTTGCATGCTCAGTAAACATTGACGTTGATGACGACTCTGCAACTCTTTACTTCTAAACCATGGCCCACTTAGTAATAAAACAAACTCTTTTGCTTATTACAGCGCTCCTAGTGGACGTCTTCGGAAGCTTTTGACGTCTATTTGCTAACAACAACAATAACAACAACAATTTATTTTTTCCGTTCATAAAACGCTCTTGTTTTGTAGGCAGTCTCCAGTCACCTGGAAAATCCATCGTGATCCGCGTCCAAGCTGGCTAACGTGTTGAAATTTCTTAGAAACACCGTATGGTGCGTGCTCAAAACGTACAGGGAAACCTTGACGACGAATCGGAAGCCTCAAAGTAAACGCCGAAGTGGAATTGCCAACCGTCAGCTCCATGGAAAGGTCGTGCACGCTCATTAAATTTTACTCAAAAGTTAGTAGAATTCTACTCACTTTCGGTAAAAGTGGAACTACACTAAAGTGAGCAAACACATAGTTACTCACTTTTGAGTAATGGATGCATCTGTAAAATTTAGAGTAACTGCTTCTCAGTTCTAGTTTTAAGAAAATTGACAGAACTGAGTAGATATTACACAGTTCTTGTATAATTGATCGGCTAATAAAATGAGTAATTTGAATTGTCATTGGAACAAAAACAGCATATAAATTAAAATATAATATGTAACAATAAAGTTACATTGTAATTTTTTTTTCGTTATTTGGATGGAAGAACATGTGGCCCTCTCGTCAACATGGGATGTTTCACACTCCTGAAATTAAATTTAATTCGATCGATTAACTATTCCTCGATCACAGAATCAGACCTACACCTACCAACACTTCAAACATGATAGTGACGGAATTGTTCCAGACACTACAAGTACACGAACGCTGCTTTTGGAATTGGTAACCATCGTTTCTGACCAAAATAAACGGTATCTTCCGGTTTTGATTTCGATGCCGATTGTTTAGTCAGGGGACATGGTTTCGGGCTCGGGGAAATTTTACGGAGAATTTTAACCCCTCTTAAGTAACACACTTTCATCAGAATAAGTTGTTGCAACTTGATTTTGACTAAAATAAGTTACATGCAAATTACCATAGTGTGCTGCTAGGGCTACTGATAATTGTTGGTTTCAGAAGATTTTTTTTTTTTTTTTTTTTTCTTTATTTTAGAGATTTTTAGCCTGAGGCTAGTTCATCTCTTGGTTTCAGAAGAAGTTGTAACGATGCAAATGCAGTTCGTCGTCGTGAATGCCACACTTTTTAATTATTACAGTTTGACGCAAAGGTGTTTAACGGAACGATAATTTTATAAATCTTTGACAAAATAACGATGAGTAATTTTTGTTGTGGATTATCCAAAAGTGAGTAAATATTAATTTACGATAAACAGAGTTAATGTTACTCAGTTTGCTAAATAAATGTTACTCAGTTTCTGACATTTTGCATAAAAATACCAAACTGAGTTGAAGTTACTCACTTTAGAATAAAACAAAACGATCGTGTGAGGTCCAGCAGAAGCTACCCAGGTATGTTCCATCGCGATTTGTGCAGCGAATTCGCTACCGCGAAGGCTTACAGGCACACCGCGCCAGTAGGCAACCAAATCGATCCCTCAATCAGAATACCGTAGCTAGAACCCGTGCTCGCAAGCTGTATGATAACCTGCTGATCAGCTCCAGTGGGTGCATACTTATGGATGATGAATCCTATGTAAAGGCTGACTTCAGACATCTTCCAGGACCAAACTTTTACAAGGCTCGAAGAGGTGTCCCTGGCAGATTGAAATTTGTTTTTGCAGATAAATTAGCACGCATATATATGAACTAACTCGGAATTTGCAGCAGCTTTGCCAGAAGACAAAGGTTTTCGTCACTGAGAAAATCATGAACTCGGAGGTTTACGAAACCGAATGTCTCCAGAAGCGAATTCTGCCCTTTATCCATTCGCATGATGGTTAGACTGATGCAAAATTTGACTTTTTCGCTCCACAATGCTTAAATGGTTTCAAATTGGGTTGTGATTAGCCTCCAAAAGTTACAACTCATTTGGTTAGAAACAGACTTCGCACAAACCATTTGAAGTTTACATGTAAATTACTATGGGAAATCTCAACTTTTTGTTCATTGCCTTCTAGTCTTTTTCCATTTTGAGCTGCAAAACGGTTCGATAGCCATTATTAAAGAACATTTTCTCAGCTACAACTTTGCTGAAGATCGTTTCTATGTAAAACGAGACAGGAAAATGTTATTAATTATTTAAGAGATTGGTAAACTTATGACATGATCAAGCAGCTGCTCTGTAGGCAACACTGTATTTTGCAGTGTGACATAGTAGCCATGATTTTTGTGTCCTATTCAACGCCCCAGAAACACCAATGTTGCCTGCTGAGCAGTTGATTGAGCATGATCATAAGACATCAGTGCATTGAACCATTAATAACTTTCGATCCTTGCATTTAATCAAAAAGTGGTCTTCAGCAAAGTTGTAGCTGGGAAAATTTCCTACAAGTATAGTTGAAAGTTTTTGAAGCAGACCGGTATGGTGAATTATTAGATAGACATGAACAAAAATCTTGGTTTTACCATAGTAATTCCCATACAAACTTCAAATGGTTTGTGCCATCTCAGTTTCTCACCAAATGGGTTCAAATTTTGAGAGGTTAGTCAGGATCCGATTTGGAATCGTTTAAGTACTGTGGAGCGATAATTTCAAATTTTGCATCACTCTAATGATGGTCCGGTGACATTTTGGCCGGATTTTGCGAGATGTCACTAAAGTTAGGAAGTACAACAATGTAAGCGTAACTATTCAAATCGACGTATCTGATTTTGTAACCAATCACTTCAATCGACGATTTGTGGCAACTGCTAGCTCACTAACAGAAACTAACAACACCAGCTAGTAGGGGAAAGATTCTCCTACCTGATGATGGTGTTTGTTTGCATGGGTGTGTTAGCAGTTAAGACAAATCGTCGATTGAAGTGATTGTTTACAAAAGGAGATACGTCGATTTGAAGAGTTACGCTTGAATGGTACAATGACAACGGAGTCCAGTTTGTTCCGAAAACCAGTCGCATGATGGTCCGGTGACATTTTGGCCGGATCTTGCGAGTTGTCATTAAAGTCAGGAAGTACAACAATGGTACAATGACAACGGAGTCCAGTTTGTTCCGAAAACCCTCAATCCACCCAATTGTCCCCAGTTCAGGCCCATTGTAAACAACTTGGCAATTATGAAGAGGACACTGAAGGTAAAAGGTACAGTCACGGACAGTCATGGACGGGACCGTTGGGCGCCGCTTGATGGGGAAAGTTTGAGAAATCCTTCGAAATATAAGGAATAGACATAGGCATATAAGCCACTTGAGTGAAAACCGTTTTCAAATCCATTAATTAAAATCCAAAATGATGTTGTTCCATTACTAAGTGGGCCATGCTTTATGGTAAAATTCCATTAGGATGTGAAAATCTGTGCATCTGTGTGTTTACTTTTTCTACATGTTTAGTTCATGATTTTGACTCAAATGATTCATGATTTCGGGAATGTTGCTAGCTCATGGTATCATGGTTGTATCATATTGGTGTATTTTCATAACATAAAAACATGCAATGCTCATGAAATCATGAATCATTTATCTCTTTTCGGAGATTGCTCTAAGATATAAAACGTCACAAATCTATGCAAAATTTTCATTACTAATTAAATCAGAGTGTGTATTTTTTCACATTTCTATTCTTAAACTTCACCTTGCTTTTGCTTTTCAATATGAGAAATTTTTAATTTTGAGAACCTTTTCTCAAAATTGAAGTAAATCGCTGCATCTTTCAGATGCAATTAACTCGACGAGCGATAAGCATAGAGTTGTATAACATTGAATAACAAATTATGACATTTTGATTTATTTAACTAATTATGATTTACTGGGAATTTATGAGAGCCTAAACCATGAACCGAAACCTCGGACAGAAGCTAGCCGGCGCCGGTGGTGTAGTGGTAAGCGTGACTGCTTTCTCACCCCAATGGGTCTGGGTTCAATCCCAGCCGAGGTCGGTGGGTTCTGAGGCATAAAAATCTGTGGTCACGTCTTCCTTCGGAAGGGAAGTAAAGCCGTTGATCCCGGCCCTTGTGTGCTGAATTGAATGGGTGCGATATCTTACGCAGGTGTGAAAGCTGCCTTCCACACATTCGATTGCCGTCAATAGATGGCAATCGATGTCCGTCGGTGATTGGCACTAGATTGCGGAGCAGAGACCGACGTTAAATAAAGGAAAGAAGAAGAAGGAGGAGGAGTCAGACAGAAGCTTTACAGTAGTATATTTATTTGGTCAAGATTAAGAGCCATCTATAGCGGTGCCAGTGGTGTAGTGGTAAGCGTGATTACCTCTCACCACAGCTGACCTGGGTTCAATCCAGATCTCCTTCAATCTTCGGAAGGAAAGTAAAGCCGTTGGCCCCCGGTTCATGAGTTGATGGGTCGATAGGTAGGGTCCAGGTGTGGGCCCTGCCTCCCTAGCGTCGGTAGCATTGGTGCACAGCACGGAAAACAAGATCGACGGAAAACAAATCAAGGAAAAAAAGAGCCATCTCTAACCCTTATATGTACATCCAACCGGGAAATGGAAGATTCTATCACAGATTTGCATGAAAAGTATGCAATGTTTCTGGTAATGTGGTCGATGGGAAGTTTTTTAAATGATTGTGTAATTTTTATGTTAGTTTACTTTCCGAAAAAAGTTTGTTTACCCGAATGCATTGCGTCTTAAAAAATATCTCGTGAAGGTTTTGTACAAAAATATGCATTCTGAAAAAAAAAACTTGCTTGTACGCTGTAGTCCATTGCAAGTGCTGTATGAAACATATGCAGAGGATGTAATAAATTCAACCTTACATTGAATGTAAGAGAAATTTGTTTTGCGTGTATGAGTCAACTTTAAGCTAGAAAATAAAATATTTAATATATTAAATTAATTCATTAAATTTTTATCATCAAAGGTTAGGATTCAAGTATTGATGAAAATATGCTCAATTTATAAATGCAGCATACAATTATTTGTAAAGCCTTCATGCGTTCACATTATGGAATCTGTATGTATGGAGGTTCATAACAGATTTCGCTAATCTGTTTTGCAGGTCTGTCAGAAAATCTTACATTTCCCGGTTGAGTGAACAAGTGAAATTTAGATTTTACGTTTACGAAATTGTACACTAAAACAAATTGCATATATCTCCAAAGCATGTAAGCGTGAATTTCATAGTACCTCTATATTTTCTTATGGGAAATTGAATGGTAGTTCCTATAACTGCCTATAGTAAACAAGAAACTTTATCCAGAATCATTTTTTTCATACAAAATTTTCGTAAGATCACTTTAAAACAAAAGTACTTAAACATATACCCATTTTACCCATTGAGAATTGCATGTTTGTGAAATCGGTGACACTTATTCTGAATCACCCTGTATATGTTGTCAATTACTTATATGCTTCCTGGTAGAGTCCTTTTTATCAAACTTCGGGATTTGAAGCGCACAAATCTCAAAATTTAAGAGGTTTATAAATCTGTAAAATTCAGACATAGCTTGCTTCTCCACGACAGTAGTACTTTCAGCTACGTATATTCACAAAAACCGTAATAAGTATTGTAACATGTGAAATCACGAAGTGGAATGCGAAAAAGGACAGTAGAAGGAATGATCAAAATTATACCGTAAAATTCATCATGAAGAAGGATTTTAACGAGGCCTCAGATAGCCTTGTCAGTAAATGCACGATATTACAAGCCGGTGGTGGATTCGTTTTCCGGTCCGATCGAGGAAATCTTTCGGATTGGAAATTTTCTCGACTTCCCTGCGCATAGAGAATCAATGTGCTTGCCACACAATATAGAAACTCTTGCTGAAATAACAGTGAAAATGTATTAAGAACACTTTGTTGAGAGCCGGCAGACCGCTCGCAAAAAGAAGCGTGAAAATATTAGAAGAAGGAGGACTTTTACGTGAGATTATTCAGATTATCTAAACATACTTCGATTATCGATTTGCAACTAATCAATAAAGGGCCAAATAGCGTTTTACCAAACGGCTTTTAGGCAAATGACCCATACGTCATTTGACTAAATGAGTGGGGGCCATTCCCACCGATCTCTTTTGAATTTCATGCCGTACAGACATTAAGTTCCGGATATGAGCACGAGTCAGTTCATTATTGTAAATATCAGCTGTAATTGCACATATAGAGGAAAGTGGAGCAGTTCTAACATAGAGCCCCCCTGCTATCACTCAAATAATTGTATTGATGATTGAGTTTTCTCTAGCACGAATATTAAAAAAGTGATAGATTAGCTGAAAATTTCAAAAATCTTGTAAGATGTCTGCATCTTGAACAAACAAAATAGGTTTACCAATAGTTCCTAATAGTTATAACATCAAATCAAATAATTGCAACACATAAACCACCATCAAGATAGCGCTATAACATGTTATAACTCTGTAGTCTGAACGTACTATTAGTTTTTAAATATTTGTTCATAGGGCTTAGATCTATTTTTGGGCCTACCCGCCCTTTGCGTCTATTTTTAGATATTTTTTTTCTTCAAAAAAATAGAATGTTTTAACTGCAGATGACTTTTAACTTTATTTACCTTCCCGTACGTGTACCGTAAGATTTGCTAAAGAGAAACAAATTGTTGAGATATTGTTAAAAATCTAACACTGCTTCTTTACCCCGGCCTACGGATTCTAAATTAGGCCTATTAGATAAAGATAAAATTTGAATCGGTCGGTGCGGTCTTTTGTTTTTGAGAAAAATGGATGTAAACATTCATATCACGCGTTCTCTTTAACTTCGTTCGGTAGCTTTTGAACAAAAGTATCGTAGCAAACGCATAATTGACTTGTTAACTCTGAAACAATGGGTTTATTTGATGTTTTCTGTTCGATAGGCCCAAAATGGGCGATTAGACCGAAGTAGTGCTCTACCCTACATGTCATATATGTATAAATATGTATTCTTGATGTATATTCAATGGTCAATTCAAAGAAAAAACTTCATTGTAGGATAATTATGATTTGGAATTTGCGGTTATTTTGCAAAACCTCCAAAAAAAAAGAGACACTTAGTGAAGAAGGACTTTTTTAGATAGAGCCATATTGAAATTTCTAGTATCAGGCATATTGGTGAACGTGTTCTATGTTTTTTATAAATAGAACTTGTGCATAAATCTAAATTTAATTCCTACGCAAAGAAATAAAAGAGTATGTTTTTAAGAACAGTATGAACGCACCTGATTTGCTGCGTATTTACATTAACAACCTATCAGCAACTACTTCTTACCACGTCGATTTTTCTCACTAACTGATCTGTTAAACTAGCATTGATGCATCTGATCTTTTAAAGAACGTGGATGTAGATTTGTGGATTGTTTTTATATTGATGAAGATGTGACTTTTTATCGTACATTTAGGTACGGTTAGTTAAAATTTACTTTGAAATAATGATAATACCATGTCCATTTGAATAAATGCTGTGAAATTGACTAGGGCTTATTCTTTAAGAGTGATTAAAATTCAAATTTCAACCCACGAAAATCTTCACTCTCCTCTCTTTGCGCTCGTTGAAGTCATTCCCGGATAGATCTCCCTGAAAAATAAACCTGCGCCAGTCGTAGGGGAATTTTTTTTTTCGAGAGGGTCGATAATTACCTTAATTTACAGCTTTAGAAGAGTGTGTAATCCCTTAATCCTGCTCGCTGCCAGTTGCTCCGAGATGGTCACAGCTTTTCTCGTTTGTTCTTCCTCTCGGCTTGTTGCGTTCCATAAACCGAATAATAGAATCCACTCCACTAACAAAAAACAAAAAAAGCCCTGCACTTTTCCCTTTTGCTCTGGCACTAGCACTGACTTGCTTTGAATTTTGCTGCTGCCGTGATTGAAATCTTCACTTCCTTATTATCTTCTTTCTAAAAAGCTTGAAGCTCCGTCGTCGTCATAGGCTGAGCGCGCGGCGGCTATCGAAGCAAATCAACACTTCATCATCTCTCATGATCGATCCGAGCCCATTTCTAAGCAAATGGCCTCCACCTGAAGAAGGGAGCATCCAAAAAAATAAACCGGCACTACTGCTTTTTGTTTTTGCGATGCTCTTCACCTCCAGAGCTCACAAACTTTCTTCCTCGAAGCAGCAACAACAATAACAGCAACAACAACACTTTCTGCTGCAGCAGCTTTCTCAAATCCTTCAGGTTCGTGCTGCAAAAAATAATCTTTTGCCAGCGACAGCGAATTCGCGCAAGAAGCAAAAATACTAAAAACAATTTTAATCTCGCTTTGTTTTAATCATATACGCAAAATCAAAATGTATCCGAAAAATTTTGTGATTAAAATTCCTATTTGCAGCTACAAAAATTTCCTTTTAAAAAATTCTTCCTCGTACTTTTTTCTCTGCTTCACTCACTCACTTTGCCTTTCTTCCAGCCTCCCGTTTTTTCGCTCTTTTTCTTCACGTTTCTTCGCTGCACTTTTCCTCTCTTTACTTCACCGCTCGACTTGACTTTATTTTATTATAAAAATATTTTTGTATTTCACTTTGTATTACATCCACACTGTTTTGCGCTCTCTTCCATGTCGTCGTCGTCGTCGTCGTCGTCGTTTTCCAAGTCGTCACAGGTCTTCGGTTTGTTTTTTTCCTTTTTCTTCTGGCCTTCGTCGAGGTCTTGGGCGCTATCTCTTTTACTCACTTTGCGCAAAGCTCGCGCCAAGCTGTATAAAACAATATAATGAGATATTTCTCATGGAAAGAAGGAAAAAATAACCATCCTCGCGAGGAACTGCTAGCAGCAGCAGCAGCAGCAGCAGCAGCAACAGCAGTAGTAATGCTGTTAATAACAAGAAGAAAACTACGGGGAGGCCCCCAACAAGAACACACCGCGCGCACGTTTGTAATTGTAAATGAAAATAAATAAATTTCTTTATACGTGTTGAGCGCGCTGCTGTTCACTCCGAGTCCGTGGAGAGAAGGTATCCAAACATTCGTGAAAAGATATTCCACTTTTCTTCAACTCTTGGGGCTGTTTTCTCTTCTTTTGTTTCTTCTTATCTTCTCCTTCGGCACTACTTGTTCTGCTATCGATTCCTGACGACTTCACACTTTGGTCAATTCCAAATTTCCCGATCACTGGCCCGTCGCGATCTTTCCGTCCAAACAACACTCGAATCCGCAAAAATGGTCCATCTATCGTGCCAGCATCCGCCATTGATCGCGATCCATCCTAGGTCTCAAATATGCACCACGTAATTCAGTTTGTGTTCTTTGGAATGTTTCGTTCACTTTGACTCAGTTCAAGAAATTTCACGCACTTGTCACTTTGCGTCGAGGGTTTTCCATCAATCTAACACACGAAATCCTCTTTCTCGCTCCTCTAAATTCCTGAGCGAAAATTTATCTCCCTTCAAACAGAGCTCTAAACGCGCGGTGTTAATTTAAAATGTATCCCTTGTCTTGTCTTACACTCTCCACCGTAACTCTATCTCGATCCCGTTCCCGCACATGTACACACAGATCAAACTCAAACTCAACGGGGTCCACTCGCCGTGTTATTTCATTCCATTAAGAAAAACTAGCTCTCCTCTAATGCCACACTGCTGCCTCGGCTTTTCTTCTTGCTGCTCTCCCCCCTTTGGCCATTGACGATGGTCCAGTACACTATTTTTCGGAAAAGCATAAAAATCTCTCGCGCGCGCCTTGGCAAACAACAACGGCTCGGAACGTACGGGACGGACTTCAAGTCTATTCCTCAGCGTTTAAAGAACTGAACTCAAAGCGATGGAAAATATTTCTCCAAACTCTCGGAGCTGCCTCGATCGCTCTGCTCGAACACGAACACGATCTCACGATCATACATTGGTGGCGAGAGACTTCAATGGGAGGGCAAGCGGGGAACACACCACTTATGTTGCACAAGTCCTCACACAACCACGATCCGGCTGGTCAGTGGCAGGCTGAAGAAAACGCGAGCGAGCTCAAGACTCCAGCCAACGCACATGAACACCAACACACTTGCGCAAAAGGTTGTGAAGATCGGTGCAGGTAGATTTGGTTCGGTAGGTTGGGAACTTGCTCCGACAGAAAATTCTTCTGGCCGTATGTTACGACAGCATAGATGGGTTTCTGTGTGCGAGTGAACGTTCGTATCGAGAAGTATGACACTCGAACGGGTTGCTGAAGGTGTTTTGGTGTGGTACAAAACTCACCAGAAGAAATGCTGCTGCTGCTGCTGCTGCTGTTACTGTTTGGCATGCTAGTTGTAGTGGTAAAGATTTGGATACTCGCGAACGAGGTGGAAAAAGAGCTGCGAACCGGACTCATTCACTTTGCAGTATATTGAAACTGAGAATTGGAATTCTTGAAGGCGTATTTGGACATTTTTGTCAGTCTCATACTAATGTATTTCGTAAGCAACAAAAATATTAGCATTTGAATATTATATTCAACTCATCATTGTCACTAACAAAAATCATAATGTAATCAGATTAAGTTCTACATTGTGAGGCAGATTTACGAAGCATTCAATGGAAAAGGCTGTTCCTGAAATTCTTATTATTTAAAAAGCATCATCACCATAATAGTGAATATTGAAACTTACATTTTGTTGCACAACCCGTGCAATGTATATAACCGCATATCTGTATCTACTTTCATATGATGTGATAAAACTACGGACTTTGATTATAAAAAAATGAGAAAACAACATCAAGTCAGTTGGTACCATCAAGCAAAGTAATCGCATATCAGTCCCATCCTTAAATTCAATCGTCCAGAGGTGAAGCTACAGTTCTACTTTTTAAGTTGCCATATTTTTCGCTGATATAACATAACATGCAAGCCTCATGCAACTGATTTTAACTTGAAAAAAAATATTAATAAATTTACTTTGATTTTCCAAATATTTACATGCACATCAAAAAATAAGTTTTAATATTACATCCAAGAGCATGCACTTCAATCATGTCGAAAATCTCATGTAATTTTTATGGACACAAAAATAAACAAATGCAGTAAAAGCAGTCAGTTCATGCACTGTATTAATGATAATTTTATCCTTTTTGGCAAGTAATATTACACCATATTTTGGACACAATTGAAGTGCATCCGCTTTGATATGATATCAAAACCGCACTTCGTATTTAACATGAACTGCCATTTTTTCAATGCCTACTTTTTCATATAGGACTGATATGGGATTATAGACAGTGCATTACTTCATTGTTTCTGGCCTGGATTATGTTAAACAATTGAATGTTTCTACTAAAAATGACTTCTATTTCATTTCATTTATTCAATTCATATGGGTCATTCCATCTCAATCTCAAGTGACCGAGCAATTGCATCGACCCTCTCCAATTGAAACCAAAACCCTTAGATGCGCAATCACGCCCGAAACCGGTCGACAGAAAAGTAAATTTTAATTTATTTTAACGTTGAAAGAACGATAAGTGTTGTGTCTTATCTCGCGTCGCGTCTTGTGAGCAAAATTGATGGGTCTACTTAGACCATAACTAAAAAAATCCGAAGCTTATAAACATTAAAAATTAAATGCGCATTAATAGACCAAGTATAAACAAAAATTTAAAGAGGGGATTTAAAAAATCAATTCGCTTAGGTTACTTAAGAATGACTGCGGGTTCATTCATAACAGTCATCAAGAGCAAATTAAAATAACAACCTGGTATCATCTTGAAAACAAGTCTTGTTATTCCAGATATCATTTTGTTTTCAGTTGTTATCACATTACTTATCTAGTTATCAACCTCGACTAATTTTGTTATCTAGTCTTATCATGAAAGAATACGAAATGGTGCAAGGTAAGATCAAAACTTCTTATATTATCCGCATGGTAAGAATAAAAAACACTGACACTGACCATCTGTATAATAAAGGTGTGATGTGGAATACTAATTCGTAAATTACTGATTCGTAATAAATATTATAGTTTGACTTATATGATTTGATTTTTTTGGAGTTTTAATAATCACTCATCGATCTGATTAAGAAATTCCTTGTTTCCCTGATTCTAAGTTCGGAGGCACGACAAAAAAAAGTCATCTGGAAGAGTAAATAGTCATGGTTTTCCCCATCCAGCAAACATATATAAGGCGGTTGCCTTCGAGTCATTGGAAAATTTATATCAATGCAGCTAAAACACAAACCATTCTGTTTCCACACTCGAATTTACCTCGGCTTGTTCCGTCTAATGTGTGTGTGTGTGTATTCAATCTAACCCCCACTGGCCGGCAGTGTTATTATGGAAGAA
The DNA here is from genome assembly GCF_037179485.1 of Ochlerotatus camptorhynchus. Classification (NCBI taxonomy): domain Eukaryota; kingdom Metazoa; phylum Arthropoda; class Insecta; order Diptera; family Culicidae; genus Ochlerotatus; species Ochlerotatus camptorhynchus. Next base: position 472,067 of record NW_027041078.1, read on the forward strand.
CTCTCTCTACAATGTCGCATTTATGGTCATTGTAGACAGATTTAATCCGGGAGTTAGAAGGTGATAGCTGTATTGCAGATCCAGCAACCCATTTCAGAATGTCTGGAGAGTCACGCCCATTCTGAGGTTACTTTCACTTACAATAAGCCCCGCATGTATGCATCACCGTTATCAAATGGATATTGGTATTACATACACGCTTCCAGGTTTGAAAATATATTTTTTCAAACCTGGCATGTATTTAGTTTACTTTTGATATATATTTTTTTTTAATAATTGGAAAGCTCTCACCATATTCTGCTCTTCCGCCGTCGTTGATTACTTCTTTTGGAATCCCTTGGACTTTTTCTCTAACGCTTCGTAATTCATTCCGTGCTTCACCGGCAATTTCCTTCCGTAGATCGTCCTTGGTTGGTTCTTAAATGATTCCGCCTTTTTTGGTGGGCTTCATTGAATTGAATTGAATTGCCATGCTGATCTGGGACGAGGCTCACGTCCAAAGTCGCTGTTCCACCAAGCGCTCCGTGTGCGAAAAAAAGAATGAAAGAAATACGAAAGGGATCAGTTTCAAGAAGTGACAGTTTCATCAGATTCCCCAACTAACCATAGTCAAGCAAAGTAAGAATATACAAGCTATATTGCGACTATATGGTTACTTGGGTACTCATATGGCCGTCAGAATGGGTCATCGGTTGCGAAGTGAATATTTCTGAAAGTGATGCGTTATATTTCTCAATGTTACCTCCATTTTATATCACAGACAAGCAGACACAACATATTGAACATTTATTATTGTAAACCCTACTGCCATCTGTCGTATATACTTTGATGGGCAATACACTCAACAGATGGTTGTAGTGTTTAAACGTCAAACGCTAGGGAATTGATTATGTGCACCACAGGTTGCGGTACTACCAACTAATAAACATTTAAATTTACCGTTAAAAACGTTTTCGATAAGGTTTTAAGAATGTTATGTCTGCTTGTCTGTGATCATACCTTCACTATCGCAACTTCGGGTAATCTGCGAAAGTATTTGCATTTTTCTCAGGCACTTTTGATCTAAATGCAATTACTCTCTCATACTCGAAATGTGCCACGACCAAATTGGTACAACGACGCCCTATACGCTCTCTGACCGAAGCGCAGGGCCCTCGGCTTGCTCCGCCTGCTAACGTCAAAATCCATCTTGATAGCTCTCCCATTGAATGGTCGAGTGAAGTAGTCTACCTTGGTCTCACCCTCGATAGCAAATTGCTATTCCGATCCCATGTGGATAAGACATCCACCAAGTGTAACATCTTGATCAGGTCGCTCTACCTTCTGATAAACAGGAAGTCCACCCTGTCCCTCAAAAACAAGCTTGCTGTCCAAAAGCAGATCATTTTGCAAGCTATTGAGTATGGTATGTCAATCTGGGAGAGTTGTGCTAAGTGTCACCACCTAAAACTTCAGAGGATCCAAAACAAGATCCTTAGAATGATCCCTAACAGTCCACCACGAACTAGTAATTGTGAGATTCACCACCTGGCCGGTCTTCAAACACTCGAGGAGCGAAAGACGTCCACGCTGGAAAGGTTCAGAGTCGCCTGTCTGTGATCAAGCCACCAGATCATTCGTGATTTGGCAATCCTAGTTCAAGTAGTTAGGTAGGTTCCTGTGCTCAAGTAGGAAGGTTATCAAATTTTTAAATTCGAACGAAAACAAGCCCTTAAAAGGGTATCCTGTAAATTAGCGCTAAACGAAATCATCACATTAGAATAATTAATTAACTAGAACAAAGATGACGGGCCAAAGGCTAACCAAATGTTGAAACTACTAGTCGGCATTCATTCCACGATCGGACGGTGAAGCGAACGGTATTCGCTTGACAAACCAGCAGCAGCAGCTCCGGGGTCGAGGTTTCCCCCATCCAGCGATCGTATGTAAGGCGGTTGCCTTAGACTCGGATTCCACATTCGGACGGTGTGACGAACGGTGGCCACCTGGCCAAGCAGCATCAGCATGAGTGTACCCCATTAGGCATAAATACGTTAGACATACGGACGATAGGCATACGGACGTTAGGCATAATGTACGTTAGACATAATGGACATTAGGCATAATGGACGTTAGGCATAATGGACGTTAGGCATAATGGACGTTAGGCATAATGGATGTTAGGCATAAAGTCATTAGACATAATGGACGTTAGGCATCATATACGTTAGGCATCATATACGTTAGGCATAATGGACGTTAGGCATAACATACCTTGCTGCTGTACAACTCTAGAACCTGTTTTGAGCATGGTAAACAATGCTTAAATTAAGCTAAGCATTGAATTAAAGATGATACAAGCTATACAAACATAGTTTATTTAATAAGCACAGTTTGGAATCCATTATTTAACATATAATAAGTGACGTAGCTACATATTTACTTAGATCCAAGATTAGTAGCGATAGCGGTTAAGTAATCTGAAAACTCAGCATAGTTTTGAACTATATCTTGAAATGAAAAAATCACACATTTGTTGTAATATATTCTTACACACATATTGAAATTATCAAAAAGAAAAGGTTTTCCTCAAAGAACAGCTCATGAAATAAAGAATGGTGAATTCTGTGGTTTTTCATTCATTAACAAAAAACATACCGGCTGGTTCCAGGATTTCCTCCCATACTTTTCGATACAACGATTCTGTTTTTGTTGTCATCAGAATGAGCAATAGCGGAACCGTCTGCTGATTGGAGGGAGCGATACTTCTATGAACAGTGACGACCCAACAAACAATTTTAGCTGCAGCTTAGCTTATACAGGCAAACATTACCTGCATAAGACAAATTTTGGCTGTATAAGCTAATCTGCAGCTAAAATTGTTTGTTGGGGAGTTGCCGAAACAAACAAAGAAACTGTGGCAAAGGTACCATCTGCAACACAATACTTTGCCTATCCAAGACGTCGAAAGCTTTCATGAGTCCCAATAATTAAGGCTCTTTCATTATTGCCACCGGTGTCAGTAATCAATAGACGGTCGGTCCCCATTATCATCCTTCTGGAATTCATCGGGTAGATTATGCCTAACGTCCATTATGCCTAACGTCCTTTATGCCTAACGTCCATTATGCCTAACATCCATATGCCTAACGTCCGTATGCCTAACGTCGTGTACCCGTGCACACGGCTACACAACCCAAAATCACGACATCAACAAATCTATCAACTGCTATATGGAGACGGATCAAACAGGATGATTGAGACATACACACTTAGAAATACCTATTCTTACACGTGACGGAATCCATCTTTGACATAAAGGATGAGATATATACAAACACGTTGGATTGAGCTGAATTTTGCGTCTATTCTGACTTGATTGTTTTGTCAAAATTGACTCTCGTATATTTCAATTTCAAAGAACCTAAATTTACATTAATTTTTCTAAGTGTGTACTACAACGGGACGAACCACTACGATAGTGTTCAAATAGGATTGGTTGAAGATGTAATTGAGGCAGACAAGATCATTACCAGTTGCGAGATGGAAAAGGACGACAAAGGAAAGGATGATGAAATTGAGAAAACGAAAATTAATAACAAAGTTAAGTGGCTAAATTTAGACAAATATACAATGAAAGTCAGATTTTTTTATAAATCTTTATTTAAGAGATTTTTAGCCATAGGCTAGTTCATCTCTAATGAAAGTCAGAGAGATTATTGAGGGTGGAGAAAGTTATTTATGAGCGGCTAGTCAGCAGTTTAGCGGAATGTCACCAGAGGCTGCATTGTTTGAAGAGCTATCAAGCGTTGTGGATGGACATACAGGAATATTTAAAGGAACATAACGACAGAGAAAGGATTATTCCAGGCATGCAATAACAGATTTGTAGAGAAAGCGAGCTATAATAACACATCAGAGGATAGATTGGAAGGTGATATAAGTCCTGATGAATGTGGGCGTCTTAGTGGAATACCTGTATAATGAGAGAGAGAAGGATTAGTAATTTCCATTTAATTCCATTACCTTATTTGCTTATCCTTGTTCGAAATTGTAGACGAAATACGCGTATCTGTCAAGGATAAGCAAATAAGGTAGTGGAATTAAATGGAAATTACGAATCCTTCTCTCTCTCATTATATAGGTGATATAAGATTGTTACAAAGCATAAAATCAAGGAAAGGCAAATAGACAGCATAGATAGGATCGAAGGTTGATATCAGAGGATATTTTAATTTAATATTATAAATAGTTAAACAAGAGAAACATTTATCCAATATATTTAAATGTGTTTATAACAAGCAGAGGATTTTATATTTGAATTAAGTCAATCATAAACATTACAGCAAATCTAGCACAAACTTTGATGTCAACATCAGATTTAATTTTAGTTTACGCGATCGACGTATTGGCCCTTATTACCGATGTCACTTCACGGTGAAGTGACAACTGGTCAGCAAATTGATAAATTCGGGGTGGTTAATTTCCCGGAAAATTTTAGTTGAAGTTTTTGGATTTTCCCGTACATCACGTATTTTGAAAATTCATATCTCATGAAACAATCATTGTTGAAACTACGTTGTGTAGATAAATGATAAGGAAATTATCTTGGCAATTAATTTTTTCCTTGATTTGTTTTCCGGCCATCTTGTTTCCGTGCTAAGCACCAATGCTACCGACGCCAGGGAAGCAGCTCGCACACCTGGACCCTACCTATCGACCCATCAACTCATGAACCGGGGACCAACGGCTTTACTGCTCTTCCGAAGATTGAAGGGGATTGGGCTTGAACCCAGGCCTGCTGGGGTGAGAGATAATCACGCTTTCTACTAAACCAAGAGTGCCGCTTCTCAGCAATTCATTAAAAATTATTAACTGAAAGTTGTGTTCCTCAAAAGATTTCACGGTGGAGGAAAATTAAAAAGAAAAACAGAAGAAACCATATTTCGAGTGATGATTTTGCATCAATAACTTTCACTGGTTTGTTGAAAATTTCAGAATGGTAACTCTTACCGTTTTTGAGTATTAACCCAAAATCTAATGAAAAATCATAGCACAAACAAGAAAACGATCATTTTCATAGCTTACCAATAACCGGTCGTTAGTTTTTCGGTCATATCTTAAAAACGGTAAGAGACACCACTGTTCCCACTGAAAGATAAGAAGTTTTTGAAAAATCATTAGCCAAATTTACTTCACCAATGGTTTTTCCTAATTTTCCTTCCGATTTTCCTCCACAAAATTGTCAAGCCATCATGTCATGTTTATAAGAACCGTAAAACAACCAGCACAAAACCGAATACCCGTACGAGAGGCAAAAGGAAAAGCTTCGAATCAACTTGTTATTAAAGCAATTTTCTACCGTGTGCTTTCCATCCACTTTTTCGATCCTCATCTCAGAAGCACTCCTCTTCAGTTCACTGTTCCCCATACCACCCGTCACACCCTGGCGGCCCATCATCCTCATCTGAGCTCACATGCCGCAACTTGCACTCCTCGTTTCTCTGGCCCCTCCGATTCCGCTTGCAAACAGCAGATCCTCATCCGAAGCTTTGTGTCGTTCGAAAAATAACAACAAGTCGATAAATGTTTCGCCTTCGCAAGTTCTTGTAGTAGTGCGCGCCCACCTGAACCTGTAGTGGTACATCTCTCGAACCTCTTGCCAACCCCCGATGAGCCACCATCCACCAGGAGAGCTGGTCTTTTAAGCCATATTCAGACCTGAGTGGCATGACCTGGCATGCGCGGGGCAGGATTTGCATTCGTATGAGATAGACAAAAGAACTTGTTGTCTATCTCTTACCAACGCAAATCCCGTCCCGTGCACGCCAAGCTCGCTCAGGTATGAGTACACCTTTATGGTGCACAGTCTCATCGTCCGAGGAGCAACCAGAGTTTGCCATCGATCGTACCCCGATGTTGTCGATGCTCTGACTGACTCCTGGTGAATCGCGATCAACCTGGTGGCTCACGGATCAAAGTAGTAGTAAATGAACCCCTCTTCCCGCCGCCTCCGAATCCTCCGAACTATCTTGGCTCTCTGGCACTCCTATAGCCAGTTCCCGTTGGCCGGAGCAGCTATCCGAAAAAGCGGTCATTACTTGCGACTTCAATGCTCTCGCGTACGCGATCTTCAGGCTGTTTTTGCCTCATTCCATGGCATCTCTTCCACATCCATCTGTGTTGGTGTCTTAAGTATAGGTTTCTGTACATGAACGGACGGACGAAGGTCCGAGCGGTGTACGGTTTTTATTCCTTCTGCGAAAAGTTCAATCGCTCGAGTGCTGGTTTTTCATGCCACCGTGCCACTACCAATGAGAGTATGTATTTGTGCGGTTGAAGATTTGACTGGTTTGGTTGGCCCAGCTATTCGAGGGACCGATTGCCGCTGATGTGTTTACCGCAATATCGACTTAAAAAGATGGAAATGCTATTTGAGACAATGCTACTCGCTGAGTAGCTTGATCTTAAGGGATAGTGGGGAATTTGCATGCAATCGTAACCAAGGTGCTAAATGGGAATATTTCAGTGCTAACATTTGAAAACGGCGCAAAAGCCATTTGTAAACAAATGGTTTGTGGGCCCTTTACTCGCTACCCGAAGAACGCCCACGCAAACCAACAGCATCGTCAGGAAGGGGAAAATTTCCCCTACCCGATGTTGCTGTTGTGTCGCGTGGGTGTACTTCAAGTAGTGAGTAAAGGGCCCACAAACCATTTGTTTACAAATGGCTTTTGTGCCGTTTTCAAATGTTAGCACTGATTTCTCATTTTAAACATCATTCGTCGGGATAAAACATTGAATGATACTAGTCATTTTACAACAGCTAACTGCAGAAACTATGCTATCCCCTATGATGTGGAATACAGCTCCAACTTGCTGTGCACTAAACGGAGTTAATTCATGTATCACTAATACTTCTCCAGTGCAGCTTGTCGCGAAGTCTTACGAGAAAAACTTCAACTTTACCAACACAATTTCAGGGTAAGATCTCTTCAGATTCGGTCTACAGCATCGTGGTTATGCTAGTGTGAACACCACTTCTTGCTCTCTTCTCCATTCTCTCTGTGCACACAACGAATTCGATCTTTAAAGGAATGTATGTTTAGGTGAAAAACAGGTTTACCAGGCAGCAGAAATACAGGTATGTATTAAAAAATATTGAACTCCAAACAACACATACAAAATATTATAATAAATGAACCCATATCATTATTATAAAAATTGCTCTGACTTTGAAGTACCTCGGGACTGCCATTCTGTCAGAATGCAACATTTTAGTTGTTTTCTTGCTATCATTATCATTATGTTGCTACCCTTCCAGGGTCTACAGCCTTGCACATAGGTGTTGGAGACTGCTACAGGGCCTTTTCTTATCGTATTGCCTTGGAGCGATCTAGTAGCAGCATTCGGCTGAATGCAATACATTCCACGCCGAACGAGACATTTACAGTTCATCAAAGTAGGCATGAAAATTCCACACAGACCATTTTTCGTTCCCCGCTTGCTCTGCTGGACGACCAATGCGACGGCTGAGTGATGTCTTTAAAAGCCGATATCCATTCAACAGTCAATAAGTAATCGCCTTTATTAGCTCTTTCATGATGATAATCGCGGTTCACAAATTGAATTTCAGGTGGTATCAGATCCGATTACGCGGAACTCTCCATGTGTGTACTCACTTTCTGGTTCGCATGAACATTTTTGCCGGAGAGTGCAGCAGTCGATTTAATAACAAAATATAGAAATCAGGAACTGAGGAGAAGAGAATGGAGGAAAAGATTGTCAAGGAGGAACGAGAAAACCTCGCAAAAAAAATTACTTTAAGACGAGGCACAAAAATGGACCCGAATTGGAATGAGCTTAACAATATCGTGAATTATCGAAATTGATTTTCTCAAGTGTTTTGGATGTTCTTATTTTAATAATAACAGTGGGAAAGCTTTTAACTGAAGCAGTTTCCCACGAAATCTTCAAAATGTACGCTTTGTACATTCGATTAAAATGCTTCGCCAATTTTTTTTATGGCAAAATTGATCCATTTATGGACACCGTTTCTGAATAGGGTTACTCTTTGATTTCCCACCTCAGAACTGCTCCTACCGCACTTGCAATCCATCCCACTGCTACATGGCTACCTTGATGAAGGCAAGAAGATGATGATATGGTGGTTCAATCAGTTGATCACTCGAAGCGAAGTCACCATACAGCTAGATGGCATGGCATGCTGAGAGGTGTATAAATACACACAAGACTCCTTCCACTTACCGAGTGCCTATGTGTCCCTTCACTCGTTTCCCTGTGCTCGCGGTGCGCGGTGCCAAACCAGAGACTCTCGCCAACTTAGTTGCACACTGCACACACTTTGGTCCCACTTCGGATGGACAAACTTTTTGTCTCCTCGTGCTGCAGTTCCTCGCGCCCGGTAGTCACCTCTGGTGAGTCCGTTCCAACCATCCCTACCTCCTTTCTTCATCTATCTTCCACGAGCAATCGTACCATGAGAACAGAGAAACCACTACACATTTTCCAAAGATATGTAAAAAAGTATAAAACTTATCACAACAACGATCTTGCATATGTGGCGAAGTGTAAGAGAGTCGCCTGTAGGTACGGCGGACAAAGACGCGGCAGCCTCGCTGCGACAACCCCATGCTTCTCTTCATCGCATCTGTCTTGAAAGCCACTCCACGCGCGGTGGGAGAGAACCAGATATAATACAAACTTGAATTTATTACCTTTCTTCAAATAATCTCTTACCACTGTGCACATTGACATGATCAGGCTTTCGGAATCAACGGTTTTCTTCCTCCTGATTCCTTGGTTTTTCCGATCCCGGCTTGGTGCACCCACAAAGCACACTTGAGTTACACCTTTCCTTCCATGAGATTACTATCGAACGGGACATATCCTGATTCTCATGCCGACATCACTTAAAAAAGCATTTCAACTGCATCGAACCATCATCAGCTGCTTCGAAAGCCAGCATTGTCTTAGTTTGATTGCTAACGCCGCACATCGGTCTACTCTGTAATTAAACAACAAACATAATTACACCACTCGATTTTCATCCTTCCCCTCCTAGTTCCTGGCACCTACACTTAATCCCATCCGAAGTGCACTTCGATCCCAGAGTCCATTACACAACACGCCACCACACATATCACGACGGTGGCAGGATCAAACAAACCATGCCGAAGAGCCCAAAGCCCTCCACCGAGAAGACGAATGCGCGTCACAAATCCATGGTGGTTCGCAGTGTATTTGAGGCCTTTACCGTCGCCGTCGTTGCGCGCGGATGCAGAAAGCATACAACCCATCTCTCCACCCGTGCATGTAGCTAGCCAGGTAGGTAGGTAGGTAGGTACGACGAACAGTAGTGTACACAAAACAACAAAACTATGCTGCTTAGTCAAACAAATGTTGGAATCCACATTCACAGAATGAAAGTAGAACAAGAAAGTAAAGTGCGCGAGTTTGTTCACGACCGCCAGTCGGCCAGTTTTATGGATCCTGATGGAAAACAATCCATTCCGAATCGGACATAGCCGAGTTTGGATTTAATGTTCTTTCTCTCTCTCTGTGTCTCTGTCTCGAACTCTGTGGAACGGAAAATAGAGTCATGTTGTAATAAGCACAAACATAACACATGAATGTTGGCCTCCGAGAAGAGGTCGCCTCCAGGTGAACCGAACAACAAACGATGCCGACGGGTTGAAAACAGCTCCTGGAAGAATTTCACACTTTGGAATTGGGTTGTTTAAGTTTTGTCCATTCTTGAAATAACTTCCTGCAATAAGTTTTGGGTTTTACATTAATTGCTACTGCTGGTTCTACATAATTTATGGTTACGAACTAGAAATTGAATTCATTAAATATGCGCTGACGACAAACAGCGAATAAATCGATATGACATCTTTTTCGAAATTCCATTCGAACCTTATAACAGAATCTTCAATGAAGAGCTTATGGAAGTGGGTAATTTTCGTTTTAATTACGCATTTGTTTTGATAGATACGTGTATTTCATCCGCTATATATACTCTTAGATTTTCTCATATTTTTCATTTATGAATAAATCTAGTGGGTGGCGAACATGAGTAAAGACTGTATTAGAAAAAAATGCAACAGATAAAAATGTTCACATTGAAACTCTCAGGGAATAAATGAGCACATTTTAGCTATGTTTTTGCAAAGTTGGTTTATTCAACCTCCTCTCCTAGGCTAAATGCGCACACCTTGGATTTAACGCTATCCATCAAATCCTATGCAACACTTGCGCCATCTTTCTTACACACTTTCATCCACTCTTTCTTGAAATCCTTGCCGTTTTTGAGGACCTTCCCTATTTTCCAGAGCATGTCTTTCATAATCGCCCAGAATTTCTCTATTGGGCGAAGTTCTGGCGAGTTTGGCGGATTTGCCTCCTTTGGCACAAAAACCACATCGTTGGCTTCATACCACTCCATCAGCGGTTTCGCGTAATGGCACGATCCCAGATCCAGCCAAAACAGAGTTTCACCTTCGTGGGACCGGAGGAAGGACAGCAAGCGCTCCTGGAGGCATTCTTCTTTATATATTTGGCCGTTTATAGTGCTGGTCGTTATGTACGGCTTGCTGAATTTGCCGCACTCACAGATCGCCTGCCACATTAAGTACTTCTTGGCAAATTTGTCGACCGGAACTTCATCGGAATATCCAGGCGGGACTTGCCGACGAAAAACTCCAAGTCGGGGATCTGCTTGGCGTCCGCTTTAATGTACGTCTCGTCGTCCATTACGATACATTTCGGCTGCACCGGCACTCGCGGTACAGCTTCCTGGCGCGGGATTTGGCCACCGTATTATGTTTATCGGTTCGGTTAAGCGCCTTCCTTCATGCTCGAATTGTCGATTCCAAACTGTTTCGCGATCCACCTGTGGGACTGACCTGGATTTTCTACGCCCGCTCTCATATTTTTTTGATGAAGCACTTCTGGCTTGGAACCCATCTCAATAACCACTTGACAGATTGTGACGAGATTTTGCACATGTAAACATTACACTTTAAACTAGTTATACTCAAAATTTCATCAATTTTTATCCATGCAATAAAAACTATATTTCAACTCACACGCAATTGATTCTAGAAAACTACGGCAAATTTTACGAATCGTTGCCCGACCGAGAACATAGTCACCTAAAAAATGTTTTAGTTGTAAAATGCAGTAATCAAACTTACTTAAACCTAGCTCTGCGGTCAACCAAACCAACGCGATCAACTGTAGCTGCAAGCTGAGGCGTTATTATTTTCTTTTTATGTTGAAAAAAAAAAGTATTACATCCAAGAGGATATACTTCAATCATGTTGAAAATCTCATGTAATTTTTATGGCCACAAAAATAAACAAATGCAGTAAAATCAGCGTAATATCAGTTCATGCACTGTATTAATGATAATTTTGTCCTTTTTGGCATTTTCGACACGATTGAAGTGCATCCACTTTGAGGTGATATCAAAATTAATTTTTTGCTGTGAAAAGTCTCATGTACTGTTGATCTGCACTTCCACGAGGAATCACTGGGATGTTGGATAAGAGGGTTGGGTTTGCAGCAGGGTTCGTTTTGGTAAACGATAAGCTGAATTGATGTCCTAACGATCATATAACGCGAAGGAGCTTGTTACTAAACCCACGGTTTTCTGCTCAGTAAGCAAAAACGTTTGCCACTAGGCATACGAGCACCTTTTTAATCACCGAGTTGCTTTTATTACCATGTAGTCATATTAACAAATAAAACGATTGACGAATCTTGAATGTGGATGGGCCTGATGTTCTGCTCAGTAAGCAAAAACGGTTGCTCTAAGGCCACCAAGCCCCTCATATCACATAATACCGTTGCTCAAATTTGTGTATCCATTCAAACCCGGAACCAACGACAACAACGAGTTTCGCAAAATACACGATACACAAGCGATTTTACCATAAATCTCTTTGATATGTAAGGACCTGTGACCGCGTTTTTCTGCTCAGTAAGCAGGCCACTGTAACCGACGATCTTTCAAATCCGAAAACTAAAAACTACGAAAAAGTACTTAGGCCTTCATTAAGTTCCACTTTCACGCGACGTTCAATGACAGGGTCCTATCCAGGATTACATCTGAAAAATCCAAATCTGGCCAACGCCCACCTAAACCTGTTCTAATCCACCTGAAATGACTAACGAATGGAAGACTTTGACTACCCAGCCATGCAATAGTCTCATTCCGTGCCTTATGGCAACTTGATGATTCTATTGCGCTCATCTTTTGGCACCACCCAGGGGAGACTTGGTCCTGTACCCAATGCTTAACTTATCTCCATTCCACTCAGCTACTCGCAATGTCTTGTGATATAGTGGGCGGAATATTATTATATGAAACAATTCAATGCAGACGTCTTTCCAAATTTGGCAGATCGACAGGTAATCGGTGAGTTACCACGATAGTTGCTATTCAACAACTCGACAACGTTCCATCGTCAACGCCTGCTATGAGAATTTTCCATTGCAGACGCCAACGAAATAACGTCATCGAGCTATCGATCAACTATCCTGGTTATCGCCTGGTACCTTATAGCACGATGCTAGGAGGCGAACCGGAAGAATCGATTAGCTACCTCTCCCCCTGATCTATAAATTAAAACTGTATGCTATAAATTATCAATTTCAATCAAAAGTTTTAGACAAATATAAGGCAATCAAAAGGAGCTCACTCGAATGGATTATTTTGATTAGCCGCAGTTGAGGAAGACAATGGATTATTTGAAGTTTTACAGCAGTGCATAGCATAACAGTTAATATGACTAACTTTCTGATCCTAATCTATCACAAATCAGAGTACTTGCAGACGAAGACTCAATTGGTTGAGATCCAGGTATCTGATTTTCTTCCGGTTCCGAGGGACGGCGGATTTTGTTGCCAATTAGCCCAACAAGCCCTTCCTCCGATGATTCAAAAGTAATTGTTTGCCTTCTTCAGCAACACTATTGTATTGGAATGTGCAATGTCACATAAATCATTCAATTTACTTTTAAAGCTGCGAACTTTTGTTTCAAGTTGTTTTGAGTTTTGTCTGAATTATATTGTATTTATTTCTCAAATTATTTTATTCTTTATAGAGTGCATCAGTTTTCAGTTCCTTCCGTATGAATATCGAATAATTTTTCCTGGAACGGCAATATTATATCTTGCAGCTGCTGAAATCGTATCTTTAGCTTCAGAGATACGATGGTTTACTCGGCCGACTACTTGGCGTCGAGATGGAAGCTTCGTACCAGTAATTTCAGGAAAACTTGTAACACCAATTATTTCTTTAAATTTTCTCTCTTTTACACGTGGCACGATAAAATCAGCTAACAGTTACGTCGCTATGTTAAGAGTAGTAGTGATAGTATATTACATGATAATTGATAAAAACGCGTATGGTGATTTTGATCTAATCCAATCTAATCTAATACCAACGCAGCCAGTACGAGAAAGCATCCTGGAAAATGATTAGGTTCGATAACGCCTAACCATTGTTCTTGTCAACATTGATGTTTGCAGCATATCTTTGATATGACACAAACATCAAAACGGCCAGGCCTACTGCGTTGCATTTGCCGCAAAGATGATTCTGTAAAATGTTTCGAGCTTAAATAAATATATTTAAACAGCGATGCATTTCGTGAATCTACAGGGGTGGAAGGATTCGTGGACGTACCGTACCAAACGCTCCGAGTTAGAGTGAATTTAACAATCATATGTGATGTAAGGAATGTTTTATATAATATAGTATAATTGAAGGATCTCCAATTTACATCAAATTCCTAATTTATAGATAAAAATGGAATGATCTCACCAAACCTGGTCTGCTTTACAATAACAATAAACATTTAAATTGACAACATAAGACGGTATTTAGTTTTGATTACGATGACATCAGCTGTCAACGATAAGCCCTTCAGAAAAGCGATAGAACGCTAAGAGGAAGAGGAGACAACTGGCTTCTTTTTGTCTGTAACGTGTTCTTCTTCTCTCGCGGAAACGACCGTGCAAAAACTATTTCATTATGGCGCGACGCAATTGACTGTCAAAATACAAGAAAATAGATTCCCAGTTGTAAAAATTCTCGCATTTCTATACGTTCACCCGACCAATGAGACGATGGTTCGCGTTTGAAAGAAAATTGGTTCAAAAAAGCCTCCCTATTGTCTCCTCTTCTTCTTAGATAGAACTATATGCAAAATAGACAGTGTTCCCAGCGCTTCCGTTCCAGTTATCCCAACATAACTTTCAACCCTTCACAACTAACTATGATATCATTATTTCAGGTAAAGTTTCATGTAAGTACCAGAAATCGATAGACTTTAAAGGCAACGACGGGTGGAACTTATTTTTCTATATGAAAAGAAAAAAGACTAGATCTACACTATTACTCGAGATATTCGACACTCGTTTCCTGTTAAAGCTAGGCGTAAGCTCTCATTCGACCAATGGTTTGAACTCCCTACCAGCGAAATTACCAATAATTAATAACGTGCAATATGTCTTGTTTACCTATTCAGCTGTGTCGGCCGAATATTAGTCCTGTGAAATCATCCCACCTCGTTACTCAAAATATAACAGAAAGTACCGTATTAAATTTTGATGTCATGCTACATACATAGTTAAAATACTTAATGGGATTGTGCATTACTGTGTTAGGCCCTTTGCCATCATCTCTCAGACATCACTTCAATAAAATGCTAATAACTTTTTGAAGACTATATGGATCGTCTTGCGGTCTTGCACAAAGTTGTTGGACATTAAATTTCCTAAGAAAATTTTAAGCTCCTAGTGGCAAAACTTTGAAGCCATGGCATTTCTGCATGCATTTTGCTTATTTTTCCAACACAAATTTCAACCCGCTTTAGAAATGGGTAAATGTTGACCAATTTGGCTCAAATTCGAAACAGAGTCTCAGGGTGGCGTAGAGAACATGTAGCTCCATGACGCCGAGGATTGTAAAAAAGTGTCTAAATCCTGGGCACCCTTATGTGAACGTTGTAAGGTAGGGAACGCAAAGTTTTGAATATTTGGCCCAATATCACACCCACTTATGGTGCATTGATTTCTCTTTATAGGTATGTTCTAGCCTTTTTTTTTAAATGTTTATGGTGCAATCAAGCTGCTTTCTCTTTTTGCTGGAAAGTTATAAACGATTTTTATTTTAAAAAAATACGCCCGCTTCAAAAGTCCATTAAATCAACATCAATTAACAACATCGGACAGATGAAAAACTCCCCCATCTATTGGTAATAATGATTTGTATGATTGAATTGTTAATTTCGAAATATCGACAATGGAAGCTAAAAGTGACAGTTACGTAATATCGAGGTATACCTTTATTGTCCATCTCTATTGAAATTCAAAATTCATATTAATTAAATTGAAAATTGTTACAAAGCTTAGGAATAGAATTAAATGTTTGAACTGCATCCTGATTTCTCTTAAAGTTGTCAGGGCAACTTGATCATTTCACTTGACTGTTCGAAATACGTTTGTCTCCGGCTCTTCTAAATTGTGACACCGGAAAGACAATACACATTGTTTGCTCGTCAATTCGATGAATGTTCTCAAATACTTCGGCTAGTTTTCGGCTTGCATACGCCGGCAGCAGATCTGCTTGCCAATGACAAATGCAAAACGAAAACAGAAACCAAAAAACCGCAACTCACATTCAAATTACAATCTCGAGCTGAAATTTCCTTGATTATTCAGCAGCAGATCGAAATTTCGAGTTTCGCCTCCTGCAATTTAGAGCTGTGTAGTCCATAGTCCGGCACTCCGGCATCGCTGCAAGTCCTTTGTTTTCGCTCACCGTCTTCCCCATGTTTGGATGAGCTTTTGCTGCTTCTGCACATTTTTCTGTAAGATGCAATTTTGTCCCCCTCCCACCTCCTGTGCCACTTACCTTCCCTCATCTCACCAGCCGATTCTGTTTTCCAACTTTTTACTGTCGATTTCTTCTGGCCAAATGGGACCAAGGATGGTTTTTATACTATACACTAGCCTTGCCTTGCCTTGTATACCTCAGATTGTACCGACGAACGACGACCGGGACAGAGACAGAAACGAAGACTGTGTGGTTTGATGATGCAATGCACCGCGGTCCGTTGAAAACCCTCAGGAGTCGATCGCGGCCAGGTTCGCGGCTATAAAGGAGGAAGAACCACACGGAAACCATTTCGAGGGAGATTGCCTTGTGTTTTTGTGCATCCCATACGACTGCTACTGCTGCTGCTATCTTGCGTAGTGTGGCCCGCGGTGGGTTATATCAGCGAATTTTTCACAAGAAAATTTCGGTGATAATTATCAACCCGCATTTTGGATGTTTTTTTTTTCAAAGGATGTATGATGACAATTATATTGTACCGAAGATTTTTCTCTAGAATGTTTAGTTAAATTCACACCGCGTCGTTCTGTTTTTCTTTCGGCGAAACCCTTTCTCCGAGTTTTTTTTTCTGCCACCAGACTGCAAAGGGCTCGAAGGGAACTGCATTTTTCCGTGGCAGCAGTAGCAGCGGTAAGGTTGAATATAAAATAATAAGTAGTTCTGCTTCCCCATAACCGCGATCCCCATACACAATACAAATGAACAGTGGAAGAAAAGAAATCGGTAGGGATACATTCGGTCTCCATCCATCGCGGCCCGGTGGAGAAAAAGCACCTAGAATAAAAAGACGAGTCATACGACGCGATTGTGTGCATTGTGTGGTGTGGTTCAAATGGTCTAAGTTGTTTTTTTTTGCTCCTCGTGCAGGGCTTTGAAATGAGATTAAAATTAACATCGCACGAATGTGCAGCGGAGGAAAACCACCTCACACTGCCGCCCCCCGGTGCCCTCCTGGGTTGGAAAGAAGGGAGTGTCCCAAAGCCAAGTGGAGGCGAAGGTGAAGACAGACGAACTTCGGAACCAACCTCCTCTTATGCTGCAAACTCCTGGATCAGTAAGAATGAAAACACCACCAGAATCAGAGAACAAAACACATTGAGGAAGAGGGTATAAATTATTATATTACAAATAAATTGAGTACTTTATACATCCACAGCATAATGTGTAATATTTTCGTGAAATGTAAGGCTTTTACTTCAACTCCGATGCAAAAAGAAATAGGCATTTCTAAATTATCTTTCCACGGCCAAGGTGGCGAACGTCTCTCTTTGCACCGACAGACCTGTCGATGGATTGAAGCTGCTGCTGCCAGTGAAGCTTTTGATGAAGAGTACCAAACAAATGAAAAACGAGAGATGCATGATGTTCATAAGAAGGCCAGCAGCACACCGACTCATGGAAACTATACAAAACACAAAAACAGCGAATGCCGAGAAAAAAAAACAATATTCAATCATTGCTGCTATTTATTTCATTCTTTGCCTCAGTCTTCCTACCCCACCCCCACCGGAATGAAAACCGAAGGCGTTGATATCAAAGGGGTTGTATCTAGAATCAGGGATGCCATATTCCTGATAGGCGAAATTGGTTATATTTAGGTCACTTTTTCGATGATTATGATAATTGTCTACCACACATTGTACCACGGAATCTAAGTCCGAAAACTCTCCTCACTATTTGATTTGATCAAGCTTAATAACCTTTGATTGTCCGCAACAAGGGCCAAAAACGAGTTAAGTGGATCGATACGCAAAGTTACCTATGCGCCTCCATGGGGAAATAAAAGATCTCCTTCCAGCAGCATTATCATAAAGTTGGTCTCAAACAAGCCGTCAAATAGAAGGATGCCCCAATGAGTGTGGATAAGAGCCCGGCCTTTATCCACGAAATGTTAACAACAGGGAGTTGAGACTTTTACTCTTTCCATCCAAATCGCTTCAATTGGGTGCCTTGATTCTCCCTCCTAATCCCCATCATACACAGTTAGATGGAAACGTGTAATTTTTCAATTAACTGCATGTATCAAAAAGACAGCATGTTATATGCGTATGTTTACATAAGCTTGTAAATTTACATGCTTCGATTCTGTAAAATTCAACCCCCACCTAATCTTTACACATTCGATTAAATTTTGATGTTAGGAATAACATTATATTTTCGGATGATTTTGAATTAATTACACTGAGTGAATGCTATTTTTTATTCATGGCAACACACTTTTTAAATGTTGCATAATGTATGAATGGCACACGAACAAGTGTCGTTGAACAGGCCTATCAAATAAACCCTCCTGGTTCCAATATGGCCATCACGGTCGAGTTTTGGAAGCGTAGATCCGTTTGGAAGTTCTTGGTGATCTTGCGTACCAACCACTGGAACGATATCTTTCGGCAGCTCAACAGATTTCAGGCAGCAGTGGACATCACGAAGAGCTTCTTTTCTCGGGCATTTTCTGTGAGACTTTTTCGCTCTCACATGCGATTCTCTGATAACAGAAGCGGAGGACTTTCTTCATGATACATTCTGAGTGGTGTTGGCCATCCTAAGAAATTCCTAACTGAAAAATAAATCGAAGTATTAATAGTTTGTGAATCATATCAACCCACATTTTTCGACCAATTCGCCTGTAGATTTAGAGATTCCGTGAGAATACTGCTGAATTTAACTGTTTTTCATCTCTATTTGTTTTTCTTCATGTGAACAGCTCCTATCGTGGAGGCAACGAAACAAAACGACAATCATCAAACGCTGCGGTAAACACATTTAATGTTTTTAGCGCATGTAAAATTATACTGTCTTACTAAGCACAACCCGCGCTTTACCTCTCTTTTCTGAACGAGTTTAAACAAAAAATGTAATATATCTGTCAAAGATGACTTCTAAATTTATTCACCTTTCCATACGTACCGTTAGATTTGAAAAAGAGTTACAAATTGTTGTGATATTGTTTAAAATCTTAGGCTGCTTCTTGATTCTAAATTCGTTCTACGAGTTTCAATTCCGTCCTAACGCATTGAAATGCCATTAGATTTTCTTCGTTCTACGGATAAACGTAGAAAAAAGGGATTCGCTCGGAACACTTCTTCTGTTTTGAGAACAATGAGCGTAAATATTCATACAATGCGCTCTAACATGATTTATGTTGTAGCTAATGAACTAACGCATCGCAACAAACTTATTATTGATTAGTGCTTGGTGAAATCATTGATATTATTGATCTTTTCTCGATAGAATGGGAATGGGCGATTGCGACGAAGTAGCGCTCTACCCTATATGATAGAACTGGTGGAGGATCGACTGTATCGTTGAATATTTTATTGAACGGCTACGCAGTCTTTGTTAAATTAAACGAGTTTTTATTTACCCGACGTTTCGACGTTGTGTGATAGAAAATTGAATATGTCGCTATAAATTTAACTGTATGAATTATGAAATAGTCAAAGCAGGGGAAATGACTCTAATGTAGGCCTATAGATCTCAGATTGGGCCCTTCGCTAAAAATCTGCTATTTATAAATTTTATCAAGATAAACGGTACCAATGGATATTTCTGGTCGTTATTGAAAATGTAGTCGATTGCTGAATTTATGTGTGGGCCCAAATTAGGGGCATTTAGGCCGACATTACATCCATTTCCCCTAACATAATATGGACAGGTCTCACGAAATTCTGCTTCAATGGATTATGTCTCAAGGCATTAAAGTCGCCAGCCTACTTTTGCTCATTGATGCTTATTTTACAGCAGCTACTGTTCACAATCTTCCATGCACACCTCCCTTAGTGATTCTGAATTATCATTAAAACCCCATTTGAAACACAGGTACTAATTTTCTTTTGTATAGTTGTAGTAATTTACAAAACAAAATGCTAAAATTCTACAAAAAAATTACGAAAAAACAAAAAACAAAATGAGCCGCGTCCGAAAAAAAAACACACAAACATATCCACGAGCACAGCACACTTTGATCTGAAATATTTAGGTAGCTGTTTCGATGAGAGAAACTTTTTCACGCTTTATGATTTTTGATTGGTAAACTACACTACATAGGATGGTAAATATCAATACAAATCCAGATTCAGGGAAAGCGAAAATGTGGAAACACAGGTGCGTTTCCTCCATTGATTTAGCTAAATACAATTTAAGCATGGGCATGAGCATGATTGACCATCCGTGGTACTCCGCTACTGCCAGATCACCTGTAATTACACACGAGACCAATAGATGATGCTTGGAACTAGCACTAATCCTCAATATGTAAAAGCTGGTGATGTAATTGTAATTTACAATGGAATGGGTACGAATTTGTTGGTATTTTTTTTTTTTTTTATTAATTACTTTATTTGTACAGGCTCAATCGAATAAACTTTACAGAGCCGAGTTATCATTTTTGTTATACATTATTGATTTCTTATATTTAAAGTTAAAGGAGCTGGACCGGATACTCGCGGTTGTCTCGAGGTTAGTGGGGATTTACATTTTTTTTGGATGGGAAAAGGGAGAGGGAGGTTTGAAATGTGGTTTACGATACAAATATTTAATTAATCCTAAAACATGAACTAATTTCTATTCATCTTGAAAACAAACATAAAAAAAAACCCACACGTACAAAATACAAACTAAACACAAGGTTAATAAAACTTACAATCTAATGTTAATATTCTTAAAGTAAACATATATGAGTTTCATAAACTCCAGATCGCGTCTAGCCAAAATATCCCGAACTGGGACATTAGGTTGTCTACCTCGAGCCCGAAGGGAATCGTACAGTTCAGATCTGACTCCGCGATGCTCAGCACAAGACCAAATAATGTGATCTGCGTCCTGGTAACCTTGTCCACATTCACAGAGACTGCTGTCCTTCAGCCCAACACGGAACAAGTGAGCGTTTAACGAATAGTGATTGGACATGAGGCGAGACATCATACGAATGAAGTCTCGACCCACATCCAACCCCTTGAACCAAGAACTCTTCGACACCTTAGGGATGATCGAATATAGCCATCGTCCCAAACTCCCTTCACTCCACTTATTCTGCCAGCTGACGAGTGACTGTTGACGATAAATGAAGAAAAATTCATCGTAGGCGATTTGTCGATCGTAAATATCGCCTTCCATAGCGCCCACCTTAGCAAGTGAGTCAGCCATCTCATTGCCCGGAATCGAGCAATGAGATGGGACCCATGCAAAGGTGATGACAAAAGATCTTAAAGATAAAGCACTTAAAAGCTCTCGTATTTTCATGAGAAAATACGAGGAGTGCTTTACCGGCCACATAGAGCGAATAGCCTCGACAGAACTGAGACTATCCGTAAAAATAAAATAATGATCTGGTGCAAGTGAGGCGATCGTTTCTAGCGTATAATGTATTGCCGCCAGCTCAGCAACATATACGGAACAAGGAGCTTGAAGCATTCGAGAGGCGCTATGAAATTCGTTAAAAATACCAAAACCAGCGGACGACTCTATTAGTGATCCATCTGTGAAGAACGATCTTGCGGAATCAACTTGGCCAAACTTTGCAGCGTAAATTGACGGAACAATCATGGAACGATGATATTCTGGGATCCCACGAATCTCCCGCGTCATAGATAAATCAAAACTAACTGAATTGCCGAAGTCGGAGAAGCATACACGATGAGGATTATGCTGTGAGGGGCTGACATCCTGTGTTATGTACACGTAGTACAATGACATAAAACGAGTTTGAGGGTTCAGCTCAAGAAGCTTTTCAAAGTTTTCGATTACCAGTGGGTTCATAACTTCGCAACGGGTGAGGAGCCTGAGGGACAATTCCGAGAACCGATCCGATAGTGGCAACATGCCCGCCAACACTTCTAGACTCATCGTATGAGTCGAGTGCATGCATCCTAACGCGATACGAAGACAACGATACTGGATACGTTCCAGTTTGATGATGTGAGTTTTAGCCGCCGACTGGAAACAAAAACTACCGTATTCTAAAACCGATAAAATCGTTGTCCGGTACAACGTTAGAAGATCTTGCGGATGGGCTCCCCACCACGTTCCGGTAATTGTTCGGAGAAAATTGATCCTTTGTTGGCATTTTCGTCTCAGATACTCAATGTGGGATCTCCAGGTGCATTTTGAATCGAACCAGACCCCAAGATATTTGAAGGACATAGAATGAGTGATCGGTTTACCCAAAAGTTGAAGCTTTGGTTGTGCTGGGCTATGCTTCCTAGAAAAAACGACCAACTCAGTTTTCTCCGTGGAGAATTCGATACCTAGCTGAATAGCCCAAGTAGACAAATTGTCTAAGGTATCCTGTAAGGGTCCTTGCAGGTCGACCCCTTTGGGCCCTGTCATAGACACTACGCCGTCATCTGCAAGTTGTCTCAACGTGCAGTTGTCACTTAGACAATTGTCAATTTCTCTGACGTAGAAATTATACAAAAGGGGGCTTAAACATGAGCCCTGGGGGAGACCCATGTAACTAAATCGAGAAGCTGTAGAGTTTCCATGAGAAAAGCTCATATGTTTCTCTGACAGCAAATTGTACAAAAAGTTATTTATTAATGGAGAAAGGCCACAAGCGTGGAGTTTGTCTGAAAGGACTTCAACGGATACTGAATCAAAAGCCCCCTTGATATCCAAAAATACAAAAGCCATTTGCTCTTTTTTAGCAAAAGCCAACTGAATTTCTGTGGAAAGCAACGCTAGACAGTCGTTCGTTCCCTTGCCCCTACGGAATCCAAATTGAGTATCTGAGAGTAGGTGGTTCGTCTCAACCCATTTGTCCAAGCGAAAAAGGATCATTTTCTCCAACAATTTTCGAATGCACGATAACATCGCGATGGGACGATACGAGTTATGATCTGAAGCGGGTTTTCCAGGCTTTTTAATGGCTATAACTCTCACTTGCCTCCAATCATCCGGAACAATATTGAGCTCCAGGAACTGACAAAACAAGTTCAACATGCGCCTCTTAGCGACGTCTGGGAGGTTCTTCAACAAGTTGAACTTGATTCTATCAGCCCCCGGAGCCGAATTGCCACACGAAAGGAGCGCGAGTGAGAGTTCCAGCATTGAAAAAGGCTGGCTGATCTCGTCTACAGAATTCGTCGTTTCGCGAGGAATCATCTGTGCCGGCACGGAATCAGGACATACTTTTCGCGCGAACTTGAGAATCCAACGATCTGAGTACTCCTCGCTCTCGTTGTTCGAAGACCGGTTACGCATCCTTCGCGCCGCGTTCCAAAGCCTATTCATCGACGTTTCGCGCGATAATCCGTCCACGAATTGCCGCCAGTATCCGCGTTTCTTGGCTTTGATGAGGCTCTTGAGTTCGCGTTCAAGAGCCGAGTACGCTTCGAAATACACGGGTGTTCCACGTTTCCGGAAAAGCTTAAACGCGTCGGACTTTTTACGATAAACCTCAGTGCATTGGTGGTCCCACCAAGGGGAAGGAGGTTTCCTACGCAAAGACGTTCCAGGAACCGGCCGAGTTTGAGCTCGAAGCGCGCTGTCCAAGATCAGATTGGAGAGGAAGTTATATTCCTCCAACGGTGGAAGCCCTTCTACCGACGACACGGCTTCCTCTATCACGGTCTTGAACGTTGTCCAATCGATATTACGGGTGAGGTCGTACGCGACGTTAACGGATTCCGACGGATTGAACCCACTGGCAATCGAAATTTTGATCGGCAAGTGATCACTACCGTGGGGATCCTGGATCACATTCCACGTGCAATCCAACGATAATGAGTTAGAGCAAAGTGTGAGGTCTAATTTACTTCCATTCGAAGATGGTCCAGCCAAACGTGTTACTTCTCCATTGTTAAGAATTGTCATATTGAAGTTATCACAGAGGTCATATATAAAAGTAGAACGGTTGTCATCATACAGTTCCCCCCAGCCTGTACCGTGGGAATTAAAATCTCCCATAATCAACCGTGGAGCAGGAAGTACTGAACATATATCTGAAAGTTGTTTTCGATTAACAACGGCTCTAGGAGGAATATAAACAGAAGCAATACAAAGGCTCTTACCTTTAATAATAGCCTGACATGCGACAACTTCAATACCTGTAAATTGTGGAAGATTCACTCTATAGAAAGAATGGCACTTTTTGATCCCCAAAAGTACCCCTCCTCCACGCGAATCCTCACGATCCAGTCGAATAATGTTAAAATCATAAAAAGGAAGATCTATATCTGAAGAGAGCCAAGTTTCACAAAGAGCAAATGCATCACAATCATTATTGTGAACTAAAAACTTAAAAGAGTCTAATTTAGGAATAAGACTTCGACAATTCCACTGTAGAATAGTGATCAAATCCCCGACCTCGTTTGGAAAATTATCCATCGAAGGAAATGATTGCTGCAATGAGGGGCCACTTCAATGTCAATTGCTTCAAGAGGGTCTTCACAGTAGGAAGCATTGCCAGAACAATGCTTTTGAGAGGATCAGAAATATTCAGGTACTTGAGAATATCGTCCACAATTTTATCAAATGAGAACAACCCAGATGAAGAAGGGGCTTCTGTTCTTAAAAATGGGACATCAGGGGTTTTGGATGTCCCCGGGAGAGGTGGAAAATCCTGGGTATAGTCAGTTCTTCTGAATCCAGGAGGAGTAGAAACTTCCTTTTTTCCACCACTCCTTGATTTGGGCAAGCTGATTTGGGGTTCTTCATTCTCAACTTTCCGCGAACGGATGCGTTTTCGTTTCCGTGCTGAAAAACAGAAAGAAGTTCCCTCCTCAGCCAAGTCAGAGTCAGTCTCGTCATCTGACAAAAGAGAAAAGGGATTTTTGTCGTTGGTCGATGGCGTGGCCGTCTTAAGCATTTCTGCAAAAGACTGCCGGGAACGTTCCTTAAGTGAGCGTTGTAATTTCTCCCCGCGTTGTTTGTACACCGGGCATGACGAGATACCATGAGGAGTTCCCTTACAGTACACGCATTTTGGTGCGGTAGCTGCACAGGTGTCATCCCCATGCTTCTCTCCGCATTTGGAACAGCGTGCCTTGCTGCCACAGTGGGAGGCCGTATGTCCCAACTGCTTACAGTTTTGGCAGTTCATGACCCGGGGAACGAACAAACGCACAGGTAGTCGAAGTTTTCCCAGCTCGATGTAGTGAGGAAGGGCTGAACCAGAAAAGGTCACACGGAACGAGTCTGTGGGGGTAAAACTCTTTTTACCCTCGCTGACAGATACTGAACCCAGTTTTTGGACATCCAGTATCTTCACCGGAGGAAGCAAACGGTTCTTGAAACGGCCAACCGCCTGTTTCTCCAAGATCTCGGGGGTCAGACTCGCTTCGGTGACCACACCTTCGATCTCCACATCACGAGCTGGGATGTAAACTCTATACTCGAGCGTGAAGAGCTGGGAGGCAGCAATCTCGTTAGCCTGCTTCAGGTTAGAGACGGAGACACGAAGTTTATTGTGCCTAACCTTCGTGATTTCAGTCACGGCCGAGTATCGCTTCGTCAGATCATTCGTAATTTGCATTACATTCAAAGGTTTGTTTCTGGGCTGAAAGTAGACAACCCATGGGCCAGTCGAGTCATCTGGATAGGCTCGCGATCGGGGGTTTATCTGAGCCTGTCCTTTGCCAGACTGAGACGATGAACCAGGGAGAGATGACGTACGTTTTCGACCCTTCTTGCCATCGCGTGGCAAAGTGGTGTCATCTTCCGACAAAACGTCCATTTCGTCTTGCGACAAAATGTCCATTTTGCCGTACTAGTGGGAGCGAAAAACGCTCTACCACTGAAACGATAATCACTCGGACACAATACACAAAAAAAAAAACTACAAACACAGAACACAAACTTAAAATTTAACTGTGGGCGAAAGAGAGAAACAAGAACAAAAACTTATCTGATAATCCTATACTACTACCACCGAGCGTTTAAACGGCAGCAGCGGAGCGACGCGCAGCGTGGATGATCTTCGATCAGCGTGTGCGGGCGGTCTTCGTTGGTGTGTGCTTATGTGAGGGTCGGCACTCAGCTGAACACACGATGATAGATGAGCGGTGTAAATGCGGAGGCAGATGCTGACACTCGATGACGATGATCCGTGTGCAGGTATGCGTTACCACGCACCGATGGTGCGCAAAATGGTTGGCGAATTGGCAATCGTAAAAACAATTTTCCTTCCGATGATGCCGAAAACACACTTTCTTCTCAGAAAAAAACTCACTTTTAGTTAATTATTTAGCTGGGAACTCTAAGCGAGAAAAAACTGACAATTTAAATCAAGCGAATAGCGAGAAAACTTCCAAAATAGCGGAGCGCGAACTAAGTCGACCGTACTTCTTGCTAGGACGCAGTGGAATGAATTTTGTTGGTATGATACTCACTTTATTGGAAGCAAAGAAAACCTTTGCACTCCCATGAGTAATCCCTGGAATGTCAGGATTGGGGAATGGCTCGTTTTGGTAAACGATGCGCTGAATTCAAGTGATGTGCTTGTGAAAAAAACTATATGAATCTATCGTGTAAAGGAGCTAGCAACTGAACCCATGAACTTCTGCTGAGTAAACAAAACCGGTCACCATTAGGTCAGCGAGCCCTCTCATTACAACCTACTATTTATCATTGAGTTTATTACCATTCAAGCCCGGCAATGATACCAACTAACGATTTTTGATTGGTTTATCAATTAAAGTATGGACAATAGACTGATGCAAATTTTGACATTTTCGCTCCACAGTGCTCAAACGGTTCCAAATCGGGTCCTGATTAGTCTCCCAAAATTTGAGCTCATTCGATAAGAAACTGACTTGGCACAAACCATTTGAAGTTTATATGGAAATTACTATAGGAAAACCAAATGTTTTGTTCATATCCATCTAACAATTTACCATATCGCTCTGCTCTAAAAAATGATAACTGAGCTCGTAGAAAATTTTGTCAGCTACAACTTTGTCCTTAACTACTTTTCAATATAATTTAAGCATCAAAAGTTATCAATAATTCAAGCCACTAATGTCTTACGATTATGCGCAACATTGGTGTTTCTGGTGCTTGGAATAGAGCACAAAAATCATGGCTACTATGTCACACTGCAAGATACAGTGTTGCTCACAAAACAGCTGCTTGATCATGCCATAAGATTATCAATCTCTTAAACAATTAATAACTATTTTATTTGACGTTTGGCTCAACAACTATATTCTGCTAAGTTGAAGCTGAGAAAATTTTCCATAAGTATAGCTTTTGAATTTTTGAACAGTGCTATATGGAAAAAGGTAAGAAGACAATGAACAAAAAGTTTTGATTTCCCATAGTAATTTCCATATAAACTTCAAATGGTTTGTGCCAAGTCAGTTTCTTTGCAAATGAGTTCAAATTTTGGGAGACTAATCAGGACCCGATTTGGAACCGTATGAGCACTGTGGAGCGAAAATGTCAAAATTTACATCAGTCTAATGGACAACCCTGTTGGTTCCAACTACGTCAACTATGGATAGATTTACGTCAATAGTGTGAAATAGATTTATTGAAATCATGGTTCGATACCGCCCATTTCTAGTGTGAGGGGGAACACTAGAAATGGGCGGTATCGAACATCGAACCATGATTTCAATAAATCTATTTCACACTATTTCAAAACTACCAAAAAATAGGTAGCATCTTTTCAGTTCCCTGCATAATTGCTTGCCATTTCCGTGTTATATCATGTAAAATAGATCAATCTTGCACATCTAGGAGAAAAAACGGGGCTGGTGAGTTGTTATGGCTCATACATTTTTCGCTAGTCTAATATCATTTTAAAATCTGTGGTCGAGAAGTTGTGACAAAATGTGACAAGAGGTTGGAGGGAGGGGGTATTTGTTATGATTCCGTATGGAGTTAAAATATTGTCTTAGTTATTCCGAGATAAAAGTTCTGCTGAATCAATGCACTGCAAAACGGTTTCGTTTACAAATGAAACCATTGCATATTCACGACACTCTTTTAATGTTTATATAATTATAAGCATGCAGCGTGCTTCATATGATGTTGACTCCAATTTTGATTATATTTGTTCAGTAACAGATAGTGATTTGAAAATATTCGATCATGAGACTTTAGTGATTAAAGTAATAGATAGTATAAATAATAATGAGAATCTTGTAAAATTGAAGCTGGAAGAAATATTTGAAATAGGCTGTTTCGAATTATGTGGAGACAAGCACGGATTTTCCATTAACGACCGGTAATTTTAATTTGGCGACACCACGTTGAATTTGGTATTCGTGCTGTGGAAAAATAACATGGAGCGTAAATGTACGATTGTTGCAGTTTTTTTTTTATCTAAAACGCGCTCTTGAAACAATATCCAGGCCATTATTTTTAAGATCAATCAAGCGCTTTGGAATTGCGAGTACTGTATATAAATGGTTTGAAAGCTATTTGTGTGACATGACTCAACGGAATATTTTTAATGATTCTGACGGGTCACGAATCGTGTTGAATAACCTTGGAGTTCCCCAGGAACGTGTATTAGGCCCCCTTATATGTATTATGTATATAAATGACTTGCGATGTGTTTTACGGTTTTGCAACATTAATCTTTTTGCAGATGATACTGTGTTATTCCTTGCAGGTAAGGATTTAGATGATGCCGTTTTACACTTGAATGAAGATTTGCATTCCTAAGCAGATGGTTAAGCAATTGAGATTGAATATAAGTAAAACTAAATTCATGGTAATTTTGCGGAATCGATTAAATTAGAACGTATCGGTTGTAATTGATGATGAGGCTATTGATCGCTTTCGGGGGATTAAATAACTTGGCGTGATTATTGACGACAAACTCAACTCTCACATTGACAATTTGAAAATTGCGAAGAAGTATAGAATTCTATGTCGATTGAAAAACGATTTAACTATTACCAGTAAAATACAGCTATACAAATCATTCATCTCTCCTCATCTAGGTTTTTACCCTACTAGTGAGAGGCAATCACGCTTACCACTGCAAAAACTATTTTGTTCACCACGATGGTGAGTATTATACAAAGGTTTGAACCTCGGATATAGTGGACTGAATTTAACATTTGATAAACTAAAAAAAATGATTATTGAAGCTTATTAGGAAGATGCTTTGAATTAGTAGTAAGTTCTGAATCTAAGTAAGTCTGGCTGAATGTCGGAGCTTCGTGAGCATTCCTGACTATGCTGAAAATTACGACATGATCAAATTGTGGAAATGCTTAGTTGATTATTCATGAACTCTGGATCGCTGGTAATGCTCACATTTATATCGCTATGAAGCAACTTAAAAGTGTTCAGGAATTTTTATCTGTAACTGTAACCAGTTCGTTTTTTCTAATCTGGTCAAATATTATATTTAATTATCTTGAAGATAAATCGTCCAGCTCAAACCTTTGTAGGGGTAAGCGGTGGGACCATCATTATCATCATATGATAGAAGAGGAGATGACGTTCAGCCTAATTTACGAAGGGTATATCATAGAAGTTGCTTTTGTACTGATTCTAATCTTTCTGAAATCGATGCCATACAATGCTGCAATATTCCAGTTTTGAACTCACATAGACAATGTACAGTAATGACCCGATTTGGTCAGTCCCCTTTTTGAAAATGTTTTCGAATGTTCTACGAAAACCATGTGCTTTTTGCACCAAAGTATACCTTAAACATCCATCTTAAAGACGAATGAGAAAGATTTGGAATTACGGTTTTGCGAAATTATTGAAATATGAAAGTCTGATGCGTTGAGGGGCTGATAAACTCGGGTTATACTAAGAGATGAACTAGCCATATGGCGAAAAATCTCTATGATAAAAAAAAAAAACTCGGGTTATTACTGCATACTGTTTTAATTGTGTATGGACCCTGAAAGCTATAGCAAAAGTACTGGGTAAAGCCTAGCATGTTATTTGCCCTGTGAATAATTGTGTTGTAATGGTCTATGAAAGTTAGTTTGGAGTCTATTCACATTTTTCTACATCCTGATTTCCTAATGCATTTGGAATAGGCTTTTTCAACAACATATGTACAATATGTGTATTTCATTCTGGCAGTGAACCAGTTTTGGCCCAAGAGGTTCCCTAATTGGGCCTATCTTAGTTTTAAATTTTTATCATTGTTTACCAAGTGTATTTTCGAGCAGGGTTAAATAGAACATAGATTTTGTCATATGTCTACGTGAATAAATTTATTTCAAATAAATATATAAAGCCAATAAGGGGAGCACTAGTGCCATAACTGGCTCTCTACTTTATATTAATATCTTGGTCATTTATTATTTCCAAAAAGAGTTTCATGTCATCGGCATAGATTAGCACTTTTAGTTTATTGAGAATGAAGAAAATTAAGTAATTAGCTAAATTTGTAAGTTGGGAAATCGCCCAAACAATCCCACTGCCAGCACTGCTACAAGTCGTGTCCATGTAAATATGCTCTGTTTTTCTCCTTTTTCAAATTGAAGAAAGCATCACGAAGGCGACGGCGACGTTTGGTTGGTACTATTCTGGTGCGAGATGAGCGAAGAGATCCCCACAACTGACGATGATGGACCCGGAGCTGCGCTGAGCATGACTTGGTCTGACGGTGTCTGTTGCAATTGCATTTTGTAGTTGCTGTTGATGTTGATGATGATGATCATCATCATCATCATCACCACGATGACGGCGACGGCGATGGTGATGCTTTTCAGTCGAACGGACCAGAACATCAGGCACTGGATTCTAGGGCGAGCCGCCTCGAGGAGAAGGAACATATCGCCGGTCGGGAAAACAACCACCAACCAGCGGACGGACGGATGAAAAACGGAATATCATTCAGAAAAGAAGCGGAGTTGTCTGTTTTTTCCTTCAACTTCTTCGATTGGCGTTTTTCTCCCAAGAAGACTTGGCCGCGAAGCGAACGAGAGATGATATTCAGTTCATTCTATTGATGCTGTGTGTGACCTATCTCTTTTCTTCATCCTCTTCTTTGTCGCTGTCATCCGAGTGCCTATGCCAATTGGCAATTGCTCTCTTGTTCGTCCGTGGTGTGTCGTTGGATTGCAGTGCGCGAGTTTTGCGCTCCTTTTTTGATGCACGATTATCACCCTTTGTGACTGGATGGAATCCTGCCAAGTTCGCGCCCGCGGATCGGATCTGCTCTCGCTCGTCGACACTCTTTTCCTTTACCCCTTTGGCCTCAAGCACGCTGCATCGCAGACGAGGGTTGGGTTGAGTGATTTTGTTTTTTGCCATGTTCAATTACCTGCAGAGTACTTTCTTTATTGTGTGGCCGGGATGCATTCGTTACGATTTGCACAAATTTGGGAAGGTTGGATTGGAAAAGTTTTATGTAGGTATGTAAAGGCAGGATAGTGTTACAGGCAATTTTAAAGAAGAATCATTCGTTTGTTTGAATAAATGTCATAGCAATTCTTATAATGTATACGTTCCGGAACATGTCCCGGATTGGAATCCTTCTTAAACTACAGTAACATTTAGTTTATTTTTATAACCAAAACCTTCGCTTCGTTTTTTTCTTTTTCTGTATTCGATTATAGTACGCATGTCTAATAATGAATAAATACTTAAAAATTAAGACTTCCAATAGAATAGTGACAGGATAAATAATTCATAAGTAGGGCTGTTTAAACTATATAAGGTGGTCATTTAATGCTACAAAATGCAATATTACAAATAGTCATTATCCAAAAATGCGATGTTCTAAATTATTGACTCATACATTAAGAAGCAGACGATTATCCAATAATATTGTCCAACTACTGTAACACAAAATCAAAACGTGTTAACACTAACATTGAGAATCCTCACGATTCTTTCAATCGTTCTTAAACTTTTACAAAAAAAATCTGATTGATGTACATGTAGACCACAACCCTTTTAAAAATGTTGCAACAATTTTGTATGTTCGAGTTTCCTGGGCATAGAGTATGATTGTGCTTACCACACAATATACAAATGCATGGTATTGGCATCGAAAGTTTCAATTAATAACTGTGGAAGTGCATCTAGAACACTAAGTTGAGAGCACGCTCCGTAACGTGGGTAGATCACCTTTTCGTGGTACGTTACGGGATCCTAGTCCTGACTACTTCAAACTTGGAGAACAGGATTTTTCAGTAATAAAAGTAACACATCTTTGTCCTTGTTACTTTGTATGCCTTGTTGATAGTGACAAAACTCGGCTTTGTACACCGAGGATGATCTTGAAACAAGGAAAAAAAATAGTTAGGGGAAACAGCTCTATTGTTGCGGTACGTTAGCAGTGTCAGAAGCCTATTGTTGTGTATGGAGACCTCCATACACAACAATAGGCTTCTAACGCTGCTAACGTACCGCAACAATAGGGCTGTTTCCCCTGGTTAGTCTTCATCTATGTGATTCCTAATCTTCTATTCGTTGTTCCCTAGGTTGAAGTGGTTAAGACTAGGGTTCTGATGCATGGTCATTATCGGTGTTATTCCTTAATTTATTTGCAAAGGAATCCAATTTTAACTGACAAACTGGTGCGCCTTTGGAGGGTGTTTCAACACTCCGAAGGGTATAAATAGCGGAACCTTTGAATTAGAGTCAGATCCTTGCGATAAGTGCAAGAATGACAACTGTAAAAAAAATCGAATACTTCATCATGTCTCAATAGTACGGGATGTACTACAATAGATCAAATTACTGAGGGAAAAATGTTGAGAGCACGCAATAAACTAATATGCGATAAACAATAAGCTTGAAATACGAAAAAGAAAAAGAAGCTAAAAAGCAATCTTTCGGGAACACCCGATGTCAATTCATAAAAAATCTAGACTCAAGAATTTCATAAGGCTCGACTTATGAACGACACAGTGCGACTTATGAAAGATTTTTGTCTAATATGAGATCTTATACGCCATTAGCTATTCCATTTTCCCAAGCACCACAAAGCCCGTAATCTCAACGTCCATGGTTTGGTTCCTCTGGTCTGCTCCGTTTAATTTTTTTTTTATGATATTATTATTTACAAGGCAAATCAATGAAATTCATGCAGATTTCTTATGGCTAAAACTCATAAGGGATTCTTATGGAATTCTTACGTTTTTTTTTTATTTGATTATAATAAGGGACCATGCATAAATGGCGTAGCATTTGAGGGGGGAGGTGAGGGTTTCAGAATTTGTGACCGGCCATGTATTGGATATAGCCAAATACGCTACGAGGGGGGGGGGAGGAGTATAAATTGATTAAAAATATGCTACGTCATTTTTGGATGCTCCCTAAGAGTACACGGAAACAAATCCGATTCCATTTTCATGAATAAAAAATCATGAAATGAAAAAACTTGCCATCCCATGAAATCGTAACAATGATTCATGATTTCGGGATGGAAATTCATGATTTCATAATGCAGAGGAATCAAGACCGCTACAAGCGTTATACGTACTTGGCAAACCGTGTTCATAAACCGCACTACATAGGCAGCTCTTATATGCCTTTTGCCTTCATTCTTATACAAGTACTGAGAGTCTAGTGGTCAAAGTATGGATTCAATGATCTCAGGGTTCTTGGTTCGAATGCAGTCTGATGCTTTAGTTTATTCTTTTTACATTTTTTGGTTAAAAGTTAAACCTATGAATTTAGCTCATGATTTCAACTAGGATGATTCATGATTGTGGGAATGTTTGCTGCGTTACGCAAAAGTTGCTCATGATTTCATGAATATTATTCATGGTGTATTTTCATAACACGAAAATACGCTGTGTTCATGAAATCATGAGTCATTTTTCTCATTTCGGAGATCGGATTTTTCCCCGTGTAATCGTTATTAAGAGTCGTCAGGTCGTTTTAGTGATTTTAAGGTTATTTGTGAACTCAGTGTTCAGTGTTTTATTCAGTGTTTTCAGATCATTTTCACAAATTTCTGAGCCGTTTCAATACCATTCTGTTCATGAGTTTCATGCGATCATGCAATTTAATGAACGTTGAAGACTTTTTTTAGTTTTCACGTGAGTTTTTAAGGCTATTTTGAATTCACAATATAAGTTGCAATATTTCGAATTTTCTCAAAGTGTGATAAAAGTTTGAGAACTTTAGTTGCTTCAAAAATTGCTTTTTACACTATCAAAAACATACCTCAATTTTATTCATATAACGTACTTCAAACTATGTCCTTTCAAATTTAAATTTGTATAATTTTATGTATTTACTCCATGCTCAGTGCCTTGGGCTTTGGAAAAACCTTGAGGTAGTTTAATAACTACCAGGTCCCAGGGCTGATCTAGATCTCTACCACATTGGAAAGATGCACACTAATGTTGCCAGATCAGTGTTGATGCTTACCAAACGGGCATTTGAACCCGCTTGTTAAAGCATATTAACAAATTAATTATCACCATATTTTTTTATCTGGGCTAATAATAAATTATTAAGCATAGCATTTGATTTTTAGGTACAAATGCTGGATTTAGTCGCAGTAGAAATCATCTGTTTTTAATCAATCCTTTATTGAATTTGATTTATTTCTGTGGGTATGCACATTTGAAACGTATCATCACAAAGATTCTGAACTCGGTATACAGCTTTTGGGCGGGAAGCGTGGTTTTTTTTATCTATTTGTGGAATCAATTCGTAGAAAAACGAAGCGAAAGACGAATCAAGCCATAAATGCATGAATTTTTATTTGGCGGTGAATTTTTTGGTGTGATATATATTACGCTTACTATTAAAATGTTGGTCATGACGAGAGGAGCAACACAAAAGTTGGGTAAAGAAGAATTGCATTATAACACACCATCGACTGGAAATACTCTCGCAATGTGGGGCTTTAGGTAGTGATGATACGTCGCTAGAACTATTCCACAGCCCCAGATAGTAATGAGCAAGGGCGGACGCTCACCTTTTGCCTGTAGATTTGAAGACATACCTACTTCAAATCTCCACGTACATCGTACGGGTTAGGCAAAAGGTATGCGTTCGAGTTTGTACTGTCGCATTAATGGCCCTTCGCTCATTTTAAACTTCTATTCAATTTTCATACTGCCTTACTCTAACGGAACTATCAACCTACCCTCTTCTAAAGATCATGCTCTAGCTAATAAATTATCACACTAAAAGCTTCATGTTAGCATTTACAACCAACTCTATTAAAATGTTGTTTCACCATGTTTAAAGAGAAACGTAGGTATGTTGCCAAATGGCATCACTATGCATTTAAGGGTTAACCACAAGACCTTCAAGAAAACTAATAACGCGAAGTCTGGAAAAGGCAATGACCAATCTAATTTTATTTTAAATCTTATTTTAGTAGATTAGGATATTCAATTGAGCTGGAGCGGTTATTAAAATGCTATATAATCTTTCAAGCATTTTTCTCATATTTTGGGATGCAAAGGTTTAAAAATTATTATGTTTTTTGTATTTGGTGTTTTAAGTATCTTAAATTTGACTCAAATCAGAGCAGAACTCTCAGTAATGAATTCATTTATAATTAAAAGACTCATTCCAATTTTAAATTATGTACAGCTTACACATTCCATTTGTAGCATCGTGGCCAATACAATCCAAATAACATCAAACCACCTAACACAATCTAATCATTATCCCTTACCATGGCGATCATGTAGTCTGCATGTGACGAGTCAGCCTTGGATTGCTGCAAAATGAAAATGAAAATAAATTTGCCTCATGCTCAATAATTTACATTTTTTTACAGGTCTTCAGGAGACTTAGATTTGCTTTAACACTCCGAATACGATGCCTCCGAAAAACGTGTAACGGCAAGTTTGCAATTGCACAACTTAGCCATTTCTTTATGAATTTCAAAAATTGTGGTACCTTTAGAATTCTTAGGGTTTCTAGATGATTTTGATTGCAAAAAACTTGGAAATAGAGTCGTCTACTTTTTTAAAAAGCGAAAAGAGTTGTTACACGTTTTTTTTGAAAGGTGTGTTTGTAGGGTTTTGCAAGTGGCGCAAGATCTGTAATTTAGATTAATGGGCACAAATGTTCACAATTAGCCAGAATACAGTCATGGTTCCTATATATGGATCCTGGAGACAACGGAACGGTCCTCGAAAAATCCGGAACATCCGTAAAAATGGTCAATCCATTATCCTGATCCTAGCGCTTTGCGATTTTTTTGAAAACATTAAGAACTGTGATATAAACAAATATTTGGGGTCGTGACATAAACATTTACCTGGATGACCATGGGACCGTCCTCCGGAAGATCCGGAACATCCGTAAAAGTGGATAATCCATGAATCTGATCCTAGAGCTCCGTGTTTTTTTTTAACATTAGGATCTGTGATATAAGAATGAATTTAGGTCATGGACCCAGATGGCCATGGGACCGTCCTCCGGAAGATCCGGAACATCCGTAAAAGTGGTAAATCCACTCTCCTGATCCTAGAGCTCCACGTTTTTTTTATAAACATTAGGAACTGTGATGATGGAAATAATTAGGGGTTGTGACATAAACATGAACCTGAACGTCATTAGGACCATCCTCCGGAAGATCCGGAACATCCGTGAAAGTGGTCAAGCAATGAAAATGATCCTAGAGCTCCGCAGTTTTTGAAAAAAAAAACACTAAGAACTGAGATGATAGAATGAATTTAGGGTCGTGACATAAACATGGACCTTGATGGGTATGGGACCGTCCTCCGAAAGATCCGGAACATCCATGAAAGTGGAAAATTCACGAAACTGATCCGAGAGCTCAGTGGTTTTCGTGAAAATGTTAGGAACTGCGATATTAGAATGAATTTGGGATCGTGACATAAAAATGGACCCAGATGGCCATTGGACCGTCCTCCGCAAGATCCGAAAATTCCGTAAAAGTGGTCATTGTATGAAACTGACCCTAGAGCTCCACGGTGTTTTCGAAATCACTTGGAACTGTCATAAATAAATTAATTTGCGGTCGTGACATAAACATGTACCTAGAAGGCCATGGGACCATCCTCCGCAAGATCTAAAACATCTTTAAAAATGGTCAATCTTTGAAACTGATCCTAGAGTTCTACGGTTCTTTCGAAAGCATGTGGAACTGCGATATAAGAAAGAATTCGGGGTCATGACATAAACACGTACCGGAGACGAACCAACCCCGGGGTGAAAGTCTCCTTAATAAAGATAAGAAAAAAACTCGGACCTGGATGGCCATAGGACCGTCCTCCGGAAGATACGGAACATCTATAAAAGTGATCCAGAGGTTTCTTATATCACAGTGTTTAAAATAGAACTGCAGAGCTCTAGAATCAGTTTCACAGTATGATAAATTTACGGATGTTCCGGATCTTTTGGAGGACAGTCTCATGGCCATCCGGATCCATGTTTATGTCACGACCCTAAATTCTATCTTAAATCGCAGTTCCAAGAGTTTTCGAGAAAAAAAACCACGGTTTTTTCACAGTTTCATCGATGATCCACTTTTACTAATGATCAGGATCTTCTGGAGGACGTTCCAATGGCCATCCAGGTCCATTTTTACGGATCTTCCGGAGGACTGTCCCATGGTCATTCGGTTCCATGTTTATGTTAAGACTCCAAATTCATTCTAATATCACAGTTCCACGGTTTTTCGTTCTTGGATCAATTTTATGGCTTGCAATAGGGCTAAGGCCTTGTTGTCCTCTGCTGTCCGAAGAAGCCGTCGCCACTCTACTCGTTCCATGGCCAGACTTTGCCAGCCTCGTAGTCTGCGAAGGGTCCGCAGGTCACCTTCTACTTGGTCGATCCACCTTGCCCGCTGCGCTCCTCTTCTTCTTGTTCCTGTTGGGGCGCTTTCGAGAACCATTTTCACTGCGTCGTCGTGCGACATTCTTACGACATGCCCAGCCTACCGTAGTCGCCCAATTTTTGCAATGTGAACGATGGATGGTTCTCCCAACAGCTGGTGCAATTCTTGGTTCATTCGCTTCCTCCACGTTCCGTCATCCAAGGGCGCGTTTGTCCTCCACGAGCATAGTCACGGTCTCGTGGCAGTAGACTAACAACTGGTCTAATCAGCGTCTTTTAGATAGTCAAATTCGTGGCGAATTTTATTCGTCCGGAGCATCCTCCGGAGTCCAAAGTAGGCACGATTCCCTGCCATAATGCGTCTTTGAAATTCTCTGCTGGTATCATTTTCGACGGCCAGTGAGCCAAAATACACGAACTCATCGACCACATCGATTTCGTCACCGTCAATCTGAACTCGGGGTGGGAGGCTAACATTGTCTTCCCTAGAACCTCTTCCTTTCATGTATTTTGTGTTTAATGCGTTGATGGCAAGACCAATCAACCTAGCTTCGTACTTCAGTCTGATGTACGTTTCCGCCTTCGTCTCAAAGTTCCGTGCCATGATGTCGATGTCATCGGTGAAGCCAAGAAGCTGTCTTGATACTCGTGTCTATGCCAACTCTTCTGATCACACCTTCTAACACGATGTTGACTAGCAGACACGAAAATCCAACCCCTTGCCGTAACCCCCTTCGAGATTCAAAGGGACTCGAGAGTGTCCCCGATACTCGAACAACACACATCACTCGATCCATCATTGCCTTGACCAATCGCGTCAGTTTATCTGGAAATCCGTACTCGTGCATAATCTGCCATAGCTGATCACGATCGATTGTGTCGTATGCGGATTGAAATCGATGAACAAATGAAGTGTAAGCAAGTTGTATTTGTGGCATTTTTGCAGAACCTGCCGAATCGCGAATATGAACCCATGAATTCCTGCTGGTATTGCCCAAGAAATCAGCAGTGTGATCGCGCGGTAGTTGCAGCAATCCAACTTGTCGCCCATTTTGTAGATTGGGCATACAACACCTTGCTTCACTCCTCCGGTAATATCCCCTCCTCCCAAATCTTGGCAATTACCCAGTGCAGCGCTCTAGCCAATGCTTCACCACCGTATTTTAATAGCTCACTTGGTTGTTGATCTACACCAGTTGCTTTGTTGTTCTTCAGTCAAACGATCTCCTCCTCAACTTCTTGAAGATCAGGGGCCAGTAGCCTGTCGTCTCCTACACGTGCTCCAAGGTCTGTTGCCGTGCCACCTTCGTTTTCTGCTGCATCGCCGTTGAGGTGCTCGTCATAGTAATGCTTCCACCTCTCAATTTTATGGAGTGACCATTTTACGGATGGATTGCTGATCTTCCGGACGACGGTCCCATGGCTGTCTAGGTACATGTTTAAGTCACGATCACAAATTCATTCTTATATCACAGTTCCTAATGTTTTTGGAAAAAAAACTGCGGAGCTCTAGGATCAGTTTCATTGATTAACCTCTTTTACGGATGTTCTGGACTTACCAGAGGATGACCCCATGGCCATTTGGGTCCATGTTTATGTCATGACCCCAAAATATTTCTTATATCGCAGTTCCACATGCTTTCGAAAAAACCGTAGAACTCTAGGATCAGTTTCGAGGGTTGACCATTTTTAAAGATGTTCTAGATCTTGCGGAGGACGGTCCCATGACCTTCTGGGTACATGTTTATGTCACGACCGCGAATTAATTTATATATGACAGTTCCAAGTGTTTTCGAAAAAAAAACCGTGGAGCTCTAGGATCAGTTCCATACATTGACCACTTTTACGGATTTTTCGGATCTTCCGGGACGTTCCGATGGCCATCTGGGTCCATGTTTATGTCACGATCCCAAAATCATTCTAATATCACAGTTCCTAACGTTTTCAAGAAAACCACGGAGCTCTAGTATCAGTTTCGTTAATTTTCCACTTTCACGAATGTTCCGGATCTTTCGGAGGACGGTCTCATGGACATCCAGGCTCATGTTTATGTCACAAGCCTAAATTCTTTCTATCATCACAGTTCTTAATGTTTTCAAGAAAACCACGGAGCTCTAGGATCAGGATCGTGGATTTACCACTTTTACGGATGTTCCGGATCTTCCGGAAGACGGTCCTATGGACATCCAGATTCATGTTTATGTCACAAGCCCAAATTCTTTCTATCATCACAGTTCCTAATGTTTATAAAAAAACGCGGAGCTCTAGGATCAGGAGAGTGGATTTACCACTTTCACGGATGTTCCGGATCTTCCGCTGGATGGTCCGATGGCTATCTTGGTCCATGACCCAAATTCATTCTTATATCACAGATCCTAATGATAAAAAAACGCGTAGCTCTAGGATTAGTTTCATGGATTGATCACTTTTACGGATGTTCCGGATCTTCCGGAGGACGGTACTATGTAAATCCAGGTTCATGTTTATGTCACAAGCCCAAATTCTTTCTATCATCACAGTTCCTAATGTTTTCAAAAAAACAACGGATCTCTAGGATCAGGATCGTGGATTTATTACTTTTACGGATGTTCCGAATCTTCCGGAGGACGGTCCCATGGCCATCGGGTCCATAAACCAAATTCATTCTTATATCACAGATCCTAATGTTAAAAAAAAACACGGAGCTCTAGGATCAGATTCATGGATTGTCCACTTTTACGGATATTCCGGATCTTCCGGAGGACGGTCCCATGGCCATCCAGGTAAATGTTTATGTCACGACCCCAAATATTTGTTTATATCACAGTTCTTAATGTTTTCAAAAAAACCGCAGAGCTCTAGGATCAGGATCATGGATTGACCATTTTTACGGATGTTCCGGATTTTTCGAGGACCGTTCCGTTGTGTCCAGGATCCATATATAGGAACCATGACTGTATTCTGGCTAATTGTGAACATTTGTGCCCATTAATCTAAATTACAGATCTTGCGCCACTTGCAAAACCCTACAAACACACCTTTCAAAAAAACGTGTAACAACTCTTTTCGCTTTTTAAAAAAGTAGACGACTCTATTTCCAAGTTTTTTGCAATCAAAATCATCTAGGAACCCTAAGAATTCTAAAGGTACCACAATTTTTGAAATTCATAAAGAAATGGCTAAGTTGTGCAATTGCAAACTTGCCGTTACACGTTTTTCGTAGGCTTCGTAGTCGGCGTAAAGTTTTTTACCCACCGTATTCGGAGTGTTAATCTGCGAAAATGTGTTTACTAACAAGTTATAAAAATTGATTGATGACGATTTTCACTATAAATTTAAAATAAAAAATATAATGCTAAAAATCTAATTTTTTTTAACGAATACCCTAAGTAAGTAAATTCTGAAAATAACTCTAAAATAGACGAGAGATAGAAAAAAAATGTTTATTTTAGAGTTTGATAAGTTACCATGTAGGACTATAGTGTATTCATAGGCATTGGTTTTAATATCATTAGTTGGTAAATCTTCTATTTTGTAGAAATTTAAATCGATATTTTCGTTACACAATCATCAATTTACCCCCGGTTTACGGTACTCATTATGAAAGTTTTCGGATCGCAACTTTCCTAACATTTGATAATATATTGAGGACCAAAGCACACGTGATGAGCAGGCAACGTGAGTATGAGAAAATCTGCGAAAAAATAACGGTAACCCACAAATCCCATTCAGTGCACGGGTATCAATAAGGTGCACGTAATACTTGGCTAATGACGTGTAGGACATTAAATTTTACCGAGTACCCCATTACATTTGCAAACGTTCTACACACTCGTCTCCTGCTGATCATGTGTGTCTTTGCCCAGCTTTTCGTCCAAGCAGCAAGTCTTCAAGTCTTCGAAACCATGATAAAACCAAAATTGCTTCTTGGGCATTTATTGGTTGAACGTCACACATCCCGACACGGGTTGTTCGGTTCAGTCCGATTAAAGCGCCTGAAATGTGATAATCAACTCTTCCAAACTCGATATTCAAGGGACCGTAGAGTTAGGGAGAATATCGTGTTAGAGGGTCAGATAGACAGAGATAGGGAGATCGAGTAAGGGAGAATTGACATGTGAATTGGACATACAAGCTTATTGTAAATAAACCTTTGTAGGCCCTTTTCTCACCAACAACATCATCAGAAAGGGTTAAGTACGTGTCAAGTGGGTGGCGAGAAAAGGACATAAGAAGGTTTGCTTACAACATGCTAGTATGCCCTTTTCACATATCGTTCTTGAATTGCTGCTGCAGAAGAACACTCAAAAGCTGCAGGTCTTCATCAACCGTTGCCTGCGGTATATAATTCGTACTTGGTGTCTCACAACTGCAACTCGGATGCTTTGCTCCAACGTCGATGTCATCCAAAGCTGATATCAACACGAAATCGAAAAGGTAAGCTTGGAGCTTCGAGGAAGAAGCACCCCTCAAGGATGTAAATCTTTCACGTTGGCCCCATGCATCACTGGAAGTGCTCAGGATACACGACTGAGTGTTGTTGCAGAAGGTGATATCAATAAGTAACAACTCCAGTGAGTTCCATCAAATCCGACTACGGAACGTCCAAAAACTGTTGTAGCTTGGGGCTGTTCAAAAGCTATCTCACAATGCAAAAGAGACAGCGGCACAGATTGATTGGCAATCTTAGGAAAACATTGACACAGGAAGTGTACAATCCTCTTTCTCTATGACTATGCTCTAATGACGACCTCAACCAAATTGAAACGGAGACCGTGATCAAACCTCATCATCGTCCCACGGCCAGAAATTGAGGGGTGACCGCAGCACAAACTCCGCGTTCCGCCTGTTGGAGTAGAATACGACATAGAAAATGGTGGCGGTAATGGCAACAACAGCAGCTGATGGAAAGGAAAAAAAAAACCAGTGGTTGTAGTAAATCCTACACTCGATTCATCCACGACCGCGGGATGGACGTCGATGGACGGTTGTGGCCGTCCGACATTCCGATGATTTGGCCACTAGCAATAAAAATTATATCAATAAAACCTGAGCGGATATTCCGAAAGGGGCAAAAACACAGAATACACGACTGGACGATCAGCCCTCGCTATTTATTGAACAACGCAATGTGCTGGGCTCTCTGCCGCAAGTCGAGGTCGGCTGCCGATGGGAAAAGGAAACGAATACAACAGGCGGGTGGGCAGAGAGACATGGGTATTATTTTTCTCTCCGCCGGGTCTTGATGCCAAGAGTGGTATTATTTATGGTCGCGCTATTTATAAAATAAAGAAATGAAATTCACACTTGTATTCTAAAATCGAGCTTAATAGATTATATTCATGTCGGATGCCGGTAGAACGGTGCATCGATTGATCGACAAAAGGGGTCATTGATTTACACGCGGAATGAATGATTTGTAAATGTTCAGTGCGATCAAAAGTTGTCCAATTTATCAAATCCATTCTCAGGTGGCAACAAGATAAGAATGTGAAAACAGTTTTCGATAATCATATCCGATCGCTTAGTCAAATGAGGCAACGTTCGAGAGCAGACATCGTCAATAACAACAACAACAACAACATTAACCTGATCCCGATTATCGTATATCCTATGACATTGTGCGGTTCCCCACAAACAGTCTAAATATGCTAGCTTGTTATTTTTTCACTCTCTCATTCACAACATGCACACCATGCAGCCTAATCAAATGTAATTTGGCAAAAACGCACCTCCACAGCATGTTCCGATATTCACGTGTTTGGTAGAACTAAACAACAAGAATTAGTCAACAATTTATTCGCCCTAGAGGAAAATTGTGCCGAGCTTGAGGTAGGGATGTCCATCGTCATTTTTGCATTGGCATGATAATTATTTGTAACTTGAATTTGAACACCCACACTTAGCTTTGAAACATATCAGCAGAAAAAAATAATAACACCAAATGTGCCATTCGAGAAGGCACCAAATTAGAAAACGAGAACATACCTCCAGTTGTGGCGAAATAAAAGTTTATTCATATAATCAGTGATAGAAAGGAAGGGAATAAGGCTGAGTTCAAACGATTGGATGATGGTAAGAGGAACTGTGGCCATTCCGAGACGCAGG
Organism: Ochlerotatus camptorhynchus; assembly: GCF_037179485.1. Classification (NCBI taxonomy): domain Eukaryota; kingdom Metazoa; phylum Arthropoda; class Insecta; order Diptera; family Culicidae; genus Ochlerotatus; species Ochlerotatus camptorhynchus. Next base: position 515,721 of record NW_027041078.1, read on the forward strand.
CATCATTGGCCGAAAATCAAAAATTACGATTGCATGTTTTCTTCTCCGGCGTCGTCGGGAACGATGACGACTGTTTGTTGGCCTTTCGGAGATGTCTTTCTTTCGGAGGGGTATAGGTAGCTATATGATGTTGCCTTTTTGCTGGCTTACATCTTCGGCTAACTCTCTTTCTCCGAGGCTGGCAATGACGCAAACGGACTCTGCTGTGAGCAACCGGGGCACTGAAATCGCATTTTGGCTAACCGGACGGGAGCGATGGTGGCCACTAATTAGACGAATGGAACCAAGGCAAACCGAACCGACCAGCGGCAATGATAGGCCAGGGTTGCACATTCTGGGAATATGGTGATGGCGTGCTGGGCGGCATCTCCTTCTTTGTTGCGGTCAGATATGAGTGCTGCGTAATACTGGGATAAAAGCTGCCAGCATCAATTTGATGAATCAACTTTAGACCATTCAACACATTACTGTTTTCACACTAGGGGAACGTAGGGATATTTATGAGAATACAGCAGGGATGCCGATTGCCCGATAGTTGAAAATACAGACAATGTACAATTCTTAACCTAGAAACATGACATACGAGTAGTACCTCTCATCTTAGAATCTTAGAATGATGAAGGCGGTGAGCAGTGGAGCCGTTCTAAAAATAAGACGGTCAAAACCTTTGTCTTACCTTTCTTGACGCATCTTTTGAAATAATCACCTTAATTTTTAGTAACTTCCTGAATTTTAAAGATGGGTTTGTATCTTCGACAAAGTTGTGGAACAATGCATTTTGACAACTTTTGGTGAAGACACCAAGTTTCTATATCTTAACCATAAAGAAACACAATTGGTTTTCTCCCAGGACCACCTTGAATTTTGTTTTATTATTTAGTGATTTATTCATAATTGCTGAATTTCGACATGTTGCAGAAGGTTTTAAATAAAATCATAATACTTTACCGAAGACACCAACCATTTTTAATAATACCATTAAGATATACAATTTTAAATTTAAAGCAAAATAGACCGATTCTTTAAATCATTTTTTTTTAAGATGTGTGTGTTTATGAAAAAACACTCACAGTAATTCATTTTGTCATAGTTTGAAGCATAAGCATGCGAAATATTGAAATTGGTACCTCACGGGTACTTTATATATCGTCATCTACTCAATATTCTACATTATTCTAAAATTATACTTCATTATATATGCATGAACATAAGACTGATGCAAAATTTCTAATTTTTGCTCCACACTGCTCAAACGGTTTTAAATCGGGTCTTGATTAGCCTCCAAAAATTTGAACTCATTTGGTAAGAAACTGCCATGGCACAAACCATTTGAAGTTTATATGGAAATTACTATGGGAAGACAACTTTTTTGTTCATATCCATCTAACAATTCACTATATAGCTTTGCTTTTAAAAATGATAATAATAATTTTAGGAAATTTTATCAGCTACAACTTTGTTGAAAAGTGACTTTTCGATCAAATTCAAGCATCAAAAGTTATTAATGATTCAAGCCACTGATTTCATATGATTATGCTAAATCAACTGTTCAGATACCGATTGGGACACTGGAAATCTTGGACGGTGGTTACATTCAATTATTCCTAATGTTTCTTCGAGAGCGTGGTTTAAAGGCTTGGGCTTAAGTCGTGACTTCATTCGCGTGATGAGTAGACTTATGTCCAACCACTACTCGATAGATGCTCATCTCAATAGAATAAACCTCGTGGACAGCAACATCTGTCGGTGTGGAAACGGTTACGATGACATCGAACACGCAGTTTGGCAATGTACGGATAATGACGCCGCCAGAGAGCGACTTTTGAATACCCTCGAGGCCCAAGGAAGACAACCCTATGTTCCTATCAGAGACGTGTTGGCAACCCGTGATCTCTGCTATATGCAGTCCGTTTATGTTTTTCTTCAAATGTCTAGTATAAGAATTTAATTCCTTTTGTCTTTTGTCTCTCTTTATTAGTTTTTGTTTGTCTTGTCCCCCCGTCTCGATGAGTCTCATCGTCGCCCACTGGTCACCCACCATAGCCGGTCGAACTTCGGACGAAGCTAGAACAGCACTACCGTTCATACTGGCGACAACGCTCTGATGAGACAACGAAACCCTACCCCAAGCTCCTCCCCTGATCCTATCCTTCGAAAATGTACCCTTTTAACCTCGAGTAAGCCGCGAGTAATCGGCCCAACTCCTACTAGACATAGAATTAAGTGAATTTTGATACACACAGTGAACAAAGAATTATCGGCTCCGTAAAGCTAACGCAATTGAGCCTTCCAAATAAACGAACTAGATAAAAAAAAAAACTGTTCAGCAGGCAACATTGATGTTTTTGCGTAGAACATAGCGCAACAATCATGACTACTATGCCACACTGCAAAATACAGTGTTGCCCACAAAACAACTGCTTGATCACGCCATAAGGTTATCAATCACATAAACAATTAATAACTGTTTCGATTGATGTTTGGCTTAAAAACTGTGTTGTACAAAGTTGTAGCTGGGAAAATTTTCCATTAGAATAGCTTTAGAATTTTTCAACAGCGCAATATGGAGAAAGGGTAGTAGACTATGAAAAAAAGTTTGAATTTTCCATAGTAATTTCTTATGAACTTCAAATGGTTTGTGCCAAGTCAATTTCTTACCAAATAAAATCAAATTTAGACAGACTAATCAGGATCCGATTTGGAATCGTTTGAACACTGTGGAGCGAAAATGTCAAATTTTGCATCAGTCTAATGAACATACAGCCTTTTTATAGCAAACCGCTATAGTAGTTCTCAGAATTTCGTTAAAATTAGTAGTTATGTTCTTTATCGCAAAATATTAGATCTGTATTTTTTATTTATGTTGTCCATGTTAGAGTGGTCGAAAAAATCTTTCTCTTTTCTTTTCAAAAATGGCTTCAGCGACGTATTTTTTTTTTACGTAGAACTACGTCTTTGTCGACCATACTGGGGTGCAAATCAAAAAATATGTGTGGTGAAGTAGTGTTAGGTTTTAAACGCTTGTAACTTTGTCATTTATAGATGAAATAAAAATCCAAATACGCCTATCGATAGGGTATTACTTTACGCTTACTAAAATAAATACTTTTCCAAATTTCTATAAAAAAAACTTGAAAAATGTACAAATGAAAATTTTATCTCTTTTTCATGAAATAAACGTTTTCCCCAAACCCAGCCGTCATAATCGAGTACCATCATCGTTCTGCTTGAACCTGAAAAGATATAAACAGCGTTGCTGTCGTGCCACTGCTCATTACCGCTTCGGACGGTGTGGTACTGGATCCTGCAGTAATCAGGAGCGAGTCAGCGGTTAATGTGGTTTTCATCTAGGCGGATTTGCTAGCGTTAGTGTACTAGCACTGTGTAAACACTCCTAGAGGTGGATTACGGTGTGATCGCCTTGAAAACCAGCGATGAGGTCGAAGGAGACTTCGGTTCATACAATTACCACCTATACAAAATTTATACAAAATACCACCTACCGCCCCCCCCCCCCCCTTATAAACCTGAAAAAGACATGAACTTTGACGATCACTTTTTTCCGATCAATAACAATTAACAAACTACGATTAAGTAACATTAATTCCCGCTTCTGCCCAGAGAGCCAAAACATCCAAATTTGAGAATTCGCATTTTGGCACACGAGGCATTTTGATCATGTTCGTGATTTATCAACAATCGACTGAAAAACATATCTGGTACCGTAAAACGGGGTAGCATTGATAGTTTTTTAAAGTATATTCTAAATATTTTTTACAGCAATGAATGTTTTTCAAATTTTATATTTTTAAAACAAGTACTGAGGATCCAAGAGTTAATTCGTTAGTAATATGTTTAACGGAAATTAAATTATTTACACTGTTTTTGTAGTTTTGTGACCGAACTTCAGTATTTTGATTTGGGGTTACTTTGCATTATGCTCGATGAATTTAGGAAAAAATGGGTCAAACTCAAACAATTTAGTTCTTTTAATATGAAGCTTTGAATGAGTAAATAATCAGGAAACCTCATAAGCAATAATAATACAACATTGAATTTGTTATGGCGATATCAGAAATACATTTCATAAGTGATGGATTGAGTGCTTTATCAAACAGGCGAAAAACACGAAAATTGTTTTTTAATATGATCTTAAAATATGTTACACATACTATATACGATATCAAAAGAAATACCCTAAGCTACAATATGGAACCAATGTTTCTAATTTAGAAAAAATGGAGCGAGTGAATTTAATCTTTATATTATACTATCAAAGTTACCCGCATTATCAAAGATACTCCGTTTTACGGTACCTATTTATGTGCAATTAGATTAACATCCGAAGATTAACAAGACAGCTGCAGAGAGAGTTCGGTGTTATCAAGCCAACATGAAAGCAGTCATAGGTAATGCGTCACCATCCACTGATTGGGACGCTGGAGAAGGTCCTTCAATTCGAGGTAGGAAATTCAAATTAATGTGTCACAACCTTGGGAACCGCATACATTCGACACGTAAGGTAGAATAATGAATTTTGGTTGGACCTATTTTGACCGGGACTAATTGAGTCCAAGAAACTCTAAGAAACTTATTCTAAAAGCTCATAAGATAAATATTTGTTTTAATGATTAACATAATATTGGTTTTATTATGTTTAAAAAAAATTCACGACATACATCAATTTTGCGTAGTTCTACGTCATACTCTTACTAGGACACAACTCTTTTTTTTTTGAGTTATATTTTTATGAAGCTATCAAGTTTTTGGTTTCCGCTCAATACAGCTATGCAACTAGACTACCATGCGTCGAGACCATGTTACAGTCGCTGCTTTGACCAGGATAATGGCATATGTTGTGTTTTGTTATGTTGACGAATAGTGGAAATCGGCAGACTAAAAGTAGACCTTCCGGAGCACAAATATAACAAACTCAATTCCATTTGGATTGCTCGTTTACACTTTTTATTGCTAATCTATACATTAAATTTCCTTAAAAGCTAACACAGAACAATTAATTTCAATTACAAAACAACCATTACAAAATGTAAGCAATAACATTGAATTGGGAGCGAAACGGTAGTTACTGCCAGTATGGCGGGTTTTACTATCATCTGGCCGAGGGGCATTGATTTCTGTTTGCTTGGCATATTCAAATTAGCAATGGATCTTGGATCGAAACACATAAGATCGATTATTTTGGTTCGATTTTTGAATCGATCGCAAACATGACAAAAATCGACTGGATCGATCCTTTTCATTCGATTTTTGTTTCAATCCAACAACAACAAAATTTCAGTGCATTTGCATTTGCCATTTAATATTGACCTGTACTGGAGTCTTCAGCTCACGTTCGGGCAGTTAAAATTGTGTCTGAGCAGATCTATAGTACCGAAAGAGTATACGATGATTGCTATTCTTCAAAACTGGTCAAACCACACAGAATCGATATCGGCTCAATGCAAAGCGCATGGCTCAATTAGCTTTCTTGAGATCCCTCTCCGATAAGTTTTGGGATATCGGAATTAAGTACTTTCCGTCCTTACCTGCTTTTACACTCCGACCATCTAATCGTTTTGTTTCATATGTTAATCTTTCGTTTCTTAAATCGTTCATTCAATACCAATAAAACGAATATTATAACCTGTTAAATCACTTACCTAATCAAGAATCCTGAGCAAAAATTACACATTTCAAATGAAATCAAAATAGTCACTTACTACACGTAGTTACACGTAGACCATCCGGTAAAGAGTTCGATCCGCGGTACACGGTAAAGACCGTGAAGCATGGAGGTGGTAGCATCATGGTTTAGGGCTGTTTTTCTTGGTATGGAGGAGGTCCCATTTTGTGTATTAATTCCATCAGGACCAAATTCGAATACAAAGAAATCACCCTTATGCAGCAGAGAATATGCCTCTTATGGGACTGTTCATTTTTAGTTTTTTGGGATTCTTGACCCCCACCCCCTCCCCCTGCTTAGACAATTATCCCCCCTAAACTATCTACGTAGTTTATGTACAGCTCCTATATGGCATTTTCAGCAAGACAACGGTCCAAAAACACATTTCTAAGTATGTAAAGTAATGGTTTCGTGCAAACAAAGTGTCATGACCTAGCCAATCTCCTGACATCAACCCCATCGAAAAGGAGCTTAAAATAAAGTCATCTGGTCAAGCATTTTCAAATAAGGATCAACAATGGACCACAGTTCAAAAAGAGTGGTATGCTATACCAAAGGAAACTTTTCAGTGCTTGGTTGAGTCAATGCCAAGAAAATTGAACAAGGTTCTACTTAACAATGGAGGGCACAGCGGTAACTAAGCGTCATTAGTCTAATAAAACTTATACTTTGACTATATGTTTAGTATTACTTCTGCGTGAAGTCATGTATAGTTGAAGTTGCTAATTTCAAATAACAGACTAAAGTGGTAATTTTTATACGATAGATGAGAAGGAGAAAGTATAGAATTGATCGTTCCGTTTAAATTACGGCAGTGTGAAAATTGGATATAGAGAGTAGACATCAAGCTTAGGACAACGTTTAGGAAGGTACAAATCGGTTTTACCATCTCTCTTTACCAAACTCCCCCTTTGGAGAGGGATGGTGAGGGGTGTCCCCCCCCCCGCCACCACTGGCAAAAATAGATGAACGCCGACCGCTCAAGTACCAACGGTGTGTTTGAAACAGTTCTACTGATTTTTACCGCACTTCAGTTGTTATTTGAAGGAATGCATCCAGTCGTAGGTTTGGAAATTGGAAACAGCTATGTGCTCCTGTCATCGTCGACTTGACGATCTCGAGGGGACACGGGTGGTACCAGTTAAGGTTTTTATTAAAATAGAAAACAATTATTTATTTATGTGTTCACCATCTTTGGCAGAACAGCCACAAAGAATGTTTAAAAATACTTAATTCTATTCTTGAAAACTTATTTACTAATTTTAAAATCAATTTCGATAACAAAAGTTCATTGTGTGAAAACGTTTGAAAAAACGTCTGAAAAAAAAAGTTATATTGACAAGGAACAACATGTGCATTAAAAAAATCTGCACGATAGTGTTGAAAATTTGTCTATGTCCAATATTGACATAGCGAAGTCTGACTTCAATCAGCTTTCTGGCCTTTAGTTTTATATCGCATTCCCACGTGACAAGGTCGACGATCATTTTAAGACCAAAAAGATTGTCAATTTTAGCTAAAAAAAAATACATGATGTGGCAGACCATTCGTAGTTGGGGATTGAACAGCAAAATCTTCATAGCAAAAAGCTCGATAAATTAACATGAATTCAGCTAATCGTTTACCAAAACGAACCCTGCTGCAATCCCAACCCTTTTACCCAATATCCCAGTGATTCCTCGTGGAAGTACGGAGGTGTTCTCGGCTTCCATCAAAGCGAGTGTCACGTCAACACATTCCTACCCATTCCTTTCTTAATCTGTGTTCGGGCACTGGTATTGCCTAGCTTGAGATCACCAGTTTTTACACATTGAGGATGATTGCTAGTCCCAAGTATCGTCTATTGGTTCTCTGTGTAATTACAGCAATAACAGAGTAGCAACCGTGGACGGTCAATCATGCTCATTCTCATGCTCATGCTATAGTTTGAAGGATGCAAAAAATACAAAATACACAGAGTTACCTTTCAATTTATGCAGTACCAGTGCCTATTTGAGAATATTATAACAAGATGAATTGCTTCTTTTTATTGTACAGATGTACAAACAATAAAATACGACACTAACAGTTAGGGTCAAATGAAAAAATAAAATCCTCCCCTGAAGTAGACTCGAACCCTTAGTAATGGTACTTAACCATGTTGAGTTGAGATGTCGATTTTAAATAAACTTTTGATCATCCTCCTAAAATTTCTGTTAATTTTGTAGCAACTTTATAACTAGTAATATAAAGATAAATCATCAGCAAACTTCGTTTATTTGAACCAGTCAACTTCATAGGCCCGTCACTATAAATCATTTCCCGGATTGTTGGCGTATTCAATTAATATTCTGTCAATTATCTGTAATCTAATTATGAAATAATCTAATCATAAAAAAAAACTTCTCGGAAAAAATCTTCCACACAAATGTAGAAGCACGTCATTGTTGCACTACGGCCGCCCGAAGGTGCTAATGTTTACAGTTTACATTCCTAAAATAAAAATCCTTTCTACTCCCATTCTCACTGCCTGAATTGTACAAGCGTTTCGAATGACTTCGAAACATTCCACATCACATCAGACTGTGTGCGGACGTGCAACCGTTCAACCGACGACCAACCGGCCAACAGCAAGCGGGAACAGCCCCCGAAAAGAATCTGCTTTGCAATAAAAACCAATCGACCCGAATGTGTGGGTCCAGGCAGTGGTGTGCGGATGGAAGAAGACCGAAGCGAATTGGTGCGAGAGGTTACACACAAGCGCAAGACGAGTGGCCCGCGGCTAGATTTTGATGGTCTTTATTGTAAATCAATATTCTGATAAAAGCCCGCCGTGTTGAAGGGACCGTTGCGACAGCAGCACCTTCGTTTGGTCGGGGAAGGGTAGCTGAGGAAAATGAAACGAAAGAAATTGGAATGGAGACTAACCAAATTACGTTGCTCGAAGAGGTCGAGACTGTGCCGTTTCCAGCTACCGAAATACTACACTGAAAATTGGAAATTTTAAACTTGCCATAACTTTCAAATTCTACCACAAAACTAATGATACAAGAATTGATTCACGAGCACATCTCAATAGGACAGAAGAAAATTTCAAGTAATTTGAATTTAGTGTGTATAAAACCAATTCTCATCCGCTATAGCTCCAAGGATCTCGCAGAATCTCGAGCGACGAAAATGTCCAATCTGAAATGGATCCTGTGGCGTTTCATTAGGGAGGGCCACGTCAACCAGACCCTTCGTGTTTTTTTCCTCGTTCACCATCCTTTACGTGCGGTGCTTTCGTTGATCGAATAGCTGCCATTTGGTAACGCGAGGAAAAACACTCGGAAGCGAGTTGCAGTAGCATCACATTACCCAAAACAACGAGATAAGCGGGTGAGAGTACTTTTAAGCACTGATCAGTCAGAACCGGGAGCAGATTTTCCGTTTCGACGCCCAAACGGTTACATTTTCCATATATGAGAGAAAGGTATAAAGGCGAAATTAATTCAGTTGTTTTTGCACACCCGGACACATCGCGTTCTGCATGATGGCGAGAACCCGATGCATCGAGAGGTCCTTACATATCCCAGGGGGAAAACGGGGCTCGTCGCTGATGATGGCAATGTGGTCACTGTATTATACACTGAAGCTACCGATGATGGTGGTGTGTTTCTCCGATAAGAATCGCATGAAAAACGCAATCAGACTTTCGGCGCTGGCGGTGATGGCGGTGGAGGGCACTTCACCTTTGCGGAGCGAACGTAAAGCGATCGGTTAATCTGGCAATGTTTTGTGTGTGGTTAGGATGTTTTAACACCTCCTCGTCAGATAAGGCAACGCAACGTGCAACCTCCTCGCCGTGCTTAATTTAATGAGGGGAACATTTTTCGGAAAGTGGCTACCGCGGCGAGTGTTGCGCGAGCACATGAACATCCCCGCAGGGTGGTTGAGCTACGGTTGAGGTAATTTTATGATCTGCAGAGATTGATTGGTATAGGTTCGTTTGAAATTGGCAAAGGAAATTAAAACTGGGAAATTTAATATGGCTTAGAAAACTGACTTTTCAGAAAAAAAAAAGACCTTTGAAAGCAAATAAAGTTACAGACCTTGACTGACAGAACCCCTAGGGTGAAAAGTGCGTCGCAATACTGTGAACAAGTCCGCTTCTCGGCAACGGGACAGGCGTGCTGTGTCACAGCAACGCAATGCACCTAATGAACCAATACCCTTGGGGTTAACTGACAGTGCTTAAAGAGATCTTTTAAGGGGAAACTAACGACAAAAAATAACAATTTATTTAGGTAACAGGTACCTAAATTTAGTCTCCATCAGGTAGATGCATAATACGAGGTGTGGTTTTAGGTAGCATGCTGAAGAGTCTGGAGTATCCGTTTCCTTGATCTCTATTAAGCAATGTTGATGGATTATGTTTAAATAAATACACTTTCTGCTACGTCTAGTTTCCAAGGCGAAGATACACTCCGCAGGATATTAATGTTATATCAGAGTTTGTAAAATCAACCGCAGTTGTTTGCTTGTTGATTTTTGTCTACGAAAATCAAGCGTGATCGTGAGATTTGATATTTTTGCAACACTGTCTGCAACTTTGGATGTAAATTCATAATGAAGTCCTTTATCCATCTGTTTATTAGCTTTTTTTTCATCTTTCATTAAGGAACACTAAACCTTGTTTCCAAAGTCGTTTTCGTCTGACCAGTGTAGATTTTATTGCTATCTGGACAAGAGATTTTGTAGACTCCGGCTTTCCTTAAGACATTTATTGAATCTTTTGTTGATCCTAACAGTGACTTCAGCTGATTTGTCCTGCTGCTGAATACTAAATCTAGGCCAAAACTTCTAAATCAAAGGTTTGGTAATGTTTTTGTCGAAATTCGCCGCTACCCGATTTAAACCCTCAGTTACTGGGTAAGAGTTGTGTGAAGTACGCCTAAAATGATCCCTTGTTTTTTACCGATTACCGCTTGAATTGTTTTTTTTTTCTTGATACCCATTAAGTCTAGCGATTAAAAAAATGTGAGCTATTTCCTTGGGAAACATCTTCGTTCAATTTGGAAATCTATAGGAAACCAACAAATACAAAAAGAGTAATACCAAGCACTTCAAACCATTCCCATCAACACAACATGGCCGCTTTTCACCATATGGTTCAAAGGATGCAAACTCTTCCCCTTAGCGATACAAATCAAAGGAAATAGCTTACATTTTTTAAATTGCTATACTTAATGGGTATCAAGAAAAAAACAAATCAAGCAGTAATCGATAAAATAAGTGGATCTGAAAAAAAAAAACTTTAACTTTTTTACTTCGATTTTATTGAGAGAATTATCTTCGAATGACTTCAAAAACATGAGCATATTTTGACACTTGTTTAGAATTGATAGATGTTATTTTACGAGACGTAAGGCAATTTTGTGAACAGTTGTGTATAAGCAATCAATATTGTTTATCATTTCAATCATTCTGATTAATGTGGGCGTCTCAGTGGAATACCTGTATAAAGATAGAGAGAGAAAGATTAGTAATTTCCACTTAATTGCACTACCTTATTTGCTTATCCTTGACAGATACGCGTATTTCGTCTACAATGTGCAGACTTCTTTAGTGTCTTGTACTAATACTCGACTTATCATCGAGTATTAGTGGAGTATTAGTACAAGACACTAAAGAAGTCTGCACATTGTAGACGAAATACGCGTATCTTTCAAGGATAAGCAAAAAAGGTAGTGGAATTAAATGGAAATTACTAATCTTACTCTCTCCCTCTCTCTTTATTTCAGTCATGCTTTTCTTATCAAGAGTACAAAAGGGGATAAATAATGTTCCATAGATTCTGAAGGTTGAATTATGTACTTTAACAATATGCCTTAAACTTTTGCTCATGTTTGCTCCTTCATGACAAAAGTGTCGTATAAAAATCAATTATTTTTTCACCAAAACCGTTACAACTTTCGTAAAACAACATCTAGCATTTCTCAACAGCCTTCAAAATATGCGTTTTCTTATGCTACTATAGTTCGTTGAAGATGGTTTTCAAAATGAAATCGAAATGAAAAAGTTAGAGCAAAACAGCTATTTTATCAGAACCACCCTAACTAAATTTCGAAAATTTTACAGGTGATAAGATATAATTTTGAATTATTCAACATAGTTGCTTGAAATTAAATTATCTTTAATTTTGTAGAACCTTAAACTTCAAAAATAAAAAAAGTTATAATTTTTAGTTTATAAAAGGGAGAACTATACTACTCACCTGAAACGCCAAAAGGAAGATCTTTTTTGGTAGGCAAACTCTCTCTCTCGAAGATGTCAAACCTGTGCATAGTTTTCGAGGTATCGATTTTTGTCGTTAAATTTTGCGTTTTTAACCATAGTGCATAGTCGGGAGCGGAAGGACGTTTCACCAAAGGTCATTTCGCCGAATGGGTAATTTCGCCGAATGGGTCATTTCGCCGAATGGGTCATTTAGCCGAATGGGTCATTTCGCCGAATCGGTTATTTCGCCGAAGAGCAAGCCATTTTCTACGGTTTTAAACTTTTATCAAAGCTCAGTAAATATTAAAATCAGTCTCGAAAAAAGATAGAGAGGTTCGATGTTTTCAACCTGGCAAAGCTATTCAAAAGCTTCCTTCTTTTGAACATGAGCAGTTCTTTCGAGTTGTACTGGTTTCCGAATTTTTTAAATATTTAATGTTTTACATTTGTGGAAATGTTTCCTTCTTTTAAACATGACCAGTTCATTAAAGTTGTGCTGGTTTTTTTTTTAAATAATCAATATTTTCGATTTATAGGAAGGCTTCCTTCTTTTAAACACGAGCAGATCATTCGAGTTGTACTGATTTCGTTATTTGCTAAATAATCAATATTTATGATTTAGATGTATGCTTCCTTCTTTTAAACATGAGCAGATCTTTCAAATAGTACTGATTCCGGTATTGTATGTATGTAAGGTACCCACCATCCCTTCAAAGATCTTGTCTTGTATGCAGCTCCACTCCGATCGTGGTTACTTCTGACAGACAAGAAGTTAAATTTTGACAACTTTGGCTAAGTTCTTCTCGAAAACCGGTCGATCAACAGTACAGGGATTTTCGAACATAGAAAATAACTTTCGAAATGTCACTTTTAACCACGAGTTAAATTTAACTCAGCAAATGCTTCACAGCCTTAATAGCTAGATCAATTTGAGCTACTGAATCGATGCATGAAGGGTCAAAACGGAGGGGTGGACACGTAAGCATAGGCACTTACGCGAAATCCACGGGACTCCTGCTGTCAATCATACCATCGTCCAGTTCCAGTTTGAATGATACCCCGATGCTCCCTACCAACCCAGTATTTATATATATAATGAAAGTTTATGTAATGGAGAAATGAAATATATCACAACATTTTGTCGAAACTTTTAGCACTCCACTCCGTAAAGCTAAGATGAATAAGCCTTCCTTTCAAATAAACACGTATGCTATATGTAGTTTTTTTTTCTATTATGCTTTGATTTACTTATTTATTAATTTATTATTTTTAATAATTCATTTATTTATACATTTTCGAATATAATTATTTTATGTTAATCAATTGATTCATTTATTTTTTAATTATTCATTCATGTATCGTGACTCTTTACTCTCTTAAAACGTTCAGTGTGAAAATCTTATAAGCATAGAAGTTTAAAATGCGCAAGGACAGGTGTACACAGTTTATCCATAGAGGTAACTCTAAGACCACTGGGTCCCGAAGAAAATCATTATTAATTTTGGCTCACTCAGTACCAGAACAACGGTCCCAAGCAGTCCCAAGCTATTTAACTCACCCCTGCATGTTCTGCATGAATCCACACACCCCTGATGTTATCTGTCAAACTTTCATAGCGAATCAAAACAAACATAGTGTAGTAATAGAATTTCAACTAGAATAGGGTACGTTAATCGTTTGCTTGGGACCAATAGGCTACTAAAGTGGTGAGCCAATTTAAAATCGTTAGTTTCGTATTGATTGTTGGTTTATCTAAGTAAATCTAAGACTAGTAGGTCCCGAAGAAACGTGCTCAACTTTTTGGCTCAGCTCTGGTACTATCTTTGGTCCCAAACTAATCGATTCACCCCTCGAAACATAGGAAAATCCACTAACCCCTCATTTTATCTGTCAAACTTTCATAGCGAATCAAAACAAACATGTGTAGTACTAGAATTTCGACTAGAATGGGATACGGTTAATCAATTTGCTTGGGACCAATAGGCTAGTCAAGTAGTGAGCCAATTTAAAATCGATAGTTTCGTATTGATTGTTGGTTTATCTGTTGATTTATTTAGTTTGATCAATTGTAGTAAAATGCGTCTTAATTTAAATCATTTTTAAGCTGGTATTTTTTAAAGTACAATAAATGCTGAAATTTTTCTCGTTTATAATTGGAAACATAGTTTGGCTAATTTTCAGGTCATTACAATAAGCTTTTAAATATTTAAATCATCACTGTAATGATCGTGAATGTCACATGAAAGTTAGATGCATATTATCATTCTTGGAGGAAATCGAATGATTCTGTTAAGGTTCAGTCACGTATTTTATCAATTTAAGGGGAGACACTGATATTTGTGACATTTCGTTCATTAACTTAAAATGTATGTCCTGGCCAGTAACGTCGACAGTAATGTTTTAATTAAATCGAATGGGAAACCATTTGACCTCTTCGGCATACCGAGCGCGTCTCTGTACTGCCCACGAACTTGAACTTACCTTTTCTCGCGCTGGGCCATTGTCGCTAGTTACTAGAGGTGAAGAAGATGAACCATTGCCTCGTTCTCATCCAAACTAACTATTTGCCTCTCTAGCCACATCGGATTTAATTTCCGTCTTGTTTAATTCCCTCCAGTGAGCAGGCTAATTTTCCACGAAGCGTATTCTTCTTTCCGCAGTCGAATGTCACCACGATTTCGAATCCAAACTATAATTAGCGGTGTGTATTTGCTCATTCCTTGCGGTTTGTCTGTACCACCTACCATTCGCCTCCTTGCATCCTCCTTGGTGTCCAAAAACTCGGTTAATTTAAATTTCAACTCTCTCGCTCGATTCCGCCTGTCCATCTGTTTCCTATTTTGCTCGGGGTTTGGATCGTCGTTGTTATTCCTTCTTCATCATCAAGTTCATCGGAGTCATTTGTTTTATGTATGTATATATAGTATAATATGAATGCATCTCCCAGGCACTAGGATCTGGTCTATAGAGAATGAGAAAAAAAAAGGCTTTCAGATTGCATACTCACGGCCGTGATCATTGGCAGCGATCATGGGCGACGAGGTAGCGAACCGACGACGAGCCATGCAGCGTGGTATGAAATAAATGGTAATGCTTGGGTAAAACAATCGCACAAATCGATGGGGATGAACATGAACGAGCTACTCATGGACATAGAAATGGGGAAACCTGCACAGTAATGGTCTCTTGAGGGAGGGGAAAGCAGCTCATTGCGCATTGGTTTGCGGATTGCATTGGAGTGCGGGAGGAAGACTTCGTGGCCTGGTCTGTTTCTTGACTGACGAGTGCAAGGTCACGTGCATTGAATGCTGAGGCTCTGGGTTGAGGGATTTCATTCCTCCTTGCCACTGACAACGTTGCAAAAAAAAAGCATTGCGGTTCAATAGAGGAGCAAACTGAACTACGGGCAGTTGCCAGTCTCAGGTTTCAATGGTTTAAAAATGGCTTGAGGATGATGGTGATTTTGTACGAAGTCCCAATTTCAAAACAACGTCTACCCGAGCAAATTAATGGCACAGATCGAAATATGTATGTGTACCACTCAATGTGGCTGAAAAGTTCCCTTTCGTCTACTTTGCCATTCCCCCGTATAGTTTCAAGCAGCCAAGATATCAGTAATTTTGATGCACATCCTGGAAAGTTACAGCTCGTTGAACTTTTTTAGGATAGAAAGAAACAAAAATCATGAGCTGATATACTTTTGTCCGGTATTGTTTATCTATACTTCAGCTACCTTTTAATTTTTTTCCTTGATTTGTTTTCTGTCTATCTTGTTTTCCGTACTGAGTACCAATGCTACGGAAGCCAGGGAGGAAGCGCCCACACCTGGACCCTACCTATCGACCCATCAACTAATGGACCGGGGATCAACGGTGGTGCCGACTGGGATTAATCCCAGGCCCTCTGAAGTCATATGCAGCCACGCCTACCACTACATCACCAGCGCCGCTAGCTGACCTTTTCAAGAAAGATTAAATTCAGTTTTTCATCTTGCTGAAACTTGGAATTAAATGGATGATAACCTATTTTTGCTGTTTTATTTAAGCATTCCGCTAACAACCAAATTTCATTGCTTCATTACGATGGCTACCAAGCCTTTGGGGATTTTTTTTTTATTAAAGATTTGTATAGATTGTTCTTCTTTACATTACTTAAATCTTTGGTTATTAATTAGGTTGGTTCCATCTCTGCACGTTGTAGTTTCATTTTTATACTTGTGATCTTGACATTTTTAACTAGGGGATAAGTACTTAAGGGGGTAAAATTTGGATAAGTCTTTAGTGGTAATGACACTGATGAAGACTGCACATTGCACACTGGGTCAGGAATGCAATCTAGCGGAGCAAAATTAATAACTCCGAAACGAAGCATTTCCACGACTTGGTGTCTTGGGCAAAGTTTCTAATCATAATAAGGGCCATCTATTGAAATAAACAAATAGTTCAAAACACTTCCGCAAAGATGAGCATGAGCATAAGCATGCTTGACCGCCCACGGTTGCTACTCTGTTATTGCCAGACCAGCTGTAATTACACAGAGAACCAATAGACGATGCTTGGGACTAGCAATCATCCTCAATGTGTAAAAACTGGTGATCTCGAATTAGGCAATACCAGCGCCAGCCGCGCCTGAACGCTCACGAAAGGAATGGGTAGGAATGTGTTGACGTGACACTCGCTTTGATGGAAGCCGAGGAGTCCTCTGCACTTCCACGAGGAATCACAGGGATGTTGGGTAAGAGGCTTGGGTTAGCAGCAGGGTTCGTTTTGGTAAACGATAAGCTGAATTGATGTCCTAACGATCGTATAACGCGAAGGAGCTTGGGATTGAACCCACGGTCCGCTGCTCAGTAAGCAAAAACGTTTGCCACTAGGCAGACGAGCTCCTTTTTAATTATTGACGAATCTTGAATGTGGATGGGCCTCATGATATTCTGCTCAGTAAGCAAAAACGGTTGCTCTAAGGCCACCGAACCTCTCATATCACATTATAGCGTTACTCAAGTTTTTATAACTATTCAAACCCGGCACCGACGACAACGAAAAGTTTTACAAAATACACGATAAACAAGCGATATTTTAATATTTTTAATATGAAAGGATCTGGGATCGCGTCTTTCTCCTCAGTAAGCAAGCCACTGCAACCGACGATCTTTGAAATCATAAAACTACAAGCTACGAAAGAGTACTTAGGCCTTCATTAAGATCCACTTTCACGCGACGTTCAATGTTTCGATTTTCTCTTTACGCATGGTTCGGACAATCATAACAAGCTATGACCGACGTGACGATTGTTTAAGACCTGGTTAAACAAGCTATTCAAATTAAATTACGTTCTCGAATTTCACTTGGAATGTAATGAACAACATAAATACGCGATAATTCATATTTTCAGCGGTTGATGTTTAATTTTAAATATACCAACGGTACTGCCTACGACTACGACGGCGATTACGACAGCGACTACGCCGGCGCCTACGACAACGACAACAGAGAATTTGTAACTTACCATTTGTCTAGGATAAACACCTTTGCCCGGTACCTCCACTGGTTCTTCATGTCCGCTATCTGTCCCTGTTTGCAAAATATCTAATAGCAATTACCTTTGTTGTGATACTTCCTGTATCGCATGGTGATCTGGGAGTAGGTTCGCATGTAGTGCTTTCCCCAGGAACCGTTCACGGCCACCAGCTACCGCCCGTCCAGTCTTGGGCATATCCAGCGAGACATCCTTCAGCTAACTCACGATCTCCGACACTCAATGCAAATCGCAAGCACACTTACGCTAGTTACAAAAAAAAAAACACTCCCGTGCAAAGAAACGGATCCAATAAACGTCACTCTTGCGAAAGCACACCCGTCGTCGTCTAACGGCAAAAAAAGGAATCGGTGGGCAATTTTGTGATACGGATTTCCAAAATCAAACGGGAATGCACGAATTTCACCACACCCAACTGCGAAACACGTTCAGAAGCACTTATGGTACACTTTCGTTCGAAAACACTTTATTTTTTCAAAAATAGTTGCGAGTGAACCAACATCATCACCGCGAAAATAAACTAAAATTAAAATTCTCAAAACTCTTCCGCAAAGATGGCGCCACAATCTTACTTTTTTCTCTGATGCTTTTGAGACTTGATGTCCTGGGCAAAGTTGTTTATGTTGACAAATTGAACAACTCTTTTGAAGATGTAAAATTTCCACAGGCTACTGGTTCTGAGTTATATGGAGTTCCTGCTATAGTTCTGTAACACTTCGATGGCAACATAGTAGTAGTAGACCGCATCCGTCATGTTGATTTCCAGCAAGTAAAACAAAACCGTAGTCAGCGTCGCGACCGGGATCGTCAGTTCGTATACGACAAGATTCTCAGGTTGATACATTTCTGCTCCTCCACGTTACATATTCCCTTGTTGATTGGCAATCTATTTATTCGTAAGTGAACGAATGGTTTCGTAATGTTCATGAATTCGCGAATGATCTTCGTGTTTACTTCCACACGAAATTCAGTTCTAGTATTATACGAATGATGCATTATGATATCATTGTACCTGACGCAATACAATACGAATAATTCGCAAAATTAGCGAGAAATATGTTTTATCTACGAAACCCATTTTTACGAAAGGAGCGTGAAATATTTTCAGTGTACGTCGACACTGATTGACGACAAATAAAATAACTAAGTATCCTTCTGTGTAATCGCAGCAGAGTATTTTTATATATAGGTAATACATCCTCAGAAGGGACATTAAGGTTAAGGTCTTCAAGTCCATTCTGAGCCTTATATTCCTCTTCAAAACCAGATAAACGTAAATTGTTACATGGGCTGGGTTTACATTGAAAATGTATTTTCGTTATTTCTCTGAAAACAGTTTCGTAAAAAATAAATATCGTACATACAATCTTTCATAAATGGTACGAAACATTCGTTTTCCCTGTCATCAGGCGCAATGTCAATATTACGCCTTATTCGTATAATATACAAATTCATCTTCGAGCAATCAAACCAACAACTGCGCTTATTGTCTCCTAAAGTTCTGATTGTGTGTTGGAGATGGGATACTTTTTTTTTAATATTGTCGGTTTGAGCAACCATTATAAATCAAAATACTGGTCACGGTGGTTTTATGTCAGAGGAAAAAAAATACATGCAAGCAGCAGAAAAAGCAAACGAAATCGAATTACCGCTCCATGAGTACTTCTTATTTGCCTTTAGCCTTTCCCTTACTCGTAGCTCAAATAGAGTAATGGATAAGGCACAGATCTGGATATCGCTACCTTGCGTTCATGATTCGAGTCCGGTCTGAAGCCAATTTTTATATTTTTGTCATGTTTATCGCTTACAATAATGAAGTTATTTTTACCCATCCTCACATTCCAACACACTCCACATTTTTCGATCTCCGCAACCAACACTTGTGGCCCGCTGGTTGGGTGTAGCGATAGCGAATGTGGCAGTTCTAACAATGTACAAATCCATTCCAATGTATAAATCCATACAATGTACAAATCCATTTTGTTGCAGAAAACAACTAATAAATTCGTAGAACAAACGAGCGATTTCGTTGTATAAACGAAATTTTATTTTCAGTGTAGGAAATTTATTTTGGAGATTTCAGACTAAGCAATTTTTTTCTAAATTATGGACTAGAAAAATTCCTTGAGATTTTTTTACAATATTCTGAACCAAGGACGTTTTCTTAGATCGTGGAGTTTTATTTTTTACAGATTTGCAAACTTTTTTTTTAGATTCTACCAAAGCATCACACAACTTCTAAATATAACAGTTTATATATAGATTACTCGCCGCTCACCCGAAGTTAGAGGGGTACATTGTCGAAGGATAGGATCAGGGGAGGAGCTTGGGGGTAAGGTTTCGTTGTCTCATCAGAGCGTTGTCGCCAGTATGAACGGTAGTGCGGTTCTAGTTTCGTCTTGAGTTCGGCCGGCTATGGTGACCAGTGGGCGACGGTGAGACATCGAGACGGGGGGACAAGACAAACAAAAACTATTAAAGAGAGACAAAAGACAAATGAATTAAATTCTTATACTAAACATTTGAAGAAACAAATAAACCGACTGCATATAGCAGATATCGCGAGTTCTCAACACGTCTCTGATAGGAACATAGGGTTGTCTTCCTTGAGCCTCGAGGGTATTCAAAAGTCGCACTCTGGCGGCGTCATTATCCGTACATTGCCAAACTGCGTGATCGATGTCATCATAGCCGTTTCCACACCGACAGACGTTGCTGTGTACGAGGTTTATTCTATTGAGATGAGCATCTAGCGAGTAATGGTTGGACATAAGTCTACTCATCACGCGAATGTAGTCCAAACCTTTAAACCACGCCCTCGAAGAAACATTAGGAATAATTGAATGTAACCACCGTCCAAGATTTCCATTGTCCCAATCGGTCTGCCAATTCGAAAGGGTACTCTGACGCACTAAATGGTAAAATTTATCGTGTGAAATTTGCCTGTCATAAAATTCACCTTCCTGTGCGCCCATCTTTGCGAGAGAGTCCGCTTTTTCATTGCCTGGGATCAGTGATGTCAAAAAATCGCTTCTAGCGATCAATGAATACGTACACACCTGCTACAAGATTTTTTGGCATCATCATAAGCTAACGATGAACTCTGACTCTTAACACTAATACAATACGCAGAGAGCATTTCGAACAGTGAGTTACCAAGATCTCAAGAGAGCAAGACGAGAACAACATCATTGCTGTGTGCACTCACGATACATTACTTATACTCAGCGTTGCCAGATATACCGATTTATCGGTATTTATACCGATTTATCGGTATTTATACCGATTTATCGGTATTTATACCGATTTCCGAACTAGATACCGATGTACAGATAAGGTTCCTCAGAATACCGATTTTTAAGATTTTATACCGATTTATACCGATTTTTTTTTAAATAATCAAAATTATTATTGCCTACCCACGCTCGAATTTCAGAGAAAAATTTTGTGAAAGACTTGTTTCTTTTTGAATACCTCATATTTTTTAAGCCTCCAAAATTCTAAAAAATCATCATACTCTTTCGACTAATGTTTGCATTTCCTCCTCATGATTGGCTACCCATCAATCGAGAAAAAGTCGATGGCTCGTTCCGGTAATTCCTAGAGAATCGAGAAATATTTTTTAAACATTATTTAACTTCCGGACGTTTTCATTCAGTTTTTAACTTCCTGAAGCTTCATCCAACTTTCCCTGGAATTTTCTTTCCCCATACCTTCAGCCTTCGCTCGAATGATTCTCAGTTTTTTCAACTTCCAGCGAACTCCAGTGAACTTAAGGAAACATCATAAATATTTTGGAAACTTCAAAAGTTCAAAGAATTTCAAGGAAATTTAATGGTTTTCAGGAACTTAAGTGAAGCTCAGAGAACATCAGGACAGATCAACGAATTTCAATAAAATTGCTGAAATTATAAAGGAGTTCCGAGAAACTTAGGCAATTTCCGAAAACCTCAGTCCTGGAGGGGCTCATGCAAATTTAGGAAACGTAAGGGAAGTTACATTAACAATAGAACATTGTGAGAACATTTTATGGGAAGTTCTATGCTCTTTTAATGGCAGTGTCGATAACTTTTAAAAATAAAAAAAAATCGGGAAGATCAGAGAACTTCAATGCTGATGTCACAATAAATTCAAACAAAAAATTGTGAGAGCACTTAAGAGATTTTGTAATCTTCAAGAAATTCAGGGATACCTTCAAAGTTGATTAGAGATATTCCGGTATTCTCATTATAATCAGGGAAATTCCGAGCGCTTCGAGGATGACCAGATAACTCCAAAACAGCCCCTAATTTCAGGAAAATTACAAGAACTTTTAAGAAATTTCGAGTAATTATGGAATATTCCTAAGTGCATTTCAGGAATGTTCCAAAAAATTCAGGGAAATTGCGAAGTCTTCAGGGATGTTTTATGAATATCAGGAAAATTTTCTGGATCATTAAAACATCTCCCAGGAATCTCTTTCTTCCGGAATTATGTCCTTATTTCTTTCGACTGTTCCGTAAGCGCTCTGGCTTCCGACTTTCTTCAGATGTTTCTTCCAATCTACCTTAGGAAGTTTCTGTCAGCGTCTCCAGGAAGTTTCTTTCGTTTTCTCCAGGAAGTTCAATTAATTCTCCCAGAAGTTTATTTCGTTTTCTTCTGGAAGTTTCACCATAAGCCAATGGTTTTTGTGGTTGTTGGACTTCTATTAGAAGGTTTTTTCGACCTTCTTTTGGCTTTTCCTGGAAATGGCTACTTCTGGAAACTTACTTCGGGTTTCCGAAAGTTTTCTGGCTTCCTTTAGATGTGACATCCGATTTTTTTTTCGATGGTTTATTAAAATTTTTGATGTTTTTCCAGCTTTTCTCGAACTTCATCCAAGAGAGCTTCTTTCGTCTTTCGTTGGATGTTTTTTAAGCTCCATTCAGAAGCTTATTCAAACATTCCCCGGAGTTTTCTTCCGGAATTTTCCAATCATAGTTCAAAAGCTAAAATTTTGCTTTGATTAACGGCTTTCTCAGTCTTAAACACTGCAACGACTACGATGTAATTTGCCCAACGTTTCGGCCATGGGTTGTAGCTTTTTTCACGAGAAAATGTTGTTTATCGTTATTTTCAATAGTTTAGTCGTTCTTGTGGCTGATTTTCCATATTTTGGTTTCATTTAATGATATTTAATTGAAAAAAAACTTCTTGGTTACAATTTCGATCACGATAATTAAAAAATTAAATTAAAAAATTAAAGAGTGTTTTAAGACTGAGAAAGTAATTCTCCTCAAGTCATAGTCGTCACCATTGTTAAGATTTTTGCTTTCAAAAACGGCAAACATATAAGATTAATTAAATAGTAAATACCGATAAATACCGATTTTTCAATACCTTCGATACCGATAAGCTTTAAAACAATCTGGCAACGCTGCTTATACTACGCAAGGCTTGTTGTGAGTGCAAGCTACAAACTAAAGATCTCAATGCGTACAGCTGAGTACAAGAAGTTGTTCGGATTATGTACAACTGATGAACAACCGTGATCAGATCATGATCATTGCCATAATGATCTTTTTTTTGCTTTTTTCAGCCTGTGAATTAGGAGAGATACATGTATTTGCTTGGCGGCATTGGTCCTTTCGGTGGAGTGAAAAAGAAAGGAACAGTTCACCGTGTTGACAGAACTATCCGATGAACTACTGGGCCAATTGGGCGCTATTTACAGGTGAGGTGCAAGGAAACTAGTCGACTCTTTCATTACCATCGCGTTCTAATACAGCAACAGACGTTACGTCACGTCTGTTGCTGCATTCGAAATCGAGAGAACGAAAGAGTCGACTTGTTTGCTTCCTCCTTACCTATAGAAACCGCACATCGCCCCGTTTCAACCTTCGTGTTAAAAGTAAGGGTAGGATGGTTCAAAACGCACCCCTGGGGTAAAATGGCCCTGCGTTGTTTTTCATAGCTTTTCGATTGTCAATTCGTGAATTTAACAATCAGCATTGCTAGTTCAGTGATTGAACTAACATCCTTGCACATGATATTTCCAGAATTAGTAATGGAAAAGCAACGAAAACGGCGCCATTTTACCCCGGGGTGCATAATAGACTGTTCTAACCTACCGATGGTCAACACCTATCTGCTGATGCTTGTTTATAGCGAATTTGTTTATTATACCATTCCAACCTGGATTGGGTATAAAGTTAGGGTCGGCTTGTTTTCTAGCAAACGTCAGTTTGATCATTTGTTTTTATAACCTGACACGGGTCGACTTCACGCTGAAAAAAAGTTCGGGTTTGCACTGGGTTAGAACTGGTACCAACCTGGGAATAAACAAATTCGCTATTGCTCTGTAACCCCAAACTGCCAAAGAATGCTACTCACAGAGAGACACTCACTCTCGTCTCGTGAAATAAGGACATGTTGCGATTTGTGGATATAATGAGTGAAAAGGGTAACTCACTTCTCTGAGCTTGACTCAGTCTAACAATGTATTTGTTATCTGTGAGTTGCCTACGCAACAACGTATTTTCAAGGTGGAAGAGGACTAATCGTTGGTCGTAGTTTGTACAGATAACGATCTGTACAGTTTACGACAAACTGGAAATTGGATCATGCTCGCTTGATTTCCATCACTGCCTAGGATTGAGCAATGTGAGGAGACCCATACAAAGGTAATCATAAATGATCTTTCGACCAGTACACTCATCTGCTCCCTTACCTTTGAAAGGAAATAAGATGAGTGCCTACTTGGTTTCGAACTGAGACTATCCGAGAAGATGAAGTAATGGTCTGCGGGCATGTTGGTTGGCAGTTCAGTTTACTGCGGAGAGAATTCGATCTCTAGATTACTAGCCCAAGACGACAAGTTATCTAAGGAACTTTGCAGTGGTCCTTGCAAGTCCACGGCATGTGGACCTTTTACGGAAACCACACCGTCATCTGCAAGTTGTCTTAGCGTGCATTTATCTGCCAAACAGTTGTCTATATCTTTGACATACAAGTTATAAAGAAGAGGGCTGAGACATGAGCCTTGGGACAGGCCCATTTAGCTAATTCTGGAAGTAGTCAGTTGTCCAAGGGAAAAGTTCTTTTGCTTTTTTGACAACAAATTGTACAAGAAATTATTTAAAATTCCAGAAAGTCCACATCTGTGCAGATTGTCTGACAGAATATCAATGGAAACTGAATCAAAAGCCCCCTAATGTCCAAGAATACTGAATCCAATTGCTCCTTGTGCGCAAAGGCCAGTTGAATATCTGTGGAAAGCAGCGCTAGACAATCGTTTGTTCCTTTGCTCTTGCGGAACCCAAATTGTGTATTTGATAGCAAGTTATTTGATTCGACCCAGTGATCGAGTCTCCGAAGGATCATTTTCTCCAACAATTTCCTAATGCACGAAAGCATCGCAATCGGACGGTATGAGTTATGGTCAGACGCTGGTTTGCCAGGTTTTCGAATGGCTATTACGTTGACCTGTCTTCATTCAGGTGGTATAATGTTGTTTTCTAGTAAGGAATTGAATAAGTCTAGCAAGCGTCTTTTAGCGATATCTGGGAGATTTTTCAGAAGATTGAATTTAACCATATCGCTTCCCGGTGAGGAGTTGTTCGATGAAAGAAGAGCCATAAAGTCAGTAAAAGCGGTTGTTTCATGGAATATTATTGTAAGGTAATGATACCGGAAAGGTTAGTGCTAAAGTTAGCATTTACCTTTACTTTCGATTTCTGACCGATTGAAACACGTTCTTTAAAAATAGTTTGGCAACTGATAAGCTAATGAAAAACAGTAAATTAGAATATTAGATTTGGTCAATGTTGATTTTTTTTTTAATTTCTGTGATTTCGTTTTCTAATAAGCCACGAAAATTTCTTCCAATTCGTGATTACCACATTTTAAACCGATCTGTACAATGCGTAAAATGTGGTAGATGTACATTCAAATTAACTATTAATTCTGGGAAACCAGAAATTCTTTTACTTTCTACCGGAGACGAACCAGCGTTCGGCTGAAAGTCTCCTTAATAAAGATAAGTAACTGACTAACTAACTCCTTTTACTTTAACCACATACATCACCCATGTATTCTGCGCATCTTCAGTGGCACAAAAGACCAATTTCCATCCTGTGCGGCTGGCTTTTAGCTTTTGCTTTAACCTGGACCCAGGACAATTTTTATTCACAAATGAATAGACCAAATATCCGAAGTGTTTTCTTAAAGTTAAGAATAACAGTACTGGGCACCGGGAGCCAGAAGACTGTCTACCGAACATTCAACCATTCCAAAAACATTTGGTCTACCCAATTTTTCAATACCCTGTAATCTTCTACAATAAAACTCAAATTTCAATATCACCAAGCGAATCGGCAGGGATGATACTCTCCTCAGTGCAACATAATGGATCCCCATAAAAAGCAATAAAAGGCAGAAGGCAAAGGAAAACGACTTCAAACCAGAACTAAATGAAACTGCAACCGAAGCTCTGCAATCCGGTGCGATTTTCATCCTTTTGCACACCCGCTGCTTCTCCCGTTCCCGCGCAACGATGACGATGCAATGATGCTGACGATGACGATGCCCGAACCTCCAGGTCGAAGCACTGACGGCTGGGACTGCTTTTTTCCCCTGCAAATACTCGATCCAGGACCCATCAGCCCAGCAGCCAGCAGCGCAACGCAAAACTCGAAACACCGACGACCAAGTGGGGCGAATCTCGCGCGATATATTCCACACACAACAGAAAATGAAAAAGTAATTCTGTATGTTATTGAATTCGACATATTAATGTGATAACAAAAATTTATACCATTTGTAAAATAACGAGAAAAGAAGGGTTAAAGGAGAGCGCAAGATGAACGGCAGCGATGTGTCCGTTTGCGTTGAGTGAAAAACGTTGGACGCTAGACGGTTGCTGGTTGGTTGGAAGGATTGAAGGGAAGGCATACCTACACTGACTGAGACAGTGGGCAACTCTTTCCGACGTGCCGAAGGAAGGAAATCTGCTTCACCGTGGTGGTGAAAAAGATTTAACACTTCGAGGCGATTGTTGACTAGCACCTCTTTTTTAATTCTTTTATTACTTTTGCTTCACTTGAGAAATTGGTGCCGGGGAATTGGCCTGGTTATACGGCGGGCAGGCGAAGAATGCAATCTCAGTCGACGAGCCCTCAATGGTGGCAGATTTGAAACCTCGATGTTTAATAAATTATTTGCGTACAGGTATACTGCGAGATGAGTTTATCTCAATGAGAATTGTTGCAATAGGAATTTGAATAGCTTAACTTTTATAGTTTTTCTTCTTCTTATTTTAGGTTTTTGGTACTTTATACGATCTTACGCTTGCTCTATGTTTTCTGTTTATTGAAGTGCTTCCAGATTTATTGAGGCGATTGAGGTTCAAAATCATTTTTTTTTTCAACGCGTGCAAAAAGCTCACGCCATTTTGTGTAAAATAGCAAAAGGAGAAGAATGACGCTACACACTTAGGAATACCTAATTTTACACACGACGGAATTCATCTTTGACATAAAGGATGAGACGTGAACAAACATGTCATGTAAAATTAAGTGCTCCGAGACTGAAAAGTTCGGTACTCGACGAAAAGTACGTTTGATTGAGCTGAATTTCGCGTCTAGTATGACTCAATTTTATGTCAAAATTGACGCTCGTGTATGTCAGTCTCAGGGAATCAAAATTTACATGAATTTTTCTAAGTGTGTAGCTCTTTTAAATCTGAAATGATTCGTCGAAAAAAATACGAAAAAGACATGTAAATTTCAGTGCCCTGAGACCGACACATGCAAGCGGCCCTTTTGACATAAGAATCGGTTGAAAAGGACTAGAAAATCAATGCAATCAAACACACTATTCGTCGAGTTGCATATGTTTCAGTTTCAGAACACTTAATTTTACATGCCATGTTTGTTTACGTTACATGATTTACGTCAAAGCTGAATTACGTCTCGAGTAAAAATAATAATTTTTAATTGTGCACCTTATTAAAGCAGCCCCGGACAACCAGGATCCTAAAACCGGCACTGGGTTCCAGCACGGCCAATTGAATATTTGTTACTCCTCCTTTTATGCCATCAGCAAGGAATAAAAATTTCTCCAAATGACAAAATGACAAGCGACCAACGAGCCGAACGATAATGCTTTGTCAGAAATGGAACGCAATAATGATACACTCAGGTCTTTTTTTACACGGGGGATATGTACCTTGTAAAAAAACCGTGTAAAAAAATCTACCGAGATTTTAATTTTCACATGCTTAAATGTTTTTAAAAAATCGGATGCCATTTGTAATTATAGCATGATATGGTCCATATAGACATATTTTAAAAATTTCTATATTTACACCAAAAATTGTGATTTTTTTTTTAAATATGCCATTCGATTACCTATAGCTTGAAACGGATAATGTGATTGGAATCAAGTCGATAGGTTGTATCGTTGTCGAGAAATCGTTAAAAAGGTACAGTGAAAATCGCGAAAAACCGCGTAAAAAACCGTGTTGCTGACTTCAGTGTATAATCTTCTTTCTTGTTTTCATGACAAACAGCCTCGGCCAAGCAGCTCGCTCAAGCCGGTAGAAGGAAAAGACCAAATTGTTGGCAAGCTGTTTCGCGAAGTAAAGCTGAAGATGATACACATGTGTTAATGGGAATTTTTTTTTATATGTCTTTTCCAGATTCCGATCAAGCTATATCCTCAACCATGTATATTGCAACAAAGCAGGCAAGCAATATATCATTATCCTTTTACCACTCCGATCGAGCTGTGTTGCAGGGAGAGTCTGTCGTGGTAGTCGTAGCAAGCATTATGTCTGTATCGTTGGTTGCTATATGTGTTTGGATTAACTGGCCATTAAAAATAGTTAGGTGTCCATTAAAAAATGAGAATGATTTCAATACTTTTCTAACAGAACAAAAACGTCCGCAGAGAATTGTCACCGAGTTGTCACCTAAGGTGAAAGAATCCCTACAGTCTCAAGAAAATTGTAACGCACTTTATTTCACTCTGACATGTACAGTCGTGTTCAGCATGCCGACCATTTTAAGAGGGAAAATGTTCCGGTATCCACCGTATATCGTATCCTGGCATCAATGACAGTAACCTGGAAGAGAGGTAGCAGCCGTGCAACGAAGATAGTGAATAAGAAGACGCTCCGCTCGCTGCACAACATGCTCAAGGATTCGGTAAGTCAACGGGAAGCGGCCAGAAGGTTCCGTTGTTCGAAGTCACACATCTGCAAGACTCTAAGGTAGGAGGGAATAGTGTGTGGAAGAAATCCAAATCCCCAGAGAACACTGCCGAGCAAATCCAAATCTTGAGATCCCAATGCCGCTAGATGACCGAGAAGTACAGCGGAAAGATTTTCGGAGTCAAAATAAACCATATGTGCCAAAGGACCGGAATCCGCCAAATCTGCCGCAGTGGCGTCCTATCTAATACTGAAAGGCCAAGGACACCAAGCAACTCACCAACAGGATCAAAAGCTGCAGCCGGAAAATCGATGTGGCAGCTGTCCAACGGTCATGTCACTCAAACGATACTAAAAGGAGGAAAATCTAAGACTAACGCTTAAAATGGATGCGCATATGCTGAAAAGAGAATTGGCAAAATTGATTGAGGATAGCAATCTTAGATTTAAAAGATGAGGCAGATGTAATATCAGGTGTCCGTGTGTATAGACTAAGATATCTAAATGTGCAGTGCCATTAAATTAATATTCAAACAGCCTCCTTTCACCTTGTGTGGCGATGGGACATTGGACTGTCTCCATCCAACCTGACGGAAATATTACACTTCCAATAGCAATAGGCCCTTGTACATGTTGTACCACCGTATTATTGAAAAATGGTCTCACACGGTCAAGTCAAGATGGCTTCCAAGCCTAATTTTTTTTTTTTTTTTTTTTTTATTATAGTCACTTTAACACTCTTGGGTCATTCGTGACTTGTCCGGGGGTGAGATTTGAACTCGTGACTTTGGCGTGAGAGGTAAGGACGTTAACCACTACGCCGGGGTCGCCCCTCCGAGCCTAATTGCTAAAGATCCTTTACCGTCCTCAAAGGGCAATTCCCTCAAGGTGCTTTAATCGTCAACGAGGATCCCTTCTCGGCTCGACTAACGTGGCCATGCCACTGTCAGCCGATTTCCGCCAACGAAGGAAGACGCCTGCCAGCCAAATGACCCAGTAACGCCTGCAGGGCCGTTCACAGTTCAGGATATTCGTCATTCTCCCAACCCAGCACTATTTGCACCCAGCACTGCAAGTTTCCGGCCACACGGTAGTGCAGGAGCATCCGTGGGGCCAACACCACCGTCGCGACGCTTTAGGAGATCCCGCTGCAGCAGTGAGTAAACTCTCGCTTACACGCCACACTAATGGTGAATTTGGTTTTGATTCAGTTCCAACCTGGATCTGGTATCAAAATTGGGTCTGCTTGTTGCCTTTCAAACGTCACTGTTAACGTTTGTTTTTGTAACCAGGCTTGCAATTGCTCATTACAGCTAAAATGCTATTTTTCGGTATTATGAAACAATGGGATACTATAATAATAATTTTTATTTGTAAGATGCAAGAAAAGGTGGTAAAGTTTGTATATGACACATAAAATTTGTCAATTTTGCTTTCAGAAGGTCACAACTAACGATTTTATGATCGCTGATTGCTCGCTCATCGCGTTGCTTATCGTTACAGCTAATCTCTAGTTGTGCCCTTCTGAAAGCAAAATTGACAAATTTTATATGTCATATACAAACTTTACCACCTCTTCTTGCATCTTACGAATAAAAATTATCATTATAGTATCCCATTGTTGTATAATACCGAAAAATAGCATTTTAGCTGTAATGAGCAATTGCAAGCCTGTTTGTAACCAGTCACGGGTTGAGGTCGCACTGACAATAAGCTCGGGTTCACCTGGTTCCAACCTGGATAATCAACAAATTCGCTATAATGTAAATATCCACACCCGCCCGTCACAGAATAGGGCCCTCTGAGACCCAGTTCGAGGAGTCTCTTGCTATTGCTTAGTTATTGGGGTAAACTGTTGGGCATCAGCAAGTTAAAATTTCGACTTACATGAGTTTTAACAGAGCTCATTCGATCATGTTTTTGATTATTCAGCATTTATTGGACATCGTTGTTTCTCCTCTAAAACAGCGATGCTATTTTTATACGCTTGGATTCTCTGGTGAAGTAACGTTTTAATAAGACACTATTTTCATTTTCATTTTCGTTTTGCAGCGTTTGGTGGGGCAATGGGAGCTTAAAGCAATCTAAAGCCGAGGATAAAGTAAGGGTGATGGCTGAATAGTCTATGCGAACCACTTGAACCCCATGGGAAAAGGAAGGTATTGAAGAGGTCGGTTATTGAGGGGTTTTGAGGAAATGCCACATAGTACTAGATTTGTGCTGCAAAATGTAAAGAAACCGAAAATCCATCTCCCACTGATTCATCCTTTCACATATATACCAAATTGATATTTTACAACAACCATCAAAATAAACAGACAATATATGAAAAGGCTAGTTGCCAGTTGCTTTACAGGCTAGTTGCTTCCCTAAGCGGACCCCCCGCATCCTAACTCTTTTGTTAATCTACCTTATGCTATTAGGCTGTCTAAATTTTCTTATTTAAGTTCGTTTGATGATTATGATATCTCATTGCCTAATTTAATAAATAATTGAAATCTCTAATCTACCTATCCATGCTTTATTAAGTACCTGCACTTGTGCATCCAATCTAAAATTTAACGTGTCTCAAGTTGATTTTTGCTTTAACCTATATTTATTATATATTAGTTCATCCCAGGTGACACCTTCAAGTGACTAAAATGCTTCACTTTGAAGTTTGTTTCCTAGCTGATCTTTAAATTATAAAGGGTATATGCTCCAACTACGCTCACACGTTTCCACTATGTCGTCCCACAAAATTACGTATGCATATGTCGCAATAGAAGCACGCCACAGTGGAAATTCCGAGCCATAGTTCAAACACTTATCCCAAACCAAAATGAAGCATATATAAGATTAGTTACAATACCATGTACAAAAATGGTGTTTAGCATTGTTCCCTGAGTAATGCTTCATGCAGTAATGAAAACAACAATGAAAGCTTGTCACGCAAAGAGAAGGAGCATTGTTGGGCACTTTCTGAACTTTTTAAATAGTATAATTCCCGTGTAAACCCAAATAAATCTATCTGTGTATAAATAAATAAAATAAGAGTGATTGCGGGAAAACCCGCCAGTATCGCTCCCAACGTCAGTGCCTATACGTAAGCGTACTACGACGCGGCTCTTAAAAAAAGGAGCATCAGGTGTGATAATATTACTTCAGACTAGAACGTTGGATCTCTCATGAAATGGTTCATCAGAGCGAGGAAGCTCAGTAATCCTCATCACATGCTCATGACGCTATTCTGCCACGGCATGAGCCAACGATGCCGGACCTAAACTTACCTTCTCCAACGGTCCACTATGAAGCATAAGATTAGGCCCGCCGTCTAGGTTAAAAACTAGCCAAGGGGAGGGAACGTTTTAATAAGACACTATTATACATTTATTAAACGATTATTCAACTGCGGGAAAATTAGCCCGAATATAATAACAGGAAACAGGGTTGATTGTTTCTTCAGTTATTGTTTTCATTTTTCTGACGAGGCACACACCACACAGCTATTAGAAAATGTATTACATACATACATG
Source organism: Ochlerotatus camptorhynchus (assembly GCF_037179485.1). Lineage (NCBI taxonomy): Eukaryota > Metazoa > Arthropoda > Insecta > Diptera > Culicidae > Ochlerotatus > Ochlerotatus camptorhynchus. The sequence goes on from NW_027041078.1 coordinate 547,864, forward strand.
GGATTCGAACCATGTACCTCCGATCACCAGCCGCTTGCTTTGCCATCTGAGCTATCCTATAAAATGTTGTTGTATCAAGCGAAATTTTCAGTTTAATTTTCGGAAATAAATTCGCGACGAACTATTTTCCGTTGTATCTTGTTTGGGTTTTTATATGCAACTGACTAAAACAAAGGTACATAATGCGCGGGAATTCACTTGAGCGAGGGAGTGGTTGGTTGATATAGGGGAAATGACGGCTTCGGCATGCCAGACTATTTTCGGCAACTCAAATTGAAACACTATTTTCACTGGATTTTCTTACGAAAACACTTCGCTGAATGCATGCAAACGATTCTTTATGCTTTCAGCTTCAATTTGACTATATTTTTACCACTGAGAAAAAGCAATCTAGCAGGGTTTTCTTGAAATGAAACACACGCACTACAAATTGTAGCTGATTTCGAGTTGCCGATAATAGAACAGCAGATTTACATGCAGTTCAAATGGAACGGTTGCCGAAGAAAAACTGATTGAAGAAGATTGGAGCTTTGTAAAAGCGTTTCAACAGTTTTTGACAATTCTTCCGACTGAAATTGTAAGAGCAGCTGGCAGCAAAAGATTGTAAACAAACCAGTACTGTATATGTGTGCGTTCCTTAGAGAAAAAGGCTATAGAAAGAAGGTCGCTGCTTAGGTTACTACTTAGGTTACGTAAATTCCCCTACTCTAAAACAATTTACTCTAAACAGCTCCCCAACTTGAGGCAGGAGCCTCAATATCTTAAGCTGTCGGCAGCGGTACTAACTTGTGGATCGGTCGTTGGTATTCAGATGATCCTCTGCGAAGTGTGACAGTCCTCACAACACCTTGACGATCCGGATGGACCGCGATAATCCGGGCAAGCTCCCACTGTGCTGGTGGAGTGTTCTCATTTTTTACTAGAACAAGTCTGTTGATCTGCAGGTTATCCTCCATAGATTGCCACTTGGTTCGTGGTTGCAAACATGAAACGTATTCATTTCTCCAGCGCTGCCAAATTTCTTCTAGCTGCTTCTGACATATCTGCCAAGAGTCGAGTCGATTAACGGGTACGTTTGGGACTGATGGTTCTGGCAGCAGATTCATCGGCTGCCCAATGATGAAATGCCCTGGAGTTAAAACATTGTAGTCGTCCGGTGAATTGGAAATGGCACACAACGGTCTTGAATTAAGGCAGGCTCACAGACAAACAGACATAACACTCGTAAGTTGTTCATCGAACAAGCATTTAACGGTTAATTTAAAAGTATCGTAGTTGGTAGTACCGCCACCTGTGGCGCGCATAGTCAATTTCCTTGCGTTTGACGTTTACACACTACCGCCATCTGTTCAGCGTACTACCCACCTCAGTGTACTCAACAGATGGCGCTAATGTTTCAGCGACGATGTTTTACAGTGAGAAATATTCAATGTGTTATGTCTGTTTGTCTGTGGCAGGCTTCTACTTGGGTGAGAATAGTATACAGATGTTCGAAGGTTTGCGGTCCACGACTGAGCACCTTGTATAAGTGCGTTTTGACACTCTTCACTGCCACCTCCCACAAACCACCCATGTGGGGTGCGGATGGTGGCATGAATGTCCACTTGATGTCTACATTCGAAGAAAAGCGGCTTGCTTGAGCTCTAAATTCATCGGATTGGAAAAACTCCTGCTTCTGGCGATCAGCACCGATGAAATTTGTCCCATTGTCAGACCAAATCTCTGTACATAACATAAACCACGACGAGCGATGAACCTCTTGAGCGCTTCGATGAATACTGCGGACGACAAATCACTGGCAGCCTCTAGATGAATAGCTTTAGTGGAAAGGCACACGAACACAACTATGTAACCCTTGGTTAGGAGAGGTTTACGAGGATTGCCGCTTTTGAGGATGATTTGACCGGCATAAATAATCAATCCCAACGTGGATGAAAGCTCGCACTGGCATGGTGCGAACGGCTGGCAAGCAACCCATAAGTTGAGTGGCAGTCTTCGCTTTCATACGACAGCAGCGGAGGCAGTTCTGTACTGCACGACGAATCACGTTCTGGCATCCAATTATCCAAAATCGTTGATCGAGTGTAGCTAGCAACAGCTAGAATCAATAAAAGCTTGCTTGAGAAATAATACCTATCAGCACTCTATAGCTATATCTCCTCCAAGGTCCAGTGGGAATGATTAATTCATTCATTGTTGTTTAACATTAGACCAATTTTACTACTTCATCTCTCCAATATCTAAGGAAAGTAGGGTAAATGGATCAAAAATATATCCATTAGTACCGTCCCACACTAGATAAAACTGAAAAAAATAGCAGATTGGGGTTGAGCTTGGGATTGAACACGCGACCTTCTACTTGAAAACCGGAAACGGTACCACTGTTCTACTGATTTCGTCTTGTTGTTGGGCTGAACCTGTGTAGAGGAATAATTAATCAAATACGTCGTTTATAAAGCATTTACAAAGCATGCGATTACAACATGGACGCTTATTGATATAAGAGCAATTATGCTGGCTGTATCCCCCTTTATTATTAATGTTCCCAAAAAGGACCTTGCTGGAACCTGCACCTGATGTTCCTCATTGGCCACACCATATTGTTCCGGAACCAATATATGCGAAGACCAAGAAATCAAACCCAGTTTTTTCATTTCAGATTACATAAACCTTTCGTCATTACATTCGTTTTTCTATTTTACACCAAATGCCGCGAGCTTTTTACAATCTGAAATGATGCGTTCAAAAAAAAAACTGTATTTTAATTTTTCGTAAATGCATAAAAGTAAATTGCTTAAGGTTGGAAAATTTAAATTTCAATACAAAATACCTACTCCATACAGCAGTCTTAGTTTGGTCATCGGCTGAAAACTGCATAACATGAGGAATTTGGAAGTGTTTGAGCTCATCGCCGTTTCGATTGTACACGCGCTCGCTCATTTGGGAAATGGTTGCACAAGCAGTGCAGTTGTAGATCCCCACCCATTGCAAATCACATTTTTTTTTTGCGATTTCCTCCACCCAGTTGTTGTTGGTTCGCCTGCAGCAACTACGTGCGGTCGACAATCGCGCGCGAGGAATGCACATTTCACAATGTGAAGCAGCAACGAACGGCAGCAGTCATCATCATCATTACACATTTGAATTGAAAAATTCAGCGCAGAAAAAGCAAAACTCCCTTCGTCACGACGCTCTTTCACCCTTTTTTGTGCAACACACGATCGACTGGACTTTCTGGATCGCGAGCTTTATAGTACTTACCCCCTGTGTGGCCAAGTCCACCCTTCCTTCCGCTGGGTTCTTGCAGCTCGAGGAGATCAGAGAGGAGGATATACGACCGCGAAGACGCGGCGAACTCTGACTGTTGTAAAAGCGATTTTTTTTCACCAATATGAAAAAGACAGAGGATCTCAAATTGAATTTTAACAATAGCCTTGAGGTTTGAAATCAATTTTTGGCCATAAATGATACCGCAAAGCCTGTAATTAATAGGCTCTTACTCAAACGCAGGTTACTGACCTTAAACTGGTAACTGGCGGCTTAAAAACGTCTTGCATCATATCATAGCTTGTGTGTCACTTCTAATACGACCAAGTATTTAATCGATACATACAGCTTTGATTGCAAATGAGGTCGACGAAGTTAAAATGCGATCGATTCGGAATGTCCATCAATAGTGTCAACTACTACATTTCACCTGCTAATAGTATCGCGTCCCTTGGGTCTCCTTTTCGAACGCTAGTAGACAGGTTTTGGACAACCTCGGGCATGCGAATGAATGAAACTACAACTGATCTGCTTCCATTTTCTCTCCTTTCTTATAATTCATTATCGTGTCAAATACCAGATGCTGTTTCGTTTCATGCACCCTCATTCCCATGGTACCTTGCAGCCACCGCCGCCGTTTATTACGTAAGGGAGTTTGAGTTCGGATTGCCAACTGAGCCACAGCAACGAAATATTTAATCTTGCTTAATTTATTCATAAATCTAATTAATGAACACTTTCGTTTTTCAATCTCCTCCGTTCCTGGCGATGTCTGGCCGATACTTCCATGAACGCGATAAACTCCTCGTCCAAAGCGTCGTTTTCGTCATCGGCTGCAGCGGCTCCTTGCTTTTGTTGCTGCTCACGAGCCGTGGCTTCTGCATATGTGTGATGAAAACGAGACGGGCAGAAGAAAAAAAAAAAACATTCAGGCAGGAGGCAAATCAGCAATGCTCAATCATGTGGCGGGTGGTTTCAGTCTTAAAGCATTTTTTTTTTTTGTATGTAGGTACTCACTCCTTCCAACTCTTGCGTAACCGTCTCCACGGTGGAGCCCTGCAAAAAAGCGAACCGATCGGACACTGTGACCATGCACGCAAGGGAAGGACAGAGGAGAGGCCATAGGTAGGCTAATTTGAATCGTTGTCTGTTTTTGGGGGCTGCCTGACACGAGGGTATTAAATAGTGATCGCTTTAAAGTGACCATGCTGAATGCAGGTTAGATATAAAGGGTGAGAAGTGCGTTGGCGAACACAGATTCGAATACGTTGGCCTCTAAAAGCAGCTTAGATACTTCGCAACCTAGTATCCATACATATTTCGAACATTTTGAATTTCCACCATGTATCCGTTCAGGTCCCTACTACAATAGTCGAATGCAAGAGCAGGCCATGCTGGGGGTGGCTGTGGATTCGCCGATCTGGTCGCGGATTATTTCGAGATGGAAATTATTTTGATTTATTTATGAATGCTTAAAAATAATCGCAATGCTGAATTTCAAAATTGTTTCAAACTGCTCGACAGTTCTAAAATTTGAAACTGTCAGAAGTTGAACTGCAACGTGATTAGCGCTACGCACAGTTTTGTGCGGGTTTTTCTTTTGCTTCGGTGATTTTAGCGCGAATATGAACTTGATGGCCTTTGAAATAGTTTCTGAGCAACCTGGTATCATAAGAGAATATCTGAGAGACGTGATTTGTATTATTGGACAGTAGAAGATCATCAGAATAGTTGATCCACCAGAAGTATTAAAAAAAAATCCAGAGCAGTTCTCTGATCACCTGAAGATCTATGGAAAAAATATAAGTCAGAATCTTCTCTTCAGAATTGTACTCAAGACTTGCAAAAATATATCTGATCACATGGAGGGTTATGAAATAATGAATAAGGTACTTGGTATCATGTGAAAAAATATCTTAGGGATGCCATTTTGATTGTTGATTATTTATGGAGACCGCTGATCTCCTCATGGTCTGATTGAATATCTGAGAGACGTGATTTTGGTGGACAGTTTAAGATCTTCAGAATTATACTTAATCAACCTAAAGGCTTGAAAAAAGATCATGAGAAGTTTTTGGAGATCTCTGATCACCTGAAGGTCTATGGAATATATGCTGAGTCGCCTGGTAGCATGAGAGAATATTTGGGAGATAAAATCTTGAAAAAGTATCAAGAAGACTTTATGGAAATATTAAAAAAAAAAAAACATTTCGGTCTTTGGAATAATTCCTGAACTGCCTGGTATCACATGAGAAAATATCTGAGAGATATGATTCGGGTTGTTGGATAGTTGAATATTTTCAGAATTGTACCTGATCAATCTGAAGTCTTGGAAAAGTAACCTAAGGTTATCATGACGACCTCTGATCACCTGATGGTCCACGGAATAATTTCTGGACAATAACCATGCTGACTTCGGTTCTGACCACCTTCCAGTAACTTTTGAAATATCTCAAGAAAAAATTTGTAATCCCAACAGCTCTATTTTCAATTACCATAGAGCTGATTGGGAGCAATATCGAACATTTATGGAATACAACTTCGATCCAAACATTCCTTCAAAAAAAAAATGAAAATAATTATGCTCTTGAATCTCTGACTACTTCTATAGTTGAAGCAAGAGCTGCCTCAGTTCCAAAATGCGAGGTTAAATTCGATTCAATTATAATAGACGACGATCTTCAGCTCTTGATCCGTCTTAAAAATGTCCGTAGGAGACAATATCAAAGAACACGCGATTCTCTGCCCTGAGGAACAAAACTTTTGAAAATAATATTTCTAAATTAGACCCGAGTTCCAAATCCTTTTGGAAACTCACAAAAAATTTGAAAAAACCACAAAAGCCTATTCCACCGCTTAAGGAAGATGGTAAAATTTTGATCACAAATTTGGAAAAAGCTCAGAAACTTGCTAAGCAATTCGTGAGTTCCCATAATTTCAGTTTGGGTCTTACTAGTCCTATTGAGAATCAGGTTGCTCGGGAGTATCTGAATATTTTCTCTCGGGAAAATATTTTTGATGATTCCTGGAGGACTGATTTGGACGAAGTAAGGTCTATAACTAAAAAGTTTCATAATATGAAAGCTTCAGGGGATGATGGAATTTTCTATATCCTCATCAAAAAACTCCCAGAGTGTACCTTGTCTTTCTTGGTAAAATTATTTAACAGATGTTTCCATTTGGCATACTTTCCTGATAAATGGAAAAATGCAAAAGTTGTTCCAATTTTGAAGCCGGATAAAAACCCAGCTGAAGCTTCTAGCTACTGCCCAATAAGTTTGCTTTCTTCAATAAGTAAACTTTTTGAAAAGATAATAATGAATAGAATGATGCTTCACATCAATACGAACTCAATTTTTGCAGATGAGCAGTTTGGATTTCACCATGGGCATTCAACTACTCATCAACACTTAAGAGTAACCAATTTAATTCGTTCAAACAAATCTGAAGGCCACTCAACTGGAGTTGCTCTTCTAGACATAGAAAAAGCATTCGACAGTGTTTGGCATGAAGGTTTGATTGCTAAATTGAAAAAGTTCAATTTTCCACTTTACATTATGAAATTAGTTCAGAATTATTTAACTGACAGAATTTTTTTTTTTTTTTTTTATATCTTTATTAAGGAGACTTTCAGCCGTTGGCATTTAACTGACAGAACTCTGCAGGTAAATTATCAAAATTCCAAACCCAACCGACTACCTGTTAGCAACAATCAATACGAAACTAACGATTTTAAATTGGCTCACCACTTTAGTAGCCTATTGGTCCCAAGCAAACGATTAACGTACCCTATTCTAGTTGAAATTCTATTACTACACTATGTTTGTTTTGATTCGCTATGAAAGTTTGACAGATAACATCAGGGTAACTCTAAGACCACTGAGTCCCGAAGAAAATCATTATTATTTTTGGCTCACTCAGTACCAGAACAACGGTCCCAAGCAGTCCCAAGCTATTTCACTCACCCCTGCATGTTATGCATGAATCCACACACCCCTGATGTTATCTGTCAAACTTTCATAGCGAATCAAAACAAACATAGTGTAGTAATAGAATTTCAACTAGAATAGGGTACGTTAATCGTTTGCTTGGGACCAATAGGCTACTAAAGTGGTGAGCCAATTTAAAATCGTTAGTTTCGTATTGATTGTTGGTAGTAGTCACATAGGCACTATGAACGGAGTTCCAATTTCCTGGTCAAACCAAGTGAAATATCTTGGATTAGTACTTGACCAAAAAATTAACTTTTAAAGATCACATTGAGGGCATTCAAGCCAAATGTAACAAATATATAAAATGTTTGTATCCTCTTATAAACAGGAAGTCCAAACTTTGCCTGACGAATAAACTTCTAATATTTAAACAAGTTTTTAGACCGGCCATGCTTTACGCTGTGCCAATATGGTCTAGTTGTTGCACTACCAGGAAAAAAGCACTTCAAAGGATTCAGAACAAAGTTCTGAAAATGATTTTGAAGTTGCCTCCCTGGTACAGTACTAACCGAAATACCTAGAATTTCGAATGTTGAGACTTTAGAACAAATGTCCAACAAAGTAATTAATAACTTCAGGCAAAAATCGTTGCAATCGATTAATTCTCTTTATACTTAGATAAGATTTAGTTTTAGTTTTTAGTTTTAAGATATCAATTGTTATACTGACATGCAGGTTTAAAAAACCTGTTTAAAATACTGAATTGCCAAGACAGGAACAATGTAAAAATACTTAGATATATATCAGAACAATTAAGGCTGGTAAGTTACTGTACTAACTGGAGCACCTAGGTTAAAATGAAATGTAATTAATTTGAATTTGAAACAAATAAAGAGTTAAAAAAAATAATAATATTTTCTGGGCAACCTGGCATCATGAGAGAAATCTAATAAACGTGATTTGATCTGATGGATAGTTGAAGATCTTTAGAATAATACCTGATTAACCTGAAGTATTGGAAAAATATCAAGAGGACTTCATGGATCTCATTAGAACACCTGAAGATCGTTGGAATAATTTATGTGCAGCCTGGTATCATATGAGAGAATATCTGTTTGATGTAAAAGACGCAAGCGTAATGCAATTATGTGACGATTCATGCATTTCTACAAAGTTTACTAATATACTATGAAATTCCCAGAACTTCTATGATGTTTCTCGATCTTTTATAAAATATATCACACTTCTATGAAACTACCTGATCTTCAATGATTCTTCCTGAATTTTTTTTAAAATACAAATTCCATAAAGTTTACTTTTCTCTACGAAGTTTTTTCGATATTTTTGTGAAGCTCTTCGTATTTTTATGTAGTTTTCCGAACGTCTATGAAATATCCCCAAACTTCTCAGAAGTTCTTAAACATCTGTAAAATTCACAAATTTCTATTAAATCTTCTCAACTGCTATGAAGTTCTATCAACATTTACGAGAAACATCTATAAATACATCCAAATAAATTTGAAGCAGAGTTCGATTCGTGTTTCAAACCTGCTCAGAAATAAAGTCGAGCAGTTGTAAATTGGTGAAAAATAGTGCTCGAATAATGAGACTGCAACTCAGCATTGCTAGGGGTGCGTTTCCGTTCTAGATTAAAATTTAAACAGTTCATATAAAATACAACAGCATTACGAGGCCGTTCACCGTAGGTAAAACTTTCAGTATGGGAATATTCACAAATGACGTAGCATTTGAGTGGGGAGTGGGGGCGTATCTGAAGTTGTGACCGACTTAGGGGAAAAGTCTCTAAAATTGGTTAAAAATATGCTACGTCATTTGTGTATGGTCCTTATCCAATGGGATCATGATAAGCTAGAAAGAAGAATCTACCGAAAGTGCTTTCCAAAAATTTGCTAAATCAAAAATTATTATGCAAATAATTCACCCAAGCAAGAAATGTAAGATTCTACTACAGATTTGCATGAAGAGAATGCAGAGTTTGCAATGTTTCGCGACATGAACAGGTTATGTAATGTAGTCGCCGAAAGGTTTATTGGATAACGTTGTAAATTTTATGTTAGCCTAATTTGAGAACAACGCTTGTTTCCTCAAATGCATTGTCTCAAGTGGAAATCATCTCGTGAAGGTTTTTTACAAAAATATCCATTCTGAAAAAAACTTGATTTTACGCTGCAGCCCATTGCAAAATCTGCCGTTACATTTGATGTATGAAACATATGCAGAGGATGTAATAAATCCAACCTAACATTGCACAGTGGGTCAGGATTGAAATCTAGCAGGAAATAAATAAGGTCCGTTCCGTATGCGCACACATCAACACTTAAGTAAAACACAAATATCGCATTATATTTCAATTGTAGTTGTATATTGCAGATTCATCGGATATGATTTAAAAATTCACGAAGTCAAAACATAGTTATTCGTTATTTGCATAACATTTTCGAACTTCGCGCTTAACTCCACCCATTAGGGTTTATACAGACTCCTCAGATACCGTGGTGGCCGTAACTCTGGACAATTTGGCGGATTTGCGATTATTGTAACAATATTCACTTGATTTGCTTCGCATCACTCCATCACAGTTTAGCATAATGGCATGATGCCAAATCGGGCCAGAACAAAGGGTATTCTTTTTGGCTTTTGATTAAGGGTACCAATCGCTTCTGCAGGCACTCTTTCTGGTAAATCTCCTTGTTGATTGTGCCTATAGTGACAAAAGATTTACTCTTTCGGCTACACGTGCAAATTGCTTGCCAAATAAGGTATTTTTTGGGAAATTTCGATGGCTTCTTCGTGCAGAAATTCTCAGCTGTAGCATTTTTGACCATAGCAGAATAGAAAGCCAGCCCTGGAAGGTGCTTGAAATCATCCAGGACATAAGTTTCATCGTCCATAACAACGCATGAAAACTAAGACTTAGATAAAATTGTATATGAATATTATAACGGCTTTCCTTTCACTAGCAGGCTTGTTGGTCCCACTAGCGTCCGACTAGGGGATAGTAAGAGATTAAAAGAATAAAGAGAGAAATAGAGGATTTTGTTGTTTTGCTGAAAAGAAATAAAAAGAACTAAAAAAACACGCCAGCTTGTTCTGCAACATCAGGTTTGTTCGCTTTCATTTCCGTTCCAAGGGGGCTACGTCCATCGCTGTCGTACTCAAATGCCTGGGAACCTTCAGAGGTGCACAGGGCAAACGTGAAAGACTTCCATTCTGGGCAGCTGCTTGACCTGGGCCCAGGTCAAATTCCTATCGGCTTGCTTGATTTACTTATTGACGCTTCACCGCCTTAGTGTTTGCCTTTGCTGCGATGTTCTGGCGGATTTAATTCATAATCATAATCAACAAAATTCGTTTATACTTCTTCACTAGTTAATTGTAATTGGTTATTGGTAGTAATCAGTTGCTTGACTGAAACGAGACAAAAACAAATACCGACAGAAACAGGAATAGAAATTTTTTGGTATCTCCTTTCAGCTGCAACTAGTTATTGGTTTCTCTTCAAAACTTGGTTGGGATTAGTTTATCGTTAGTCGTTTATCATGACTTCCATCCTCGCGTTCCGCTGAATAAGAGACCTGAAAAACAGAAATCTGTAAATCTGAAAAACAGTGCTTTAACAAGCCCCTCCTCTTGAATGCATTCCTTTATTGTGTTCCTCTCCTATTCCCCCTTATTCTGCGAGTCACGTGACTCTCTGTCACCGGTGAGGTGACAATTGTCACCTCGTGTGAGGTGACCCTCCGTGCGAATCAAATGGGGGGATTGTAGCTTCCGTCTTATCATATCCCTCCCAATGGGCGAACTTTATGTAAATGTTCCCAGATCCCCTTCCCAATCCATATCTTCACAATTATTGGTTATTAAATCTCGCTAATCTTAAATATGTAATTAATTTAGGTTCCTATTCCCATAGTCGATCCCGTTAATCCAGTTAATTAGTTAGTGCATCATGTTACGTTATCTTATTATTCTTATTTTATTATTATCTTAACTACTTAATTCATTCATTAATTCAATCAATTACAATTATATGCAAATTGCAAAATAAAACTTGACAAATCACGACAAATCATCGTCTATTTCTTCTTATTCTTGGGCAGGGCCTGATGATGTGAAGCTAATTTTGATTAGTGAACGGGCACCATATGGTACATTCTCTCACTATGAACCTGTAATTTCTAGCCTATCTGAACAATTTAATAAATGGAAACCATAACATGGGCTACGCTCCCCCTAAGCGGGCCCTCCGCATCCTATCTCTGTCTAATCTCTAATATCAAATGCCAATGGTTTGAATGTTTGGAAATGACGTTCAATCAAATAAACCCATGCCCCACTCACTTGGCCAGGCTTCAGAATCGTCCAGTGGGCAGTGCGCTCTACACTCCAAGTTCCCTTTCTTTCAAATTCACCCCAAATTTGATATTTTACCCCATTGAGTGTTGATTAATCACAATGAAACATTGTGACAGAGCACGGACTTGAGGTTACTAGAGTATTAAATAATCTAGGTCCTATTTAGGATTATATCTGAAAAATCCAAATCTGGCCAACGCCCACCAAGATCCTTCCTAGACAGTCATTTCAGTAAAAATCTAGTAGGGGAATTTACGTATTCTCGGCAACCTAAGCAGCGACCTTATTTCTATAGCCTTTTTCTATATGGAACGCACACATATGCAGTATTGGTTTGTTTACAATCTTTTGCTGCCAGCTGCTCTATCAATTTCAGTCGAAAGAATTGTCAAAACTGTTTTGAAACGCTTTTACAAAGCTCCAATCTTCTCTAGTGAGAGCTAGTATTGTCGGCAACCAGTTTTTCTTCGGCAACCGTTCCATTTGAACTGCATGCAAATCTGCTGTTCTATTATCGGCAACTCCCCAGACAACCAGAATGCACGTATATTCAAAGTTGTTTACGTGATATACAAATATATATACAAACAAACAATTCGTATAGAATGCAAATAAATGGCTTATACGTACAAAAGTGGAGGCCATATACGTGCATATTGTAATTTAATTTTAAACGAGCTGCTTTAACATCATATTCGATTTAATCTATAAAAACAAATTAATTTTGAAAAGTCTTACGATGTAATCCGATTTAATTTGTGATACAGTAACACGGAAAAATGAGTCATCGCATATAGGTCGGAAATTTGCATTCTATACGATTTAACTTAAACATAATGTGAGGTATGCCATTCTTATATGCGATTTTGACTTAAACTGTAGAAATTTACGCTACTGTCTGTACATTGTTATACGACTTCTGGTTGTCTGGGTCGAAATCAGCTACAATTTGTAGTGCGTGTGTTTCATTTCAAGAAAACCCTGCTAGATTGCTTTTTCTCAGTGGTAAAAATATAGTCAAATTGAAGCTAAAAGCATAAAGAATCGTTTGCATGCATTCAGCGAAGTGTTTTCGTAAGAAAATCCAGTGAAAATAGTGTTTTGATTTGGGTTGCCGAAAATAGTCTGTCATGCCGAAGCCGTCATTTCCCCTATATGAATATTAAAAACAAATTAAATTTTTGGTTAAACCCATTCGGTACCAATTTATTATTTACGCGTATTTTATACGGGTAAGAGCTTTTTCAGTATTTTTAATTTATTTAATCACAAAAGCATACAAAAATCACAGATTTTTTATTAACTAAGCCATTCAAACCATTTTGCTGCTGAATTCCGGGTATAAATTTCAGCGAAAAGATAGAAATTTATACATATTAGGTATATGTAGAAATTTTAATACGCTGCTAATTTTTGACAATATAGCTTAATCTCCAAGGCACGTGTCTTCCCTATAGAGAATGTACAAACATGTCTATAAAATCTAGATGCATCATTCAAGATTCCATCAGATTCAATTAGCTGGAAAACTTTTGAATACTTCCTGAGTAACCTAGTCTTGAAAGGATATTTGAATTATTAAACAGTTTGAGATCCTCAGAACATAATCAAGCTGAAATCTTGGAAAAATATTCAGAGAACTTTACTAATATCTTCGTCTATATAGGTCTAGGAAGGATGTCTTAAAAGAATATCCTGTAACTTATGCAACGTTTACTAAACTTCTATAAAACACCCAAGTTTTACAAAATTTCCTGAATTTATTCCAAATTATTCTACGAAGATCTCTAAACATCTTCGCACTTCTGGAAAGACACCTATCATCTTTAAATATTCTTGAACTTCTAGAAAATTCTTTGAAATTTAACGAAGTTCCCAAAACCTCCAAGAGCATGGAGCTTTTATGAAGTAAGATCTCTGACAAACTGCAACGAAGTTCCCTTAACTGAAGTGAGGATCCCTTAAGTTCATAGAAGTTTATTGAACTATTTTTAGACCTTTTACAAAATTCCTTACACTTATATAAAGCTTTACGCAGCTCCTCAAAATGCTACGAAATTCGCAAAACTTCTGCAAAGTTTGCTGCACTTTTACGTTTCTCGTTGGTTTTCCACGAAGTTCCACGAACGAAATTTCTTGAATTTCCACAAATATTCCAAGTCCATGAGGCTTCAAGCAAGTACCCTGAAATTATGTAGAAGTTCCCGATCAATAATAAGCTTCCCTGAAATAACATAATATTCCCTTAACCCTTAACTTCTACGAAGCTTCTCAAACTTAAATCAATTTTCCACTTCTACGCAGAACTTTTCCAAGTTCCTTGTTTCTACGATTTTTTCTGAAAATGTATGAAGTTCCCAGAATTTCTAGTCATTTTTCTCAATTTTTACGATGTTCCCTGCACTTCTTAGAAGTCCTTGAAGTTTAACGAAGTTCCCAGGAGTTAAAGACAAATCCCTGAGCTCATGGTCAAGTTGCAGAGCCTGAAGACGTTTTATTTTGTCATCGATTAATTATCGTTATAATATAATTCCTCAAAACTGCTTCTCTAGTCCAGAACATAAGAAAAGTAGTGACTTTAAGAAAATCATTGTTTTTGGTCCAATTTCATTAAGGGCCTGTTCATAAACTACGTAGACAGTTTTTTGGGATTATTGACCCCCCCCCCTCCCCCTGCGTAGACAATCGCCCATACAAAAATTTTTAAATTTGTATGGACCGTGGATAATTTTCAACCCCCCCCCCCCCCCCCCAACTGTCTACGTAGTTTATGGACAGCCCCTAATCGCTGATAAATAGTAACACCGAACTTGATAAGCTTGACAAAATACCGGTGAATAAAAAAAAACATCAAAAATAAGGGGGGAGTGGACTGGATAATTCTGGAGGGGGCCAGGCCCCCTTGACACCCCCATTAGCTACGCCAATGAACAATACTCTATATGCCAAAAGGAAGTCGAGAAAATTTCCCACTCGAAAGATTTTCTAGATCAGCCGGGAATCGCTTGGTAATACCGTGCTTTAACTGACCAAGCTATTTAAGGTCCTTGTAAGTTGTTAGGTTTTGCTAAAGCAAGCACTAAATGGGCAAAAGTATTTACAATCATATTGATGCAAATATTGACGACGAAAATATTGATGATAATATTAACGTAAATTCAAAAAAGTTTGATTTCATGTTTCAATATTTCCCCTTCTGTTTAGTGGACCTCACATGATTGTTTGACTACATCAGCAAATTGGGCCAGGTCCTCTTCCACTTTTGTCAAGGTAGTTGTGATGTGACTCGGAATATTTCATCGGAAACAACAATTTTAGTGAGGAGCAACGCTCTATTGATGACCCCATCGAGAATATTGTTTAAAATATTGGCATAAAAGTAAAACAAAAAACTGGCTGATAATGAAACAATCCGATATAAACCTACCTTCGTCATCTTCGTCCTCGGAATCCTGAACCGCGAGACACCTCCTCAGGCGTGCATTTTCCTCCCGTAGCTGCAGGGCGTGCTGTTTCCAGTAGTTTACCTGATGCTGAAACTGCCATTTTACGATGTTCTGATACGTTTTAATCCACACGTTTTGAGCATGTTTTACCAGCGGATAAATTGACCGCGGTCTTGGAGGGTACGAAGCCGGAGCCGTGGAGGGAGATTTCCCAGCAGCAGCGTATGGTTTATCTTCGAAAATCCGTTTCGTTTGCTTGACGCTAGACTTCTTGCGTTTGTATTTTCGTTTGTTCTTGTTTCGGAAAGTTTTCTCCTTGTGCGGTTTACCTTTGTCCTGGTCGGTGGATTTTTTCATTGAAAGTTACTGGTTGGCTTTCGTGTAGCTCCTAAAATTTAAGAAAAACCTTCAATGGATCTATTTACAACTTCTCCGCACTTTGTTTTATTTATGAATGGGGCATGACAAAACAATGAAGGAAAAACGTCGCGAATCAACTTATCGTTTTTCCCACGCTCGACCGACTACTGATCGTTTTCGTGCCAAGTTGCGAATGATGCAAGAAAAAAGAAACGAAGAAAAATATTTTGGTTACAAAGTTCATTGTGTTGACTGCGTACAAAGTGAAAAACACTCCCATTTTGATTATTGTGCAGTCAGTATGTCGTTGTTTGGTGTAAATATTCTCTGAATAAATCCACTAGCTCGTAATCTGTTGTGAGAATATTGGAATCTAGTGTAAGCATATTTCACACGGGCTTTCGTCATCAGATTCAGAAACAGTGTAAGTGGTAGTGGCGTGAGTAATTTTATTGCACCTCTTCGTGGGAAGGTGTCATCAGCAGACTACGGCTGGAACACGGAAATAGTGATTAGGGAGCCATCGAATTACGGAACAATGGACAACGAAAGCACATTCGAGGTGAGCACACATAAGGAAGCTTGTTTTGGGCTTTTGCCTTTATTATTATAAATGCGTCAAATTTGTAACATACTCAGTTACTAGACAGCTAAATGACCTTGGAAGACTTCCGTGCCAAAACCTAGCTTTCACTAAAATAGAATGGAATGCCTATTTTGATTTATATTTTTGCAGGAAATTTTCATTCAGCATGGCGTGACGCTGAAAAAGGCCAGTGCAAGCTATATGTCCGCTCTCAACACGATTGGTGTACTGTACTTTTGTAAATATCATAAAGGGAATGTTCACTTCTTCGAGTGGAAGGTTACGGAAATGTGCGAAATCATGGACACCGACAGTCAGGACAGCGATTGGTCCCTGGTGCATACTTTAACTGTATCTTCCGATAAAACATCAGACGAAAATCCAAACGCTGAGAACGATTCACAGAAGAACTCCAAAATTACCATCCGAGTGCTGTTCCGAGATCTTAGAGGAATCGAATTCAGCAAGAACGAGCTTCGTTTGTACAATCAAGACTTGACCGTTCACAGTCTATATTTGTTCAATCATGGTTCGCCACATTCATTTGTGGACTTTCTCGAGCGAAAGCGATTCGTTCGAAGGAGCACTCGCCGAAAGCACTTCTATCATTGTTTGGAAGAAGCAGACAACGACAAGCTGCAGAAATCATTCTCAGAGCTCAACATCGAAGACATCAGAAACAGACCTCGCACTACGAATAATTACATGGGTTTACTATCCCGGCTGGCCAACGTACACCAAATATTGCCTTTAAGCAAACAGCCTGGAGAAACCAGGACCCGCATTAGTCCACCGCAAGAGGATGGCGCGACTAGCAATGGAACCGACGAAGTTAATGGTAGCAAAAGTGACGAAAGTAATGAGGCTGAATGCAACAAACTGGCACCCCGGCCTGACGTGCATCGAGGCGAATCCTTGGATGCCAAGAAGTGGGCTGAATTTCGAGCATCTAATGGATCGATTACTGATGCAGACCGAGTGAAAGATATCATCTTCAGAGGAGTAAGTTAATGACATTTCCTTTCCTAGGAAAAATTAACCACCCTTCCTGATTTTCCAGGGCATCACCGATGAGATCCGTGCTGAGGTATGGAAGTACCTGCTTGATTTGGACATTTGGGATCATACCACCGCTCAAAGGGAAGAAAGAAGAATGACCAAAACCGAAGAATACTTCCTAATGAAACTCCAGTGGCAGACGATGACAGACATTCAGGAGCGTAACTTTACTGGCTATCGAGAACGCAAATGCCAAATTGAAAAGGACGTGAAACGCACTGATAGGACATACGACTTCTTCGCCGGTGACAATAATCCAAATCTTGCAAAACTGCAGGAAATTTTGATGACATACGTTATGTACAACTTTGATTTGGGCTACGTTCAGGGTATGAGCGACCTGCTGGCGCCGATTTTGTGCCTCGTTCAGAACCAAGCAGACAGTTTTTGGTGCTTTGTGGGTTTTATGGATAAAGTTTTCAACAACTTTGACATCGATCAAAAGGGAATGAAACAGCAATTGGAGCATCTGCGAACGTTGCTTGCATTCGTGAATGAAAAGCTTTACAAATACCTGACGGACAACCAATCGGAGAATATGTATTTCTGCTTCCGATGGCTTCTTGTCTGGTTCAAACGGGAATTTTCCAATTCAGATATTATGCACCTATGGGAAGTGCTATGGACTGGACTTCCATGCCCGAACTTCCATCTATTCATTTGTGTAGCCATTCTCGATCAGGAGATGGACATTTTCATAAACGGGCAATTCACATTCACCGAGATCCTCAAACATGTGAATGAGCTGTCTGGTAACTTGAATGTGACGGCCGTTCTGGAGCAAGCGGAAAGCATCTATCTCCAGGTGAAGAAAACGTTGGACTCGTCAAAAGAACCACACTTGGAGCTTCGCAAAATTATCGGAGAGAAAGTGAGTCCAGATGGAACCGGAAGCACCGGTAGTGATGAGGATGACGATAGTTGTATGTCAATTGTGAACGATAAATCTTCGGAAGATCAGGAAATGATGCAGCGAAAGATTGATGAGGCTTGTGATATGTCGCTGAGCTTTGCGTTTTTCTAGACGGCGGCAGCGAAGCGATTGTATTTTTTAAATTTCCTATCCTATACCTAATATGTTTATTCGATGAATTCGGAAATAAATGGACGATTGGACTTTATTTGTAGGTAGAGGCATACTTTTCTTAATTTTGTAGTTAATGGAAGTAGTAGTGCTCAGCATCAATGTACTTTCGAGATCTAAACTAACTAACACCAATAAACATAACGATTTTTTTTAGAATAGCCAAAATGACAACTTTTCTCGATGGCCCAGAGGGGGAGAAAATCCCATCGTCCGAAATTAGTAAACGTCATTTGTAATTTATTTCGAGCCGATCTCTTCATCTGCTATATTCTTGGTACGCCTGGTTTAAGTCAAACATAAACCTAGGTGGATAAACCATGCGGGACAACTCGCACAGTAAACAATCACTCAAAGTGCCTAACCACCTAGGTATTCGAGTTATTATACCAAACTCTTATGAATCATAGTGAGTACCGTAAAGTGTCATAATTCCGCACCTAAGTCATAACTTAAGTTTTGAAAATTTCTAACATTATTATAAATGGTATATATGTTTTGTTTGGATTGTACATGAAGTTAGGTAGGTATACTAACCGATTCTGTGACACTACCCCGAATGTCACTACCCCGAACGCCATAACCCCTAACGCCGTTACCCCGAACGGTACACTACCCCGAATAGTACACTACCCCGAATAGCCATTACCCCGAATGGCGACTACCCCGAAATTAAGACAAATAGAAGAACAGCAAGGGATAAATTTTTGAGAAGGAAATTTTCTTTTCTAATTAACCACTTCATTCGAGCACTTAAAATGACGTTTATTACCATTCAAACTTTGAAATAAAACATTATTTTGAGATTTTTTCTTCTAGAACCTCGAGAAAAGTAGCCAACATTTGTGCGTTTTATAATTAAAAATAGAAATTAGTTGGTCCAGTTTTGTGAAATCGCTGGTAGAAAGTCACGCCAAAACTGCTTGACAAAGTGGTCAATTTATACTGAATACAAATGATAGGATTCTATAACATTCCCCAGAAAACCATTCCCCAGATTCTTATTCCCCAGAATGCACCATTCCCCAGAATGCACCATTCCCCAGAAAAGCATTTCCCAGAATGAACCATTCCCCAGAATGTACCATTCCCCAGAAAAGTATGCCATGTATTAGATTGACTATTTTTGTTTATTATAGTCATTCCTGGAATATTCTTTCGCGTATATAAAAAGAAAAGAAAAAACTTATTAGGATATGTTTATAAATTATGTAGACAGTTTAGGGAAAGGGGGGGGGGGTCTGGGGGTTGGCAATTGTGCACGGTCCATACAAATTTTAAAAATTTTGTATGGGAAATTGTCTACGCAGGGGAAGGGGGGGGGGTCAAGAATCCCAAAAAAACTGTCTACGTAGTTAATGAACAGCCCCTTAATGGCTCAAGGGGGTTTCCCATCTTTGAAAATATAACAATAGGAAATAATTAATTCTTTGGATATACGATAAAGAAGGGAATATTCGCTTCTTTTAATATATAAAAGAGAAAATAATCAATTTGTTAAATATATGATAAAGAAGGTAATATTCCCTTCTTTGAAAATATAACAAAAGGAAATAATTAATTATTGGATGAACGATAAAGAAGGGAATATTCCTTTCTTTGAATATATAAAAAGAAAATAATTTATTCTTTGGATGTATGATAAAGAAGGGAAGGGAATATTCCCTTCTTTTAATATATAAGGAAACTATGTAATCAATAGCTTTTGGCAAGGGATTCAGGGTAATGACCATTTGGGATAATAACGTGTGGAATAATGTTATAAATTTGTAATCGATAGTTCAACGTTCCATGCACCAATTTTTCAATCCATAACGAGAAATTCTTCAACTCAGGTCTAGACTCAGGTCGAACAATTCTTTGATAAGGTTTAACAGTTTCCGACTGGTATTGCATATTGAATTGGATTGCATATTAGACCCTTTGACTTTTTAAATGGTGAACGAGGGGCTCGAAAACTTGAAGGTTGTCATTTTCTAAAGAGCTTTAAAATGGTTTGGAATTGATAAATACATAGTTCCATATAAGTAAACGTAGTTTATCATCAATTTAGTAAAGTGAAACTAATCAGAGAGTTTAATCACAGACAACAGACATAACACTTTGAAAAAGTTTTTCTTGAAAACATAGGACCTCAGTAACGACATCTCTCGGGCTTCTCGCGTAAAACAAGCTTGCTCGCATGCAAGCTTCAAAATTCCAATAAAAAATTATCATTTGTATTCAGTATAAATTCCAAAACGAAATTTCCTTCTAAAAATGTACCCTTCTTTTGACCCCTTGCTGTTCTTTCATTTGTCTTAATTTCGGGGTAATGGCCATTCGGGGTAGTATGGCATTCGGGGTAATGGCCATTCGGGGTAGTAGGACATTCAGGGTAGTAGCATTCGGGGTAATGGCGTTCGGGGTTATGGCGTTCGGGGTTATGGCGTTCGGGGTAGTGACATTCGGGGTAGTGTCACAGAATCATACTAACCACTTGTCAGTGTTCACTCGGCTGTCGACAGAAGCAGACCACTCTCAATGTGTGTCACGCGATCGTCTTGTTCTTCATCAGCAGTTCTTTCAGTCGATGCGTCGTCGACTTTGGAAAGCAACCGTTTCGTGATGAATGTGTTAGTGCTAACCACGTTTTTCGTCCATTGCTGCAATGGAAGCGATCTGACCCCCGTTGACGTATCTGCCATACAATGAAACCACTGGAAGCGGCTCCCGTTCCGGTGGAGGAGGCTTATTGTATAGCGGAAGATAAAATGTTGTAAATTTTGACTATAGTTTTAAGATGTATAGTGAACAAGAATCTTCGGCTCTGTAAAGTTAATTCAGTTGAACCTTATCAAATAAATTAATGAACAACAATTAACCACTTGTGTATGGAAAAAATATAAATTTAGATAAAGTTGTAATATACTGCAAAATTTTGGCGAAACGCAAAACGAACGATAATTTGAATGGTATAATTATATTCATACATGAATCATAGAAGGTATTCATAATAATGGTAAGGGGCTGTTCATTAACTACGCAGTCAGTTTTTTGGGATTCCTGCGTAGACAATTGCCTATACACAATTTTTTAAATTTGTATTGTCTGTGGATAATTGCCAACCCCTAAAGAGTTTTGACCTCATCATTGAAGAAGTCTTCATTACAGAATTTATTACATGAACCGTAAAGTACAGTTGTCCCACAGCTGTCTACAGCAGCAGTCGATTTTTTATTTCGGTGTGAACCACGCGATAGCCTGTTTTCGAGACTCGCTATTATATAGTTGCTCTTTGTTCGTTGCTAGCAGTTCGGTGCCTTTTGTTGCTACGGTGCAAGATGTGTGAAGTAAAAAACACCATCAAGTTTAGCTTCAGCCACCATGATGCTAAACCAAACATCGGAGAGATTGTAAATTTCGCCAAAGCACTCGATGCGGATCGGGGTGAAATGGAAGCTGTTTATCGCATTGGTGAGGAAAGGGGAGTATTCATCAAGTTCAAATCAGAGGAAGCGATGCTCCATGCTCTGACGTTCAATTCGGAGGATTTAATCTTCCATTATGCGAATGGAACGACGGCAAAGGTACGCATGTCGCATGCTGGTGAATACATTCAATATGTGCGTGTGTATGACTTGCCACCAGAGGTACCCGACAACGAGCTGGATAAAGTGCTGGGGAAATATGGAAAAATTAAACGCATCATCCGGGAGAAATTTCCATCTGATCTGTGTTTTGAGGTATATACTGGGATACGCGGTATATATATGGATGTGAAGAAGGAAATCCCCACGTCATTACATTTCTTCAATCGCAAAGGAAATATATTTTATGAAGGCAACAAAGATAAATGTTTTCTGTGCAAGGCGGACGGACACCGGAAGCTTTCCTGTCCCATGCGGAAGGCTGGGAAGGAAGCGGAGAAGCAACCTAAGGAAAAAGGAAAGCAGCAAAGTGAAAGAAAACAAAACAGCAGCAGTACGTATGCTGGTGTAGTGGTGGAAGGTGCGTCGCTAGTCATTAGCGACCAGGAAACGGACACGAGGTTGGAGATGCTGAATGAAAATAACGAAATGGACGTGACGACCCCGACGACCGACGAGAGTAGTGGAGAGCATGCAACGGAAAACGACGTTCAGAAGCAGCAGCAGCGATCACGATTCGGGTTCGGAACAAATTTGGGAAAGAAAGAAGTTGCGTGCACGGGAGAAGATCGCTTTGTCGCCGCTTCGATCGCCACCCAGAAAAATCCTATGATAAAATGCATTTTTATATATTTTTTGGTATTTGAGTACCAAAATTGGTATTCCATGTACTCGGCTCCGCTAAGTTATTTTTATAACATTTGAGCCTTCCAAATAAACGAAATGAAAAAAAAAACCGTAAAGTACATAAAACGTTAAACAACTGTAAATGAGTAGCTAATTACACGGTCCCTAACCTCACTTTTTGCTCCCTATCATTTTGCCTCTGAGTAAAAGAGATGGCAACGAATGGGAGCCAAAACAATTTCTGTTTTGCAAACCAATGGAAAACTGCTTGAAATGTTTTATCAATATTAAAACAGTACATACTGGCTTCCAAGTGACAAGTACATTGAGTGGGTCCACAGTACCCAATTCAAAACAATACACGAAACGGAAATCTTATTATTTTATTCATGTGTTTCACTTATACATTTTTGCCAAAACATCAGCCTTGTACATTCCATAAGACAAACCGCATAGGTCCTATATTAGAATGTATACACGGATTGTGTGACATTTCATCTGCCACATGATTCTCATTAACTTTGTTGCATATCGTCTTATTATTAGTCGACTTATAGTACGTTCAGACTACGGAGTTATCCCAAGTAACCATAGACACGTTATTTCACCTTTTTGGCTATATACAGCTTAAAAAGGGCTATACCAGTGTTTGTAAGTTCTGATGAGGCCCGTATATAGCCACACAGGCGAAATAACGTGTCTATGGTTACTTGGAATAACATGTTATAGTGCTATATGCTTTATCAGGCATAACATTTGATAACGGCACAAAAGCATTTGTAAACAAACTTTCTAAGGCCCTTTACACGCGAACCAAGGTACGCCCACGCAAACCAACATCATCATCGGATAGGGGCAACTATCACCTTTCCGAAAGTTGTATATTATAGTGTTGCGTTTATTTGAAATATTATAACTGCTCAGTCTGGACAGCGCTTTATACCCTAATAAAAATAACCATAAGAAAAAGCCCTGTCCAAGGATGAGGGGCTTGATGATGATTTGTCAAGTGTCGCTATGATTTTTTTTTTGCAATTTGATAAAATTGTAGTTTTTCTCCAGTTTATTGATTTGAATGGTTCATGCGAGTTAATTTCACGGAGCCGTAAATTGTAGTTTTATCATAATTTTAATATTTAATAGTTTGCTTTGAGTGTAAAATTAATTTATAAAAAAGTTCTAACAGTTTTTTTTTTTTTTGCACTTTGAAACTTGACGGGTCATACCTCTAACATAGTAGCTGTGACAGTGTCGCATGTCCTAACAACAACTGCCTGCGACTAGTGTTCGAGGGGCCGACAGGGCTGAATACGGGTCAATACTAACAAAACTCTAACACTAACATGACCCCGAAACTAACGTTCATCCATTGCACTAATAGTTATAATGTAGTTGTACTTTCCTAATAACCCATCTATCACAGACAAACAGACATCGGTTGGACAGGTTGTTCATCGAATACGCATTTGACGGTCAATTCGGGTGTTTTTGGTTGGTGATGCCGCCACCTGTGGCGCGCACGGTCGGTTCTCTTGCGTTTGACATTTGCACACTAGCGCCATCTGTTCAGCGTACTATCCATCACATGATACTCAACAGATGGCGGTAGTGTTTTAGTGACTATGTTTTGTGGAGAAAAATATTAAATGTGTTATTTCTGTTTGTCTGTGCATCTATGTTTCTTTTTCGTTGTGTGTGTGTGTGTGTGTGTGTGTGTGTGGGGGGGGGGGGTTAATGTAACCAATACTAATACCTTTCTTTCTGTTCTTTTATTCGTTTTCTATATCCCTTCATCATCACCCCATATCCCATCATTTTGACGAGAGATGACTTACTTGCATGGTGCATGCCCAAGTCGTACTACAGTATAATATGCTGAGCGTGGTTCTATCACAAATCGATAGAACTGAGGAATAATGAGGTAAATTCTACACAGTATTTTAAAGGAGCCAACTCTAAGCAGGTAATAATAGCAATTAATAATCAAACAACCATAAAAAGGTAAGAATGAATTTATTTATTTTAAATATTTTCACCAACCTCGATCATTATTAACAGGTAAATATTCATTTTATTAAATTACTATATTATACTGCCATTACTGTTAACACTATCATTGCAACTAATTCAATTAGGCATATTCAATTGACCTGCATCGGGTTATTATTTTGCATGTAATGATATGGGAAAAGGGGGGACTCACGATTCAGCATGGAGAGTGTATGGGAGCCGTTCTAGGGGTTGGTTGGGGCATGTGGTTGATTTTAGACATTATAGTCTGACGTGAGAACCATGTTCCACTCAAGTTCTGGAATTTGGCCTTGAGACTTGAGATCTGGCCTTCATAAGACCCCCTTCTGTCTCGCAAAATCAAAATCAAAAATCAAATAAAAATAACCATAAGAAAAAGCTTAACGACGTGTTCGCGGTATCATACAAACCATTTGTAGGATACTTCTACCATCCGCGATATTGTTCGTTTATGGTATTTTTTATTAGGGTACATTTTATAATTAATCAGCAACATAAATTTGCCAAAAGGTGTAAGGTTATTTCTAACCGTGTATATTTCTTCTGCGTTGAAATTTTTTTTTATCGGTTTGATTCAATATCCCCTAATAAAAAAGTGATTCTGAAGGGGCATGTGACGTTGGTAGCTGGATTCTGCATTCAACTTCATGAAGTGACATTTCTCACCTTCACATTAAGCTTCACCTAAACTTGCTCTCCACATGTAAATAAAAACAACGTGCACATTGTTCTTTCCAGAAACGATCGTTTTAATTTCGTTATTCTCGAGAAAAAAAGCTGGAATAAAAATCATGAGCGACTCCGATTCCGACGCCAACGACCAAGCTGGGAACATTGAACACTTCAACGGTCCGGTGGAAAACGCTTGGCTGCTGAAAATCCCGGAATTCAAGAAGGACGATAATCCCCAAGGACTGGGAGAGGAGAGTTCGTTCTCTTGTCTATTTCCGAAATACCGCGAGAAGTACATCAAGGAATGTTGGCCGCTGGTGGAGAAGGCATTGGATGGACACCACTTGAAAGCTGAGCTGGATTTGATTCAAGGTAACATGACGGTTAAAACCACCAGGAGTACATGGGATCCATTTATCGTCCTGAAGGCACGAGACTTGATAAAACTACTATCCAGATCGGTTCCCTTCGAACAGGCAGTTAAGGTTCTGGAGGATGAAATCAGTTGCGATATTATAAAAATTAAGAACCTGGTTCGAAACAAGGCAAAGTTCGTGAAAAGAAGGAATCGATTGATTGGCCCAAACGGATGTACACTGAAGTCACTGGAGTTGTTGACGAACTGCTATGTATTGGTCCAAGGAGCTACAGTTTCTGCCATTGGCCCTTACAAAGGGTTACAATGTGTGAGGAAAGTCGTTGAAGAAACGATGAAGAATATTCATCCAATCTACAACATCAAAGCTCTAATGATTAAACGAGAGCTTATGAAAGACGACAAGCTAAAGGAGGAAAACTGGGAACGTTTCCTGCCTAAATTCCAGTCAAAGAACACGACCAAGCGGAAGAAGCCAAAAGAACAGAAGAAAAAGAAGAACTATACACCGTTCCCTCCTCCGTTGTTGGAGAGCAAGGTGGACAAAGAGTTGGCTTCTGGAGAATACTTCCTCACAGAGGCACAGAAAAAGGCCAAACGAAACCAAGAACGGGTCAATAAGGAGCAAAAGAGCTCCAATGCTCAAAAACAACGCCGAGAAAAGGACTTCGTTGCACCTGATGAAAGTAAATCCAAGAAGGCAGGTGCTGCAACTAACAGCAATAAAGTCGATGTGAAGGCGTTGAAGAGTAAAATCGCGAAAGCGAATAAGAAAGCTAAGTTGATTAAATAAAGTTACCCCTAATGAAGAATTCATAAATTCATTGTCCGCTTTTTATTGTAGAACCGAACTTTTGTTTATGAACTTTCATACTTTGGTGATAATTTATAATAAAAGACTCAACCATTTCCGATTCCAAAACACTTCTTACGGCAGAGTTTTTTATTCTTCATCAAATTACAGTAAAACAGAATAATTTAGACCTTATGAGAAAAGAGAATAAGAGTGAGTTTTTTCATCTTACAGTTGTTCATCCCAGCCTGCGGATCCCGTTGTTTTACATGCATCGTATAAATCATTCCCACTTCCGGCTTTGCAAGATAGTTTTTATTTACTGTCGGCCACCGCGTAGTGCCAGGACCAAATGGAGCACGGAACCGCCTTGCACTTTGTAATCCTGTGCCGTTTTATCGTCATTCCTTATCAAAACAAAACATTATCAGTGTGTGGAATAATAAATACCTATTATGTATCTAGATTCCTACATCTGCTTGCCGGAAAAGATGAGACGCTGCTGCTGCGGGGGTATTCCTTCCTTCTCCTCTACCCTTTCCTTGATCCGATCCACTTTGTCTGTAGGTTCAATGTCGATCTCGATTTCCTTTCCGGTTAAGGTCTAAAACGCAGCAAGTTCGCAGTATATGGCACTTACTATTTTCATCGCAAGCTTACCTTCACTTTGATCAGCATTTTGAAGAACTTATTGCTCTAGAAATGGGATGAAAAGACGATTTTTGACGATATCTTAATCAAGCTTGATTTTTTTGTTCTGCAATTCTATCGCTTTTTATGAAAATCAGCTTGAACTGACAGCTGCGATGGCGTTTCGACCTCGAAAGAAGGTATACCACAAGCCCTTCAGGAAGGTCTAGCCTGAACCCTGAGCATGCACGCTAACCTAACACTACCAAAATACTCCATTAAACTGCGCAAATAAAAGTTTACACGCAAAAAATTCAACAAATTTTTAGTGAATGATTCGTACTGGCATCACGAATAGCACTCACCACCAGAGAGCGAGCAGGTTTCAAAAATTTGGGATGATGGAAACCTGACTTGGATCTATGTTTAATGAGAGGTACAAGGACGTAAAAAGAAAGTCACAGACTGAGTCTTGAAACAGATGATGTGGGATGCAAGTAGATGCGAGAAAAGAAAGAAAATTTTCGCAGATTGATTCGCTAATGTGAGATTTTTCGTGCAGCTAGAATTGAGATTTAGATGTGACGCCCCCTCGAAGGTAAGCACATATTATTAGTAAGAGACGAGGGTATGAGAAAATTTGCAAAAAAAAATATCTAAGGGCACATCTGACAATATAAACTTGAGTAATAAAATTAATACGATACTCAAAAATGAATAAATTACCAATTGGGTTCTTTGAAGATATTGAGGTAAATGCATATTCGTATTCTGCATTAAAAATGGTACAGGAATTCAAAATTTCATCAATTTTGGTACACTGGAACTATTTCAAATAAGTGCGATTATAATGGCAGAACCCTAATAAACGGGTACCATACACTAACGATACCATAGATGGTACGACCATACTACATAAAGTTAGGATGATATCCCGAATTGGTAGTTAGGCGCTTCTTATGATTATTGATTATGCGGGAAACCACCATCTTAGCGGTGAGACTTTGTATGGAAGCGAGCAGTCAATTTATTAGTTTAGTGTCAAACAGTGAAGTTATTATTTAGCTTTAAATCTTGATATTTAAAAAAAATATCGGTGTGCTCAGAAAACGAAGCTTTTTCAGATAGTGTATAAAAATCGATATATTTTTCAAAATTAGAGAATTTTGAGAAATTTTTATTAGCGTGCAATAGATTTTTTGACAGCATACGGGTATACCTTCTACCATCAATTTACCTTTATATTAGTTTACAAACATTAAATTACCAGCGTGCAAAACAAAATCGTCGTGAGTTTCGTTTGATTGTAATTTTTAATCAATAATAATAATTAAATAGCTTTTGGTTTATGACCAAGTATAACGATGAATTCTAATGCAATCGTTAAAGTCCTAACAGATCTAGTAGAAACTAAAGCTGAAGGTAAGATTAGAAAGCTTATCTTGTCGATTGATATCCTATAAACTAACATTTGCCTATATAGATCTGAGTATTGCGCGCCTGCAATCCATCCTGCAACCCGCTAATGAAGAGCTGACTGTTCTGGGGTGCGACGAAGGCGATCCCCTGTGGAAGTTATCCGTGCAGTTTCTTCACATTCAACACCGCTTCCTGACTAGCTGTTTAATTCAGACACGCACTTCTAATAACGGTGACGCAATAGAGGAGGAGTTGATTAATCTTCCGGAACAGCAACTGTTCCTAAAGGCAGTGGATCGAATACGGCAGTTCACCGTCAACTTGTACCTTCCCAAGGAGTTGCGGGGGTTGACAAAATGCGATTTGAAGATGATGGTTCAACTTGAAGCTGACGAACACCGGGAAAGATTGAAGTACTGCCTAGAGGCGTATCGAAAGTTATTCGAGTATAAGGTTGTTGCTGTGCAAACGAAACTAGAACATTGCATTTTAGAATATATTGCAGGAGTGTTCAGCTATCATTTCCTACTGGGAGATTTCGGATGTTTGAGAGATAATTTGCTATACAAAGGCATAGAATTATTTCCAACGGAGCAAGTTTTCAAAAGTTTATTAGTTATCAAAGGCGTTCCGAACCTACCGTTAGAATTGGCAAAACAAATCCATTTGGAGCTGCTCAGATTAACTGGAGAATCAGGAGGATTTCCTGTGCTATGCAAAACACTGCTGGCGAATGTCCCTTCGGACGAGACACCCACGTGGAAAAAAAGCGAAATCATTGCAAAGATCTTGGCCAGTAAAGGTCACACTAAGAAATTTTACCGACAGGTTCTTCACGATATATTCCAGTTCTACGAAGCGTCGTTGTTTAGCAGCGAGCAGGATAATCTATCCTTTGTGGGTACTTGTATTGAGTGCCTGAGACAAATGTACCTGCTTCCGTCTGCGTACCAGGAACTTCGAATTACTATAGATGAATATTTTGTGGGGAGGTTTGATCAACTGGCAGAACCGAAGGAATTTTTGAGCGGAACAATTCTGTTGGAACGTTCCCAGTTGATGGCAGGGCTGTATATAAATTATATGGCTTTCAGTGGATCTTCATGCACTTCTTTGAGCTCATCGATTCTGGTACGTTATCTTAACGTTTTCCTTAAATTATATTCTATGCTGTCAGCAACGGCGGCAGAAGAAAGAAAATATCTACAAACGCTGATCTTGTTTTGCCTATCGAATCGTGAGAAACCTGAACTTGAATCAGTATTGGAAGAGTTACTGCTTGGAAATGAGAATCCTGCTTACGTGACTAAAGAATTTCATCCAAGAATCTACCTTAAAGCTGTAAAGGGAGCCGAAACTTATTCGCTACAAATTGGTCCATCCAAAGAGGAAGATGAAGAAAGTTTAGCGCCAACGTTGATTGAAATCCTCAAAGTGTCCAACAGAAATATTCTAATATATGACGTATTCATAGTGCTTCTGAAGTTTTTTGAACGAATAAGTGTGGTAATTTTCTTAAGATTTTAAACTGTTATACAGGTTTACTAAACTTTTGTATTCTACAGGGAACCAACGAGAATTTGCTTCTAGAAGCAGCAGAACAGGATGCTTCCAAGTGTAAAACATTTTATCAAAAGTACGTTATCATTCAAGCGCTAGTGGAACTAATCAGTCACAAGCACTTCCATAGTCAGCTGTATGAAAATCCCTCCGATATACTTGCGTTTATTAAATCGCTTCTGGTTAGGAGCATCGAAGGAACAGATGTTAATGAGAGCTTACTAGAGGTGATCCTCTCGATATTTCAAGAATATCTACAACGATTGCAAACTCGAGAGGATGTTCAGGAAATTCTCAAGCTTCTAAAGCAGTTCAAATCGTCTAGCTACTGCAGCGATCAACTAAGATCTCAAATTGAACAAATTTGTGAAGGAAGCAAGCCTAAGAAGGACTTTGAATTGACCCCTTATCAGAATGCAGTTAGTTTGTGTTCCGATAAGGAACCCTATTGCAAAGTATACGGTACAATGCTGATGATCGGTTTGTTGAGGGAACGTGACCCGGAAACGCTTACTCAGAAGCATGCGGTTCTCATTTTGGCATTAACAAACTTGAGAAATGTGGAAAGTTATGCATTTTTGAACTCGGTTCGCTTGCTGGTAGCCTTGTGTGACGTTCTGGAAGCCGACACTATTGATGCTCTGATCAGAGAGTATCAATGCGGCGATAACAACGTGGACTTCCGATTGAAAATCGGCGAAGCAACTATGAAGACGGTGGAAGCCATCGGACCAATTGCCTTCAAATATCGGGAACAGCTCATCAATTGTTTTCTTCGCGAGTGTAAGAATCCGATCGATGAGTTCCGGTCATCTAGTTTGGCGAACTTGGGTAACGTGTGCAAGATTTTATCCTATCAGGTGCATAATTTCTTCTATGAGGTAAGTCCTTTTTTAAGTGCCATTCCATAAAAGTGTTTGAACTACTTACAGACGCATGCGGTACTCAAAATTACGCCAATTTCAGATGTTCCTGGTCATCAAGTCCGCCATCGAGACGGACTCCTATCTCCCGGTTCGTCGAGCGGCCATTCTTGTGCTTTCACGGCTCATTGAGGGCATCGATAACCTGCTCGACTTCCAGGATTATCTGTTGGGGATCTACCGCTTTCTCAAGTTCATCAACGAAACCGAACAGGACGATGTCACTCGATTGCAAGCCGCCGTCGCTTTAGATCATCTTAAAGCCAAGACGAAAGACTTTCTCACCGCTGCCAACACAGCCCTCGCTGCAGGTCGTCTTGAAAAGGAGATTCGGATATTTGGTATTAAGGAACAGGAAGCAGATGAACGTCGACGAAACATACGGGGCAGTGATAGCATACTTACTAAGATGTTAGACTAAAAATGTTTATTACAGTATCGTATCGTTTCGCTCCTACATTAACTGGGTTGAGTTTTATTAAATTTGTAATATCATACTCGGTCTAAGTCTTATAGAGGCAGATTTTACCTGTTAGATTTATAATAAAGTAAATTTTATTGGAATTGCATGCCGGCAAATTGAATATTGCTCAGAGTCTTATTCATATTTAGAGTATCACTTCATGATGACGATATAGTTAGGAATCAAAATATTTGATTTTTGCTATTCTATTCAGTTCAGTAGAGTAGAGATAGAAGTAGCAGTGTTGGTTCCTACAAAAAGCAGTTTAGAAAATTTTGTACACTTTTTCCTCGTAAACATACCTTTTAGCATGTTAATTGTTTTTTAATGTTCAAGTTGCGTTGCAATATAGGTAGGTTAATGTCTTAGATAAATTGGAGTAGAATCCTAGCATTGGGTGAGACTTATGCTCAGTCGTTTTCGAGAAATTGAAATTAATACCTCTTGTGAAGAATATTGAAAGCTAGTGTCCAACATATTTCAAAGGCTAGCATTTCAATAAAACAAAAGAGCATAGATTCACGCTCTTTCCAGAGATAGTGGTCTAACTTTTTCTTCTATAAAGTTTAAAACTTACCGTTAGCTTTACCAGTCGTGGTTACTGTTAAATAAAATTATGCCTATAACTACGTAATCTATAGCTATCACTTATCGCGAAAAAACACCACTTATCTGCGTTGTCGAATTTCAAAACGCTGCCATCCGATTCGGCGGTCGTTGCGTTTGCTGATGTTGATGGTGCTGTTGGATTATCCTCTGTTTCTTGTATTCCTTCAGCAACACGTACACGAAAGCACCTATCATTATCACAGCGAGACAAGCGGAAATCAGCAGACTAGGAAGGTCCACGGATCGGTCGTTGCTTCCAACAGAAGCTCTGGAGCTGAACTCTTCTTCTCCTGCTCCGGTAGACATTTCGCTTACTCCTACATCATTGTCTCCAGCAGCAGTCTTCGTTTCAAACAGCCTCGCATACTTGGCATCGCGGAGGGGTTCACTTTTATCAGCTCGTCGCCTGTTTCCCTTTCTTTCAGCAATTTCGTTCTCTTTGGAATTCAGTTCTTGCTTGGTCGATGGCCGATCGGTAACCGAGCTGCTCTCTGTGAACACTTCCTGATCGACCTGCCCAATGACATCATTCTCTTCAACCTCCTTGACATGCGCTGGAAGAATATCTTCAACTTCCTCCTCGTCGGAAGCCTTGAGGACCAAGCTGGTCTTGTCCACCATGTTGAATTGTCTAACACGAGCATTCCTTCCAGTAGCCGGCCAGTAATCAGTCATCGGAACCGGAGCCGCACCGCCTCGTCCCTTTCCGGGCAAAGCCAGCCGGGCTCTGACAGTCAACGTATCCGGCTGGAAAGTGCAAACCACTACAAACCTTCTAGTGCTGTGGGTCAAAATTCCCAAATTTTCCTGCACTGTAATGTACGTTTCAACGGTCAGATCCTCAGGGCTTACATGGCTGCCGCAGTTTTCGTGCTCGATGCGCATCACGTAAATGTCCTGTAGACTGTTGGCGTCACCTTGAATGCTGCAATGGCCATTTTCCGAACTAATACGGCCACCAAAGTATGGTCCCGTTTGGACCTCAATCTCCGAAGCGTGCGGCAGGCATTGGGTTGCGTGGGCGGAAACTGGGACAGAAAAGTGTAAAAAGATAAAGTGTTATTATAAGTATGTTTATGGAGACGCGGAGATTCTTCAGTTCAGAAAACCCAAACGAGCTCACCTGGGATCGAACCTAGAACCACTGGGGTAAGAATGTCACGATTACCCCGATTTCCACTCAAACAGTGGTGTCAGTGAATCAGTCCCAAGTTACACCGTAAAATATATGGATCATGTGCATTATATGGAGAATTTAAAGATAGTTCTGAAGATAATTCTATGAGGATTGTGAGAAGAGATCCAAGTGAATTCTAACAAGATTTTTTACGGCATTTTGAAGTGATTTTGTTTGCATTGTATTGCGAATCCCTCTGTTTTCTCTGTCTAAATATTTCCTTTTCGTGGTACCCAGCAGTAGTAAATTAGTATAAGTTAGAATATGCACAAATTGTCTGAAGAATTCCAGTTGTAAAATTAAAATACAAACCAACCCAGTTCTGAGCAGATTTTGTAACGAATCTCGAGAATAATTCCAATAGAACTATATTCTGATCATAATCACCCATATTATTGCTTTCGTTCGAACCGTGTTTTTCATACAAGGATATCATTATGGGTGAATACCGAAAATTTTTGAAGATGATTTTTCTATAGAGAATCGAATAACGTGGAAATTTTTAAAGGAATTCAGAATAGCAATTTAAAAAAGTCTGGGAGCATTCCTAGATAATGCGA
Source organism: Ochlerotatus camptorhynchus (assembly GCF_037179485.1). NCBI lineage: Eukaryota > Metazoa > Arthropoda > Insecta > Diptera > Culicidae > Ochlerotatus > Ochlerotatus camptorhynchus. The sequence goes on from NW_027041078.1 coordinate 581,444, forward strand.
GGTAACTAATAAAATTTGAAAACAATATGAAGCGAGGGAGTTCTGAGATAAACTTATAGACATTCTGAAGTGAATTCCTATGAAATTCTGAGGATAATTTCAAGGCCATTCTACGAGGAAAATTTCCAGTAATTTCTGAGATCATGTCCACTGGACTGTTAAGGAGAATTCTAGATAGAGCTGGTATAAGGGTGTAACAGCTTTTGTAAATAAGGGGCTACCCACAAACTACGTAGACATTTCAGGGGGGTTGGCATTTATCCACGGCCCATACAAAATTAAAGTTTTTGTATGGACAACTGTCTACGCAGGGAGGGGGGGGGGGGGGGCAAGAATAAAAAAAAACTGTCTACGTACACGCAGAAAAATTGATTTTTGTTTCAGGGCCAGGGTATTTTGTTATTGATTCAAACGTATTGTATCACTATTTCAACAAAACATATTTTAGAATCAACAAAATGGTTTTTAGAATCTACAAACAGATTATTGACTCTACAACCGGTTTGTTGATTCAAAAATATTTTTCTTTGAATTAACCGAATAATATATTTGAATCAATACCAAAAATATATAAGCCCTCAACCAAAAATATATCCATTTGAATTTTAAGATCATTTCTCTGCGTGTAGTTAATGAATAGTTCCTAATGACTTCTCTCGATGATTTCTAGGAATTCAAGGCACGCCCACGCAAACCAACATTACAATCGGGTAGGGGAAGTCTTACACGGAACCGAATTTTGTTCATTTAAATCAAAAATATAAATGTTTATTATATAAACATATGAATAATTCAAAATAAATTATAAACATGTTTGCTACAAAAATATATACGTTTGAATTAAAGTCAAAAGCATGTTTATTTCAACAATATATTATTTGGGTAAACGATTTTTAGCGTGCCCTGCCTTTTTTCCCTTCTTGTTTACATAGGGAAAAAAATTGCCCCAGCTTTGCCAATCAACTGAAAACGGCACACCTAGGTAAGTGTCTTAACAAAGTTCCAGCTCGATAAAACCGGAAAAACCCCACAGTATTGACGTCACTCTGTCGTTTCTGAAGCCAATCCCTGTATCATCCTCCTCCAAAACTGACGTCGGAAGAAAAACGAAAATCCTAAATGGATTTCGAATCTATTCCGGATCAACCGGGGCGGCCCCTCCTTCAACACCGAACGTATAAAGAGGCCGGTATGAGGATCAGCGTTAGAAACGACAAAACGACGCTAATATCACAAAGTTTCACTGGTTTTACTGAACTGGAACCTCTGGAACCTCCGGACACTCACCACGACGGGTCTCCGCATCTCGCACCAAGACCCCAACATCCACAGCCCACCCTTAATCGCACCCGAAAAAGAGTAGGAGTTTAGATGCCCTGTCTGCAGTTCGTTTTTTCATATCTTTGCAATCCATTTTTTTTTTTGCTTTATCCTTAATGCTAATATAATTTAAAATTAAGTATGTTTCTTTCAAACATAAGAAGGATGTTTAAAATAAACATATTTATTTTTGTTCGCATAGTTGTCAAACCAAACAAAAATATTCACGTTTATTTTCAACACGAATATTTTTAAAATAAACGTAACATTATTTTTATTTTAAACATTATTATCACATGACTTCAAACATGGAATACGTTTGAAATAAACCTTGTTTATTTTTGTGGCCAGAACAAACTGAATATACGTTTAAATTTACCTCAAATATGTTTGTATCAACGATAAATTTTTCTGCGTGTACCCTACCTGATGGTGATGCTGATTTTTAAGACATCATCGAAAGAAGTCATTGTTTACAAAAGCTGTTAAGCCCTAATTCCAACTCTATCTTGAATTCCTTAAGAAGTTTGACACAATACTTAACAACAATTAAATTTTATGGACGTAATTTTTCTATAGTGTTTCTAACTTTGCATATATTTTTTGTTTTTATTTGAAAATGCAAACATCTCAAAATGGCTTCCGGTCATATGAAACAGGTCCAAACCTGTCCATCGTCCGTAATTTGATTTAGTTTGGGCATTTTGTAAGGTGAATTTTTTATGAACTTTGACTGTGAGCACATTCACACCTTTAAATCTCTTACATCCCGGTCCTTCACAATGTACCTGTAATGCAATTATACCAATTATACCAAAGATGAATACTAAGATGAAACTGTCGGACGAAAAACTTTCTATTTTAGTCGAGGGGGACGACTCTATCTACGATGCAGGAAATATTGTGTTTTGCTGTGGCTAGCTGCGCGTACGCTGAGTAGATAGAAAGAAGATTTATCACGATTTTGAAAATTTCCTGCAAAAAGATGATGCGCGATGCAAGTAGATGCGAGAAATGAAAGAAGATTTTACGAAAATTTATTCGCTAGTGTGAGATTTTTTGAGCATCTAGAATTGAGATTTAGATGTGTCACCCCCCTCGATTTTAGTGTCCTCTTTCACGGTCCCTTTCATCTAATGAATACCCCCCGTATTCAAGGTAATTTTGTGGTTTTGCTGCGCCCTCGGTAGAGATGAAATTTTTCGCTCTTTTATATCAAAACCTAAGAGGAAGAGGTGACAATTGGCTTCTTCCTCTTTTATTTCTATTTCTATCTCTATCTTTATCTATCTCTATCTCTATCTTACGCACATGAAATCGGCCAATCAGGAGCTGGTTCACGTTTGACAGAAAAGTGGTTCATTTTCGCCCCCGTATTGTCACCTCTTCTCTTAGATCAAAACAAACACACCAAAATCAGAGATGTCCCATTTTTTAATTACTCGATTAACAACAAATCGATTTTTTTTTTGTTCACTGTGCTGCAATTTTTCCTTCAATGAGAGCCCTAATAAACGGGTACCATACACTAACGATATCATAGATGGTGCGACCATACCACATGAAGTTGGGATGATATCCCGAATTAGTTGTAAGGCGCTTCTTATGGTTATTGTTTATGCGGGAGTGCAGCACATGTTTGAAAAGATGGGTGATGATCCTCTGGAGAAGTTAATGCTTATATCGGCATGATATAACCGATTACAAATATTTTACTTTTCGGTTGGTTAATCGATTAATCAATTATTTGAATGAAAATCGGCCATCACTAGATGAATGTGAAACGTCATTTCAAATTTAAGGACCGTACATAAATAATGATACAACTTGAAAGAGACCGGGGCTAATCACGAATTACGTCCCCACGGTAACTGAAATAAACACGAGTGTTCACCGGTTGATTATACTATACTCACATCCCTTCGTTGGAATGATGACCGTCTGACCGAGATTGATTGAGTTACCATCGAACTCATCTTCGTCATGTTCCGATCGTCCACTGATCTTCTGATCACCTGGTTTGGTTTGAGGCTTCACGTGGAAAGAATATTTCGTAGCCATCCTTAGGTTCTTCACCGTCATCGTATACTGCTTACTGCTCCTGCACAAATCAAACAATTAATAATCTATCAATCGTTCAAACGATTACCGAACGATCACTCACCCGCTATCCTCGGAATTGTCGGTCAGTGTCTTGGATCGACACCGGTGGGGTCCCCAGTTCTGTATTTCACAGTAGTACACGTTGAACGATCGCTGCTGGCGGCCTCCGCGAGCTGCTTTGTGCTGCCGATGCTGCTCATCCCGTTGTTCGCTACCGTCTAGCGATTCCACCTCCCAGGTAAGGTTGACTGATTTGTAGTCCGGCTCTCCGGATAGATATCGTACTTCTGCAAAGAAAACAGCGAAAAGAAAAAAAAAAAACAAAGGGTTAGGGAAAATTGTGAATGACCTATTCTCAATCAAGTTTATGTGGTATTGTTGTTTTGTTGGCAAATCAACGGCGGCCGAGTCGGCGCTCCTTCTGTTCTTTTCTGAGACAAATATGTAGGTATTATTAGCACAATAATCTAATTAGCAAAACTGACGACACCAACTGCCAATTGTTTCAAAAAGCTCGGAGAAAAAAGCTCGTCCACATTTTAAATGGTAAATTATCCGTAAATTTGTAGTGAACCATTCATTTTCCACCTAACCTGGGTAGGTGTATCGTTCGTCGAGCACCGTGGTATATTTTCGTTGCATTTCTTCTTCACACTTCCGCGAGTTGCGCAACGTGGGGTTTTGTTTTGTTCCACACTCATCACCTATCCGTCGACAGATTGATTAAGTCTTAAGTCGACCGACCGCGGCACGATGATGCCGGTCGGTGTGGGTAATTGATATAAAATCACAAGAGGAGAAAAAAGCGCAGTGTATGTTCAAGTTCATTCATTAGTCGCTTTTTCATTGAAGACGTAATGAATATGGAAGTGGAGATTGAAAAAAAAAAAAACGATGCCAGGGTTTGCAGAAATAATTGATTGCATATAGATAATGGAATTGGCGGTGATCATTGTTTGCCCTGCCTTGCCTGAGGGTTGTCTATGGTGGAAATCGTATATTGTACCTGTATCGTACCTTGCTGAGTAATCTTCACTGCAGCAAACTTGTTTGTATTGGAAGTCGGTGGGCGAACGCTCATGATTGATTTTGAGACCCATGTTTTACGAAGTATCCCAGGAGTTCTTTTCGAAATTTCTTAGATAAATTTTGGGATTCTTCTGGAATTCCTCTGACATTTTCACCGCAACATTCTAGAATTCTCTCCAAAGAAATCTTGGCATTCATTTTGAAATTCTCTTCGGTCTTTTCAAAATTCATGCAAAATTTACTAAAATTTATTTCCATAGCTTTTTTTAACGTCTCCTTGAATTATTCAACACAGTTTTTTTTTCTCAAAACTTTCTTCTGAATTTACTTGAAGTTCTTATTCGTTCACAAATATCCTTTAAATATTTAGCATCCCAGAATTTTCCCATCGATCGTTTCAGAGGGGGTTTCACTGGTGTATACATGAAGATTTCCTCTACAACTTTTTAGCATTTCTTTGTTCTATAACGGCGCCGGTGGTGTAGTGGTAAGCGTGATTACCTCTCACCCCAGCAGGCCTGGGTTCAATCCCAGTCGGCGCCGCCGGGATGTTCTGTGGCATAACATCTCTGATCACGCCTTCCTTCGGATGGGAAGTAAAGCCGTTGGTCCCCGGTTCATGAGTTGATGGGTCGATAGGTAGGGTCCAGGTGTGGGAGCTGCCTTCCTGGCACGTCGGTAGCATTGGTGCTCAGCACGGAAAACAAGATCGACGGAAAAAAACAAACCAAAGGAAAAAAAAAATTTCTTTGTTCTATACAAATTAAACAAACCAACAAAAATTTTGCATTTACTCTTTCTTTTTGAATTCGATATTCATATTTTATTATTAATTCTCGAGAAATATTCGTTAGATTTTAAAATTACCTTGGATTAATTCTTAGAATTTTATTGAAATTCTCCTTAGATTTTATCAGTGCCGTCTAGCGGGACATTTGCACCTGAATCAGTGTTGAGCCTCCTTGCGAGAATGCAGCAAACAAAATTCACGCTTGAGATTGCACTCACTCTCACAATGCCGAAAAATCATTCCAGCTTTAAACATATAAAAACCACTCAAACGTCAATTTATAGCCATGCTTATTAGAGTGATGCAAAATTTGAATTTTTCGCTCCACAATACTTAAACGATTCCAAATCGGATCCTAACTAACCTCTCAAAATTTGAACCCATTTGGTGAGAAACTGAGATGGCACAAACCATTTGAAGTTTGTATGGGAATTACTATGGTAAAACCAAGATATTTGTTCATGTCTATCTACTAATTCACCATATCGGTCTGCTTCAAAAGCTTTCAATTGTACTTGTAGGAAATTTTCCCAGCTACAACTTTGCTGAAGGCCACTTTTATATTAAATGCAAGGATCGAAAGTTATCAATGGTTCAATGCGCTGATGTCTTATGATCATGCTCAATCAACTGCTCAGCAGGCAACATTGGTTTTTCTGGGGCGTTGAATAGGACACAAAAATCATGGCTACTATGTCACACTGCAAAATACAGTGTTGCCTACAGAGCAGCTGCTTGATCATGTCATAACTTTACCAATCTCTTAAATAATTAATAACTTTTTCCTGTCTCGCTTTACATAGAAACGATCTTGAGCAAAGTTGTAGCTGAGAAAATTTTCTTTGAGAATGGCTATCGAACTATTTCGCTGCTCAATATGAAAAAAAGACTAGAAGGCAATGAACAAAAAGTTGAGATTTCCCATAGTAGTTTACATGTAAACTTCAAATGGCTTGTGCGAAGTCTGTTCCTAACCAAATGAGTTGTAACTTTGGGAGGCTAATCAGGACCCGATTTGAAACCATTTAAGCACTGTGGAGCGAAAAAGACAAATTTTGCATCAGTCTAATGGTTGCGTGTTAGTTTTCCAACCCCTGACACAAAAACAATGGTAATAACAGTTAATTGCGACGTTGAATTTTGGAAGACAAAGGCGCATAGGCGCATAAACTCATGCATGAGATTTGAGTTTTTCCGAACACTGTAACTGATGTGCATATTTGGATTTCACCCTTCTACACACTTAATCACGGTTTCCCTATTCGGTAATTTTTTCTTACAGTTTCCGAACTGTAAATCACAAAAAATACATAACATTCAGCTATTTTCAATAAATCTACTGATGCTCAGTAACTTTTGCAACAACCACTGAATGCGGTAATAGGAAGTTCTGAATTTTCCGTAAAATAACAGATTTCTGGTGAATGACTAAAACTCAGTAAAATAGAGTACCAAGTTTTCAGTATTCATTATGTTTTACTGAACAATCATCAAACGATATTCCACAATTGCTGATCTCACCAGTTGTAAGAGATGAACTAGCCTATGGCTAAAAATCTCTTTAATAAAGAAAAAAAAAATGATCTCACCAGTAAGTCAACTTGCTTGCGTCATCCTCATCCGTTTCAAATCACGCATTTTACATTGGAAATCTCTGGTGTGCCAGCAGAAAACCCTAGAGAAAACCTTTGTAAAATTCAAGTGAAAAATCTGAAAATAAGTGAAACATCTGGAAGCCAATGCAGGAGTGCTAAACCTGCCACGGAATTGGGCAGTTTATGCACTCCTGAATCGACTTCCAGATATTTCACTGATTTTTAAGCAAAAACATCCACTATCATTGCCTGTTGTAGAGCTCCAGGCATGGACACGCAATCCGCGCACCAAGAGAGCAACCAACCGGCCGAACCACCAGGAAGCGATAAACTTGTTAACCTCGTCCCTAAATAAAAATACTTAAAAACCTACCCATCGTATGAAACCATAAAGAAATCTTTAACTACCAGTAAATAAACATTTTTGATGAATTTACTGGCTTATGCAGAAATAAACATACTGAACAACGCACCAAAAAATAAAGGTAAACAAATAAATTACTGATATAGACAGCAAATTCATTACTGACTTAAACGGTAATTTTTGACAGTTCAGAGATCCTGCGATTTACGGAGTTTTCAGTAAAAGTAAAAACTACTGCGTTGATTACTGTAAACTCAGCTATTTAAAAACCCAGCAAAATTTTACCGACTTCGGTAATCTAAACTCTGTGTGTAGATTTAATTAAAACTGTCTGCTGCTTTTACTAATCTATTCACACCACTTACCACAATAAATCCTTATCTAAAAGTATCCCAACCCAATAATACAACTATCCTTTCCATGGCAATTGTGGAAAATGCAGAAATATACCTCTACAACTCGGAAACTAACGATTTTAAATTGACTCACTACTTGACTAGCCTATTGGGCCCAAGTACATCTATAAGCGCATCCCATTTTAGTCGAAATTCTTTGTTTGTTTTGATTAGCTATGAAAGTTTGACAGATAAAATGAGGGGTTCGTGGATTTTCCTATGTTTCGAAGGGTGCATCGATTAGATTAGGACCTAAGATAGTACCAGAGGCGTGTGTGTGTGTGTGTATTCAATCTAACCCCCACTGGCCGGCAGTGGTATTATGGAAGAAATTTGCTTACAACAGTCCTTGATGTAATAATTTAAAGCAAGTTTAGTCCGGGAGTTAGAAAGCGATAGCTCTACTGCCGATTCAGCAACCCATTTCAGAATGCCTGGTAATTCACGTCCATTCCGAGGTTACTTTCACATACAATAAGCCCTGCATGTAAACACTACCGTTATCATATGAATAATGGTACTGCAAACACACTTCCAGATTTCGAAATGTGATGTTTCGAAATCTGGCGCGTATTTAGTAATATATGGAAATATGCATTTATGATTGATTATAAATCAGATGGATCTCACCAAATTCTGCCTCCGAAAAAGGACCGGTTTGTTCACTCGCGGTAATCGAAAAAATATTCCGCGTTGTTTTTACAACCCAACACGAATTTTTGCTTGACATTATTCGCGTGCATCTTCCGGAAGGCAGAACGCCAGCACCAAGAAAAGAAAAAAACATACCCGGTAAAAAACCTAAGATAGTACCAGAGGTGAGCCAAAAAGTTGAGCACGTTTTTTTTGCCCCTTCTGGCCTTAGAGTTACATCTATGGTATTACCAACGGGTGGAAACTAACGATTTCAAATTGACTCACTACTTGACTAGCCTATTGGTCCCAAGCAAATCGATTAACGGACCCCATTCTAGTCAAAATTCTGGTACTACACAATGTTTGACAGATAAAATGAGGGGTTCGGGGATTTTCCTATGTTTCGAGGGGTGCATCGATTAGGACCGAAGATAGTACCAGAGCTGAGCTAAAAAATTGAGCACGTTTCTTCGGGACCTTCTGGTCTTAGAGTTACTTCTATGATATTATTGTGCTTGCCACAAAATATACAAATTAATGCATTGGTATTGGTCTCGAATGCTTTCAATTAAGGTGGAAGTCAGGTTGAAAATTTTGCGAGTGTCTGTGTGTTTGAGAATTACTACTGTAATCAATGCATTTTGCAACGATTCCGACTCTCAGTGAAAGTTGGAAATACTATAAACAAAATCATCAAACACTTCCCTTGTCATACAGCTCACATGAATCTAGAATTTTACATTATTATAATAAAAAACTGCCCGTTGCAATTCAGGTGCACTGTCATTTTGTTTTGCGTCCCCTACACCAGAGTTGAAAATTATCTGGGGAGAATCACCCGGGTGCAAAAGATATCATTCTCTGGGGTGAATCTCTGCTAGTCTCCTGGGAGATTTTTCCTGGCACCACTGGAGAGATTTTTAGACACAGCACGAGAGAGTGAGAATGTTGATAGTTCACTTTTTGTCTGTTTATACACTCTGTGTTGCTGAGTTTAGTGCGGTTTGAGGACGGTACCGAAAAGGTGGTTGTAAAAGTTGTGCTTTGCAGGGCAAATGAAAAAAAAAACATTAAAAGTGGTCACGGTATTCAACTTAAAGCGGCATCTCGTCAATATTCATCGGGTGTTCTGGTGTGGCTAGATCTCTGCTCCTCTCTACATTTTCGCTGCAGCTGCTGACGGCATTCTAAGTGCCTTCCTCTCGACACATTTCATCGACGGCATTCTCCACGTTAAGGACGGGCATCTCCCTTCACAAAACTGCCTTGAACCTTGGACAGTCGAAGACCACATGCTCCGACGTTTCATCCACGTTGCCACACTCCGAACAGAGGGGTGACACTGCCTGTCCGAACCGATGCAGATACTTCCTGAAGCAGCCGCGGCCAGACAAGAACTGCGTTAGGTGGAATTTGACGTCTCCGTGATTTCTGTTCACCCACGTCGGAAAAAAAATCTGTATTAGTCTACGTGGTTAGGTTTAATAGAGAGACTTTCAGACAGAGGCTGGTTCATCTCTTTATTAGTCTACGTGTCCATCTACCGTTCTCTGCCGTATTCCACTCCTGTTGCCACTTAGCCAACGACTCCGCTCTCACAACTTTCCGTACTCTTCCGGCTTTCCTCCGCCTGTAGCACTCGCTGTCTTCCACTTTGAGGTTATGAAATGCCTCCGACGGTGATATCTTTCCGCTGTACCACTTTACAGTTACTGTCCAATAGAACTTCCGTTTTATGATGGACTATCTGCAGCTTCGCTCCTTACATCCAATTACCAATCATGTCGATCGCCTCGATCGCCAGCACTTCCACCTCTTCCAGCGTCTCGCCTGTTACCGTCAAGACAATGTCACCCGCAAAGCCAACGATCTCAACTCCTTTGGGCAGCTTCAGCGTTAGCACGCCGTTGTACATCCCGGTCCAGAGCGTTGGACCAAGGATGGAGCCTAGTGGAACTCCCGCTGTGATCCTAATCGATCTCTGTCCCATGTCTGTCTGTCGACTAAACTGAAGCAAATTTCAATAATGGTGCGCTGATGCACTTCCCGTATTCGCATTTCAAAATATGTATAGTAACCTTTAAAAAATCTTTGTATGCAATAAACCTAAGAGGAAGAGAAGACAATACGGGGGCGAAATCGAATCACTTTTCTGTCAAACGCGAACGAGCTCGTGATTGGCCGATTTGAAATGCGTAAGATGGAGATAGAGATAGAAATAGAGATAAAAGAGTAAGAAGTCAGTTGTCTCCTCTTCCTCTTAGCAACAAACTAACAACCAAAGTCTTCACCGGGGTGACTCTCCCGGTGAAGCAAACGAACTCTCTATGGTGCTCCCTAGTGATCACTCATACGCTCCGGTGTGTCGGACTGGTGGAGGTGCGAGGTCAGAAACTGTATTTGTTTGCGAAGTGGGAGAAGTGATAGAAACTGAAAACAAAATAAAGATCACTCGGGTGAGTTTGCTTTTGTCATAGTGCGAGGTGTCTTTTCAACTCATCACCCTGCTTACACTGGGGAGAATGGCATCCCTGCCCTACACACACCTTCTTAAAACACTACACAAACACACTCAAAAAATGCAATGCTAAGTTTCATTGCCTATTTTATTATGTTTCCCAACACTTTGCAGCCTTATACTAACCGGTGGAAACTAACGATTTTAAATTGGCTTACTACTTGACTAGCCTATTGGTACCAAGCAAACGATTAACGTACCCCATTCTAGTCATCATTCTAGTACTACACAATATTTGTTTTGATTCGCTATGAAAATTTGACAGATAAAATGAGGGGTTAGTGGATTTTCCTATGTTTCGAGGGGTGAATCGATTAGCTTGGGACCGAAGAGAGTACCAGAGCAGAGCCAAAAAGTTGAGCACGTTTCTTCGGGACCTTCTAGTCTTAGAGTTACCTCTATGCTTATACCAAAGATTTGCTTACAAGATTAATTACGATTGACACTGAAACATTTGCGATAACCCGTAAAATGAGCGATTTTAGGAGTGTTAAAGTGTATGACGAAGGAAAGCTGAAATACGACGGACTAGCGCGGAGCCCTATCTAATGTCTGAAATTTAGATAATATAAGCCCCTAAATCTTGAGATTTCTGTTTTTGAAACTGCGATTTTTTTTAACTTTATTATTGAGATTTTTAGCCAACGGGATAGTTTATCTCAAGGTGAAATTGCGAAGTGTGATATGAATGAGGACTCTTTAAACAAACCTTTGCTTCTAACAATTTTATGGATTTCCAGTTTGTTTAAATTTTCCGCAAATTTTCAGCGATTAAGGATCTTATTTAGCGGAATTTTGATTACAACATGATTTCAAAATCATATGATTTAAAGATTTTTTAAACAACGCTGGTTTAATAACTCTTATTATTAAAAAGACTGCTGAAGTTCATAGAAAGTCCCTAAAGTTCGTAGAACTTCCCTGAAGCGTTAAGGTCTTTCCTGAAGGGTTCATTGAAGTTTGTATTGCCTGAATTTCATGGGACTTCCCCGAAGTTCGAAGGACTTTTTTTAAGATCTTAGGACTTCCCTGAGGTTCGGAGTTTTTTTTTAATTCATTGGAATTTCTTAAATAACGTAGAAGTACCACGAAGTTCGTAGAAATTCTCTGAAGTTCGTAAGAATTCCTTCAAGTTCGAAGAACTTTCTCGAAGATCTGAGGACTTCCCTGAAGTTTGAAGGACTTAACTGAATATATGAGGACCCTAAATTTAGAAGAGCTTCCCTGAAGTTCATAAGGCTTTGAATATCGAAGGGTTTTCCAAAAGTTTGTGGGTCTTTCCTTAATTTCTTGGAAATTCCCTGAAGTTTGGAGAGCTGTTGGAACCTGTAGTTCAATCGACTTCTCGGAAGTTCTAGGAACTTTTTTGAGCTTGGAGAACTATGTTAAGTTCAGAGGACTTCCCAAGAGTATTGAAGACTTCTCTGAAGCTCGAAAAAAAAATCCATAAGTGTCATAGGATTATCCTTAAGTTTTAAGCAATGCCCAAATGTCGTAGAAGTTACATTAAATCTGTAGAAAATTCTGTAAAATTCGTAGTTATTCCCCAAAGATTAAAGGACTTCCCTGAAGTTCGTAAGACTTCTCTGAAATTTGTAGAACTTCTCTGAAGGTTCGGAGAGATTTCCTGACCGTCGTAGGTCATCACAGTAGTTCACAGGGTTTTCCTGAAACTTGTAAGACTTTCCCGAATTTTGTAGAACTTGCATGAAGCTCGAAGGCCTTATCTGAAGTTTTTAGAAATGGAACTTTTTTATTGAAAATGTTGAACAGATACTTCAAAGTAGTTACGCGTCGGCACTGCTTAAGTCTGCTATCAATTAAGCACAAATCATACATGCAATTGATTCGAGAAAAAAAAATTAAATTAAAAATAAATGCAAAATATATTTACTCAACTCTCAGGGTAAATTTTATTCATCAATGTTTAGTTGTGTGAAAGATTTAGCTTGAACAAAATGGTTAGTTTTGACCTGATTATAAAAAGAAACTTTGACATACATAAAATTTAAAACCTATGTAAATTATACAAACAAGATTATTTTCCTGGTGGACTTATGAAATTCCTGGTGTTTCCCGGTTTTTCCTGGTGAAAATAAATTCCCGACTTTTTCCCGGTTTTCCTGGTTCACTTGCCACCCTGATAATATAAGAGAAAATGTCTGCAAAAGGTTTTCGCAGTAGTCATACAAATTTTTGTTTCACAGATGCATACACTATGATGTGAATAGCAAAAGTTAAATAAAATCCTTGTCTCCTTTTCCGTTGAGATGTGTTCAGATTGATAAATTTTACAATTGCATTGTTAATCAGTTATTTCCCTCATCTAATGCTCTTGAACTATTTATCTGTGTAGAAAAATCTCTGCTCTGGTTATTTTCAAGCGGTACAGTATGCACACCTCTCAAGATAAAACCGGTAACAGCAAACGAGAGGGAAAATTTCTGCGCTACCGTAACTTCAACGAATCCCATCCATATCCAATCATGTGATATCATCGCAAAATTGCATTCAGTCGCATCGCCTTCGCACAGTACAGGCTTATGATGCTATCGAGACTGCAAGTGCTACTGTGAGCTGCATTGTTTGATCGTGTGCATATTTCTTTTCTGCCATCAACGATGAAATCCTACCCAGTAAACGAGATAAGAAAGACAAGAACAATAAATGATAATTACATGTTGCGTCGGGTATCCAAAGATGAGAGGCTACATGCTGTGGTGTCGTTTCATAAGCATGACGCTGGAATGGGATGTCTTCGGATGGGTTGATAGGATTTCATGCGTTGCGCTTGGGCTTGGAGCAATGATCATAATAATTTGCCTCAAATTTATGGTTCGGTAGCTAATGAGATGAAAACAGAGATTATGTACTATGAGGACACGTTGCACACATGTGCACATGTTTTCTGCTTTTATGGTTTTTGTGTAATGCAAATCCATATGTCAACAATAAAGCTAGGAAAGAGCTAGTGTGTAAAGTAAAAATCTACGATTATGATTTTGAGCAAAACAATGTTGGGTGTCATCATCACGTAATTGTTGCTTGTGGTTTATATCGAATTACATAATACCGATAAATAAATGTTAACTATCAGAACCTATGAGAAATTACAGCCTGAAAGATAATGTAACCAATGAACAAAAATTGCAAAATCTATCTCGATAAAAATTCGTGTTTGTTACCTGAAACTTGACAATCTTTTAAAATTTCAACATTAAACGCCAAGCAAATGGCTGTTAAAATCTCGGCAAAATAAAATAACTGTGTGTAAAATTAAGGTTTCGCTAAACATTGCTGATTACAAAATATCATCAATTATCACAGTATTATTCTGCCGTTATACGCATAAGAGTTCCACAGCCCATAAAAATTGCATTGAACATGGGCCTGTGATGTGTATAACGGCAGTATACGTATATTGTATAAATCGTACTAGGATAATGTATACAGCAATCTTCCTTATACAAATGATACATTTATAACCCCACAATCTAAAATGGATACATATCATAACATCAACAGCAGCCGCATGGCAATCAACAACTACTCAAATTTATTGGTTTTAGCATGTTGCTCGACCCAATTTTCTCTCACTTTCGATGCAAACATAAAGTGGCTGGCTTTTAACCATCTCACCATCTACCGACAAATCCAATCTACCAGAATGAAAACCTATTATTTCATGCATAGCAGCACGGGATGTGAGCTCCTTGTACTTCCGACAACCTCTCCTGTACGACCCAAGGCGGAATGATAGAAAGTCTTCACTTAACCTTTGAACGAGCGGGAGCATAATTTCCTAGCGCTGCCTGCTCCTGATGACTAAGCGTATACCGCGCTCTGTTCGCTGATCGGACTCTGAATCTGATAGAGTCGTAACAAAATAGCGCATATGTATGCAATCGGTTTGCCGCGGGAGTCAAATATCATATTTCTCTCAACCTAATCCGGCTCTATTTAATCACACTGTTATTACCCTCCCCCCCCCCCTCGTGTGTTTTTTGCTGGATGGTGGCGCTGCGGCAGATTTGTAGAGTTTTTCCTGGCCATGCAGACCGACCGTTGGTGCGAGCCTCTGGGAACTAGTTTTTGCAAACTCTGGATGCATTCGTACGTTTGATGAGAAATATTTTGCATATCATCGTAAATCAACAAGGATAGAGTCATATTATTTGCATAGTGGGACGATGACGATACTTCGAATACACAGACTAAATGCCTGTGGGAAAAAGTTTGACCTGCGACACATACGACAGATTTCGATATTTATGATCGTTTTATAACAACTATAGTTGGAGAAATGAAAGCACTTTTCGAGAATAACAAATACTGACTCTATTGCAAGAAATTATCATACACATCTTCTTCGGACACCTTATCGTTCAGCCCCTGAGTTTTTGCCAGTCGTTCATTGGCCAATTTCTGCATCCGCTCCAGCAAATACGAATGAGGTTCGATCAGTATCTGGAAATCTGCATAGCTTAGCTTGTACACTTCACACACCTCCAGAGCCACCACGTTAGCAGTGCGTTTTTGATCCTTTTTGAGAAGGGAAATCTCCCCAAAATGAGCTCCATCAACCAGATGTCCCAATTCCTTTCCTCCAGTCGAATAAACAGCTGCCGTTCCGCTTGCAATGAAGTACATGGCATCGCCAAAACTACCCGCTTGAATGATCACATCGTTTTCCAAGAAAATTTCCAACTTCAGTCGATCGACAATATCTTCAATCAGTGTGTGAGGAAGATTACGAAACAATTCTACGTTTTTCACCAAATGCTGACATGTTTCCATTCTGATGCTGCGTCTCAAGTTTACCGAAATTGTATTGTGGATAGTCTCTTCGTCAAAGTATCTCATGCAAAAGCGATTAGCAAAATGACGCATCATTTTCTCTCTCAATTCCGGACTTAACCGCTTATTGTGCGCATAAGCCATGAGCTCGTTCACAAACTCGTCGTACTTTGATTCGCTCAAATCCGATGAGATGACCATGCGTATCATAGTGAACAGAATGTACGTTAACCATAGCCATCCGGACAACACCAAATAAGCCGTCATCCAACTATTCGTAGCAATAGGTCCAGAAGAGTCTATATGGCTTGACTGCATAGCCACTTGAATCGAATCCATCATAGACCGGACATACATCGACAGCAACGTCTCATTCCTAAAAGCATCATCCAGTTTCATCAAAACGTACCGTTGATCTCTTGATGCCAAAGAGAAATTATTGCGCAAAAGGTGATTTCGATATTCACTGTACTCCAATCGATTCATCTCCGATCGCAGTCTGGTTACCGGGTAGGACATTTCGTCTCGATCTCGATAGTTTCTCCAGTACATGTCTACCAGAAAATCTCCAACCAGATACTCTGTGCTGTTCCATTCCGGAAGTGCACTGTGATCGTGAGTGTAGAATGCTATCATCGGCACAATGTCACCAATACAGGAAGTCCAGTGAAGTACATGAATCGTTCCAATGATCAGCTTCATGATTGTGATTTTGTTTTCACTTGCCTTGAAGAACTTTGGAATTACTTCAAAGTAACGGTTGATATCGTGGAAGCGAAGAATGTTGACAAAGTAAAGGAACAGCACTGAAGCCAAGTAGAAGAATTGCTCCGATTTGTAGTAGCAGTTGTTGAATTTGTATAGCAGCAGGATAAATGGCATTGTTCCCAGTAGGTCGTAGATTATTCGGAAATATTTTAAGCGATTTAGCGCTATCTTACCCGGATTCAATACGACTTTCTTGTTCTTCTGAACGACATATCCAGTGAAAAACTTTAAGCCGATTTCTATGCTCAAAATTACACACAGGATCAAGTCAAACTGAATGATGCCAGGGAAGCTATTCACGTCCATGTAAATCAGATACGATACTGCATACGAAAGCGTCATCAAGTGCGAGATCATAACGGCAAAAATCAGCATATCCCAGTAGAAACGGAACGCACTCAACGGATGGATGATGCACGCCGGATATTGTTCCAAAAGTCGTTTGTTTTCGTTCGCAATCTGGGCAAAGCTTCGGAAATAGGTTTCCGTGTCGGGGTGTTCGAGAGATAGCAGCATTAGCTTCCGGAAACGTCGTTGGATTTTTCGCCATACCGATGTTTCCGGCACGATCGGCGGTAGACCAGTACCGGAATCCTGACGCAGATTACACCGATGTGCTTCGGGAATGTCTGTCATCGTGGCAGGAGGTAGATGTTACTTGATATGCTAAAGGAAAGGCCTGCTATGTTACTTGTGAAAAATTTATTGCTTGCGATTCATAAAATACAGAGGGGCTATTATTGCCTTGTTCAGACTACAGAGTTATAACATGTTATAGCGCTATCTTGATGGTGGTTTCTGTGTTGCAATTAGTTGGCAACCGTTATAATATGTTATAACTCTCCAGTCTGGACAGCGTTTAAGGTGATACGCTAAAACGCTGTCCAGACTGGAGAGTTATAACATGTTATAACGGTTGTCAACTAATTGCAACACAGAAACCACCATCAAGATAGCGCTATAACATGTTATAACTCTGTAGTCTGAACGTACTATAATACCCCGTACAGACTATGGCTTATATCATGTAATATAGGCTATCTTGCAATGAACACTCATACATCTAGTTTTCACTGGAAATCCTATGTATGAGTACTCATTGCAAGATAGTCATGATATCAGCTATAGTCTGAACGTACTATAAGGAAGACTTTTATAGTACGTTCAGACTACAGAGTTCTAACATGTTATAGCGCTATCTTGATGGTTGTTTCTGTGTTGCAATTATTTGACAACCGTTATAACATGTTATAACTGCTCAGTGTGGCCAGCGTTTTATAGTACGTTCAGACTACAGAGTTATAACATGTTATAGCGCTATCTTGATGGTTGTTTCTGTGTTGCAATTATTTGACAACCGTTATAACATGTTATAACTCTCCAGTCTGGACAGCGTTTTATACCCCATTCACATTACAGCCTTTATAACGTAATATAGGCTGTCTTGCAATGAGCACTCATACATAGGATTTCCAGTGAGAACTAGAGGTATGAGTGCTCATTGCAAGACAGCCTATATTACGTGATATAGGCTGTAATGTGAACGGGGTAGCATGAAATTTTAAGAGCGCTAATGGCAGCTCCCACATAACATTATTCTTCTTCTTCTTTTTATTCTTCGAATTTCAAGCTTATTGCTCATCCGCATATTAGCTTATTGCGTGCTCTGGACTTAGTGTTCTAAATACACTCTTAGTTTTCACTGGAATGAGCACTTATACATCTAGTTTTCACTCGAAATCATATGTATGAGTGCTCATTGCAAGACAGCCTATATTACGTGATATAGGCTGTAATGTGAACGGGGTATTACATTTTTTTTAATTGAGAGCTTTCGATGCCTGTACCATTTTTGCATTAGTATAATTGTGTGGCAAGTACAATCATACCCTATATGCCCGGGAAAGTCGAGTAATTTTCCAACCCAAAAAAAAAATCCTAGACCTTAAATGTCAAAATCAAAACACACACACACACACACACAGCTACAAAATGAGGGGTGTTCTGGTTTTTTTAAATGCTCGATTAAAAGAAATGCGTCAAGTTTAAGACGACCAAATTTTGACCGTAATAGCCTTTAGATCTATTATAATTATTCCAACAACAACAACAACAAAAAATTCAGACAAATTTGACACATAGGTCATAGTCATTTACCTCTAATACCCCGTTCACATTACAGCCTACATAACGTAATATAGGCTGTCTTGCAATGAGCACTCATACATAGGATTTCCAGTGAAAACTAGATGTATAAGTGCTCATTGCAAGACAGCGTATATCACGTGATATACACTGTAATGTGAACGGGGTATAATGTTGGCCTATGGATCTAATAGCGAATTCGTTTTATTCAGTTCCAACCTGGATCGGGTATCAAGATTGGGTCTGCTTGTTTTCTGACAAACGTCAGTTTGCTCGTTTGTTTTTAAAACCTAGCTCAGGTTGACGTTCACACTGACAAAAAGTTCGGTTTCGCACTGGGTTGGAACTGGTGTTAACCCCGATAATAAACGAATTCGCTATAAGATTGGGCCCACCGCTAAAAATCTGCTTTTTATCAAAATAGATGAACGCGTCGTTGGGACGGTACTTATGGATATTTTTGGTCGCTATTGAAAATTTATTCGATTGCTGAATTTATGTATGGGCCCAAATTAGACTTTTATTCATGAGAAATCGGTGATTGACGTTTTTGTTTACAAATGCAATTACGCCCAAATCTCAAATCACTCCGGATTTATGTCCTTGAAGCACATTTTATAAAGTTGCAGCGCTATGTGACGGCAAAAGTTGTTTTTGTACGTCAACGATTATTATATGTTGTATATTACGGGCTTTATTGAGTATAAATATGCAGTTCCGAGAAGGTTGATAATTAAGCTTCAAAACGGTAATTTATAACAAGTAAGTAATAAGTAAATAATGGATCATGAAAACATAAATTATGAACTACAACATCCCAATCATGAACATATTAATATTGAATAGGTATTGTCCTTCAGCAAATGTTGGCGCATCATTAAAGGTTTTCAAAATTTGCCTTACCTCAAATATTAAGAAAGTCACCTCCCAGGAAAAGTAAGAAGAACTATGCAATGTTTCTCGTAAACATTTAATTTAAATTCTACAATTATTAAATTTAGTTAATCTAGTTTTTCTAGGATCTCAAATTGTAGGAAAATACAAAATTTCTAAATGCATTCTTTCACTTTCACCCAACACCGTTTTGTCATATAAATACAGTGGTCAACGATTTGTTTATGTCCTCCTTTCATCCACTGATCTGAGTATACTTATCGTTTACCTTTATCCGTTTTGCCAAATGTTTTCAAATTTCCTAAACCAAAATTCTAGCAAAGTCTTCACTTTTTTATCCGCAGTCAATGACTCAGCATGACTTCCATTGTTTATTTTAGATTTCTCTCCAATAGCCCACTGTGCCTCTGTATTGATGCATCTGCCCCAACTAGTTCACTACCGCATATTCAAATCAGCTCGTGCTGTTCGTACAACTCTTCCGATATGGACCGCAATCCAATCAAATCGAGGCTTCTTTTTTTTTGTCCTAGCTCGTGGAGAACTCCAACAAAACCATTATGGCTGACGGGCAAAAAGCTCTTTTGAGACGGAAATGTGGGTCGTCCGTAGTTCATTTCTATAGACTCATCTCGCCGTCCTCGGAACAACTACTCACGGTCAGTAGCGCAATGGTCGAGGTCAAAGAAACCTTCTTTTTTCACCATTGATGCAGATCACAGTCAGCGCCGTTCGTAGATCATCAAAATTCGTACACTGACGGATGAATGGCGCATACTGTGCACAAAATTGCCCCCGCTCGGCTAGCATCGCTTGGTTTCCATACAGATGTGATGCTAAGTAGGAAAGTAACCATAATTCGGTGAATCTCTGACAGCTGGAATTAACGATGCGCAAGCAAAAGAGTCATGGATGGCACGCTTTGGCAACTCGGGCGTCATATTTTGTTGCTGTTGAAAAGTGTATAATTTTATTGTTGTTGTGCGAGATTGAAGAAGATAAAATCGGCCAACATCACCGACATTGTAAAACCGAAAGCGAAGTGATAAGCATGAAAGATTCATCTCGCTTTTTGTGAACTAGTAGATTGGCCTTATGTAAATTTGGAGAATATGCAAATTTGTCTGCATATGCATGCGGTACATTTTCTAATTTTTAACAAGATGTAAAGCCATGTTCGAGCTGTGGGTGTTCGTCAAAGAAAATGAAAATTGTTTTTTTTTCTCACGAAAAGATAATAATATGCCGTAACAAACCATCTACTTAGTTGATAGCGCAACACAGAATAGACGTTTGAATTGCATATTTTGGGCAATCTCAAAGTTACATGTATTCTCATGATGTGCTTGCTGTAGGTGCTTTCCTTTTGAAATTCCATTGAAATTTCAAATACAGCATCATTCTCTACAATAGCCACTTAAATCGGCGCGTGCGTAAAGAGCATACCCCAATCGATGTAACCATGGTGCCCATTTTTATTCCTCGACTCATACCCAGTATCATTGCGCATTGTTAGTATGGGAAATTGGCGGAAATGAATAGCATCTTTAGTGGAGCAACAAGTGCGTACAGCATGTGACGCATTTCACTAATGAATGAGGTCAGGAAACGGGTCAACTACAGAGTGCAAGATGCCAGCCAGCAAAAAGGGTTTCGCGCGAGTAGAAATAGGTTAATGCAGCTAATTGAGTCGTATACGCTACCGACGACGACTGCAAACTCAACCAGTTTTCTCTTGTGGTAAAAGGGGCAATACCATCTCCGGATGAATTGCCGAAGGGAACCGGGGACCTACCTATTTTACTCAACGGATGAGTCTTTTCAACTGGAAACCGGATCGCAGCTGGTAGAATGTCAAAGTGTGATAACTTTGTTTTACTGACTGGGCATAGTGCCTTGCCAGCTGGATTGTTTATAACCAGTTGTTAAGAATACTTCTTTTACCTTTTTGCATTTTAACTGCTAATGTACCTCCCTACTGTATAATAGTCAAGAAAGATGGAGAAAGGAAAGAAGCGCGCGATAAGAAGTAACGAGTAGTGCCTGGTTATACAAAAGATATGATAGTCCATTCATCACACCGCAAGAGGGAACACTTTTATCTGGAAACTCCACTAGTGCTCGACAGAATGGAAAACAATTTATCACGCGAGTTGGTTGCATGCTGTTCGTTCTTCAGTTTCGGCTTCCCCATATGATAGGGTACACGACCGATTAAACCAACTCAAATTCGTTCACTAAAATTCGCATAAACGTAGGTTACTCATAGACTGAGAACAATTTTCCTCGATTTTCCAGGAAAACTTTTCGAACATGAGGAAAATCGAGAGAAATTTCATTCAGTACACTCCTAGATTGAGTAAAATTTTCGTCGATTTTCCCCATATTCGAGCAGATTTTTGAGGAAAACCGAGGATGAGTAACTATGAGTAACCTACGTTTTTACGATTTTGTGTGAAAAACCACTCCATTATGAGTCGATCTCATCGGCCGTGTAGTAAAAGCCAAAAGGTTCATTCTAACTGCTTCCATTTTTTACAACACTACTGTTGCTTCCAACAGACTGAGTTAAATTTTTTCACACCAAAATATGGGTTTTTAATTAATTTCACAAATAAAGCGAAAGAAGAATTACGGCTGCAGTAAAATAAAACTTCTTTCTATATGGCATGGTTCCATGGAAGAGATTGGATTCGGTTTCACTTCAGGGCAAAACAGGGTTCCAAACGCTAAGCTTGACGTTGTTCGAAATGTTAATTCATGGAATTGAATTATGGTGGCTGTAATGTTGTAAATCTGGGAATTTCGTAATGGATGTTATTGTATGTGCTGGAGCTCTGGGAACTCTTTGGTGATTAACAAAAGCTTTGCTAAACTGGTTGATCGAGTTACAAAATTTACCGTTAGTAGATTTGTTGAAGATGTGTCCGTGTTGCGTGAACGAGATTTACGCCAACATTTTTTGCTGAAAACCTTGATCATTTGCTTCAAGCATCCAAAGCATGGATACAATTATCGGTTACCGTCCTCTAAAATATATATTATATATATTATCAAATATTGGATACCATCCTCTAAAAATCATAACTTCAACATTTATTTTTAGTTTTGACACGCAGTTTTGGAAAAATCATTCACAAGAATCTCTCACTCAGTGCTCGCAAGAAAGAAATCAATGATGCCCACAGGTAGATTTTATAATCATATGAACGAAAAGATAAATTTGGGGTGGCCAATTTAGCCGGACATCACACTTACCACTACATCATCGGACCGCTGTATCATCATCACGTACTTGAAAATAATCATAACTCATGAACCAATCATTGTAGAACAAATGTTTTACAATGAAATGATTAACTCAACAAACCAATAAAAAATATAATCAGAAATATGTTTCCAAAGGAAATTTTCACGTTGCAGGAAAATTACAAAGAAAAGCAATTAAAACCATTTCACAAAGTTAAAAGTACTTCGCAATGAATAATAGATTAAACGCAGTATTAAGACCAGAAGGTCATGAAGAAACGTGCTCAACTTTTTGGCTCAGCTCTGGTACTATCTTCGTTCGTACTTCCCAAGCTAATCGATGCACCCCTCGAAACATAGGAAAATCCACGAACCCCACGTTTTATCTGTCAAACTTTCATAGCGAATCAAAATAAACATAGTGTAGTACTATAATTTCAACTAGAATGGGGCACGTTAATCGATTTGCTTGGGACCAATAGGCTAGTCAAGTAGTGAGCCAATTTAAAATCGTTAGTTTCCACCGGTTGGTATTATTGCATTGCCTTGTTTATAATATTAGTACTATCCCGGCGGTTCGTGACTTTTCAATCACATACTCAAAACAGCGAAATGAAGTTTAAAGTTAGAGAAAAATGAGCCAGAAGTTCACCTTAAGTTTGCTGGATTTTTCCCTGTATTTATTACAGATGATCATGTTTTTAAGAATGTTTAGATTATCATATCAAAATATGCTTCCGTGGAATACTTAGAAAATATCGATGAATATTGAGATATGAACTGTTGGCGTTGCAAGGCAAAGTGAAACATAAGTCATTTTTGAATTATTACAAAAATCCTTTCAGAATGTAACGGGGGTAATGTAATATGTGTTGTAAAATGTGAGAGGTGAATTGTAAAAGGTTAATAGACAATAAGTGAGATATGAGAAGTAATATATGAGGAGTAAGATATGAAAGTTAGTGCGTTAGGTCTGAGTAGTGAGATGTGATAATGTAGATATGATTATGTCACTAGACATTAATTTCTCATTTTTTGATTTTCATCTTATCTCTCTTCTCATCTCCGACATCAGATTCTCACTTATTACAGTCAACTTTCGCTCGTTGGGCTAAATTCATGGCCCACTTTTTTCCTTCTGTTCGGGACATAAAATGGAAATATGATCCATAGTAACTGTTTGTTGATACCGGAAGAATAGGGATACCGGGAAGGCCATTCTTGTGAAACCGCGTTAAACTTAGTGTTAGCTAAATGGAAAGAAAATTTGGAGCATAAAGATACGATTGTTGCTGTGTTTTTGGATCTAAAACGCGCTTTTGAGACAATTTCTAGTCCCTTATTGTTGAGATCAATCAAGCGCTTTGGAATTTCGGGTTCTGCATACAAATGGTTTGAAAGCTATTTATCTGACAGAACACAAAGGACTGTTTTTTAATGATTTTGTATCTTGTCCCGTTGACAATGACCTTGGAGTGCCTCAAGGAAGTGTATTAGGGCCCCTTTTATTTATTATGTATATTAATGACATGCGACGAGTTTTACAGTTTTGTGATATTAATCTTTTTGCTGACGATACTGTGTTATTCATTGCAGCTAAAGATTTAGAAGAAGCCGTTTCACGCTTGAATGAAGATTTGCGTTCTCTAAGTAGATGGTTGAAGTAAAAACAATTGAAATTGAATATAAGTAAAACTAAATTCATGGTAATTTCGCGTAATCGTGTAGATGATGATGTCTCTGTTGTTATTGATGATGAGACAATTGATCGCGTTCAGGAAACTAAATATCTTGGCGTGATTATTGATGAAAATCTCAAGTTCAATTCTCATATTGACAATGTCATCAAGAAAATTGCCAAGAAGTATGGAATTCTATGTCGCTTGAAAAACGATTTAACTATTGGTAGTAAAATACAGTTATACAAATCAATCATCTCCCCTCATCTAGACTTTTGTCCTTCCATTTTATTTTTGGCCAATGAAACACAAATATCGAGATTACAGCGTTTGCAGAATAAAGTAATGCGTTTGATTTAAAGATGTAATAGATTCACTTCCTCAACTTTTATGCTGGACGCTTTGCAATGGCTGTCAGTGAAGCAAAGAATTGTGTTTTTGACTATGGTGTTCATTTTTAAAGTAGTTAACGGTTTGCTGCCTCGATATTTGTGTGATCGAATTGAAAGAGGAAGTGATTTTCATAGATATAACACTAGAAACGCGAATGAAGTAAGAACACCACATCTTTTGAATAATGCTTCACAAAATTCATTATTTTTCAAAGGTATAAATGTTTTCAATTCGATGCCTAGACACATCAAGCGTGCAACTACACTTACAGAATTCAAGAGACGCTGCATTTCACATGTAAAAGCTGTTTATTGAGCAGTTAAATTTTTATGAATGGATAAATCATGTATCTTGACAAAGTTATCTCTAACGGATTATTTTGTATGGAGACTGTCATAAAGACATTTTAGTAATTTGTGTAGCATATACAAAAACTACATTGTTTGCCTCGATGGTGATGATGGATTTTTAGTTTTTTTGATTTTGTAGTAGTAATAGTAAAAATAGCTTTGAGTAGTCTACAATGGTTTTAGCCTCGCGCGCGGAGTACAGGTATAAATGACTAATACGTGGAAATGGTGGCAAAAGCCTTGAATTAGTAAAGGGTTGGCTGGAAGTCGTTTCCTTGGATATAGCCCTGGCACTGCGGAAGCTTAAACGTGTAAATCCCAGGTCACGTGTAAATGGAAGTATTGTCGAGGACTATACTTGGACTTTTGATAACTAGTTACACCTTTGAATGTTTTTGGTTGATGCCTATAGCATATGTAACAAGACATTTATATATGTAATTGTAACCAGCTCGATTTTGTTTGCAAACCTGGTAAAAATGTTTATATTTAATTATCTTAAAGATAACTCGTCCAGCTCAAACCTTTGTAGGGGTTAGAGGTGGGACCATCATCATCATCAAAACCGCTGCGACCAGTGATTTGATCTATTGTAGTATGTCCCGTGTCCTTAGTTTAGTACATGTCGTATTACTCCATCACTATTGTGAAATGATGAAGTATTTGTCATTGTTGCCTTCATCGCTAGGAATCGATTCTAATTGAAAGGTCTCGCTATTTATCAGTCAAAATTGGTTCCTTAGCAACCAAATTAAGCAATGACACCGATAGTGACCATGCATCAGAGCCCCAGACTTAACCACTTCAAACTAGGGAACAAAGAATAGAATATTAGGAATCACATTGATGATCATCATCGGTGGAAAAAGCCGAGTCTTGTCACTATCAACATGGCATAAAAATTAACAAGACTAAGATGTGTTCCTTTGATTACTGAAAAGTTTGAAGTAGTCAGGACTAGGAATCGGTGGTGGATCTTGCATCTCGTAAGGTACCACGAAAAGGTGATCTACCCACATTACGGGGCATAGCCCACTTAGTGAAAGACTTTCGTAAGTTTGGCTGAGCTGTCAAGCTAAACATTGGATGAGCGATACACCGATTGTTTATTAGCATCAACCTGTTTTAGCAACTTTTCGAATTGTTCATCCATGAGTCCCTTGAAATATAATGAGCACTGTCAGAAATGACGTTTGACTTCGATTCAGGTGGGCTACAGCCAAAGATATCTAATTAACAAGATATCCCACTAAACAATTCCTCAATGGATACACCACCCTTATGTGATCGCAGTGTCATCTGTGGTGAGAGCACATTGAAACTTTTGGGAGTCCCTCGCCAACTTCACCATCACGGCTTAATAACTGACAGGTGTCAGTATGGCAGATGCCAGCGCGCACTTTGAAGATCAGTCGAGGGAAGAGGACAATATTATCCTCGATGTCATCATCATTATATTGCGATAGCAAGATTCTCACTTTATACGCAAAACTCGCATCAGGATGGGCTTGTAATAGGCTTTTTTAATACACCATCAACGTAGAGGGCACCACAAGAGTTCGAGAGGAAACGTCAACCAAACTGTTTGTTTACATCAGAAAAAGGATTTTTCACAACGCAAATTGAAGCATTTTTCATTAAACATGTTGCCTATTTCCCCCAGTAATTGTCTTATTTTACGATTTACCACACATCTGTACTGATTTGCACCTAAACTATTCACACACAAGAAATCCGAAAGATCATAACCACTAAGGCACTATTAGAATTTTGCATTTCTCTCAACAAAAATATTCCTGAACACTAGCAGAATCCTTGCAAAAATTATACAGAATTAAATTTTACAACTATAGATCAAGTTTTCGAGCATCTCAGATCAATCGATTTATCAGGAAAAGTGAAAAAGTTTTCCGCTTCCAATTTCTCACGGCAAAAAATTCTGCTCACAACACTCTTTTTGACGTTCTAATATACACCATCAGAGGTTGAATCGATCACTTAGTTTCTATTAAAAAGGCGTATATGTTTTGGTTTTGAGTGAAAGAGTTTACAATTTCACAATCGGTATCAGTAAGGTGCAAATCTCTAATAGTAATTGATAATTTGCAAAGCTGTTGCTGAAAATAATTATTATAAGTATAGACGTAAACATGGAAAAAACATCCTCTCTTCCAAAATAATTATTCCAACTCTCCAGCCACTGGAAATGCAACGTATCGAAATCACAAACGTATTAAAATATTCCGTCTCCAACGCAGCATGCATTCTATTCAAAAATTAGGAACGTATTTGCCAACGCTGGCGAATGCAAACGCAATACGAAGCTGCCGAAGCTGATGACATCGCTTCGTGTTTTGATTTGCGCTGTATCCGAGCAGGAACGAATATCTCGATACCTTAAATTGGTATGGATGAGCCTGACATAAGAGGAAAAATATAAAAAAAAATGTTCCCACAATACCATTCCAATACCAAATTATGATAATGCAATACCAAAACAATAGCACACAGGTAATCTTTTGGTATCCAAATATCAATTTGTGTTATGTACAAAGTATTTTGCATGTAATTTTTTGGTATTTTCCTCTTATGTCATGCTGCTCAATACCTAATATCAGGTCAGAATAAGGTATTCATTAGTTATTTTCTCCTGTTCGGGTATCGTCCGCTCAGTGGTGTGGGTTAGTACATGCATAGATGTTGGTGTGCTTGTTTTCTTGCAACGCTGCAGTTCAACGTTTTCTCGTCATAAACCGTTTGGTGCTGTTATCTGTCTCTATAAATTCAGAAGAGTGAAGTGGGTCTGCTACAGCCCAACTAACGGGAGTCTATCTGAAACGTAGCCCACTTAACGATAGCCCAACGAGCGCTACTCGGAAAATGATTTTCTTACTTTTTGTTTGTCTTTTCTTAAACCGTGAATATTTTTGTGGAAAACATTTTTCAGGTGGATATTTTTTATGCATGGGTTATGGATTTTTAAAGTATTGGAAGTCCGGGAAAATCGGAAAAGTTAAGTTTTGTGTTCATAATTCAAGAACGGTAAGAGACACCGCTTTGCAGTTTTCAATAGAATAATATAGAACAATAGAATATATTTTTTGGTTCATGAGTTATGATTTTTTTAAAGAACGCGATGTCAGGGAAAATCCAAAAACTTCAATTAAAATTTTCCCGGAAAATTGGTTATCCCAATTTTTTGGATTTTTCTTTCGTTCATATGATAATAAACTATATTGCGCATTTTGCACCTTACTGGACTCCGCACTTTGAAAGTGCGGGGATGAAATAAGTGCGGGCCATGCGTATGACAGATAGAGTTGTCAAAGTGACAGTTATGCTTATCCGAAGTGAAAACAAAAACATTGGCTTTTGATTGTCAGTTCGAGTCACAAAACACGATTTTTTCACTCTCATTGCATTCTACTCGAAACACGTGTAAAAATAATTTTGCAAAATATTTGCAATTTTGCAAACAATTCTAAATTACTTATTTGTGAACAATTATATGGTTTTCCAAGTATGAATTATATTGAAAATGATTTTAAGACGTGTTTAAATTCAAATGGTACACCTTTTTTGTTTCCAAATGTGTTAAACTCAATAGCGTTCTAGGCGTGAAATAACCAGTTCGTTGTTTTTCGTCAGCGTACCATCAAAGTACGACTCAAAATATTCCCAAAAATCCAGTCACCACTGCAACTGACAGTACCTTTGGGCAAATTTTCATAGCATTCTGAGAACCTTCGACCCAAATCTGCCCGATAATTTAAAAAAAAACCCCTTTGTCACATCACACGTCTCTATAATTAGATTTATTCCTTCTTAATTTTTGATTTTTCACCTACCCACTTTCTTACATCTTTTACATCTCACTAAAATCTATTATAACATCATTTCTAACCCTCTATTTTTCCACTGACTCAACTGCCATTAACAATTTTCACTACTAGCTTTATGTTAACTACTTCACTCAACCGGAAAATTTATCAAAATTAATGAGATTCTATTACAGATTTGTATAAAAAGTATACAGAATTTGTAATGTTTCGCCATATGAACAGAACAACGTCTTATAATCTGAACATTCATTTCTACTTCAACCACAATGTTACTAATCAAAAGCAGTCAACTTAGAAGGATTCACACATCTTTTTCTGTTCGAGTAGCAGAACAAAAAAAAATCTTTAAAGCAGCTGGCCACCTGTAATTTGATGGTCACGAAACTTAATCGTTCAATCAAGTTCGCCAGTGAATTTCTATCCAACTTCTTAAGGAGCACAATGCATTGAAAAACAAACACACATATGGTCAAGAAACACTCTCGTAACGCCGAACCGCGCAAATATGGTTGATGAGCGTTTAAAGGAATGTTTACATGAATTTGCATCTTTTCCCTTACCCTAGTACCTATCTACCTACCTATGCTAGGCCAGCAATTACACCTTTTCCTGCTGGTTAGTATTCAACGGAGAGGTGGAGAGCTGCAATCACCCATCCGAAAACAAGAATGATGATTTTCATGTTGTTCTAGCCCTGGCTGATGAGACCGATTTCCTTTCCGCTTGTTGATCTTGATCTATTCCGCAATCAAGCAATATATTTTCTAAAACCTGCCCGGGCTAGTCCACGGTGAAAACAAGTACCTACCTACATTGTACCTATACGAGCAAGAAAGAGTTGGTATGCTCCATAGATCAAGGAGAAAGAGCGTGTTGCTGATGGCGCGTTTTTCGAGATTCATATCGCACTGAAGGCGAACCGTGTCGGTTTTGGTCGCGAAGAAGGCATCTACTTGTGTTCAACCTTGTCTCGACTGCAAACGTGCCTAATGCCGGTCTATATAAGTGAAAAGGAAATATCAAAGTTTAATGTACCGTTTTACTAAACACTGAAAGCTTGGAGGCGGGTTTATGTTTTTGAAAAACATAGTTAGATACTTCAACGTCCGATAAGCGACAATCTATTTGTTAAAACTTTGAGTAGTTTCGAGTAGCACATTTATAAGGAAATCAATTGTGTATTGTGTGTGTCTATTAACGTAATACATATGATTTCATAAAACCTTGTACATACTAAGTAATTAGTTGCATGTCATAAAATTGCAAGTCCTCTGGAAATATAACTGCAATTTTTGCTTAATGTACTCTTAACGGGCACTTGAAGACCACTGCTATCGAGAGATTAAATAAACAACAAATGAACAATACATACTTTTGGTTGCATCGCCAACTTGAAGTGAATCCTAACCGAATACCCTACCCAACCCTACAATTCCGTAGCACTTATGAGGGTGTCGCTAAGTCGGTGGCCTCTCGTTAAGTTAAGAGTTATGGAAAATTTTGAAATCTTTATTAAAACCTAGTAATTGCAAACCGCGGTCCATAACTCTTAATGGCAGTGTTCACTCGGCTGTCGACAAAAGCAGGCCACTCTCGATGTGTGCTACGCGATCGTCTGTTTACTCGGCAGCAACCATTGTGTGGTCCTCCTCATTGTTCTTCATCAGCAGTTCTTTCGGTCGATGCGTCGTCGACTTTGGAAAGCAACCGTTTCGTGATGAGTGTGTGAGTGCTGACCACGTTTTGCGTCCATTGCTGCAATGGACGCGCTCTGACCCTCGTTGGCGTACAACAATTTGCCATACAATGAAACTACTGGAAGCGGCTCCAGTTCTGATGGAGGAGGCTTTTTGGATAGCGGAAGATAAAGTGTTTATTGTGTTGTACCTTTTGACTATAGCTTTAAGATGTATTGTATAGTGACCAAGAATCCTCGGCTCTGTTAAGTTAATTCGGTTGAGCCTTATCAAATAAATTAATAAACAAAAAAAAAAAAAACTCTTAATGGCACATTAGAACAGTCAGAACAAGTAATTGCAGCTAAGTTTAATGATTATTTCGTAGATAGCGTTTCATTGATTAATCAATCTATTGAATTGGTCGATGAACCTGACGAAATAAAACAGCCAGTTAATAGTAGTTGTAGATTTGAAGTTTTTCACCCAATCACATTAGATAAACTTAGAGTTATTTGTTTTTCATTAGGAAATCGGCTGGAGTAGATAATGTTAATGCTAGAGTTATTCAAGATTGCTTTCATGTCATTGGCCACATCTTGCTGGACCTTATTAATGAATCATTACAAACTGGACATGTGCCACAAATTTGGAAGGAATCCTTAGTGGTCCCTATTCAAAAAGTTGCTGGAACGATTAAAGCCGAAGAGTTTCGTCCCATCAACATGTTGCACACATTAGAGAAAATTTTAGAACTTGTTGTTAAAGGCCAGCTGTTGGAGTATTTAAATAGTAATAGTTTGTTGATACCAGAACAATCGGGATATCGGGAAGGTCATTGTTGTGAAACCGCGTTGAATTTGGTATTAGCGAAGTGGAAAAATAACTTGGAGTGTAAAGATACGATTGTTGCTGTTTTTTTGGATCTTAAACGCGCTTTTGAAACAATTTCTAGGCCCTTATGTTAAGATCAATCAAGCGCTTTGGAATTACTAGAGCTGCATATAAATGGTTTGAAAGCTATTTGTCTGACAGAACTCAACGGACTGTTTTTAATGATTCTGTTTCCAGTCCCGTGGGGAATACCCTTGGAGTGCCCCAGGGAAGTGTATTAGGGCCCCTGTTATTTATTATGTATATTAATGACTTGCGACGTGTTTTACGATTTTGCGACATTAATCTTTTTGCAGATGATACTGTGTTATTCATTGCAGCTAAGGATTTAGATGATGCCGTTTTACACTTGAATGAAGATTTGCGTTCTCTAAGTAGATGGTTGAAGTATAAGTAGTTAAAATTGAATACAAGTAAAACTAAATTTATGGTTATTTCGCGGAATCGAGTAAATGAGAACGTCTCTGTTGTAATTGATGATGAGACTATTGATCGCGTTCGGGAGATTAAATATCTTGGCGTGATTATTGATGACACACTTAAGTTCAACTCTCACATTGACAATGTCATCAAGAAAATTGCCAAGAAGTATGGAATTCTATGTCGACTGAAAAACGATTTAACTATTGCCAGTAAAATACAGCTATACAAATCAATCATCTCTCCTCATCTTGACTTTTGCCCTTCCATTTTATTTCTGGCCAATGCAACACAAATATCGAGATTACAGCGCTTGCAGAATAAAATAATGCGTTTGATTTTGAGATGTAATAGATTCACTTCCTCAACTTTGATGTTAGACGCCTTACAATCGTTGTCGGTGAAGCAAAGAATTGTATATTTGACTATGGTGTTCATTTTTAAAGTAGTTAACGGTTTGCTGCCTCGATATTTGTGTGATCGAATTGAAAGAGGAAGTGACTTTCATAGATATAATACTAGAAACGCGGTTGAAATAAGAACACCACATTTCTTGACTTGTGCTTCACAAAATTCATTATATTATAAAGGAATAAATGTTTTCAATTCGATGCCTAGACATATCAAACGTTTAGCAACACTTACAGAATTTAAAAGACACTGCATTTCACACGTTAAAACTGTCTTTTGAACAGTTATCCAGTGATTTTTTTTATGAATTGACAAATTATGTATCTTGACGAAGTTATCTCTAACGGATTATTTTATATGGATAGCTGTCATAACGACTTTTTAATAATTATTGTAGCACTGCAAAAACTATTTCTGTTCACCACGAGGATGATGATGGATTTTTAATATTTGATTTAATAGTAGATTAATTAAAAAAAATTGTCTACAAAGGTTTGAGCCTTGCGCGCGGATTACGGATATAGAGGACTGACTTTAACATTTGATAAAAAAAAAAATGCAATTTTGAAGCTTATTTGGAAGATATCTTGAGTTAGTAGTAAGTTTTCTGGCAAATGTTGGGGGTTCGTGAGCATTCCTGACATTGCTGAAAATTATGATAGCATCAGATTGCGGGGTTACTAGTGTAATAGGATGCTTTGTTGATTGTTCATTAACTCTTGATTGCTTGTAATACTTATGAATATTTTAGGTGGACAAAAAGGCGAACTAAGAGGTGGACGCCTGAGCTTTTCCACATTTATATCGCTGTGAAGCAACTGTAAACTTTAGAGGGAATCTATATCTGTAACTGAAACCAGTTCGATTTTGTTTGCCAACCTGGTTAAAATGTCATATTCAATTATCTTAAAGATAAATCGTCCAGCTCAAACCTTTGTAGGGGTAAGAGGTGGGACCATCATCATCATCATTAAGTAAGTACTACATCAACATTTCCTTCCCTATCCCTAGTTATGGTAAAGATGGGCGTGGCCGGGAATAGCATTATTTCTGAAAGTAGTCTAACTGAGAATTTCAGAAGAGACGTGAGTGTCGCTAGTATCCAATCTACGTAGTATATCATAACAACGCTAACGCTAACGCTTAACGGGCACTTGAAGACCACTGCAGTAGGTAGGGGAGATGGGGGCTAAATGCCCTTGCTAAGAAAGATTTTCATTTAATCCATTTGATATGCTTAAGAAAAATTGATAAATTCTTGTTTAAATTGGTGAAATTGAAAAGGCCTACAAAAACATGGTTTCAAAACATTGAGGGACAAAATGTGCAAACTACACTGGAGTCGCTTTTTACGCGGGTGATACGTCCCGCGTAAAAAAAAACCGCGTAAATTCCGGAATCCGCGTAAAAAAAAACCGCGTAAATTCCGAAATCCGCGTAAAAAAAACCGAGTAAAAAAAAAACCGTGTAAGAAAAAACCGCGTAAAAAGCGATATACCGCGTAAATTCTGAAATCCGCGTAAAAAAAAACCAAAATCCACGTAAAAAAAAACCGCGTAAATTCCGAAATCCGCGTAAAAAAAAACCGCGTAAAAAAAAACCGTGTAAAAAAAAACCGCGTAAAAAGCGACTCCAGTGTAATTTAATTCTCCGGAAGCATACATTTAGGCTTTATATTGAATATCAAAAGTTCACGCCTGATAATTTTGCTTCCCACACTACAATTAATTTTTATGCTCCCACTCGCTCACTGGGGAATAGAAATTTGTTATACATCAACAACCAAAGAATAGACTATGCGAAAAATAGCCCATTGAATAGAATGATGTCTTGCTATAATCTGTGAATCTATTGCTATAACAATGAATAAAAGTACGCTTAAAAAAACTTTCTTCACGAGGTTAGCAAGACATCAATAATAAAATATAAATGTTATGCAAGTACTTGAAGTTAAATTGTAACAATTAGCGCCTAAGTAAAAATTGTAAAACGGTCTACACTGATTGACGCAAAATAAAAACAAAAAAAAAAAAAATTCGCAAGGCGTATTATCACAGGCGTTTGAAATAACAAATTGTAACGTTGAAAATGACTACTATTTTTGACTAAACATGCCATTCGACCTATTGATCCGAAATATGAAGGATGTATCTAACAACTTGCGTCAATCAAATCTAATAATTTTGGAAATATTCAGAAATAAAAACTATTTCTCCTGAAGTACTAATTTTGCGTGGTTTTGTGCCAAAATTGTTTTTCAATTGTATAAATTTCAAATTACTTTCTTATGAAAGTGTTATGCTTCCATTCCGATTAAAATTTAACGTATGGCAGTCATTTCTCGTCATCATATTAACCAAGGTTGCAAAGACTCATTTCAGCTAAAACAATGTTTTTCTAAATTATGAAATAATTAGATGCCATGATCAAATTTTGTATTGGTAGGATACAAGAAGAGGTTGCAAAGAATGTGTTTGACATATTAAACCTGTTTATTTCACTTCATGAGAGTCACAATCAGCGATTTTTCACAAACTCACTCACTCACTCAGCGATCAGCAAATCGCTGATTGTGACTCATAGAAAGCAAAATTTACAGGTTTTATGTTTCCAACGCATACTTTGTAACCTCTTCTTCTAAGTTACAAGTATAACATGCCATCATACCATCTTTTGGTTTTAATATTCCGAAAAACATTATTTTAGCTGAAATGAGTCTTTGCAACCTTGATATTAACTAGCAGCTGAGATAGAAGGGGGGCGCATTTTGCCCACTTTGGGCATTTTACCCCCATATTCCCTACTCTGAAAATTCTACAATTCACAACTATTGTCCATCAACTCAAAGATCGTGAGCATCTAATCTAGGCAAATTTTCTGTCAACTTGCTTGATTCCATTGTTGAGGTTCCGCCGCCATTAGCTCCATAATTTGCTTCTGCTGCGATGGCCTGCCTCTATCACATCATCTTCTTGACTCCAAATTCGTCATACAAGTTTCAATGGATCATTGTATGCTATCAGTTTTGCTCTCACAACTACTGACAGCACTTTGCTAGAGGCTAAACGAATAAAAAATAAAGTATAAAGATTTGAACATTTGTCCAAAAATATCGATTTTGGATGTGAAAACAGAAAAAAATGGTGGGGCCGTTCCGTAAAAATTTGACACAGCACCTGCACCAGGTTCTTATTTTGTTAAAAATCGAAATTTTCGGGTTTTCTGAATACCAAATAAATATTCGTAATTTTCATCTGCTCGAAAGAAGGTATTTCATTTCGTCCAAACACCTGGACACGTCATTGGATTTACTTCGGCATATAGATGAAGGTAGAAAACATTGATTCGATAGGAGTATTTATTTTGTTTTCGAGAAGAATGGATGTAAACATTCAAAATATGCGTTCTGAATTCTATTGTATTGAATTCTAAAGTATTTATCATTGATATATTGATGTTTTCAAGTCATCTAATTTCGTTACAAATTTAGTCAATAAAAAAATCTACACATGTTGGTTACTGATAGCATTGTCACTTGACTGTTAGCTCAAATGAGTGACCAAAGCAGAATTGTGAATATCGCCGTGTATTGTCGATATGTTGCACCACTGATCAAAACAATATAAATTATAAAATTACTACTTGTAAAAAGTAGTCTAAACCAGTTCAGGTGTCAACATATTTCTCGACTCCTATCGATAATATCTTCTGGGAAAATATGGTTCAAAGACATGAAACAAACATCAACAATTCAACGATCCAGTTAAAAGTGGAATCATTAATTTTACCCCTCGTTAGCTTATTTTCCCACTTCACATAAATAGATACATTGAGACAACGGTTTCTCTGTTGCCCTTCAAGTACAAATTTTCATCTGACACCGCAAAAATGTTATACAAGGTACAAATCACCGATAATTGATGCCACTGGCACAAATCCTGCACGGTGCAATATCAAAACCTTTCCACGAAACCGAAGCAAAGCACCTTTGCATTTATCACGAACAACTTGCTCTTCCCATGTGACCATAGGTTTACACATTTTCTGAAGATGTGCCTATTTGCCTTCCGTTTTCCTTGCCTATTTTGTATGTAATTTCAGCTCGCTTGACACGACAATAAGCCAGTGCTCTAGGTCCACCAGCAGAGCCTAACTATGCTGCCATACTCACTGATTCGCACCTCATATGGAATTGGGGTGGGTAAAGTCTGCTCAGAAGTCTTTGCAAAGGTAATTATTACGGTTCAAAATGCTTTTTTTTTCTCTCGCTTTGTCTGAAAATACCAGCGTATCAAATGTTGCCTGATCTTGACCAATGTTTATTCTCGCGCTTCTTCACAACTGTTTATTTTTTGCATATTTCATGCGCAGCCAGTACAGGCATGTATGTTTATATGCTGCCATGGTTCGCATGAACTGTTTCAGCACAACTAGGGTAGAGTTAATATTGCATAATCGGCTTACTTGCGGAACCTAGGAAGCTACTATAGTTAAGTGGGAAAACATAAAACTTAATAATGGTGGAGGCATATTCGAAAAAAAAAAATTCTTTAAAACGATATGACTTGAATATATATTTATTAAATTAATCTCCTGAGTTTTTTTTATCGAAACACAAAAAATCCTAATTGAAGGCCAAACTAGTTGGTTCCAAATAATGAGATTGGGACTACACGTATCTAAAAGGTAAAATGCATACCAGATTTGATTCATAAAAAAAAAGATCAGATCCATAAAATTAATAATACTCTCCAGATAAACTATGTTTTGAATACTTAAGCAAAGATTATTTTTTCAAAATGTTTCAAAAATTTTGGTAGAATTTTTGCATAGTTTTATGTTTTTATATGTACAAGGAAAATGCTTCCCTTCTATATTTTTTATCTCACAACCTGCAAATCCACATTAATTTGACGTCAACAAGAGAACAATAAACGCTGACTCTGAAAAATCAGTGGAAGTTGCAATCTAAGGCATCAAAATAATTATGCACTTAAACTACAAGCAATTAAAACATAAACTATTACCGCAACATAAGCGTATACCACACATTGCACTGTTATCACTCCCGTTTTCATCCGGTATGTGCAGAATGGTTCCACACTGGATCAATGTCATTCTTTTATCACGACATAAGACCTTAATAACTGTAATTTACAGCTCGCCAGGCCCCTTTGCTCAATACTCCAGCGATTTGACCACGATCACGGTCATCAGTGCCAAGTATGCGAGGTGTAAATGCGTGAGCACAATTTCGCGCATGTTAGAGTAATAACCGCAATTCAAGCTGTTGACTTACCGATGCAATCAAACAAGTTGATGCCTCTTCTTCAGCCACTCAGTCGAGCAGCGGGTTGCTCCAGAATTCAACAATACGTTGATGGTCACCAGTAGTTGTTATTTTTCTTCATGCATTTGCCACTTACCAACGAGCGGGAAAAACATAAATTCATCGACCGTTTTTCCGTCTAAATGGGTAAATGAAGGACAAGGTGAGAAGTGAGATGAGATGTTTAAATCAATAAAAAATGACTATCATCACCACGTTAATTGCAGCAAATTGGACGCGAGTGAATTACTGTTTCAACCAGCAAGCAGCCTCAAGAAAGAGGTGTGAAGTAGGTAGCAGGCGGCGATTTATATAAAAAAGAAAGATCTATTGCCAAAGACCCCGAAGACGTGCTTAATCTCGTTCCAGGGGAGAGCATTCAAAAGAGGAAGCAATGTGGGAGATAGCAAAACAGTTAAGTTTGCCGGACCAACTGCGGCTGTGGTGTAGCGTAATCAAAGCTTCACCCAACGAGCGGTCGGGAGCAGAAGCCACAACATAAGTTAAGAAAGAACTCGTGATTTTTTTTGGATCTATACCTGGAACCTATTTAAAGGGAAAATTGTACTATGCTGGTTGGCTTTTGCCAGCGGAAATAAAGACCAACCAAGAGATAAACAGTATCATAGAAGTTTTCCAGAGTTGACTGACTTTACGAGGGAAACTTCTTCATGCATAAAATAGTTGCAAGTTTTCCCGCACTAAGGCATATGCAGTAACCACCTGTTGAAATTAGGAAAACCGTTGGATGATGGATTACGTACGGCATGTGGCTCGCATGACACGCGGCCTGACATGGCCTTTGAAGTTTTAGCACAATAACCATGTCGGTAGCACATCCGCGTACCTTTGTGATTGTCGGAAGTTTTTACTCGTTCTAGTTTCACGCATTGTGAAAATGAGCGCACAAATTACACCGCTCTGCCGACAGCCAACGGTGCTAGGAATGACAACGATCTGCTGTAATAGCCCGACACCGACTGTTACCTCACACAACGAGGTTATGCTAGGATGGTTGCAAGGTTAATGAAATGTGAGCATCATTTGATGGTTGAGAATTATGCACAAATGATACAATGTGTCCGTTGCACCGTTATGGGTTCAGTTCCAAGCTTTTTAAAACGAGAAACGAGACATGTTCCCTGCGAAATGTGATTGCCGTTTAGTTGAAAACAAATCTATTAAATTTAATTTTAAGGAAATATTATTTTAATCTATTTTTGTTTAATGACGCATGGGGTTTGTGATGAAGGAACACATGCAATGGAACAGCAGGAAAATTAACAATTGCACGTTGAGACAACTTGCAGATGACGGCGTAGTGTCTATCACAGGGCCAAAAGAGGTTAACCTGCAAGGACCCTTACAGGATACCTTACACAATTTGTCTACTTGGGCTACCCAGCTAGGTATCGAATTCTCCACGGAGAAAACTGAGTTGGTCGTTTTTTCTAGGAAGCATAGCCCAGCACAACCGAAGCTTCAACTTTTGGGTAAACCGATCACTCATTCCATGTCTTTTAAATATCTCGGGGTCTGGTTCGATTCCAAATGCACCTGGAGATCCCACATTGAGTATCTGAGACGAAAATGCCAACTAAGGATCAATTACCGGAACGTGGTGGGGAGCCCATCCACAAGATCTTCTGACGTTGTAGTGGACAACGATTTTATCGGTTTTAGAGTACGGTAGTTTGTGCTTCCAGTCGGCAGCTAAAACGCACATCATCAAGCTGGAACGGATCCAGTATCGTTGTCTTCGTATCGCGTTAGGATGCATGCACTCGACTCATACTATGAGTCTCGAAGTGCTGGCGGGCATGTTGCCACTATCCGTCCGTTTTTCAGAGTTATCTCTGAGGCTCCTCACCCGTTGCGAAGTAATGAACCCACTGGTGATCGAAAACTTTGAGAAGCTTCTGGAGCTAAATCCTCAAACATGTTTTATGACTTTGTACTACCTATATTTAACACAGAATGTCAGCCCTTCAAGAATTTCGTGTTTATTTTTTATTTTTTATTTTTTTGTATTTCGTGTGTTTCCCAATCGTGTAGTCTTCTCCGATTTCGGCAATTCAGTGAATTTTGATTTATCTATGACGCAGGAAATCCGCGGAGAGCATCATCGTCCTATGATTGCTCCGTCATTATACGCTGCAAAGTTTGGCCATGTTGATTCTGCAAGAACGTTTTTCACAGATGGATCTCTAATAGAGGAGTCCGCTGGTTTTGGTGTATTTAATGAATTTCATAGCGCCTCTCGAAAACTTGAAGCTCCTTGTTCTGTGTATGTGGCTGAACTGGCAGCAATTCACTACACTTTGGAAACTATTGCTTCACTTCTTCCAGACCACTACTTTATTTTTACGGATAGTCTCAGTTCTGTCGAGGCTATCCGTTCCATTAGGCCGGTAAGGCACTTCTGCTTAGTGCTTTATCCGTGCGCTCTTTCATCATCACCTTCGCGTGGGTCCCTTCGCATTGCTCAATTTTGGGCAATGAGAAGGCGGATTCACTTGCGAAGGTGGGCGCTATGGAAGGCGACATTTATGATCGACAGATCGCCTATAGTGAATTTTTCTCTATTTATCGTCAGCAGTGGCTCGTTAGCTGGCAACATCAATGGAGTGAAGGGAGCTTGGGACGATGGTTACATTCAATTATCCCTAAGGTGTCGAAGTTTGCATGGTTCAAAGGGTTGGACTTGAGTCGAGACTTCATACGCGTGATGTCTCGTCTCATGTCCAATCACTATTGCCTAAACGCTCACTTGTTCCGTGTGGGGTTGGGAGACAGCAATCTCTGTGAATGTGGACAAGGTTACCAGGACGCTGATCACATCCTTTGGTCTTGTGCGGAGTATCGTGGAGTCAGATCACATTTTTATGATTCCCTTCGGGCTCGAGGTAGACAACCTAATGTTCCAGTTCGGGATATTTTGGCTAGACGCGATCTGGAGTTTAAACTCATATATGTTTACTTTAAGGATATTAACCTTAGATTGTAAGTTTGATTAACCTTGTGTTTAGTTTGTATTTTG
The DNA here is from genome assembly GCF_037179485.1 of Ochlerotatus camptorhynchus. Taxonomy (NCBI): domain Eukaryota; kingdom Metazoa; phylum Arthropoda; class Insecta; order Diptera; family Culicidae; genus Ochlerotatus; species Ochlerotatus camptorhynchus. Next base: position 622,081 of record NW_027041078.1, read on the forward strand.
TACGTGTGGGGTTTTTTTTCTTCGATGTTTGTGTTCAAGATGAATAGAAATAATTTCATGCTTTAGGATTAATTAAATAGTTGTATTGTAAACCACATTTAAAACCTCCTTCTTCCCTTTTCCCATCCAAAAAATTGTAAATCTCCACTAACCTCGAGACAACCGCGAGTACTCGGTCCAGTTCCTTTAACTTTAAATATAAGACAGTAATCTAATTAGGAAATGGAACCAAATTAGGCATGTGGGGGCGAGTGTGGGGGTTTAAGGAGATAATCATAGGGGGTAGCCCCTTAGATAATAGGGGGAGGGCTACATACAATATAGCATGCTGTTTTTTTAAATCGGCGCATAAACTCAAGCTAATATTGAATCCCGAGCAAGACCGGGCACACTCAGCTAGTAATGTATAAAGCAAATGATAACTCGGATCTGTAAAGTTTATTCGATTGAGCCTGTACAAATAAAGTAATTACAAAAAAAAAAGATGGCATTTTTCATGCTCATTTATTAAAAAAATATTTATAAAATATCGGCAAGGAAATTTAGGTTTTTAACATTTTTTTTTGAATTTCATCCTTATTCTTTATAACTTTGCAGACGTCATTTCGATCAGAAGTGCCATTTCTGTGCTATAACTTTTTGAAAAATTTCAAAGACGCCATTTTGAATATTTTACCAGATCCAAAATGGCCGAAGTTTAGCAAAAATGCGAATCATTGCCCACAACAAACAGTTATGCAAAATTTCAGGCGAATCGCAGAAGGTCGAGTTTTTCCGATTCGTTATTATTCACAAAAAAAGCAAATAGTGTGCAAAGATTTGGTGCTCGAAGAGTCGGGAAAATCGTTGAGAACCGTTGACTTTACGCAATGATTTTCATGATTCAAATTTGTGGTGTATTTTTGAGTTTGCTTCATCCTATCAGGAAGTTTCCCGATTTGATGAAGCAAACTCTAAAATACATTCCTAGACAAATGTACACCACGTGATACGAAAATTAGATCAGTTTTCCATCCACCTCATCCTACTCCAAAACGTCTAAAATTTTACAAGCAAATGAAAGACTAGGCAATCATAAACTGGCACCGGTTCTGAAGGAATTAAAACGACTTCAAGAGAACCGTTTATAATTGGTGTGATGTAATAATAACTAATGCTCTGTTTTCTATAACCTGCTCTCACGTACGGCCCACCAACGGGTGACGATGAAGCAGATGCGCTCCAGCTCAATATCTAATGACTACTTACAATAATGATAGCACATGGAACTATCACCTACGGGCTGCACCAGAGCCGAGTGGCTAGACTACGATGATTGGATTATTTTCATAAGAATGACGAATGAGAAAAGAAATCAACTCGGTATGACCAGATGCGGCCGGCAGACGCGTCAGACCGTAAAGTCTTCTGAAATTAGATTGAGCTCAATCAACGTTGCGAAAGGTTGACGTTGACGATATGACTCAAGGTAGCATCCAGAGGTTAGGATCGTCTGTCAGTGTGTTCCGGCTGTACCTACAGTTTAATAGAAGGTGCGTGTCGCGACCTATTTCGCACACTTTCTGTAGACATTGCAAAGGTAGATCAGCGTGCGCCCCTCGCAGACAGACTAATAATAATGAAGGCTATTGATCTATTTTTCAATTTCAACGTTTTTTTTTCTCATGTAGGTTGTAATTAACTCTGAATGTAAGCCCCACTGCGAACACATCATCTCAGCATTATGTAGATGGGAAGGAAAGGGGTTGGTGTTGTACCACTTGGATGATTGTTACATGTAAGTGCAAGCATAATTACTAAACAGCAGGCTTTCTTACGTTCGGTTCACGCTGTGGCTACGATGGCAAGAACACGTAACGGTGAGGTCCAGTCTTTCATTTGCTCTATGGCTTCCAAATGCAACGTGTCGAGGTTCCTCTGCTCTCTCGGTATGAATAATGTTGACCATTATAAAGTAATAAATTTTATACTTTTGTTATGGGCCTCAGGAAACCTACAGGTTTACTCTTCTCGGGAAGTTGACTCAGCTGTTTTATGCTGGACCTCGTTCCCGGAGAAATTAATTATGCGGACGTTTGCAGTACAATACATGGATTGTCCCATTAAAATGAAATACATGCATTTAAGTCTCGATGTACACGCCCACCTTATTAATCTTCTGGTCAAATGCGATAGTTTGATTAGCTTGAGAATCGGAATACAGAAGCGTTGATTTTTAGAGAATGGGCGTGAAAGGTTGGAAAATAATTTATGATTTCTGTTAAGGGAGATTGATTTGCAAGCAGAATTAAACCGATTAAAAATAGGTTGAATAACGATATTTAATGGGCTACACATAATTTTTATAACTACAGAATTATTGGAAATAATCCCAACCCTTTTGGATTGCGTAAATGAAATAATCTGTAATATGTACTTCAAATCCAACTATGCAATTCTTACAGCATTTACAGATACAGATGTTTAGAAATGATTCCAATTATTCAATGTTATTTTATAAAAAATCATACTGACAAGTATAACTTATAACGTAGGTTCCAATTCCGAGCTAGAAAATATATTCACGATCAGTTAATCGAATTTGTGAATTTCCATAAAATTCATTTATGCTGCTTGGCAAGGTTACATAGGGCCAATGTCCCTAATGTCGGCCTAATTGTCCCTAATATTGGGCCCGTACATACATTTCGAAGGAAAGGATCCAAATCAGAGATGAACTGCTACCGCTGAAAATCTCCTTAACAAAGTTAAAATAAAACTAGCTACCTAAAATATCTACTAGTATTGTCTAAATACGCAATGTTTTAGGGAAAATTTAAGAACAGGAGATTTTTTATCAATGGACCCAATCCTTAAATCCATAGGCCAACATTAGAGCAATTTCCCCTACCCCTATGTTTTTTTAAAGAACTTAAGCATCAAGTCTCAGAGTTTTTTTGTGTGTGCTCCATAAATCAAATTGAATATTCAATCCGAAGATTGCAACCGATATACTGTGACTGTCACCACAGGGAAACTCTCACCAGGAGCATTGCACTACCGCTCGATTTCTCCTTTGCGTGCATATCAGCACCGATCAGCTTTCAATTTATATTATTATTGAATTAACATGCATCCCAGACTAGCGTTCCACTTCAAATTGCCATGTGCCAACCACCACAACCACCACCTAGAGCAAAAGGTAATTAATTGATATGTTATTTACTCCTACCAGCACGGCAATGAGAAAGACTAGGCTTTTCCGCTCGTGGCGCCTTATTCATTTAGACGTTCAGTTTACACACCGCACGAATCGTTGACTGCCAGCATCCCATCGGATTCCCCGTAGGTTGAGACCCTGAATAATTGGGCCAACCGTGCCACAACCAGATATTCCCCTCTCATTTGCACACGCATCTCATGGAGCCCACAACCGGTCATTTGAGCTTAGTACGTTCCGCCGAGAGAAATTGCTTCCAGAGTGATTTTATACTATTTATAAATAAAAAGCCTTCCTCCTCTGGCATGCTTTGCTAGTTTTCTAACAACCGATCGGGTGACGCACCTATCCTATCAGAAGGAAGTCGTGATGCATTTTTCATCATTTAAAAATGGACAACCATAAACAACACGAAAAGAAAGTGAATGCAGGGGGAATAGGTGGACACACAGCACCCGTTTAAGTCGATTAACCAGATTGTACAATTAATTCTGTCTTCGTACGAACTAATTGATCAACGCCCGCAATTCAAATATGACTGAATATTAGATAGT